>NC_141764.1:9366256-10606256 GCF_982258835.1 Parasteatoda tepidariorum | reverse complement strand
ATTTTGAAATAATGTTATAAATAACTTGTAAAATAACTATTAACCTCTATTACAATAAACTGGATTGCAATAACATGTTTATAATAAAATGAACTGCTTTAATATTTGATGATAATGCTTTTTTAAGAGTATTTTATATTTCTTTCGCATAGCTGGAAGAGATATAATTCTTTCAAGGCTTCTATTTTTAGTTTCTAAGTGGCATTTTTAAGAATTTATATACAATTAACTTTACTAAGTATGGTACAATAGGAAGCTGTTTACAAAACTTATTTTCTCATAAAATGACTTATCTAAAAACGTGGCAGAAAAAATTTAATTTGATATACATATAGAGTTGCCACAGTTGCTATTCACAACTATTTTTGACACGAAGAGACTTTTTTTGCCTGGAAAAGCAACTATTGTCAGAAAAAGAAGACTATTTGGAGACTTTTCTGTGTTCCTAGTAATGTTTTTTTTAAAACATAAATTGGGTTGACAACCTATGGCCCATGGTAACTTATTTATTTTACTAAGATCCTTATTTATGATGCATTAGCAAACTATGATTACTTCATTATATTTTTCTGGAAAGTTTCTTCTTAAATTACTGATTATAACATTCTTTTGCAATTACAGTAGAGAACCATTTATCCGGTATCCAGATAACCGGGGAAAATTTTGACCGTTTTTCCCGCCATTTTAAACTAGAACGATTATGAAAAAAAAGCGGAAATGAACTCATCCGTGAAGTTGAGTAGAGGAAAATGTAAGGAAGGGGAGAATTTTTTTCCTCGTTTACCCAGAGAAACGTCATTTCTTCTGTGACCTTGAAGGCAGGGAAGGGAGGAATGTTTTACTTTCTCCTTTAGGCCATCAATCAAGCTCAAGGGTGTGGCATGCTGATTTCGTTTTCTGTTTAATTTACGAGGGGGGTGGGGAAAACGCATTGCATGCTTATCAGTGAACAGAAGATGAAAGAGAAAAATATATTTATCTATTTGACATCGATTAATAAATATAAAATCTTTTTCTTCTGAATAAATTCAAGTGCCATATCATTTGCAAGTTTTTATTGATGTGAAATCACATCTGCTGTAATTAAATATCGTGTTTTTATCAACAAAAATAAATAAATAAAAGGAGAATTGTTTATTAATTTAAACATAGGATTATTTTATGAAGCAGATTGCAGTTTTTTTTTTCTGATTCCACTACGTTTGATTTTTTTTTTCTTTTCACGATAAATTTCGCACTCAATAAATTAATTCTTTTTATTCATAAATTATATCATTAGGTTTTTTTTTAAAATTCCGTTGACGTTGCCTTGTTCCAGGTTTCAATATTTATGCTAGTGCCTTTTTTAACTATCGTTTCGGTTTGATAATTTTCAAGTGCTCTTATTTAGATTAATAAGTTTTCCTTTTATTTTATCGTTTCCCCCGTATAATTTAGGTATGAAATATATTGCGTTATTTAACCATTGGTTTTGTTTATATTAGTTAATTTAGGAATTGTACTTATTTTTAAAAAATAAATACGAGAATTTTGTATTTATTAATCTTGTTTTTCTTGTCTAAACTTGCAAATTTTTTTATTCTTTTAAATGTTGTTTTTCTACCATTTTTTTTTCTTTTTAAAGTTAGGAGTACCTTTCTTTTTTCTCTTACTTTATGCATTATACTTTTTCCTTGTAATTCGGGTTCGATAAAACATCGACTAACGACACTTTTTGGTCGATTCAGAAAACTGGGAAATTCAGACATCCGGGATAGCGATGGTCCTGAGCATCCCGGATAATTGGTTCTCTACTGTACTTTAGTTTTTTAATTGTGCATTATGTTTTTCTAGATGCTGATCCTGTATTTTAATACAGAAAACCCTTCATATTTATATTTGAAAATACAGAACTATTTGTTAAATAAACGTATTTTATTTTCAGTTATGTTTAATATTTTGCAATGAAGTAATTTATTTAAAGAAAATTGCATTTTTTTGAAATTTACATAATAAAAAGTGATGTATTAATTTAGTTACTTCTTTTAATGTGATTTTGATACATGATAGTAGGAGTTATTAAAATTTCTCTTAAAAAGAGGGTTGCAGCTAAACCTAACATCTGCTGTCAGTCGGGAAAAAAAATGATTGCTCTAATTTATTTTTAATAATTTATTATAAATATTTTATATATTTTTAACAATTAATTATAAAAGTTTCATAGGATTGTTAAAACAAAAAGTATCTTGAATAAATTACTGATAATTACATAATTACGGACACATAACTGATTTTAAGACTATTTTTTACTGATAACAGATTTTAAGTTCTATAATTTTTCTTTTGAAAATAAACCTATTCTTTCTTTCTGTATATAAATACATTTAAATATGTTTTGAAAAAATTACTTACTTAGAGCTACTAATTATAAATGAGCAGTCTTTTGTATATCAATAAAAAAATTTCTTTAATACTTAGAGTAATTGAAGTGGATGAACCAAGTTCTTGTAATCAACTTTTTTTTATTATAGTATTTCTTTTCAAATAAATTATAACTATATCTATAAGTATCAGTAACAGGAAATGCATTGAATTATAATGTAGCTCAAAAGTACTTACCAAGATAAAAAGTTGTCTCTATCTCAACAATTCTCTTCGACTGTTACTTATATGCCAGAATTTGAAAATTTTCGAAGGACTTTTCGCTGACAAAACTGTAAAAATTTACAATAATGAAAAAATATTTAAGAATGATAGCACACTAAATTTTCAAATAAGAATTTTTCATGCATGATATTTCTGAAATTTAACTCCAATCACTTAATCAGAGAATAGATCTGTTTTAGTTAGCGGTATGAAATATTGTAACTTTAATATCAATATAAATTTATAATTATTTGATGTTCTGTAAAGACTTCTCTAAACATGTATCTTCAGAATCAACTAAAAATTAAAATAAAAAAGTAAACACAATCGGAGTTGTAAATTAATGTTTTAGTGAGGAAAAATTAAGGACTATCAAAATTTTACAAACCATGATGTAGGAAGATGGATGTAACTAACAAAACAGGTTTAGTTGTAGGTTGAAAGCATTTCTAATAATCAGGTTTTAACTTCTCCCGGAATCCAACCTGTCTTGTTTATTATATCAGTCTCAATGTACTGTGCTTTGTCAGTTTTTAATAGCATTTCTTTCCACCCTAAACACTGTGTTGCTGGAATATATAATTGTATATTAAAAAGTCAGAAAGCAAAATATATCTATATATAATCGTGTGAGCTGATAAAGATATATTTTCTCTATATTTTTAACTTACTTATTTGTTATATATATATATATAAATGTAATAAGCGAGACAACAACCTCTATGTTATCCCGCCAGATGTCGCTCGTCTGAACGAAAGGCATAGAACTTTCTTGATGCAAATGAAGAGAGTCAGTTGGAATTGTCTGTCATATTTTTTGAGCTCTGATACAGACAATAATGTCCTAGAATCTTTTGTGTATCTAAAAATTTTAATTTAAAATATAAGAAAAAAAATTTCAGCAATTTAAAAATTTTACTCACTTAACTAAACCATAAAAAGTAAATATACATTAAAATATAATGAGTAAATATTTTTATAGAAGAAAGATTTTTAAAAAAAAGCATTTCATTCTCTGATACAGATAGAGGAATCATAGAATATTTTTTTTTCATGCCAAACCTAAAATTAAAAATTATACTAAATTAAACAAAACTTATTTCAAAATTTAAATTTTTTTTTTTCAAATTATGCTTTAATACAGTGAATAAAATTATGTTTAAATGCAAGAAACAATTATTTTTACAAAAGAAAAAAGATGTAAATTACAATATTTGATGCTCTGATGCAGACAATGATGTCATAGAATCTTTTGCATCATGGGAAATCTGACATTTAAAATAGTATATAGTGAATAAAACTATGTTAAAATGCAAGAAGCAATTATTTTTACAAAAGAAAAAAGATGTAAATTAATTAATAATATTTGATGCTCTGATACAGACAATGATGTCATAGAATCCTTTGCATCATGGGAAATCTGAAACTTAAAATAGTCAAAAAACAAAATTAATTTAAAAAATTTAATAGTTTTAATCATTACATTATAATATAAAAAGTAAATATACATCATAATGTAATGAATAATTATTTTCACAAAAGATTTTTTTTAAAAAAAGCAGTTCATGCTCTGATACAGTTTTAAATTAACATATTTCTGCTGTGATGTTGACAAAGATGTCATAAAATATTTTGCATCACATGAAATTTAAAATTATTATTTCTGCTCATTTCATTATAAAATTCAAAGATAGATACAATAAAATGTATTTATTTTTACAACAAGAAGACGAATAAGGTATTTCATACTCTAATACAAAGATGTCCTTTGTATCATGCATACAAGACTTTATAACAGAAATTTCATTTTAAAAAGTAGAAACTCATTTCATTTTAATGTGTTTCAAAAGAATCATTTAAAACTTTAAGATAAAATGCTTATTTTTTTCCAAGGTCAGTTAGATATCAATGAATCTCTTATTAATTCATCTTAAATTGATTATATAAAACACATTTTACTTAGGCTTGGCAAATACCTAGTACAGAGTGTGTAGCACTCTGTACTAGGTATATAATACATGGATCATTGCACTCTGTATTATGTACAAGGTATATTAAAAATAAGCACCTTTTAAGCATTCAAAAAAAAAAAAATCATCACTCATCAACAAAAAAAAAAAATCATAATTAGGATATGTACAGAAATAAAAATTATTTCTTCCTATTGTTTAAAGTTCTTCATTCATATAATCAACAAAATGCAAAGTTATTTTCAAAGACTTTACATAATCATGATAAAATAACAAGTTACTGATATATATAGCAGAAAATTTTTTAAAAATCAAGCTTCTTTTTGCAATTTAAGATGAGTGACACAGCAAAAAAAAATCTTTATTTGAAAGAAGGACAATTAAACACTTTTTACAAACCCTCAATGGAAAAAGCACCTTTAAAGGCTCTAAAAAAACGTAAATCATTTTATAAAAATGCTATGCACCATATAGAATTTAAAATATGGCCACCAAAGAATTCTTTATAAAAAGTGTATTTTTAATAGGAATAAATTTGAAAAAACTTGAAGTAACCTTGAATCTTATTTTAAAATAATTCCTTATGAACCCAGAAGCAGAAAGTGCCTAAAACTGTGACGCACGTCGCAGAACAAACGAAGTCCTGCAGAACAATTTGTATCTTGAATAAGTGACAGTGTTTTCCTGCGAAAAGACTTTTCCTTATTGAAGATACAGATAGTCAAGTTTTTTTTAAATGATATTTGAAAAAGTAACAAATCAAGAATATTTGGTTTGGTTTAAAAAATAATGTAGCGTATCTGTGTATGATCCTGCATTTTAATAAACGAAAATATAGTATTTTAACGTAAAGTAAGACTTTTTTTTCGCCGTGAAATGCTTGCATAACATTTGTATAATTAATAAGTCCTGTTGCAGAACATTTGAAAATATTCTGCTTATGGGCTTATGAGTAAAACTATACACAAATAGCCAAAAAAGGAGAGGACAGTACTAGACTAAAGCAAAATACAATGTGGATCAAGCACAAATGAAAATGTATTTTCATATTTGAGCTTTATTTATTCACATGTTTTTTTTTTCGTTCTTTAGTAATGCCCAAATAATTTATTTAAATTAGCATACAAAGAAAATATGCTTAAAAATAAAATTTTTGTCAACTTTAAATTTCAAAGTACTTCCCCAGTAGTGGCTTCACATAAGTTCTGGTCTTTCAAGTCCTACCTTCTTCAGTAGTGATTCATTACATTTATATATATTTGTTTTATTCTCATTTAAATTTTAATTTACAACCATTAAATGTTTAAACTTTTTTGAGAAAGGTTTAAACTAAAGGTTTAAAGGTTATGCACTAAAGGTGATCATTTTCAAATACTCTGTACATACATTTACTGATATAAGTACAGAAAATATTTCTTTTGAGCCAAGTTTAAAATTAAATAGTCACAAAGTAACAAATTGTTTGTGATATTTTGTTGTTTCGAATAAAATTAATTTAATTGATTTAACAAAATTTTAAAAAAATAATAAAGAAAAGAAAACTGAAAGCAAGAAAAATAGCCTTTAAATTCATTATTTTATTAATTTGTCCATTCAAAAACAAGATAAATCACCTGAATTGGCTCACAAGATTTGCTACGGCAATCCCAAGAACAATATACGTATTTTGTTTATAAAAAAATGGGGGAACATAATTTAAAAGTGTAAGTAGAAATAAGACAATTGACAGTAAAACATAACTTCCAGAACCCCCCCCCCCTTTTTTTTTTAACATACAAAATGACATTTATGTATAATAATAAAATGAAGATTTTGTGTGTGTACATCTAACTTAGAATTGTTTGTACTAGCCTCCTGAAATTCGAACAGCGGCTGCAAAGGACAATTTTTGCCTACTTTCCTAAAAATCGCTAGGTATTTTAAAATTGGCAGATGAAAAGTTAGTGGCTTATTTCATGTTTTTTTCTTTTTCTTTTGAGAAGCACTGACTTTTTATCTGCTTCCTTTTAAACATTTTATAATAAATTCTTGCAACACATTTCCGGATAAACTGTGTATAAAATAAACATAATATCCTAAAAATTTACTGGAACTACAACAACTTGATTCTTTTAAGTTACACAAAATATTTTACTTTTTCGCAGAAAAAACATAAAATTTTTGTTTTTAAATAATTTTATCTTGAGTTATATTGTCCATTTTAAATAGAAAATGAAGCAGGCAAGCAATGTTTAAATTTCTGGGAGTCCCATTGCTGAAGAAATATATAAATAAATAAAAAGCTTTTAGTTTGAAAAAGTTTTTAGCTTAGCTCTACCAACTTTCAAACTTCCAACAGTGAATTGATTGTAAAGTTATGATGGATTGATGGGTCCACATCTCCACTGGCTGTGATCGAAAAAAAATATAACATTAATTTATAGCTTACATAGTACTGTAGTTAAAATCACTGCAATGTGTTGAAAAGCTATAAGCTCAAAATTTTGCAGCATAAAGCTCAAAAAATTTTATAATGTATTGCATAAAATAAACAAATACAAATGACGGCTGTGGAAGCTGTAACAAAGTCTTTATAAATGCCTTTGGTTTTTAAGCCGTAGTTATATAATTGAGCTCACAAACATGCAAAAAATAAGTGAAACAAACAACAAAGTAAGTAATAATTGTGGTAAAGGCAGCTTTAATGGCAAAAGCGAAATCTTAAAACTACTTTGATTCTAAGATTCCACTTTATTATGAACTTCACAAAAGCAGAAACACGAAGATTTGTTTCAGTGCGGAAAAGGTAATTTTGAACATAGGTCGAAAAATTTTCGCCGACAAATGTTTTAAGACTAAACACTGTACAATTCGTCTGCTTCCTTTTCTCCAAAATTATAACTATTTATTTATTTTTGAATGTTAATGTAATAAGTAGATTTATATCAAAGCAAATCTTGAACTCCTGTCTATTCATGATCTTGAGTACATTTTAGAATTTTTGAGCTTTATTCTTGTGAAAAATAAAATCTTGTGGTTTATTTCATGTTTAGTAATTTTTGATCCAAATGGAGTTATATAAAATTTCTAAGAAGTATATTAAAGTATCAAATTAATTTAAATATCAATAGTAGTTAAAACTATTGTTACAGCTTTATTTTACTCTATTTGTTTCTTTCTTACAGATCAACCTTTTACCAATCCTTTGTTCGATTAGCTATTTTTCAAAGTAGTAAAATTTCCTTGATTTTTTTTTTCTTTTATCCCTATATACTGTTTCAAATTTTAATAAAATTTTTCTTTTGTTTAGAAAGATTTTCCTGCAACACTAATATGTATGATGTATTTATGTATGATTGTAATATGCTTGGATGTAATCAAATTTTTTTATTTATTTAATGATTGATTATTATATACAATTTTATTCAGTACATATCAGCAACAAAAATTTTTTTGTTTCTTTTTACAGTGGATAAAAAGAATTAATTTAAGCAATTTATGGCCCATCTAACTTAAAGGCTTAGGCCGAGTTACTTACTATTAACTTAAAATGACTGTTTTTTAAACTTCAAAGTTAATATGTCATTTTCTGGCAGTCAAGATTTGGTGAATTTCCATTTTTTTTTCCTCAAGCAAATGTCAATAAACTACACTGCTGTCTGTAAGATATTATTAATAAGTGTAGCTAAAGAAGTATACAAAAAAAATTTAAGATTATTTTGAAGACTTTAAATTTGAATAAATTTTTTGGTCCGAATTGTCATGTTTCGTGAGAATCACCCATATATATATATATGTATGTATATATATATATATATATATATATATATATATATATATATATATATATAACATTTTGTAAAAAAGTTAAATATATTTTAAAATGTCTCTGCTAGACATGCTCTGCTTTGAAGATCAGATAACCACTAGGGAAACTCAAGCTCAGTCCTTCAGTCGATTTCTCTTACAATCTTTAGAATATTTTTATATTCAAATGGTAAAAGAATTGCATTTATTAAAGTGAGGCTTCTTTATTTCAATTATTTCATTATCAAACAATGGCATTCATAAGAGTGGGAACTGGGACCTTTTTTTTAAATAAAATTTCTGTATTAGTTTTTTTTAATGTTTTTTAATATCTTAGTCTTTTGTTGGGACTTTTTTTATTATAAGGACTTCATAGTGATCTGATGTACTTCTTAAAAAATTTATTTAGAGAATCATGAAGATGATTTAATTCACTTTCTGTTTTATGTAAAGTGATGAAATATTGTTAAAAGCAAATAAGAGTTAAAATGTTTAGTAAGTTAATTGCCCATTCAAAATATTTCCTAAAATACAGACTATTATTATTTTTTTTAATTCCTTTTTTTCTTACTTCTAATAATAAAAAATAATAACTTAATGTTAAATGTTTTAAAATAAATCTTTTTTTTCTATCGCACTTTGTGTCACCTTTTTTTTCTTTTTAGAACACAATTCTATAAAATATCATATACATTGAAACAAGGAACACCATAAAGAACACAGATAATTGTTCCTAGATGCAAGAACAAGCATTTTTTTCCCCCTTCAAGTTTGACTTAAAACTGCTTTAAACTTTACTTATTAATGAGATCATAATAATAATATAAAAATTGAAGGTGACCTCCCTTTTTCCTGAAGCTACTTTGTTGTCCATGGGGACTCAATACAGCATTAAAAGATTATCATTAGTGTCCACTATAATTGTATGGAAGTTTCTAAAAGTTTAACAGAAGATTAAAAGGAAAGGTATGAATGAAAAATTGAAGGAATTCACCTCTGGCTGGTTGGCCAAAAGTGGCTTATAGCGTTTTCAATTTAGCCCCTGAACTGTCTTAAATAAAAAAAATAATCATGCCATAAAAAATATTTTTCCATCTGTATTCTGCATCTATATTTTCCATCTGTATTACTGATGTAGGTAATTTGTAATTTTCTCACATTATTGGATTGCAACAATTTTGTTTTCAAAGTCTTGTTTATTATGATAGATATGATTTCAAAAATTGAAAAACAAAAGAAAATAATTATAATTGAGATCATCACATTCATCTCATACTGATTAATAACAATTTTCAATTTTTGATTAACGGTTTGAAGCAAATTTTGTTACCACTCTGCCACAAGTTTCATAAAACTGAAGCATTACATACAATTTAAAAAATGACATCTCTGTATCAAATGTTTAATCCAGGTACAGTTTTATTACTCTTATGCCCATAATTTCATAAAAATGAAGCAATAAAAATCCCCCAATATAAGTAAACAAAAGCTCAACTAAAAATATGGTATCGAGGCTGTATTTTACCGTAGCATTTCCATATTAATTTCATTAATAAAAAATCACTCTTTTACAAAATAGTAACTCTTCATAGCTACTTTACTAACTCAGGCTGACAAGCAACACTCAACTACACTATTTAATATTAAAAGCAACTTATATTCAAATTCTCTTTCTTAAATGTAATAATGCTAACATTAATACTCTTTCTCCAATCAAAAAACATTACTCCATACTCCATCTTAAAACTAAACTTTCATGATTAAATCTCTTCAGAACATGTTAAAAGCAATGCAAAACACCAATAAAACCTTAATTGCATAAATAATATTCTTATTACCACTTTCTTCATAATTTTTCCCCTTTTGTGCAATCACAAATCTATCAAATTCATCACCACAATGCTAAATATCCACTTCCAATGCAGCCTTGCCTACCTGAATATCTTCCTCTTCTCACCTTATCCTTCATTTTTTTCCATCTCTGCAATAAGCTTAAAACATCAGATCAGTTATAGTCAGATTTAGTAATAATTTAAAATTTGTCAAAGAGAGCTGCAGAGCAAATAAAAAGAAAGCTGTTTGGAATTTATTTAATTTTTCTTGATGTTAAAAATTCTATTCCAGATATTATTCTTAATCTTATTCTAGTTATCTATTAACCAAAAATTTAATTGTTTCTTTTACATTTCTTTGAGTATGCTTTTATAAATGTTTTTCTCAAAAGTATGGTTGAGAATGGATTATCCAAAGCAGTCTTGTTAATTATGCTCAGGTAAATTAAAAACTGAAATTCAGGGTTCGCACAGACTCCTTATACTCCTTGGATATAAAAAGTTTGTAAAGAATACTTGGAACTACTTAGATTTCCAAATTAGTCCTTTAAAACTCCTTAGATTGTTGCGTTGCATAGATGAGCTTACTAAGTCCGCTGATGAATTTGCTGTTCAAGCAGGGAAACAAAATGATATGACTTAGCTGTCAAAATCTAATTGTTTAAGAAAAACTGAAAAGGAAGAAAAACTGAATTGCTAGAGTTAGAAGGAAAAAAATAACAGCAAATAATTTTTATTTTACATGTTACAAGCAAACTTAATGATTTAGTGTGAAATTTTTTTTTAATATAAAATGTCTTAGATTTTCTTAAGTATTCAATTTTAAAAATATAAGATCGGAAAATTTTTGTGTTAATCTTTAACATCTCTACTATGTACTTTAACAAGATTTATTAAAATATTTGAAACTGGAAAATGTATTTATTTATGTGTAAAAGTGATAACTTTATTTATTTTTCTTGATTAAGTTTGGCAAAGTAAAAATTTATTTTAAAAGGGCTAGAAAAAAATATCTTATGCAAAATATACATTTTTGCGAGTTCTTTATAGTAACTACTTTTTTGATCTTAAAAGAAAACTGTAGGGTTATCTTTCACACAAAGATTTTAAATTTTGAACTCCTTGGATTTCTTTTTCTGATCTCTGTATGAACCCTGATATATATACATACCGTATATTCCGGCGTATAACGCACACTTTTAATACAAAAAATAACATTGGAATTTACAGGTGTGCGGTATACGCGGAATATAAAAAATTATAGATTTAAAAAATTTAACTATAAAAAAATACTTTTATTTTAAAGAAATAACATACCTTTACCTATATACTTTATTGATTTTCGTTATTACATAAATAGTTCATTATATTCGTCTTCATCATCTGTGTTACCCTCATTCATAAATAAACAGTCATCTTCTGATCCGTCCAGATTATTTGAAATGCTGCATTTTTTTAATGATTTTCTAACCATCTCATGCTTAATTTCATCCCATGCTTTTATTATCCATATGCACACTGTTTTCAAACTTGCATGAGGCATATGTCCTCCTTTGGTAAAGGTTTTCTCGCTCTCCAACATCGAAGTGTTCCACTGTTTTTTTAAATTGGCTTTAAATAATTTGTTTAAGCAGACGTCTAATGGTGTCAATCTGCCCGGAATAACTGCCATATCGGTGTTACATTCTTTCAACAATTTTTTTGTATTATCTGTAAGGTGGGACCTAAACATGCCCTACACTAAAGATATTTTTTACCCACAATTTAACACCTTTTTCGTCCATCCAGCCTTTTTTGTGGACATGAACAAAAATTCCATTTGGGAAAAGTTTTTCTCTTAAAAATAACTATTGGTTTTAGTTTCGTTCCATCCGCTAATCAAGAAAGGGCTAGGGTGAAATGAGATTTCTCATGTCCCATTGTTGTTACGTTGACAGATTTTACTCCCTTTAAATCAATTGTTTTATTACCGATCATGTCAAACATGACTGGGGTCTCATCCATATTTCCTATTTGCGAAAGTAAATATTCCTTTTTTTCCGCAGTTCTATAATATATTTTTGAAAACTTAACAATTCCAAATTTTCGTGCGCATTATATGAAGAGTATATCTTAAAATTTAAAAAAATATCTTAAAATTTAAAAAAAGTTATTAGAAATTACGGGTGCGCGTTATGCGCCGGAATATACGGTATATATACATACTCAAGTCTTATTGCTCCAATAATTTATTTTCATGTGTAAATAATAAAAATTAAGCATTTCAAAATCAAACTTTTTATTATATTTTTAGTGCATCGATTAAATATTTTTCTGTGATGCATATATAGAGTACAGTATGAGCTCAGAAATCCGGACTCCTAAAATAAGAAAACTTCTACAAATCAAACTCATTTCATTACAAAAAAAAATAATAATAATTTTGAAATCGATATTGTTTTTTAGAAGAAAAAAATACTTCTGCTCTTAATGAAAAATGATTTGGAATGGTCATATCATTCATTTAGAATGGTCAAGCCCGAGATAGGGTAAACTAACCAGTGAAGGAACACTTAAGCTTTGCTTGCCTTCTAAAAAATCATATTAATTTCAAAATTCGTAATTTTAGTTAAATGACAGTGTCAACATATTTGCAACTAACTGCAAATTAATTAAAAAACTTTTTAGAGAACTTACATAAAAGTTGTTTTAAAGTTTTGGAGGTTCCAATAACAAGTAGTAAGAAGACCAAGTGAAGGAACAGCTCTTACCAGTGAAGGAACACAAAATTTCCCAGTAAAGGAACACTTAATTTTGGTTATTTTTTAATGTTCTTTATGAATTTATATGCGATACAAATATCTAATAACAAGCCTATTCTTGAAATTATAACATACAAATACTTAGAAAATGTTAACTTTTTTTTGTAATCATGAATTGAAAAGTAAAGTGTCAACATATTAACACATACTGTTCATTCACTGAGAAATCAATGCCCAGTAAAGGAAGCTGCCTGTTCCTTCACTGGTTAGGAGTTGTTTTTTGTACTTTTAACATACTTTTGATGCAAAACATCACTAAAGGTACAAGAAAATTAAAGTTTTTTTTTCATTTTCATTAACTTAGAAAAAACCCAGTAAAGGAACACTTGTTCCTTCACTGGTTTTTCATCGTTTGGTGATCCAGTGAATAAACACCCCTTTATCTCAGTACTTGATTATGCTTTGTTTGATGCTTAAAAAAAATAAAACGTAACTTCAATAACTATATTTTGAATTCTTATTTTCGCAGTGAGAAAAATAAAACTATTACATGCAATTAATTCCAATTCAAACATATAAATACAAACACTCACCTTATAATTTTTTCAAAGAAACAAGGTGTTGCAGAGATAATAACAAATTTAAACATTTTTCCAGAGAAGTCTATGTGACCAGGTGATCCAAAACATTGTTAGATGACTTTCTATTGTTTGGTAGTAAGCTATTGTTACCAATCAATCTAAAGAAAAACTTTCAAATTCTTATTTTTAATCAATATATATATAATGTTCCTTCACTGGTTGGTTTACCCTATATCAGACTACTTAAAGCCACAGTTCGCCTGAACCAAAAATATATGACAAATAAATTAAATTTCATGAACACTGCTTTTTCTGTGAGAACTAATTTTTATACAACATTCATGATACATTGAATATTTCTTTTTTCTACTAGACATTTTTTTTCTGCAAGATTTACTGTCCTGATGACCTGTTGGAGAACAATGTCCAACACCATATATAGTACCGACAGTACTTCGAGAAACTAAGGCAAAAATTAAAGTATAAAAACAAAATTATAAGCTAAATAAAAGTCATTTGATTATTAGTTTTAACCTCACTAAGCAAAGTACCAAACAGAAGTAGCAAATTACTGTAATTTTTTATACCTTATAATTTTTAAATTTTTCAAAATCTTAATAACTGTACCAAATGTTTGTTTGAAAGTAGTAAAAAGAAGTATCTGGAGTCTATGTTAAATTTTTTTTCTGTAAATGAGTATGTGCCAGCATCTGGCCAGTCTAATATGTCTATTTTCTTCAACAGCTAGGTTAGAAAAAATATTTGCTAGCTTTGGATTTGTTCAGTCCAAGCTGTGCTGCTGACAGGCTAAACGTGGGTAGTTTTCGTGGTTAACTCACGAAAAAAAATCTGCATAAATCAAAAATCATATATCTGAAGGGGGGAGGAAATTATGACTTTTGAGAATATCTGTAATAATCTGCTTAAAACCAAATTTTCTAGAGCTATGAAATTTTGTTGTTTGCAACTAATCTACGATAATTTTTACTACTTTTTGCGTAATTTTAGAAGGAATTAATAAGAAACCAAAACAATTTGATTGAAACGACTGTATTCTTGTATGGAAATACTGTCTTGTTTTTATGGAAATTAAATCATCATCAAAATGCTGAACATTTTGTTCTTTCATGAGCAACACATCTTTCCAAGAAATAAACAAAGAGTAATTTCATTTTTTTTCTAGCTTTCAGAAAATTAACTTTCTCTCTTTATAATGTAAACTTAAATCTGTAATTTTGTGAGGGAAAGTTTTTAGTGCTTTAAGTATAGGATGCTAAAAAGGCTAATTTAACTTTAAGTTGCAACATTGGAACAATTTTATTATTTTATATTGAAGTATAAAGTTTCAATTTTCAATATAGTATTGATATCTAAATGTTACTTTTTTTATTTAATTATAAATTCATGCATAATTTTATTAATATTACATACCTGTGAAGAATTAAGACGTATGTGCATCTTAAAATTGTGCTGAAATTAAGTTTCATAAACGTCAACTAGTAGATATTTTTGTGTTTATTTATTTTTTTAAATTTTTTTTAAACCCTGAGCATATTCATAATTACACAAATATACATTTAAAAATTAGAAGATAGTGTCTACTAGCATCGAATGATTGCTTCCATATTTGATAAAAGTGGGCTTTTTCTAAATTAATACAGTTATAAGTACAAAAGAAAAATTTTTAGTTTAATTGATTCACTGTTTATTTTGTTAATACTTATTTTATATAAATATTTAATTTATTTTGAGTAATTGGAAAATGTTAATTCAAAAAATTTTGTTGTTAAGCTTTGTGTTTTTCATGTTATTAATAATCTGTTTTTAAAATACTTTTTACTTTTTTTTAGTTTTGATACAATTGACCCTACCTTGATGATGAAAGTGCTTAAAACATTGATAACTCACCAAAGGTAATGGGTCTTTTATACTTCAGATCTCATTGAAGGAGACAAATGAATATGTTTCATTTCTTTTAAATTTTAGGTGCATTCCAGCTACAAAAAACTAAGCAAGTCTGAAATTGAAAATATTGTTGGATGTATACGGAATGCCATAAATTCTATGCCTGTCTTATACATAATTTAGATAATGATTCAAATTTTAATAAACATGTGATTTTTCCATTTGTGTGCAACAAAAACACTGTGGTATTGATAGGGTTATCTTGGAGTTGACTTTTATTTTTATTGCAATTTTTAGAAATCACTTAGAAACATTAGTAAAGTCTATCATATAAAAATAAAGAAACTTTAAATTTATTCCCTTAAATGTTTTTATATTTCTAAGAGTTTTTTTTCAGTTAGCACAAAAACTTAGAGAGTGCAATACAAATGTTAGAGAGTATAGAGTGATATGAATATTGTTTATTTGTAAAGTGCAAAAGATAACTTTTTAAACTTCATGTCTATGCTGAAATGCTATGATACAATTATTACATAATGACTGAAACATTTCAGAAGCTGTTAGCGATATGTTATCTAAAACAAAAAGAAGAAGAAATATGTGAAAAATTTTAAGTTGAAATTAAATATATTTAAAGCATAAAAAATATTAGATAAAAGAAGAAAATTTTCTAAATTACTTAGTTTTTAAAATAGAAGAGAAAGAAAAAATTTCCCATTTAAAAGCGAAAAAGTAAAATTACAAAATTTATTCAATAACTTGTGTATAAAAATATCCAGATGGAAAAAAAAGAAAATATAAATAAAGTTAAAAGGAATAAAAAAATGGCTATTACAGTTGACTTTTAATTAAAGAAATTAAATGTTAACAGAAAAAGTGGATAGAAAATTTGTCTTTCTTCGTTCATTAAGCTTTTGAAATTAAAGTTATATTTTTTTCTGACGTTTAAAAAGCCACATAATATTTTTTTTGCATTTCTGTTTTAAATCAGAGTGCAAATATTATTCTTATGTAAATTTCATGGCAGTTGTAGATTCTTGTATGTTGCAATTTAAAATATTTTAAGAAAAGGTAGATTTTTCAAATTATTTTGCCAAAAATCGACCTGGGGAAAATGAGATGCTTTGTGTAATAAATTGTGTGAACTTCATGATGAGAAAAAAAAAACATGACCTTTAGGATGTTTAACACTTTATTTTGTACAATTTAGTTAATAGAATGTCTTAATTTGTAAAAATACTGCAAATATCAGAAAACAATCTTAACATATTGTGTCATGAAAAATTAATTAATATTTGAAAATTTTTCTTTCTCTTACTTTTAAGAGTTTCAATATTTATTTTCACATTAAATTTGATGTCTCTAACTGCAACTGTTTGCACTCACTCCACTCATAAAAATCCTGTGTGGATTATTAGTTTCATTTTGCTGTTAATTTTCTTTTCCTATTTTAAAATTATCACTATTTTTTTAGACTTTAAAAAGCCCTCAGCAAGAGAGTGTTTCTTCCTCTTTAGATGGGAATAAAAGGGATTCCTCTCTGTTTCATACAGTGGGAAAAATTCTTTACCCAAAGCGTAAGTTTAGTTTATTTCCTATGGGATTCAATATTAATTTTGGCACTTGCTAAATAATTTAGATGATGTTGTTTATTTTATTTAGGTGATACTTCAAATAAGTCAAATCACAACGTACTTCCTACTTGTCTAAAAATGTTTGAGAAGGATCCTTTCATTTATAATCCTGAAATAAACAATTCAGAAATAAATACTCAATTCAAATCTAAACTGCTTTCAAGTCTAAGCCACACTCCAAGTTCTTAACACGTTTTGTTTCACGCAAAAAATAGTGTAAAAGGTTTTATTGATATCAGACATAGACTTCAGGAATTGAAACCAGGATAGCCTGGTTGGTATGGCACTGCACTCAATTTCGTGAGAATGGGAGTCCGAATCCAGCCTGCCGAAGACTTTCTGTATTGCAAATGGTGACTGGTGCTGGTTAAATCTGCCAGGTCACAAAGTCTTCCATGTCCGAATAACAAATTATACTTCTGGGGTTTTGGAAAGGAGATTGATCATTCTATGATTCTGGTCAAAATTTAATTACGACATGACACAGAAGACTGCACAAGAATGCATTACACATTTTTAATTCTTAGTAATGAAGAGTAACTTAAATTCCACCATCCTTTTTACCATAGAATACGCTGTGGGATTTATTTTTAGACTATGTCAACCGTCATCTATCAAAAGGTACCTCATGATAAGAGTCAAGTTAACATGTCTTACACAATAGTGAATTGGTATTTAATATTTATAGTGGTAGTTATGCCACAACGTCTCATTTAAGAAATGATGGTTCTTTTGTACTTTCATGTGGAATTCAATATGCTCTATGTTCATTTGCACTAATGTCAAAAGAATAGGTGGACTTCCATGAAACTTTTGCTATCCATTGAATTTTTGCCTATGTAAAAAAAATTGTTTGAAAGAGCAAAAATATTTAACTCCTGTTTTTGACGTGGTTTTCTTACAAAAAATTAAACAAAAATTCCATGTTATATTGGAATGAATAATTCAACATTTATCAAAAGTAAGTTTAACTTTCATATTGAAATATACCAAAATGTTGCATATATATGAAAACATCTGATATTTTTGTTGTTTTTGAAAATATTATGATTTTTACTGCTACTGAGTGCTTTCATATTTTCATTATTTTAAAACCAAATGTTTAAAAGAGCAAAAATGCTTAACACCTAAATTTGATGTGATTTTCTTATAAAAAATTAAACAAAAATTTCATATTATATTGGAATCAACAGTTCAATTCAGATTTTCTAACTCACGTTAAAATAACATTGTGTCTATGAAATAGATGTATTGGTCGCAGTAATGACTGTATTTAATAATTATAGCCTTAATTCATTTACTGGTGTTTTCTAATCTTGTATTGTATATTTTTAGGAGGTGTTTTATATGACATCAATTTCTGCAGAATCTTTTACTTTGTTTTTGAGCGAGAATTCCCTTTGTTGATGACATTGAAGCTAACTTTGAATGTGCACTTTAGTTAAGTGATGCTGATTATGTGAGTGCTCCATGGATTGTATGTATCTTTTTTGAAACTGCTAATAATATAATTAAAAATTTTGAGAAATAGTGATCAAAGCTCTTATGTATCTTTCAGTTCACAAATGTTTGAGAACAATAACTCCCAAAATAATTCTCTTCTGAGAGCCAATCACTCTGTTTTTATAGTTACATTTGCTTAAATTTCAATGGAGTACCCATTAGCTTTTCCAAACTTTCTTCTACTCAATTTTTGCTTTAACAATTACTACTCAATTAACAATTACTAACGCTCTACTCAATTTTAACTTTACTCATTTAGAAAGTAATGTAAGAATTTCAATAGTTTTTTGAGGAGTTTTTTTAATTTAATTTGAGTTTTTTTAATGTTATATGTTCATTAAAGAAACCCTTTCGTAGAAACTTTCTTGACAAATTATTGCTTCTTAATCAATATGTTTCCTGTTAAAAAATCTGCTACTGAAAGTCATGTGACATTTGATTTATTTGCAGTACTCCACTCCCTAATTTTAGAATCACTTGTTTCTGCTGAATTTTTTTTTCTGCGTTATTTAATTTAGTTAAGGAAAATCTCTGAGCAGTATAATAAGGAGTTTTTAAAGTCACATATTCATATGTCTGATGATATGCATTACATTTTTCTTCCTTTTGAAAAACATCAAATTGGTCTTAGAGTTATTAAATTTAATTTAATCGTTATTTTCTAAAGAAAAACTTATCTTGATCATAAAAAATCATGTCGTATCGAATCATATCATAATCAGAACTTATCATAAAACTAATCACATAATTATAATTTCTTGCAGCCATGTATGTACTCTTTTGTCTGAAGACTAAATAATCTTTTCCTTTTTTTAAAAAAAATTTCAAAATATTTAATGAACAACTAATCTTAATATTTACTTTATTTATTCAATTCTTTTTTGGGGGGGGGAAGGGTTTTTCAATTAGACTCATTTATGTAATTTTGAAAAGTTAGCTGAAAATTCCTTTTTTCCATAAATAATTTATATTTATTTAAATGTAGAGAGATTTTTAACTTATAAAATAGATGGATTTTTTATTCTGACCTCCCATCACCATAACATTGCATTAGTCACATGTCAGCTGATAACAGGAGGAAACTCATTTTATTTCTATCAATCTATCTTCTTTGTAATTTCTCTGTATATTTAAAAATAACTCATCTGCTCATGTAAGTTACTAATAATCAGAGTTAGTCTTATTCCTTCAATTTATGAATTGTACTATGTGCTTTGCATTCACATTGTTTTCAAATTGCACATTATGATTTTTATTCTAGCAAATTTAGGAATTCATTGTGATTTGTATTTACATTATCCGCAATGCATTTCATTTTGACATGAATTACAAATAGAACACATCATGTTTGAGAATTTATGAATCAGTGATATAGCTGATTATAGAAAACCATAATGAAGATTAAATAGGTTTTAAATGAAATCTTTAGCAACATACTGAAGGTATGTTGCTACTATTGCCAACTAACAGGGGGAATAAATTAAGAGTATGTCATATAATTCGAATCAAGATAATTGATTTTTTTGTTATAATCAGGCATCTCCTGTTGTAAATGTTTTTATTAACCTCAATGTGAAAATAAATAAAATCCTTTTTTTTTTTAAATATTTTACTACATTTAAAAAGTAATCAGATTTAGTTTGTTAATATATACATATACACTACCCTAAAATAATGGCAGAAACACTTTCAATTTTTGACATTTTTTTAAATTTCTCAATAAATGCTTAGAAAACTATTCATTAACTTTAGAGGTGTTTAGTTTGTGCGATTTTTCTTACTTAGCAATAAAGGTTAATGCTTTCAGAGATTTGAGGGACTGACAATAAATTACAAAAGAAAACAAGTATTTTTTAAACATCCTATGAACTAAGCTTGTAACTTGTATCAATTACTTTGATTGATATTTTACTTTGAAATAGCAACACAAAATTTCCTAAACTTAGCTTAAATATTTCTGGAAATATGGACAATTTTATAAAATATATATGTTTTTGTGTTACGTTATTAACTTTAAGATTATTATATAAAATTAAGCAAATTTTTTGGAACATTTTAAAATTTATTACAAAATTATAGTTTTAAAATTTTAAATAAGTTTGACAAAAACTGCATGAAATATGAGTTTATAAAGTTATTTTTTTATACTGTAATTTTGTAAGGAATTGTATTTAGCTACTAAGGAAAAGAGATAAAAAAATTTAAATAATTAAAACTTAAAAATTTAAAACGTTTCAACTAATTTTCTAAATAATTTTTGCACTTTTTTAAAAAAATCACAAAACGACTAGAATTTTTCACAAATTTCATTTTCAAGCCACAACTGTTTTTGCCGGTGACATTTTTAATAAATATTGTTTCATAATACAAAATGAAACTTGTAGAAAAACCCTTATCGTTTTGAGCTTACTTTCGTACAAAAACTACTTAGAAAATTGCCTGAAACTTTTTAAATTTTTAAGATATTCAAATCAGAATATTTTCATTAGTTGCCAAATACAATTCACTTCAAAATTCTGAAAATGTTTTTTAAAAAATTTCTGTGCATGCGCAGTATAAAAGAACTACTTTAAATACTCATATCTTAAGCAGTTTTTATGGAAGTTTTTTGAAATATTAAATCAATAGTTTTGTAAATAATCTGAAATATCTCTAAAAATTTTGTTTACTTGTGTAGAATATTTTTAAAGTTACAGCAAAAAACATGGGACGGAGAAAAAAAGTTTTTTATATAGTTTTTCAATAATAATAACCAAAATAATCAATACAAATTAAAAGCTTCTTAATTGATTTCCTGCATAGGGTGATCAAAAATACTATTTTTCTTTTTGTAATTTATTGTTGGTGTCTCAAACTTCTGAAAGCTTTAAACTTTATTGCTAAGTATGAAAAATTTAATGAACTAAAAAACTCTGAAGTTACTAAATATAGCTCTAAGTATTTCTCGAGAAATTTTAAAAAAATGCCAAAAATTGAAAGTGAAAAAACTAAAAACTCTTCCATTACTGTAGGATTGTTTATATATATTTGTTTCAGAGTCATGACACAATGAATGATTATATGGTGTCTTTAGCATCTAGAGGTCTGATGTTCAATTTATTCTCTGTGAATAATAGGAGGTGAAGAGGACTGCACAAACCTCAGTTTTATGAAAGTTTTTCTAAGGTATAAATGAAGATTCTTTGTCCAAATTAATATTATGTAATTTTACATCTGCTTTCATTTTTTTTGTTTTTTATTAATTTATTTATTATTAATTTTTTTTTTACCTTCCAGCAAAGGCGATTTCAAAAATCTCTGTAACATGCTTTTAGAGGTGAAACTTTATTTTGATAGATACCCCCCCCCCTTTTTTTTTTCCTTCCAGGAATGAAAAATTATAAACCCAAAGTGCTTCCAAAGGCTGACCCTCTTAATAAAAAATAGCTGAACTTCACTGTACTTATGTGAGTGGTTGAAGGTTGATTGTCGTTTTGTAATATGAATTTTGTTATTTTTGTTTTCATAATATTACAATCAATGCTTCCTTGCTTGAAAATATTCATTAAATTCTATGAAAATAGTTTTTTTTTTCTTGGAAAAAAAATTATTGTTTTATTTTTTCTACTACTAAAACAGATACTTTGTCATACTGCCTCAATTCAAAAGGAACCAAAGATCATTTCAAAAGCTACTAAATCTTCAGGACATTATAGTTGGTATAAAATTTGTATGGGCATAAATAACATCATTTTTTTAATAAAGTTTCATTATGCGCAAAATCTTTTAAAATATTCTTACTATATCTTGAAATTCTCAGAGAAAATATTTCTGGAGTTAATTTTCATTATAAGGAAGCATTGATCTTTCTGGAAAGCTTTAAAGTTTTTAGACTTGTGAATTTTATGCTAGATTCCTAGATCCAGCTAAAATATTCAAAATTTACATTTATTTGTTTTTAAAATGGGTATTTATGGTTATGAATTGTTGGTAACTTTTTAATTTGTATTTTATTAGACAACTTGGATTTTTTGTAGCTTATGAATTAAGTGTTTTATATATTCTTTTCAGATTCTTCTCTTAGTATGAGACAGCTACAAGTTGACTTAGTTCCTTATCTTTCAAAATTCCAATTGAAAGATTTAAACTAGTATTAACACTTTAATGTTGTATTTGAAGAGAAAAAAAATTATAGGTAAAAAATTTTTATTTAATTTCTTTTTTTAACTTAGGTAGCACTAACGAAAGAATTAGGAAATATGAAAATAAAAAAGTTTTTTAGGTAATTAATTATAATTTTATGTTCTAATTTTTTAATTTTAATCCTTGTAGTGATACAATCTACTAATTAAGCTATATTAAGTCAATTATTCTTTGAAACAATTAAATTCTCTTCAATTTGGTTTTTATTGTTATTTATTTTGTTTTAAAACATATCAATTATATTTTAACAAAAATGTAAAATATGTTTTGAAAAAATATTTAGACTTGTCTTAAAGGTGAACACATATGATTGCTATTACTTTGTACTTGCATATTTACTATCTTTCTTTTATTCTCTAATGTAGTATATTTGCCTGTAAAATATTGTCTTTTTTGAGGAATTTTGTTTTTAGTTACTTTTTCTCGGTAACTAAACAGTACGGTAATATAATACGTGGTCCAATTTGAATACAGGGTGTTTATAAAGTCCCGGACCCATTTTGATGTTTAATAACTTATAAAATAATAACGATAGATTAAAATTAATAACATAAATGGTTAGATAGACTCAAAAAGTTTCATCACTCTTGTCAATGAACTTCCACGTGTGCCCCCATTCTTTTTTAGAGGTTTACAACAGATATGGTAGGAAGGATAGAAGATGGTGCTGATTTTCTGAAGTGCATAATGTTCTCCAACGAAGCATCCTTTCATGTTTCTGGCATTGTTAATCGCCATAATGTACGCATATGGGGATCTGAAAACCCCGTGAATACCATGAGACACAAAGGGACACCCCAAAGGTTAATGTGTGGTGTGGACTAATGCACGACCGAGTCATTGGGCCTTTCTTTTTTACAGAAAAGAGGGCCTCATTAGTCGTATACTTAGACATGTTGGAAAATTTCGTATTTCCACAACTAGAAGAGCTTCAGCCACATGTCTTTTTGCAACAAGATGGTGCACCACCTCATTGGGGTATCATCATTCGTAGTTCTTTGAATGACCATTTCCCAAGAAGATGGATTGGGCGAGGAGATCCAATTCCTTGGCCACTCAGATCACCTGATATAACGCCGCTGGTTTTATGTTTACAGGAGAATCGTGTCGAACATTGATGACCTAAAAGCCAGAGTTACAACCGCAATAGCTTCTGTGGATGCCGACATACTTGCCGCTAACCTGATGTAAAATTGACTATCGACTTGATATTCTCCGTGCGACGAAGAGGCACACGTGGAAGTTCATTGACAAGGGTCATGAAACTTTTTGAGTCTATCTAACCATTTATGTTATTAATTTTAATCTATCTTTATTATTTTATGAATTATTAAACATCAAAATGGGTCCAGAACTTTATAAACACCTTGTATTATGGACAATATTGTTATACATAATATTGACTACAAATTTCTTCATTTAAAGGCTATTACATATATACATACATTGTAACCTATAGGGCGACATTGTGGGCCCCCTATTAGGCCTATAATTATTTCCTCTTGTAGGGTTCACTAGTTTCTGGTACTGACTTCGAATTTCTTCATTTTAACGCTTTTCAAAACATTATTATATATAAAATGTTATAAATTTATTTATAACATTTTATATATAATAATGTTCTTTATAAAACATATATATAATTAATTATTTATAACATAATAAATTTATTTGTAACAAATTATAATAATAAATTTATTTATATAATTAATAAATTTATTTATATGTAATACATTCAGTTATGCTTTATTCTGTACCCATTATTTAGAATACGTACTCATTACATGACCCAGCCATACTAAAGCACCTTGCTTAGTTTTACTGTCCTTTAACAGCTTGGGCATTCCTGGACACACAATCTCACCATTCCATCAAACGATGGGTAGTGTATTGGTAATGGAGTCGAATCCCATTGTAACCATCTTTGAGATGATGTTATTTAATTTATGTTATCTATTCTTCAACTAAAGCTTATAAGCCATGACATGCAGCCAACAATAAATAACTTAATTTAACGGCAGATGTTGGAATGAAACGTTATTTTAGGCCTAGTCAGATAACGTGAACAGTTATTGAGTTGGTACTTTTCTGTCTAAACTGTCACATTATACCAACGAGGGGATAGTTTTTACCTACACCTTGTTGCCTGAATGCGATGTGGTTAGTTTGACGCTAAGATGGAATTAACGAACCTGGCCTGTCTCACAGCAATGTCCTTAGAAAATACGTCAATGGAGTACTTACATACACCTGTGCTCAAAAGACTAGTGAGTCTTTGTCAAATTTCAAGAACAGATTGTACAAGCTACGGAAGTTGACCGAAATAATATAAGAGATCAGATGAGGCTTCCTTAAATCAAATATCTTCAGTGATCACGGGGAAACGAACCAGCTACCAATTTTGCTGCATTTCAAATTTCACCCACCCCGGGCTCGTCTTAGAAAGGTTTAGTAATCCTCTATTGTAAGACATTTTTATGATTTAAAAAAGTTCTTAAATGTGGGATAGAATAAAGCACATTATATTGAGGTAGCACAATATTTTTCCAGTGTTGGGATATTGGACTTCTTAAACTTATTTTGGACAGAACACATGGATTTTACTGTCCTAAACTGACTAAAACTGTCTTATAGTGTCCAAAACCTTGAACATTGGTAAAAGGTAATTTAATTCTATATGCGTAACAATTGTAGGCATAATAATTGTATAGATTAATAAATATTTGATACTTTTTACACAATTTGCTTTAACTTGTTAAATTAGAATGATATAATAGGAAAAGATTTATACTTTGTGAATCTCCACAATTCAATGAACAACAAAAGTGAATACCTTTAAATATGACTAAATATGCTTTTAATACTGTTAGATAATGTTTTTGCATAAGGATAAATAATACAGTATTAAAAATAATAATAAACTTTTTTTAATAAAAAAAAAACTTTGGCTTAATTTTTCCTGTGCAAAAAGTAACTTTATTTTCCACAATACTTATTTTTAATTGCGACATAATTTGAATAAACAGATTTTTTTCGGGTTAAAAAAGTTTTGAGCAAGCAGATTTTAGACAGGACAATTTAAACTGTGGTTTAATCCATTTTGTCCTAAACCTTGCCAACTCAGTATTTTTCTCTAACTTTAGTAATTTTATTCTATGACATGTTATACAGAGTTTTTTTTAAATGTTTATTATTTTAGAAAAGGAAGGACATGCTGAGGAAAAAGTAAAAGTTCCTCCCCGAGTGTTCACCTGTCATTTTCGAACCACAAATGTTACCCGTGATAATGATTACATCCAGATTGTTTTGAAAATCACCAGAGGGAAATCTATATTCCTCACTCATAAGGTAATATTATTATTATTTGCAGCATTGATACAATTTAATTAGCTCTTGTAATATCTCATTCATGCGTAAAAAGTGTTTTTCAAAGGAAAAATGATTTTTGAACAAGGATGAAATTTTGAACAAGTTGCTCATTTCAGCCTAATTGTTCTGATTTTAACAAAGCTACAGTAATTTCTACCTAGGTTTGGGCGCGGTATAGCCAAACCATGGCTCTTGCGCCAAAAATTTACATCAATCAATCAAAGGAAAAAAAAATACTCTAATACAGGGTTGGGTTCCCATGGTCCTTAAAAGTCCTTAAAAACTGCTTAATTTTTATTTTAGAAAATAAGGTCCCTTAAAAGTACTTACAGGGTATCTGCGCACCTGAAAAGTCTGAATTTCGGTATTTAACAAAATTTGTCATGATTTTAACTATTTTTTTTATAAAAAAATCATGGATTTAGGTCGCCGAAAAATTTTATTTTTAAAATGGAATCCCCCCCCCCAATTTCATGGTGTTCCGAATATCTGAATTTGTAACAAAATCCCCAGAGTCATATTTTATTAAAATATAAAAAGTTTTCATCATGTTCTTTAAATATTATGGTGTTCTTTCAAAAAATGAAAGGAAAAACATAATTTCTGGAGCAAAGTATCTTTTAAACTTCTGTGATTTCAGAATTATTATAATTTTTTATTTTATTAATTTAAAATTCTAGTTGGAGCAAGCCAGTCATTGGCAAATTTTTTTTTATTCCGAAATGAAAACAGAAAAATCAGGAGTATTTCTTTCCTTTATGATGAGCGAGAAAAGTATCTTTAGAATATAATTCTGCAAAAGAAAAAAAATTTGCTCAGCTATTATTTTTTCAGCTATTTTATTGCTTCAACTCTTTCCTTACTCCGTTTTTTTTTTTAAATTTAAAATCAATAAATATGAAGATGCAGAATATAACAGTTTTGGTTATACCTATCATTTTAATTAATGTTATTATAATACTTTTTTAAATTTATTATTCTGTTTTTGTCGGAGAAAATAGTAGCTTCATTAAGTCATGAAAAGTTCTTGGAATTAGTCATGAAAAGTCATGAATTTGAAAATCTAAAGTATAGCAGATACCCTGTACTTAATTTTGGTACGAGGTTTTTAAAAGTCCTTAATTTTTCTGCATCACTATTACTTGATAGGAACAATTTTTTCAGTCTTACAAAAATATTTTTTTTTAAAAAAAGTCATTCTTTTATCACCTAGAATGAGACCATGCATTGAGGGTAGAACATTTTAGAAAGACAAACTTTTTGTCATAGCTTAATATTTAGCATGATTGGCCCACAACTGAATCTGTGATGCATGCCTAACAGCAAAATATAGAAACTTGTGTTAATAATTATTTCAATGTTTTTCTCAAATTTCTTTATTTGCCCTTTTTTTAAATGTATGAAAAAAATTGCGAATCTTGATTTCTGCTCTTAATTTTACAATTCAATTTCAATAAAATGATTAAGAATGGAATATGGTTTAGTTTCACAGATGTTGTTAACATTTAACAATCTGAAAATATTTTTTTAACAAAACACAACTCCGGTTTGCAGAAATTACCTGATCTTACTTTGGCGAACCCTGTTAATTAATGCAATTATATCAGTACATGCGTTATAATAAACTTGTTTTTTATTTGTTGATGTTTTTAAGAACTGTCACTGGTGGTATATTCGATGATAAACAATCATACTATTTTAAAGTCCTTAATTTTTCGAAGAAGTCCTTAATTTTTTCAAAAAAAAATTTGCTACTCATTTATCTGAAGACTACTCTCTGCAACAAATTGCTATCAATTATACTTCTTATTTTTTATTATTTGATTGAGTATTTGCTGAAAAAGTTTTTTAATTATTGGCTATTGTGAGTTCATTTCTCATACTTTTATTAGGAAATAATATCATCATAAAACTAACAGTTTCTGCCAACTCTTCTAGTATTAGTCTTCTTAGAAAATTTCAAACCAGAAGTATCGCGCTGTTAGTAGTTGCTGCTATTTTTCGTAGTTTGTGTTGTAGTGTGCTACTTTGTTACAAAAGTAGTGTAGTGAATAGTGCGATAAAATAAAGCAATAGTTTCTTGGCAACTTCTTTTAACGTTACTTTAGAAAAGAAACCCGGTTCTAACGTAACTCGTCCAATCAATGAAAATGACCCTGTAGCTGAGCTTTAACAGAAATTAAGTGCTTGAAAATCTTGTTAAAATATTTAAGCTAGCCATTATAAAAAATGAATAATTAATGTCACACTTTCACATACAAATACTCACTCATGAAATATTGATGCATAGCTGCCAACATGGATAGGATTTATGAAACAATAGAAATTTCATGATAATTGTTGCAAAGTTATTTTACATTTAGAAAATTTTAGGGATTTTTATAGTCATCAAAATAGAAAAACTGCAATATTTTTAAGTTATGACTAACATTAAATGAACTTGATTCTCTAAAATTAGAACTCCTCTAGCCATTCGTCTGGACTGGTGGCAGTGACTATGGTAATGAGGTATAACTATTTCAAGTAGGGTTGTGGGTTATTTGCGTAGACAAACTATATTATGCTTACTCGTATTTTTGAACAGTAATAACCATTTAATTCATCAAGGACGGTTGACTGATTTTTATAAATGAGGCTCACTTCATTATGGATTAGTAACACTTATTTAAATATTCAAGCAAGCAATAAGCTGCACAAAAATTTTATTTCAATAAGGAATTTCTAAGAAAATTTACTCAATTTTAGGGAATTTTCTAAAATGGACAAAATCCAGTATAGTATGCAGCTATGTTGATGTTATTTCTAGGGAAAGGAACTCATTTTCGGTGTACCTAATTTCTGAGAGGAAATAAAAGAGCATTAAACAACTAAAAAATTTGGAAGTATTTGATAATTTTGCATTTCTTAAAATAAATATCCACTGTCAAAAAAGACAAAAACTTGAAGGTTAAATGAACGAAAAAAATTTCGGATTTGCAAACTGGCTCATGTATACAGCAATAAATATTTTTTAATTATTACTCCCTTACATTTAATGTAAGTTCTTCTCCTTAAAGCAATGAAATAGTTACTACAATTCAAAAGTAGTTGGTAGTCACTACATTTAAAAAAAAAGTAGTTATAGTAAACTAATAAATTAATGTAGTTTTTCTGACCACTGGTGTGGATAATTTTTATGAATAAGTCAACCTAGCATTTAAATTTCAATGTCAATTAAATACTGAGTATTGTAGTTTAAACTTTCTGTTTCAGTGCTGTACAGAGATAAATTGTTAATTATAAATTATTTTTTGTAATATATTGAGCTAATTATAATAGATTTAGTTACTGAATAAATTAAGAAAACTGTCTTAAGATGCATAATAACTCCTTTTAGAAATTTTGTTTAATAACTTGGTATACATCAATGATTTTTGGGTCATTCACTACAAATAAGCTATTTTACTATTTTCAGGTAGTGATAGCTAAAAAAAATTGTGTCTAAAATTTCTAATTTTTTTGTAGTAAGATATGACAGAAGGTTCAAAAACAAGAAAAAAACATGGCTGTCACTCTTTAATATTTAAAAAATATTTTTTTTAAAGTGTAGGAATGATAATTTTTGTTTATGATAAGTTATTAAAAATAATTTTAATGAATGTATTTAATTATATGACAATCCTTTGCTTTAAAAAGTATTAAAAAAGAACAAAAATATCTTTCTTAACTAGTTATTAGAAACATAAAATCAATCCCTCACAAGTGTTATTTTTTTCTTTGTAAAGGAATGATAATAGTTAGGGAATGAGAAAATAGTGTTGTTTATACCCACAAATCGAATGAAATAGCAGTGTCTATTCTTAAACCATCCCATTAAAGGAAATTAAAACTTTCTTAAATACATTTGTAGAAAATAAATTACCTTCATAAATTTAAATGAAGGAATAAAAATGTTATCTTAACATCTGTCCAATTGGCTCATTCAGTTTCTTTTTACATCCTGTAGCCCAATTTAAATGAAATTTCTTTTGCAGTTTTCTCAGAAACATTTCAAATCACTATGAGTGTAGGAATCATGAGTTTTGAACTATTTTGCCAAATAAAAATCCATTTTTTCTTCTTCTTCGTCAGCGCAACAGCCCCTTGCGAGCCTTGGCTACCTCAAGAGCTGACAAATGCCAGCGCCTCCTATCCAGAGCAACTCCCTTCCAATTTCTTATCTTAAGGGTTTTCAAGTTATTTTCGATGTCCTTGAGCCATCTAGTAGGGGGTCTGCCCCTGGGGCGTGATCCCTCAGGATTCTCAAGGTGATGATTCTCATGGCGTTATTTTCAGAACTTCTCTATTGATGGCCCAGCCATCTCAGCCTATTAATACAGATTATTTGTAAAATTTGGGGCTGCTTATAGAGTCGGAAGAGCTCGAAGTTATTGCCCTTTCTTGAATTGCGCCAAAGATGGCTCTCAGGACTTTTCTTTCAAAGGTACAGGGGTGAGATTTTTCCGCTTTTTAGCGGATTTCCGCTTTTTTCACTTTTATCTCTTCAATTTCAGCTTTTTTTTTAATCAAAAATTCAGATTTTTCTAAAAATTTCACTTTTTTAATAAATATTCCGCTTTTTCAGAAAATTCACCGATTTTCAGAGAGAAACAGAAAATTCAAACTACATAGCTACCAATCCTTTCTCATTTTTACTTATTTTAGCTATTTTCTCCCCTTTTACTCGCAGCAGATAAGATTTTCCGAATTTTTTACCCGCCCTCCAGATAGATCCGATTTTTGTAGTTCAAACGACGCTGCTTCTGACAAGTCTTTTAGAGATCCCAAGTCTGGAATCTGCTAATATCTCGATTTTATTCACACGATTTTAATATCAAACATAGCTTTTCATATTTGCGTGTTGCAATTCTTATTCACGCGATTTGAATATTGTACGTTGCGATTCTTATTTACGAGATTTAAAAATCCTATATTGTGATTTGTATCTACGCCTTTTTAAAAACCTATGTAGCTATTCATATTCACGCAAGTTTAAAATTCAATGTCTTGATTTGCTCATGCGGTTTATAGTATCAAACATTGATTTTCGTATTTATACGTAATTTTAAAATAAGGCATTGGGATTAGCATTCACGCATTCTAAAAATTCGTAATTCTTATTTATGCAATCTAAAAATTATGCATCATGATTCGTATTTACGCGATCTAAAAATTATGAATCGTGATTTGTATTTACGCGTTTTAAAAATTTTATATCCCAGTTTGTATTTTTTCATTTTCAAAATCGTATATCTAGTTTCATATTCATGTGATTTCAAAATCCATAATTGTTATTCATATTCACGCAATTTTAAGATCAACTATCGCGATTCTTGTAAGAAGTAAAATTTTTTTTTAATTAGTTACTATAAAGGTGACTGGACTGTTTTTCTAACGACGATTATTAGTATATGTAAGTGTTACAACATCAGAGAAACTGGAAGGGAATATATTCAAAACTTACATTCTGTGCTTGCAAAGAAGAAAAAATAGGATTTGTCACAAGATGTTTGTAGATGGACTAACGACTAAATATAGCAAACATAAAAGATATAGCAAACAAAAGCAATCACTTAAAAAGGGATTTAATTTAAAAATTTTTTTTTTTGAAAAAAGTTAATTAACTCATCAACAAAATTTTATTTATAATTGCTGTTATTTATGCTATAAAATGCAAAATTCTTATCAAATAAAAAACAATTATCTAAACAGTTGCTGTTTGTCATGTAATTTTTCAAACTAAAATAGCGATTTTTGTATGTTAAGGAGTTACTATCTACTTCACTGTTATTGATATGTTTCAAAGGGCTCTAGTTAGATTAGAGTATAATATGAACATAATGATTCGGTCCATTGTTAAAGTTTTTTTTCCCAATATAATTTAAAAAATAATATTACTGATATATTTGCTATAAATCACATAACAGTATTTATTAAAAGAAATTAAATATTAATATATATTCTCAGTAGTTTTAATTTGCTAAACCAGGTAGTTTTTCAAGTAATAATTGTCTCTTATGTGAACTGAGGGAAAATATAATTTCCAGCTTTATTTTTTCAATTGGTAATTTTTATTTTCACTAAATGTTAAGTATCAATGTAATCATTTATATAATAATAGATTAGTACACAATTGTATGTCAACACATTATTTATTACCTTAAACTGTCTGCAATTATTATTAAAGGGTTGCGCTTGCGTAAAATTTACCATCGTGGAAATTCAGCTTTTTTGCCTTTTGGCTAATCTCATCCCTGAAGGTATCTAGTGTCGGCTGTATATCTGAGTTTAGGGTCCAAGTTTCGCTTCCATAAAGTAGCACAGGAAGTATGAGTGTCTTATAGAGTTTTAACTTTGTTTTTCGGCTGAGAAGATTATATCTTAGCTGTCCTCGATCCAAAGAAGCGCTTATTAGCCATTTTGATTCTATTGTCGATTTCTGCTTTAAGTATGTTTGGATCGGTAACATCAGTGCCAAGGTATTTGAATTCGTTAACCCTTTCAAAGGTATAACCATTAATATATAAAGGGCACTGTAATTTACAGTTAAGGACGAAAATTCCACAAATTTTGTCTTATCTTCGTTAATGGAAAGGCCCATATTTGTGGCAGCAGCTACGAGAGCTCGGAAAGCCTCTTTGACATCCCTTTCTGACCTTCCAGAAAATCCTTCTGAAAATTCATTGACGGACCAAAAAATTTACATAATGCATAGGTAGAATGCTACAAGCGTTGATTTTAAGGATAAAAATCGAAAAGAAAAGTATATGTATTTGTAAGATGCTAAGAGTTGCATGCGAGGAAATGAGATTTTATAGATTTCAAAATTAATGAAAAATATTAAATTCAAGTAATACTTCCATAGCTGTCAACTCTACTGGATTTTGCCAGTTTCTCCTTGTCTACTGGTATAATAAGAATTTTTCTGATTTTTGTACATTTTTGAAAATTTCCTAAAATTGAGAAGGTATTCGGAAAAAAATCCCTGGTGAAATAAATTTTTTACTCAGTTTATTGCTTGCTTGACTATTTAAATAAGTATTGCTAATACATAATGAAGCAAGCCTCACTTTTAGAAATCAGTTTAAAGCTTTTCTTTGTTCTGAAATTTTCAGATTATTTTTATACAGAACTCCCTTTTTAAATTACAAAATATTTTAATCGTCAATAATGTCTACTACTATTTAAAATTATATGTTACCATAATTAAAGAACATTTCAAATTCATCTATTGTCAACCATTTATAGTTATATTGTCAACCAATATTGCAGACCATTTATAGTTTTTAGTGTAATCAAATTTTTGTATTTTGATGACGATAAAGATCCCTAAAATTCCCTATATGTAAAATATTTTGTATACTATGCAACAGTTATGAAATTTATATTATTCCGTAAAATCAACTGGACTGTTTTCCTATCCATGTTGGCAGCTATGTACTTCAAACTTAGGGGATAATCTAAAAAGGACAATCTTCAAACAATATGGAACTACATTCATTTAGTTATAGTTAAAACTGAAGTACGTCATTTTAGTCTATTTGTGTGCAGAGAATTACCCTTTTCTCAAAAATGCTATACTACTACATTACATAACATGATTCTTGTACACAAGTTAATTTTTTATTTTTTATAAAGGGATATTAAAGACGAAGCCACTCAATATGTTGTTTCTTCTTTTATTCATTTTTCTAACTATATTTTGGGACTCAAATGCTGATAAATCATTAGTTGTTCTGTTAGATCTAATGTAACATTATTTAAAATTCATTTTAATTTCAAAAATTTAATTTCACCAGTGAATTCAACTAAAGAAGAGACAATAAACCAACAGAAAAAAACACATTTTTAAATGTGTATTTTTTGTGAACTTTTTTTTTTTCATTTCCTACTATTAGTTCACATTCTCCCCATATATCTTGTTCAAATTTTCAATTGTTAATAAAATATGTTTTATTCATCCACTCAAATTCAAATACATTTTATAAAACTTATATTGGATGACACTCGATGTTAATATAATATATATATATATATATATATATATATATATATATATATATATATATATATTAATTATATATATATATATATATATATATATTAATTATATATATATATATATATATATATATTAATTATATATATATATATATATATATATTATAGTATATATATATATATATATATATATTATAGTAGTTGACTGCAAAATCCTGAGGTTTGGTGTCTCTAATCTTAAACATAAATGGCCTTTTAAATTCTTTTTCCTTAAATTTACAAAAATATTTGTTCTGATTTTTCAGATTAGCATTTGATTCTTAAATACTTTTTTTTTTTTTTTAAGTAAATGATGTTTTGAAATTTTTATCTTCAAAAAAAATTTAGAATGATGTTATATAACACAATAGCCTTTACCTCTGCTTTAAAATTTCATTTAAAGAATAATTATTTTTCTCTTTTAAATATTTTTTCATTATTTCTTACACCTAAGCATGTTTTGTATAATATTATTAAACAAAAAAAAGTTTGATTTAATTTTTCTTTATTATTGAATTCCTTTTTTCTGATTTATAATTTTGTAGTATATTTTTTCTCTATGCCTTGTTAAAAGATTTGAAAGTTTAATGTAGGGAATACGTTTAAAATTCTAAAAAATTTGGAGAAACTTTTTGCTGTCAACCTCAAAATCTAAATAATTTTTTTTCTCTATTACATTTTTTTATCTGCACCCTATTTAGAGAGTTAATATTTTTATACTGAGAATTAATGTAGAATTTTAGTCAAAAAATTTTATTTTACAGTTAACTTCAAAGTCTTAAGTTAATTTCTTTTGAAAACTTCATTTCGATAAAATATGTAGTAATTGAATTGAAATTTTTTTTAAATATTTTACTTGTTTAAGAATATTATTTAATTTTTTAATATTGATTAGAGTGTGCAAGCAACGAAAGCAATGATAAAGATGCGATTGCACATTCAACTCCCCCTGGTGTTGGAGACGGAGGCGAAGCTTCTACCGCAAATGTGGCTTTCTCCCACCTGCCAAAAAGCCATTCAAAGTGCATTGTATTCTGGATTCTTTGAGGACTGTTGATGATATTTTGATGTTCCTCGTTTCATCCTATAATCAGTAAAAGTATATTTTAAATAAACATTATTTTATTATCAGAAATGTAAATAATAATGCTTTTATCAATATGTTCTATTGTGTAAATAAACTATATCTCAATGTAGACTCTGTCTCTCTTATTTATAATTAGTTGTGTGTAAGTTTTCTGGGAAATAAATTCAGTGTTGCCACAGGGCAACTAAAGTGCCGTTGAATTCAAGGTTGCAAAAAAACCACCTACCCGGTTAAGCCCGGGTGGCTTTTACTGGGTAAAACCCACCCTAAAGAGGGTTTTGATTAGTAAGAATATAAATAAAAAATAATCTTGTGTCAAAATAAGTTTCAAATGTGTGATGTATGTGATGCATATAACATTTTGTATTGGGATGTCAGAAGAAACTTCTTTCAGACTTTTGCATCAATTATTTGTATTAATTATTAATTACCTATATGTGAAGTCAATTCATAAAATTAAACTTAATTATTACTAGTAAAATAAGCTTTTTTGAAATAAGATACTTACTTATCCTTGCCCTCTCTTTTGAAAGAAACCCCAATAAAACATGAAAAGCCCAATAAAACCCACCTGTGTTGGGTTTTTCTGGAAAACCTGGGTATTTTGCAACCCTGGTTGAATTGCATGTCAACTGAAACCAGTATTGAATTTTCAAAGTTTCAGCTATATCCTTGTATTTGGTATCATTTTAAAGAAAATTTGTTGTAATTTATGAATTTAAAAGTTGTTTTTTGGAGTTGTGCATGATTATAGTAAAATTTATCATAAATAGAGAGCATTCATGATTTTGAGTTATTGTACCAAATAAAAACTCTATTTTAAAGAAGAATAAGTTATTAAAAATATTACGATTTTACAAATAGTTTGATTTATATTGTAAAATAAACTGTTCCCGAGTCTAATTATGCAGTGATTACCGTCAAAAAAAAATTTTTTTCTTCTTATTCTTTTAAGTTTATTTTATTCATTACGCAAAAAACTTTTTTAACTTAATATTTGGTTTTTACAATAAAGTCTATTAATACAATCATGTTATGTTATATTTTTGAAATTTGTTTTTAAAGTTTCTCATGTAACAGAGAGGGCAAAACTCAATTACACAAAAGTGATAGGTTGATAATTCAAAAGGAACTCTAGGAATGTAAACAAGTGCCAATGCATCTTGATTCAACTAGTTTAAACCAGTTTCTCCATTATAAGAGCACACTTTTTATACAAAGCTGTGCCGTTTTTATTTAATAGTGTGTTTAGTTTATAGTTAAAAGTTTTTTAAGTGAGTAATTAATATGGGGAAAACAGCAGCTGAAAGAATGAGAGAATATAGAATGTTCCAAGTAAAAAAGATATTTGTATGAAGAAACCTAAAGAATATAAAACGAAAATTTAAGAGAAAATTTAAATTTAAAAAAATAAAAAGGCACTGATGCAAGCAGAAGAAATTCAGGAAGGATATTCTCTTTATAATATTTCTTAGGCATTGAAGAAAGCTATTATAAAAGCAAACCGTGTATTACCTGTATCTCCAAGAAAACATTGTACTGTTCTATGCATACTCTGTAACCTTACTACCAAAACAAAAGAAATAGCCTCGTAACAAAGTTTCTGATGAAACAAAAAAAACTTGTAATAAATTTTTATTCATCTGATAAACTTTCTTGCCAGACTTCTGGTAGAGCTGAGTGCATGATTATCTACGAAAATGGACAGAAAGTCCGCAAAGCCAAATGTGCACCTTGATGGAAGCATATCAAGTATCAAGGCAGATGCACCAAACTTAAAAATTAGCAAAGTTTTGCTGTACTATGACCTATCCATATTTTATGCATAGGTAAACACCATATAAAATGCGTATGCGCTATTCACGAAAATGTGAATTTTCTATTAAAATCACAATTGTTTGCCTAACACTTGCATAAAATTACTAAATATAGCGACTTGCAACAATCGCTCAATTGACTTTTTATTTTATAACCGTCGTTGAACAGCAGATCCAAATTTGAGTTAACGGTTCCCAATGTTTAGCTCCATAGCCTTGTAATTTTGAATCTATTTTTCAAAATACAAGGATACTCCTCGATCAGTACCCACAGAAGTATTGATTTGTTTTGGGAACTTGGAGGACTTTGGGACCCGACATATTTAATGTACACCAGTCACCATTTAAAACACTGGGATTCTTTTGATGTTGCTGTAGATAGTTTTGCAAGTGTAAAATTGTAAGGAAAAAATTGAGTAATTAATTTTGTTGCCCAAATAACTGAAATTGAGAAAGAAACAAAGAATGCACTTTTTGTTTTTTTAAACAGGGTCTGGTAAAATAAAAACTTTCAAATATAACTACAAAGAAGTAGCATGGGTTTCAATTATAGCAGTGCTGCCAACTTCAACTTTAAATAACATAAGAGTATGATGATTTATTTTACCTTGAAATGTGATAATTAAAGAAAAAAAAATTTACAGATAGTGTTTAGGATAGTCCAAATCACAGAATTAAGCATGAATAGCAGTGCATGTCAAAAATGTGGTATTTTATTTGTCCCCTCTGCTACAACTACATATAATTAACGTACAATTTAATTATGAGGCTATTTTATGCCTATTTATTAAACACTGCACCTTAAAGTAGCATATTCTGGAAGAGTTTTTGTTTTCAAAAATATTTAATACATTTTTTAGAATGAAATGCTTGTGTGTTTTACCCTCTGTTACAATTTGAATTCAACTGCAACTATTTTCAGCATGAGGCGAGTATGGCAACTTTTTTGCATTAAAAGACTAAAAAAGAAACTGTTATCAGGAAAAGTAGACTATTGGAAGACTTTTCTATACTCCTGGCGATGTTTGTTTTTTTTTAGCATAAATTGAATTTAAAACACCAGTCACCATTTAAAACACTGGGATTCTTTTGATGTTGCTGTAAATAGTTTTGCAAGTTTAAAATAGTAATGAAAAAATTGAGTAATTAATTTTGTTGCCAAATAACTGAAATTGAGAAAGAAACAAAGAATGCTCCTAGCTATTCTATTGTTATATACAGAACACTTTATTAACGTTAAAATATCGAAAAAAATATTATAAAATAATTTGAAAGTCAACCATCGCAGGGTTTCGTACCCAGAGCCTTCGGGACTACATATCTAACTTGCCTTCAGCGCTACCAACTGTGCCACGCTTCACGTGTAAGTCCAGCGAATATTTAGATGAAAAACACCACCTCCGGTTTAGTCAACAAACTTATTTTGGCCCTTTGTGGGCCTACTAAATAGTCTATGAAACAATTCCATTGGTAAAATAGCTTGTTGCATTAAACTCTAATTTCAGGACGAGTTTGAAATTTATAGGTTAATATTATAGGGAGTTACGGGATGTGATGCGTGCGTGCCTCCTGATATGAATTTTGTCCCTTTTTCAGCCATTATTCGCGCTTTAACAAAGAAAAATAATTCTTTTCACATATAGAACACTTTATTCACTTAAAAATATTGAAAAAGAAGTTAAAAAAATAAAATAAATTAATAAATAAAAATTATCCAAAATTTATTCGTTTATTAGCTATTTTTCGCTATTTCTCAAAGAAAAAATAGTTATTTTTATAAACAGAACACTTGATTTGCGTTATAATATCGAAAAGTATTTTTAAAAAAATAATATAAAATAAATAAAAAAAAATTGAAATCGACCATCACAGGGTTTCGAACCCAGGACCTCCTTGACTACACAACAACCTTGCACACAGCGCTACCAACAGTGCCACGCTTCACATGCCAGCTTCGCGAATATTTAGTTTAATACACCTACTCCCGGTTAGTCAACAAAACTTATTTGGGCCCTTTGTGGGCCTACTAAATAGTCTATAAAAAATTTCATTGGGACAATTGTTTGTTACATTAAACTCTAATTTCAGACCGAGTTTGAAATTTATAGGCTAATATTATAGGGAGTTACGGGGTGAGATGTGTGCGTGCCTCCTGACATGACTTTTGTCCCTCTTTCAGCCATTATTCGCTCTTTAACAAAGAAAAATAATACTTTTCATATATAGAACACTTTATTCACTTAAAAATATTTTAAAAGAAGCTAAAAAAATAACATAAAATAAAATAAATGAATAAATAAAAATTATCCAAAATTTATTTGTTTATTAGCTATTATTCGCTATTTCCCAAAGAAAAAATAGTTATTTTTATATACAGAACACTTGATTCGTGTTATAATATCGAAAAGTATTTTTAAAAAAATAATATAAAATAAGTAAAAAAAATTTAAAATCGACCATTACAGGGTTTCGAACCCAGGACCTCCGGGTCTACACATCAACCTTGCACACAGCGCTACAAACAGAGCCACGCTTCACATTCCAGCTTCGCGAATATTTAGCTTAATACACCTACTCCCAGTTAGTCAACAAAACTTATTTTGGCCCTTTGTGGGCCTTCTAAATTGTATATAAAAAATTCCATTGGTACAATAGCTTGTTGCATTAAACTCTAATTTTAGGCCGAGTTTGAAATTCATAGGTTAATATTATAGGGAATTACGGGGTGTGATGGGTGCGTGCCTCCTGACTTGACTTTTGTCCCTTTTTCAGAAATTATTCGCTCTTTAACAAAGAAAAATAATTCTTTTCATATATAGAACACTTTATTCACTTAAAAATATTGAAAAAGAAGTTAAAAAAATAAAATAAAATAAATGAATAAATAAAAATTATCCAAAATTTATTCGTTTATTAGCTATTTTTCGATATTTCTCAAAGAAAAAATAGTTATTTTTATATACAGAACACTTGAATCGCGTTATAATATCGAAAAGTATTTTTAAAAAAATAATATAAAATAAATAAAAAAAATTTGAAATCGACCATCACAGGGTTTCGAACCCAAGACCTCCTTGACTACACAACAACCTTGCACACAGCGCTACCAACAGTGCCACGCTTCACATGCCAGCTTCGCGAATATTTAGCTTAATACACCTACTCCCGGTTAGTCAACAAAACTTATTTGGGCCCTTTGTGGGCCTACTAAATAGTCTATAAAAAATTTCATTGGGACAATTGTTTGTTACATTAAACTCTAATTTCAGGCCGAGTTTGAAATTTATAGGTTAATATTATAGGGAGTTACGGGGTGAGATGTGTGCGTGCCTCCTGACATGACTTTTGTCCCTCTTTCAGCCATTATTCGCTCTTTAACAAAGAAAAATGTTCACAAAGAAAAGGGCTCACAATGGGCCAAAATAGATTTTGTTAATTAACCGGAAAAAAGTTCTTTAAGCTATACATTCGTGAAAGCAACGTGCGAGGCGCGGTGTGGTTGGTAGCACCATGGGTAAAGAGGATTGTAGAGTCGATGGGGAAGGGTTCGGTCCTGGGCACTAGTTAAATTTTAATAATTTTTTTTTCTACTTAATTTATTTTATTCTTTTAAATTTATTTTTCGACACTTCAACATGAAAAAAGTCTTCTAGAAATAAAAATAACTATTCTTCTTTTGGGAAAGAGCGAATAATAACCAAAAAACGGATAAATTTCAACTCCGGAGCAACGCACACGACTCACTCCGTAACTCCCTTTATTATTAACTTATAATTTTCAAACTCTGCCAGAAATTAGAGTTTTATATACCAAACAATCGTACCCAAGGGAATATTTATACACTAATTAGGGGGCTCACAATGGGTCAAAATAGATTTTGTTAATTAACCGGAAAAAGTTCTTTAAGCTATACATTCGTGAAAGCAACGTGCGAGGCGCGGTGTGGTTGGTAGCACCATGGGTAAAGAGGATTGTAGACTCGATGGGGAGGTGTTCGGTCCTAATTAAATTTTAATAATTTTTTTCTTCTACTTATTTTGTTTTATTTTTTTAAATTTATTTTTCGACACTTCAGCATGAATAAAGTCTTCTAGAAATAAAAATAACTATTCTTCTTTTGGGAAAGAGCGAATAATAACCAAAAAACGGATAAATTTCAACTCCGGAGCTACGCACACGACTCTACTCCGTAACTTCCTTTATTATTAACTTATAATTTTCAAACTCTGCCAGAAATTAGAGTTTTATATACCAAACAATCGTACCAAAGGGAATATTTATACACTAATTAGGGGGCTCACAATGGGCCAAAATAGATTTTGTTAATTAACCGGAAAAAAGTTCTTTAAGCTATACATTCGTGAAAGCAACGTGCGAGGCGCGGTGTGGTTGGTAGCACCATGGGTAAAGAGGATTGTAGACTCGATAGGGAGGGGTTCGGTCCTGGGCACTAATTAAATTTTAATAATTTTTTTCTTCTACTTATTTTGTTTTATTTTTTTAAATTTATTTTTCGACACTTCAGCATGAATAAAGTCTTCCAGAAATAAAAATAACTATTCTTCTTTTGGGAAAGAGCGAATAATAACCAAAAAACGGATAAATTTCAACTCCGGAGCTACGCACACGACTCACTCCGTAACTCCCTTTATTATTAACTTATAATTTTCAAACTCCGCCAGAAATTAGAGCTTTATATACCAAGCAATCGTACCAAAGGGAATATTTATACACTAATTAGGGGGCTCACAATGGGCCAAAATAGATTTTGTTAATTAACCGGAAAAAAGTTCTTTAAGCTATACATTCGTGACAGCAACGTGCGAGGCGCGGTGTGGTTGGTAGCACAATGGGTAAAGAGGATTGTAGACTCGATGGGGAGGGGTTCGGTCCTGGGCACTAATTAAATTTTAATAATTTTTTTCTTCTACTTATTTTGTTTTATTTTTTTAAATTTATTTTTCGACACTTCAGCATGAATAAAGTCTTCTAGAAATAAAAATAACTATTCTTCTTTTGGGAAAGAGCGAATAATAACCAAAAAACGGATAAATTTCAACTCTGGAGCTACGCAAACGACTCCCTCCGTAACTCCATTTATTATTAACATATAATTTTCAAACTCTGCCAGAAATTAGAGTTTTATGTACCAAACAATCGTACCAAAGGGAATATTTATACAATTATTAGGAAGCTCACAATGGGCCAAAATAGATTTTGTTAATTAACCGGAAAAAAGTTCTTTAAGCTATACATTCGTGAAAGCAACGTGCGAGGCGCGGTGTGGTTGGTAGCACCATGGGAATAAAGGATTGTAGACTCGATGGGGAGGGGTTCGGTCCTGTGCACTAGTTAAATTTTAATAATTTTTTTCTTCTACTTATTTTATTTTATTTTTTTAAATTTATTTTTCGACACTTCAACATGAATAAAGTCTTCCAGAAATAAAAATAACTATTCTTCTTTTGGGAAAGAGCGAATAATAACCAAAAAACGGATAAATTTCAACTCCGGAGCTACGCACACGACTCACTCCGTAACTCCCTTTATTATTAACTTATAATTTTCAAACTCCGCCAGAAATTAGAGCTTTATATACCAAGCAATCGTACCAAAGGGAATATTTATACACTAATTAGGGGGCTCACAATGGGCCAAAATAGATTTTGTTAATTAACCGGAAAAAAGTTCTTTAAGCTATACATTCGTGACAGCAACGTGCGAGGCGCGGTGTGGTTGGTAGCACAATGGGTAAAGAGGATTGTAGACTCGATGGGGAGGGGTTCGGTCCTGGGCACTAATTAAATTTTAATAATTTTTTTCTTCTACTTATTTTGTTTTATTTTTTTAAATTTATTTTTCGACACTTCAGCATGAATAAAGTCTTCTAGAAATAAAAATAACTATTCTTCTTTTGGGAAAGAGCGAATAATAACCAAAAAACGGATAAATTTCAACTCTGGAGCTACGCAAACGACTCCCTCCGTAACTCCATTTATTATTAACATATAATTTTCAAACTCTGCCAGAAATTAGAGTTTTATGTACCAAACAATCGTACCAAAGGGAATATTTATACAATTATTAGGAAGCTCACAATGGGCCAAAATAGATTTTGTTAATTAACCGGAAAAAAGTTCTTTAAGCTATACATTCGTGAAAGCAACGTGCGAGGCGCGGTGTGGTTGGTAGCACCATGGGAATAAAGGATTGTAGACTCGATGGGGAGGGGTTCGGTCCTGTGCACTAGTTAAATTTTAATAATTTTTTTCTTCTACTTATTTTATTTTATTTTTTTAAATTTATTTTTCGACACTTCAACATGAATAAAGTCTTCTGGAAATAAAAATAACTATTCTTCTTTTGGAAAAGAGTGAATAATAACCAAAAAACGGATAAATTTCAACTCCGGAGCTACGCACACGACTCACTCCGTAACTCCCTTTATTATTAACTTATAATTTTCAAACTCTGCCAGAAATTAGAGTTTTATATACCAAACAATCGTACCAAAGGGAATATTTATACACGAATTAGGGGGCTCACAATGGGCCAAAATAGATTTTGTTAATTAACCGGAAAAAAGTTCTTTAAGCTATACATTCGTGAAAGCAACGTGCGAGGCGCTGTGTGGTTGGTAGCACCATGGGTAAAGAGGATTGTAAACTCGAAGGGGAGGGGTTCGGTCCTGGGCACTAGTTAAATTTTAATAATTTTTTTCTTCTACTTATTTTATTTTATTTTTTTAAATTTATTTTTCGACACTTCAACATGAATAAAGTCTTCTAGAAATAAAAATAACTATTCTTCTTTTGGGAAAGAGCGAATAATAACCAAAAAACGGATAAATTTCAACTCTGGAGCTACGCAAACGACTCCCTCCGTAACTCCCTTTATTATTAACATATAATTTTCAAACTCTGCCAGAAATTAGAGTTTTATATACCAAACAATCGTACCAAAGGGAATATTTATACACTTATTAGGAAGCTCACAATGGGCCAAAATAGATTTTGTTAATTAACCGGAAAAAAGTTCTTTAAGCTATACATTCGTGAAAGCAACGTGCGAGGCGCGGTGTGGTTGGTAGCACCATGGGTAAATAGGATTGTAGACTCGATGGGGAGGGGTTCGGTCCTGTGCACTAGTTAAATTTTAATAATTTTTTTCTTCTACTTATTTTATTTTATTTTTTTAAATTTAATTTTCGACACTTCAACATGAATAAAGTCTTCTGGAAATAAAAATAACTATTCTTCTTTTGGGAAAGAGTGAATAATAACCAAAAAATGGATAAATTTCAACTCCGGAGCTACGCACACGACTCACTCTGTAACTCCCTTTATTATTAACTTATAATTATCAAACTCTGCCAGAAATTAGAGTTTTATATACCAAACAATCGTACCAAAGGGAATATTTATACACTAATTAGGAGGCTCACAATGGGCCAAAATAGATTTTGTTAATTAACTGGAAAAAATTTCTTTAAGCTATACATTCGCAAAAGCAACGTGCGAGGCGCGGTGAGGTTGGTAGCACCATGGGTAAAGAGGATTGTAGACTCGATGGGGAGGGGTTCGGTCCTGGGCACTAGTTAAATTTTAATAATTTCTTTCTTCTACTTATTTTATTTTATTTTTTTAAATTTATTTTTCGACACTTCAACATGAATAAAGTCATCTGGAAATAAAAATAACTATTCTTCTTTTGGTAAAGAGCGAATAATAACCAAAAAACGGAAAAATTTCAACTCCGGAGCTACGCACACGACTCACTCCGTAACTCCCTTTATTATTAACTTATAATTTTCAAACTCTGCCAGAAATTAGAGTTTTATATACCAAACAATCGTACCAAAGGGAATATTTATACACTAATTAGGAGGCTCACAATGGGCGAAAATAGATTTTGTTAATTAACCGGAAAAAAGTTCTTTAAGCTATACATTCGTGAAAGCAACGTGCGAGGCGCGAAGTGGTTGGTAGCACCATGGATAAAGAGGATTGTAGACTCGATGGGGAGGGGTTCGGTCCTGGGCACTAGTTAAATTTTAATAATTTTTTTTCTTCTATTTATTTTGTTTTATTTTTTTAAATTTATTTTTCGACACTTCAGCATGAATAAAGTCTTCTAGAAAAAAAAATAACTATTCTTCTTTTGGGAAAGAGCGAATAATAACCAAAAAACGGATAAATTTCAACTCCGGAGCTACGCACACGACACACTCCGTAACTCCCTTTATTATTAACTTATAATTTTCAAACTCTGCCAGAAATTAGAGTTTTATATACCAAACAATCGTACCAAAGGGAATATTTATACACGAATTAGGGGGCTCACAATGGGCCAAAATAGATTTTGTTAATTAACCGGAAAAAAGTTCTTTAAGCTATACATTCATGAAAGCAACGTGCGAGGCGCGGTGTGGTTGGTAGCACCATGGGTAAAGAGGATTGTAGACTCGAAGGGGAGGGGTTCGGTCCTGGGCACTAGTTAAATTTTAATAATTTTTTTCTTCTACTTATTTTATTTTATTTTTTTAAATTTATTTTTTGACACTTCAGCATGAATAAAGTCTTCTAGAAATAAAAATAACTATTCTTCTTTTGGGAAAGAGCGAATAATAACCAAAAAACGGATAAATTTCAACTCCGGAGCTACGCACACGACACACTCCGTAACTCCCTTTATTATTAACTTATAATTTTCAAACTCTGCCAGAAATTAGAGTTTTATATACCAAACAATCGTACGAAAGGGAATATTTATACACGAATTAGGGGGCTCACAATGGGCCAAAATAGATTTTGTTAATTAACCGGAAAAAAGTTCTTTAAGCTATACATTCGTGAAAGCAACGTGCGAGGCGCGGTGTGGTTGGTAGCACCATGGGTAAAGAGGATTGTAGACTCGAAGGGGAGGGGTTCGGTCCCGGGCACTAGTTAAATTTTAATAATTTTTTTCTTCTATTTATTTTGTTTTATTTTTTTAAATTTATTTTTCGACACTTCAGCATGAATAAAGTCTTCTAGAAATAAAAATAACTATTCTTCTTTTGGGAAAGAGCGAATAATAACCAAAAAACGGATAAATTTCAACTCCGGAGCTACGCACACGACACACTCCGTAACTCCCTTTATTATTAACTTATAATTTTCAAACTCTGCCAGAAATTAGAGTTTTATATACCAAACAATCGTACGAAAGGGAATATTTATACACTAATTAGGGGGCTCACAATGGGCCAAAATAGATTTTGTTAATTAACCGGAAAAAACTTCTTTAAGCTATACATTCGTGAAAGCAACGCGCGAGGCGGGGTGTGGTTGGTAGCACCATGGGTAAAGAGGATTGTAGACTCGATGGGGAGGGGTTCGGTCCTGGGCACTAGTTAAATTTTAATAATTTTTTTCTTTTACTTATTTTCTTTTCTTTTTTTAAATTTATTTTTCGACACTTCAATATGAATAAAGTCTTCTAGAAATAAAAATAACTATTCTTCTTTTGGGAAAGAGCGAATAATAACCAAAATACGGATAAATTTCAACTCTGGAGCTACGCAAACGACTCACTCCGTAACTCATTTTATTATTAACTTATAATTTTCAAACTCTGCCAGAAATTAGAGTTTTATATACCAAACAATCGTACCAAAGGGAATATTTATACACTAATTAGGGGCTCACAATGGGCCAAAATAGATTTTGTTAATTAACCGGAAAAAAGTTCTTTAAGCTATACATTCGCGAAAGCAACGTGCGTGGCGCGGTGTGGTTGGTAGCACCATGGGTAAAGAGGATTGTAGACTCGATGGGGAGGGGTTCGGTCCTGGGCACTAGTTAAATTTTAATAATTTTTTTCTTCTACTTAATTTATTTTATTCTTTTAAATTTATTTTTCGACACTTCAACATGAATAAAGTCTTCCAGAAATAAAAATAACTATTCTTCTTTTGGGAAAGAGAGAATAATAACCAAAAAACGGATAAATTTCAACTCCGGAGCTACGCACACGACTCACTCCGTAACTCCCTTTATTATTAACTTATAATTTTCAAACTCTGCCAGAAATTAGAATTTTATATACCAAACAATCGCACCAAACGGAATATTTATACACGAATTAGGGGGCTCACAATGGGCCAAAATAGATTTTGTTAATTAACCGGAAAAAAGTTTTTTAAGCTATACATTCATGAAAGCAACGTGCGAGGCGCAGTGTGGTTGGTAGCACCATGGGTAAGGAGGATTGTAGACTCGATGGGGAGGGGTTCGGTCCTGGGCTCTAGTTAAATTTTAATAATTTTTTTCTTTACTTATTTTATTTTTTCTTTAAATTTATTTTTCGACACTTCAACATGAATAAAGTCTTCTAGAAATAAAAATAACTATTCTTCCTTTGGGAAAGAGCGAATAATAACCAAAAAACGGATAAATTTCAACTCTGGAGCTACGCACACGACTCTCTCCGTAACTCATTTTTTTATTAACTTATAATTTTCAAACTCTGCCAGAAATTAGAGTTTTATATACCAAACAATCGTACCAAAGGGAATATTTATACACTAATTAGGGGGCTCACAATGGGCCAAAATAGATTTTGTTAATTAACCGGAAAAAAGTTCTTTAAGCTATACATTCGTGAAAGCAACGTGCGAGGCGCGGTGTGGTTGGTAGCACCATGGGTAAAGAGGATTGTAGACTCGATGGGGAGGGGTTCGGTCCTGGGCACTAGTTAAATTTTAATAATTTTTTTCTTCTACTTATTTTATTTTATTTTTTTAAATTTATTTTTCGACACTTCAACATGAATAAAGTCTTCTAGAAATAAAAATAACTATTCTTCTTTTGGGAAAGAGCGAATAATAACCAAAAAACGTATAAATTTCAACTCCGGAGCTACGCACACGACTCACTCCGTAACTCCCTTTATTATTAACTTATAATTTTCAAACTCTGCCAGAAATTAGAGTTTTATATACCAAACAATCGTACCAAAGGAATATTTATACACCAATTAGGGGGCTCACAATGTGCCAAAATAGATTTTGTTAATTAACTGGAAAAAAGTTCTTTAAGCTATACATTCGTGAAAGCAACGTGCGAGGCGCGGTGTGGTTGGTAGCACCATGGGTAAAGAGGATTGTAGACACGATGGGGAGGGGTTCGGTCCGGGGCACTAATTAAATTTTTATAATTTTTTTCTTCTACTTATTTTGTTTTATTTTTTTAAATTTATTTTTCGACACTTCAGCATGAATAAAGTCTTCTAGAAATAAAAATAACTATTCTTCTTTTGGGAAAGAGCGAATAATAACCAAAAAACGGATAAATTTCAACTCCGGAGCTACGCACAAGACTCACTCCGTAACTCCCTTTATTATTAACTTATAATTTTCAAACTCTGCCAGAAATTAGAGCTTTATATACCAAGCAATCGTACCAAAGGGAATATTTATCCACTAATTTGGGGGCTCACAATGGGCCGAAATAGATTTTGTTAATTAACCGGAAAAAAGTTCTTTAAGCTATACATTCGTGAAAGCAATGTGCGAGGCGCGGTGTGGTTGGTAGCACCATGGGTAAAGAGGATTGTAGACTCGATAGGGAGGGGTTCGGTCCTGGGCACTAATTAAATTTTAATAATTTTTTTCTTCTACTTATTTTGTTTTATTTTTTTAAATTTATTTTTCGACACTTCAGCATGAATAAAGTCTTCTAGAAATAAAAATAACTATTCTTCTTTTGGGAAAGAGCGAATAATAACCAAAAAACGGATAAATTTCAACTCCGGAGCTACGCACACGACTCACTCCGTAACTCCCTTTATTATTAACTTATAATTTTCAAACTCTGCCAGAAATTAGAGTTTTATATACCAAACAATCGTACCAAAGGGAATATTTATACACTAATTAGGGGGCTCACAATGGGCCAAAATAGATTTTGTTAATTAACCGGAAAAAAGTTCTTTAAGCTATACATTCGTGAAAGCAACGTGCGAGGCGAGGCGCGGCGTGGTTGGTAGCACCATGGGTAAAGAGAATTGTAGACTCGATGGGGAGGGGATCGGTCCTGGGCACTAGTTAAATTTTAATAATTTTTTTCTTCTACTTATTTTGTTTTATTTTTTTTAATTTATTTTTCGACACTTCAGCATGAATAAAGTCTTCTAGAAATAAAAACAACTATTCTTCTTTTGGGAAAGAGCGAATAATAACCAAAAAACGGATAAATTTCAACTCCGGAGCTACGCACACGACTCACTCCGTAACTCCCTTTATTATTAACTTATAATTTTCAAACTCTGCCAGAAATTAGAGTTTTATATACCAAACAATCGTACCAAAGGGAATATTTATACACTAATTAGGGGGCTCACAATGGGCCAAAATAGATTTTGTTAATTAACCGGAAAAAAGTTCTTTAAGCTATACATTCGTGAAAGCAACGTGCGAGGCGCGGCGTGGTTGGTAGCACCATGGGTAAAGAGAATTGTAGACTCGATGGGGAGGGGTTCGGTCCTGGGCACTAGTTAAATTTTAATAATTTTTTTCTTTACTTATTTTATTTTTTCTTTAAATTTATTTTTCGACACTTCAACATGAATAAAGTCTTCTAGAAATAAAAATAACTATTCTTCCTTTGGGAAAGAGCGAATAATAACCAAAAAACGGATAAATTTCAACTCTGGAGCTACGCACACGACTCTCTCCGTAACTCATTTTTTTATTAACTTATAATTTTCAAACTCTGCCAGAAATTAGAGTTTTATATACCAAACAATCGTACCAAAGGGAATATTTATACACTAATTAGGGGGCTCACAATGGGCCAAAATAGATTTTGTTAATTAACCGGAAAAAAGTTCTTTAAGCTATACATTCGTGAAAGCAACGTGCGAGGCGCGGTGTGGTTGGTAGCACCATGGGTAAAGAGGATTGTAGACTCGATGGGGAGGGGTTCGGTCCTGGGCACTAGTTAAATTTTAATAATTTTTTTCTTCTACTTATTTTATTTTATTTTTTTAAATTTATTTTTCGACACTTCAACATGAATAAAGTCTTCTAGAAATAAAAATAACTATTCTTCTTTTGGGAAAGAGCGAATAATAACCAAAAAACGTATAAATTTCAACTCCGGAGCTACGCACACGACTCACTCCGTAACTCCCTTTATTATTAACTTATAATTTTCAAACTCTGCCAGAAATTAGAGTTTTATATACCAAACAATCGTACCAAAGGAATATTTATACACCAATTAGGGGGCTCACAATGTGCCAAAATAGATTTTGTTAATTAACTGGAAAAAAGTTCTTTAAGCTATACATTCGTGAAAGCAACGTGCGAGGCGCGGTGTGGTTGGTAGCACCATGGGTAAAGAGGATTGTAGACACGATGGGGAGGGGTTCGGTCCGGGGCACTAATTAAATTTTTATAATTTTTTTCTTCTACTTATTTTGTTTTATTTTTTTAAATTTATTTTTCGACACTTCAGCATGAATAAAGTCTTCTAGAAATAAAAATAACTATTCTTCTTTTGGGAAAGAGCGAATAATAACCAAAAAACGGATAAATTTCAACTCCGGAGCTACGCACAAGACTCACTCCGTAACTCCCTTTATTATTAACTTATAATTTTCAAACTCTGCCAGAAATTAGAGCTTTATATACCAAGCAATCGTACCAAAGGGAATATTTATCCACTAATTTGGGGGCTCACAATGGGCCGAAATAGATTTTGTTAATTAACCGGAAAAAAGTTCTTTAAGCTATACATTCGTGAAAGCAATGTGCGAGGCGCGGTGTGGTTGGTAGCACCATGGGTAAAGAGGATTGTAGACTCGATAGGGAGGGGTTCGGTCCTGGGCACTAATTAAATTTTAATAATTTTTTTCTTCTACTTATTTTGTTTTATTTTTTTAAATTTATTTTTCGACACTTCAGCATGAATAAAGTCTTCTAGAAATAAAAATAACTATTCTTCTTTTGGGAAAGAGCGAATAATAACCAAAAAACGGATAAATTTCAACTCCGGAGCTACGCACACGACTCACTCCGTAACTCCCTTTATTATTAACTTATAATTTTCAAACTCTGCCAGAAATTAGAGTTTTATATACCAAACAATCGTACCAAAGGGAATATTTATACACTAATTAGGGGGCTCACAATGGGCCAAAATAGATTTTGTTAATTAACCGGAAAAAAGTTCTTTAAGCTATACATTCGTGAAAGCAACGTGCGAGGCGAGGCGCGGCGTGGTTGGTAGCACCATGGGTAAAGAGAATTGTAGACTCGATGGGGAGGGGATCGGTCCTGGGCACTAGTTAAATTTTAATAATTTTTTTCTTCTACTTATTTTGTTTTATTTTTTTTAATTTATTTTTCGACACTTCAGCATGAATAAAGTCTTCTAGAAATAAAAACAACTATTCTTCTTTTGGGAAAGAGCGAATAATAACCAAAAAACGGATAAATTTCAACTCCGGAGCTACGCACACGACTCACTCCGTAACTCCCTTTATTATTAACTTATAATTTTCAAACTCTGCCAGAAATTAGAGTTTTATATACCAAACAATCGTACCAAAGGGAATATTTATACACTAATTAGGGGGCTCACAATGGGCCAAAATAGATTTTGTTAATTAACCGGAAAAAAGTTCTTTAAGCTATACATTCGTGAAAGCAACGTGCGAGGCGCGGCGTGGTTGGTAGCACCATGGGTAAAGAGAATTGTAGACTCGATGGGGAGGGGTTCGGTCCTGGGCACTAGTTAAATTTTAATAATTTTTTTCTTTTACTTATTTTCTTTTATTTTTTTAAATTTCTTTTTCGACACTTCAACATGAATAAAGTCTTCTAGAAATAAAAATAACTATTCTTCTTTTGGGAAAGAGCGAATAATAACCAAAAAACGAATAAATTTCAACTCTGGAGCTACGCAAACGACTCACTCCGTAACTCCCTTTATTATTAACTTATAATTTTCAAACTCTGCCAGAAATTAGAGTTTTATATACCAAACAATCGTACCAAAGGGAATATTTATACACGAATTAGGGGGCTCACAATGGGCCAAAATAGATTTTGTTAATTAACCGGAAAAAAGTTCTTTAAGCTATACATTCCTGAAAGCAACGTGCGAGGCGCGGTGTGGTTGGTAGCACCATGGGTAAAGAGGATTGTAGACTCGATGGGGAGGGGTTCGGTCCTGGGCACTAGTTAAATTTTAATAATTGTTTTCTTCTACTTATTTTATTTTATTTTTTTAAATTTATTTTTCGACACTTCAACATGAATAAAGTCTTCTAGAAATAAAAATAACTATTCTACTTTTGGGAAAGAGCGAATAATAACCGAAAAACGGATAAATTTCAACTCCGGAGCTACGCACACGACTCACTCCGTAACTCCCTTTATTATTAACTTATAATTTTCAAACTCCGCCAGAAATTAGAGCTTTATATACCAAACAATCGTACCAAAGGGAATATTTATACACTAATTAGGGGGCTCACAATGGGCCAAAATAGATTTTGTTAATTAACCGGAAAAAAGTTCTTTAAGCTATACATTCGTGAAAGCAACGTGCGAGGCGCGGTGTGGTTGGTAGCACCATGGGTAAAGAGGATTGTAGACTCGATGGGGAGGGGTTCGGTCCTGGGCACTAGTCAAATTTTAATAATTTTTTTCTTCTACTTATTTTATTTTATTTTTTTAAATTTATTTTTCGACACTTCAACATGAATAAAGTCTTCTAGAAATAAAAATAACTATTCTTCTTTTGGGAAAGAGCGAATAATAACCAAAAAACGTATAAATTTCAACTCCGGAGCTACGCACACGACTCACTCCGTAACTCCCTTTATTATTAACTTATAATTTTCAAACTCTGCCAGAAATTAGAGTTTTATATACCAAACAATCGTACCAAAGGAATATTTATACACCAATTAGGGGGCTCACAATGTGCCAAAATAGATTTTGTTAATTAACTGGAAAAAAGTTCTTTAAGCTATACATTCGTGAAAGCAACGTGCGAGGCGCGGTGTGGTTGGTAGCACCATGGGTAAAGAGGATTGTAGACACGATGGGGAGGGGTTCGGTCCGGGGCACTAATTAAATTTTTATAATTTTTTTCTTCTACTTATTTTGTTTTATTTTTTTAAATTTATTTTTCGACACTTCAGCATGAATAAAGTCTTCTAGAAATAAAAATAACTATTCTTCTTTTGGGAAAGAGCGAATAATAACCAAAAAACGGATAAATTTCAACTCCGGATCTACGCACAAGACTCACTCCGTAACTCCCTTTATTATTAGCTTATAATTTTCAAACTCTGCCAGAAATTAGAGCTTTATATACCAAGCAATCGTACCAAAGGGAATATTTATCCACTAATTTGGGGGCTCACAATGGGCCAAAATAGATTTTGTTAATTAACCGGAAAAAAGTTCTTTAAGCTATACATTCGTGAAAGCAACGTGCGAGGCGCGGTGTGGTTGGTAGCACCATGGGTAAAGCGGATTGTAGACTCGATAGGGAGGGGTTCGGTCCTGGGCACTAATTAAATTTTAATAATTTTTTTCTTCTACTTATTTTGTTTTATATTTTTAAATTTATTTTTCGACACTTCAGCATGAATAAAGTCTTCTAGAAATAAAAATAACTATTCTTCTTTTGGGAAAGAGCGAATAATAACCAAAAAACGGATAAATTTCAACTCCGGAGCTACGCACACGACTCACTCCGTAACTCCCTTTATTATTAACTTATAATTTTCAAACTCCGCCAGAAATTAGAGCTTTATATACCAAGCAATCGTACCAAAGGGAATATTTATACACTAATTAGGGGGCTCACAATGGGCCAAAATAGATTTTGTTAATTAACCGGAAAAAAGTTCTTTAAGCTATACATTCGTGAAAGCAACGTGCGAGGCGCGGTGTGGTTGGTAGCACCATGGGTAAAGAGGATTGTAGACTCGATGGGGAGGGGTTCGGTCCTGGGCACTAGTTAAATTTTAATAATTTTTTTCTTCTACTTATTTTATTTTATTTTTTTAAATTTATTTTTCGACACTTCAACATGAATAAAGTCTTCTAGAAATAAAAATAACTATTCTTCTTTTGGGAAAGAGCGAATAATAACCAAAAAACGTATAAATTTCAACTCCGGAGCTACGCACACGACTCACTCCGTAACTCCCTTTATTATTAACTTATAATTTTCAAACTCTGCCAGAAATTAGAGTTTTATATACCAAACAATCGTACCAAAGGAATATTTATACACCAATTAGGGGGCTCACAATGTGCCAAAATAGATTTTGTTAATTAACTGGAAAAAAGTTCTTTAAGCTATACATTCGTGAAAGCAACGTGCGAGGCGCGGTGTGGTTGGTAGCACCATGGGTAAAGAGGATTGTAGACACGATGGGGAGGGGTTCGGTCCGGGGCACTAATTAAATTTTTATAATTTTTTTCTTCTACTTATTTTGTTTTATTTTTTTAAATTTATTTTTCGACACTTCAGCATGAATAAAGTCTTCTAGAAATAAAAATAACTATTCTTCTTTTGGGAAAGAGCGAATAATAACCAAAAAACGGATAAATTTCAACTCCGGATCTACGCACAAGACTCACTCCGTAACTCCCTTTATTATTAACTTATAATTTTCAAACTCTGCCAGAAATTAGAGCTTTATATACCAAGCAATCGTACCAAAGGGAATATTTATCCACTAATTTGGGGGCTCACAATGGGCCAAAATAGATTTTGTTAATTAACCGGAAAAAAGTTCTTTAAGCTATACATTCGTGAAAGCAACGTGCGAGGCGCGGTGTGGTTGGTAGCACCATGGGTAAAGAGGATTGTAGACTCGATAGGGAGGGGTTCGGTCCTGGGCACTAATTAAATTTTAATAATTTTTTTCTTCTACTTATTTTGTTTTATATTTTTAAATTTATTTTTCGACACTTCAGCATGAATAAAGTCTTCTAGAAATAAAAATAACTATTCTTCTTTTGGGAAAGAGCGAATAATAACCAAAAAACGGATAAATTTCAACTCCGGAGCTACGCACACGACTCACTCCGTAACTCCCTTTATTATTAACTTATAATTTTCAAACTCCGCCAGAAATTAGAGCTTTATATACCAAGCAATCGTACCAAAGGGAATATTTATACACTAATTAGGGGGCTCACAATGGGCCAAAATAGATTTTGTTAATTAACCGGAAAAAAGTTCTTTAAGCTATACATTCGTGACAGCAACGTGCGAGGCGCGGTGTGGTTGGTAGCACCATGGGTAAAGAGGATTGTAGACTCGATGGGGAGGGGTTCGGTCCTGGGCACTAATTAAATTTTAATAATTTTTTTCTTCTACTTATTTTGTTTTATTTTTTTAAATTTATTTTTCGACACTTCAGCATGAATAAAGTCTTCTAGAAATAAAAATAACTATTCTTCTTTTGGGAAAGAGCGAATAATAACCAAAAAACGGATAAATTTCAACTCCGGAGCTACGCACACGACTCACTCCGTAACTCCCTTTATTATTAACTTATAATTTTCAAACTCTGCCAGAAATTAGAGTTTTATATACCAAACAATCGTACCAAAGGGAATATTTATACACTAATTAGGGAGCTCACAATGGGCCAAAATAGATTTTGTTAATTAACCGGAAAAAAGTTCTTTAAGCTATACATTCGTGAAAGCAACGTGCGAGGCGAGGCGCGGCGTGGTTGGTAGCACCATGGGTAAAGAGAATTGTAGACTCGATGGGGAGGGGATCGGTCCTGGGCACTAGTTAAATTTTAATAATTTTTTTCTTCTACTTATTTTGTTTTATTTTTTTTAATTTATATTTCGACACTTCAGCATGAATAAAGTCTTCTAGAAATAAAAATAACTATTCTTCTTTTGGGAAAGAGCGAATAATAACCAAAAAACGGATAAATTTCAACTCCGGAGCTACGCACACGACTCACTCCGTAACTCCCTTTATTATTAACTTATAATTTTCAAACTCTGCCAGAAATTAGAGTTTTATATACCAAACAATCGTACCAAAGGGATTATTTATACACTAATTAGGGGGCTCACAATGGGCCAAAATAGATTTTGTTAATTAACCGGAAAAAAGTTTTTTAAGCTATACATTCATGAAAGCAACGTGCGAGGCGCAGTGTGGTTGGTAGCACCATGGGTAAGGAGGATTGTAGACTCGATGGGGAGGGGTTCGGTCCTGGGCTCTAGTTAAATTTTAATAATTTTTTTCTTTACTTATTTTATTTTTTCTTTAAATTTATTTTTCGACACTTCAACATGAATAAAGTCTTCTAGAAATAAAAATAACTATTCTTCCTTTGGGAAAGAGCGAATAATAACCAAAAAACGGATAAATTTCAACTCTGGAGCTACGCACACGACTCTCTCCGTAACTCATTTTTTTATTAACTTATAATTTTCAAACTCTGCCAGAAATTAGAGTTTTATATACCAAACAATCGTACCAAAGGGAATATTTATACACTAATTAGGGGGCTCACAATGGGCCAAAATAGATTTTGTTAATTAACCGGAAAAAAGTTCTTTAAGCTATACATTCGTGAAAGCAACGTGCGAGGCGCGGTGTGGTTGGTAGCACCATGGGTAAAGAGGATTGTAGACTCGATGGGGAGGGGTTCGGTCCTGGGCACTAGTTAAATTTTAATAATTTTTTTCTTCTACTTATTTTATTTTATTTTTTTAAATTTATTTTTCGACACTTCAACATGAATAAAGTCTTCTAGAAATAAAAATAACTATTCTTCTTTTGGGAAAGAGCGAATAATAACCAAAAAACGTATAAATTTCAACTCCGGAGCTACGCACACGACTCACTCCGTAACTCCCTTTATTATTAACTTATAATTTTCAAACTCTGCCAGAAATTAGAGTTTTATATACCAAACAATCGTACCAAAGGAATATTTATACACCAATTAGGGGGCTCACAATGTGCCAAAATAGATTTTGTTAATTAACTGGAAAAAAGTTCTTTAAGCTATACATTCGTGAAAGCAACGTGCGAGGCGCGGTGTGGTTGGTAGCACCATGGGTAAAGAGGATTGAAGACACGATGGGGAGGGGTTCGGTCCGGGGCACTAATTAAATTTTTATAATTTTTTTCTTCTACTTATTTTGTTTTATTTTTTTAAATTTATTTTTCGACACTTCAGCATGAATAAAGTCTTCTAGAAATAAAAATAACTATTCTTCTTTTGGGAAAGAGCGAATAATAACCAAAAAACGGATAAATTTCAACTCCGGAGCTACGCACAAGACTCACTCCGTAACTCCCTTTATTATTAACTTATAATTTTCAAACTCTGCCAGAAATTAGAGCTTTATATACCAAGCAATCGTACCAAAGGGAATATTTATCCACTAATTTGGGGGCTCACAATGGGCCGAAATAGATTTTGTTAATTAACCGGAAAAAAGTTCTTTAAGCTATACATTCGTGAAAGCAATGTGCGAGGCGCGGTGTGGTTGGTAGCACCATGGGTAAAGAGGATTGTAGACTCGATAGGGAGGGGTTCGGTCCTGGGCACTAATTAAATTTTAATAATTTTTTTCTTCTACTTATTTTGTTTTATTTTTTTAAATTTATTTTTCGACACTTCAGCATGAATAAAGTCTTCTAGAAATAAAAATAACTATTCTTCTTTTGGGAAAGAGCGAATAATAACCAAAAAACGGATAAATTTCAACTCCGGAGCTACGCACACGACTCACTCCGTAACTCCCTTTATTATTAACTTATAATTTTCAAACTCTGCCAGAAATTAGAGTTTTATATACCAAACAATCGTACCAAAGGGAATATTTATACACTAATTAGGGGGCTCACAATGGGCCAAAATAGATTTTGTTAATTAACCGGAAAAAAGTTCTTTAAGCTATACATTCGTGAAAGCAACGTGCGAGGCGAGGCGCGGCGTGGTTGGTAGCACCATGGGTAAAGAGAATTGTAGACTCGATGGGGAGGGGATCGGTCCTGGGCACTAGTTAAATTTTAATAATTTTTTTCTTCTACTTATTTTGTTTTATTTTTTTTAATTTATTTTTCGACACTTCAGCATGAATAAAGTCTTCTAGAAATAAAAACAACTATTCTTCTTTTGGGAAAGAGCGAATAATAACCAAAAAACGGATAAATTTCAACTCCGGAGCTACGCACACGACTCACTCCGTAACTCCCTTTATTATTAACTTATAATTTTCAAACTCTGCCAGAAATTAGAGTTTTATATACCAAACAATCGTACCAAAGGGAATATTTATACACTAATTAGGGGGCTCACAATGGGCCAAAATAGATTTTGTTAATTAACCGGAAAAAAGTTCTTTAAGCTATACATTCGTGAAAGCAACGTGCGAGGCGCGGCGTGGTTGGTAGCACCATGGGTAAAGAGAATTGTAGACTCGATGGGGAGGGGTTCGGTCCTGGGCACTAGTTAAATTTTAATAATTTTTTTCTTTTACTTATTTTCTTTTATTTTTTTAAATTTCTTTTTCGACACTTCAACATGAATAAAGTCTTCTAGAAATAAAAATAACTATTCTTCTTTTGGGAAAGAGCGAATAATAACCAAAAAACGAATAAATTTCAACTCTGGAGCTACGCAAACGACTCACTCCGTAACTCCCTTTATTATTAACTTATAATTTTCAAACTCTGCCAGAAATTAGAGTTTTATATACCAAACAATCGTACCAAAGGGAATATTTATACACGAATTAGGGGGCTCACAATGGGCCAAAATAGATTTTGTTAATTAACCGGAAAAAAGTTCTTTAAGCTATACATTCCTGAAAGCAACGTGCGAGGCGCGGTGTGGTTGGTAGCACCATGGGTAAAGAGGATTGTAGACTCGATGGGGAGGGGTTCGGTCCTGGGCACTAGTTAAATTTTAATAATTGTTTTCTTCTACTTATTTTATTTTATTTTTTTAAATTTATTTTTCGACACTTCAACATGAATAAAGTCTTCTAGAAATAAAAATAACTATTCTACTTTTGGGAAAGAGCGAATAATAACCGAAAAACGGATAAATTTCAACTCCGGAGCTACGCACACGACTCACTCCGTAACTCCCTTTATTATTAACTTATAATTTTCAAACTCCGCCAGAAATTAGAGCTTTATATACCAAACAATCGTACCAAAGGGAATATTTATACACTAATTAGGGGGCTCACAATGGGCCAAAATAGATTTTGTTAATTAACCGGAAAAAAGTTCTTTAAGCTATACATTCGTGAAAGCAACGTGCGAGGCGCGGTGTGGTTGGTAGCACCATGGGTAAAGAGGATTGTAGACTCGATGGGGAGGGGTTCGGTCCTGGGCACTAGTTAAATTTTAATAATTTTTTTCTTCTACTTATTTTATTTTATTTTTTTAAATTTATTTTTCGACACTTCAACATGAATAAAGTCTTCTAGAAATAAAAATAACTATTCTTCTTTTGGGAAAGAGCGAATAATAACCAAAAAACGTATAAATTTCAACTCCGGAGCTACGCACACGACTCACTCCGTAACTCCCTTTATTATTAACTTATAATTTTCAAACTCTGCCAGAAATTAGAGTTTTATATACCAAACAATCGTACCAAAGGAATATTTATACACCAATTAGGGGGCTCACAATGTGCCAAAATAGATTTTGTTAATTAACTGGAAAAAAGTTCTTTAAGCTATACATTCGTGAAAGCAACGTGCGAGGCGCGGTGTGGTTGGTAGCACCATGGGTAAAGAGGATTGTAGACACGATGGGGAGGGGTTCGGTCCGGGGCACTAATTAAATTTTTATAATTTTTTTCTTCTACTTATTTTGTTTTATTTTTCGACACTTCAGCATGAATAAAGTCTTCTAGAAATAAAAATAACTATTCTTCTTTTGGGAAAGAGCGAATAATAACCAAAAAACGGATAAATTTCAACTCCGGATCTACGCACAAGACTCACTCCGTAACTCCCTTTATTATTAACTTATAATTTTCAAACTCTGCCAGAAATTAGAGCTTTATATACCAAGCAATCGTACCAAAGGGAATATTTATCCACTAATTTGGGGGCTCACAATGGGCCAAAATAGATTTTGTTAATTAACCGGAAAAAAGTTCTTTAAGCTATACATTCGTGAAAGCAACGTGCGAGGCGCGGTGTGGTTGGTAGCACCATGGGTAAAGAGGATTGTAGACTCGATAGGGAGGGGTTTGGTCCTGGGCACTAATTAAATTTTAATAATTTTTTTCTTCTACTTATTTTGTTTTATATTTTTAAATTTATTTTTCGACACTTCAGCATGAATAAAGTCTTCTAGAAATAAAAATAACTATTCTTCTTTTGGGAAAGAGCGAATAATAACCAAAAAACGGATAAATTTCAACTCCGGAGCTACGCACACGACTCACTCCGTAACTCCCTTTATTATTAACTTATAATTTTCAAACTCCGCCAGAAATTAGAGCTTTATATACCAAGCAATCGTACCAAAGGGAATATTTATACACTAATTAGGGGGCTCACAATGGGCCAAAATAGATTTTGTTAATTAACCGGAAAAAAATTCTTTAAGCTATACATTCGTGAAAGCAACGTGCGAGGCGCGGTGTGGTTGGTAGCACCATGGGTAAAGAGGATTGTAGACTCGATGGGGAGGGGTTCGGTCCTGGGCACTAGTTAAATTTTAATAATTTTTTTCTTCTACTTATTTTATTTTATTTTTTTAAATTTATTTTTCGACACTTCAACATGAATAAAGTCTTCTAGAAATAAAAATAACTATTCTTCTTTTGGGAAAGAGCGAATAATAACCAAAAAACGTATAAATTTCAACTCCGGAGCTACGCACACGACTCACTCCGTAACTCCCTTTATTATTAACTTATAATTTTCAAACTCTGCCAGAAATTAGAGTTTTATATACCAAACAATCGTACCAAAGGAATATTTATACACCAATTAGGGGGCTCACAATGTGCCAAAATAGATTTTGTTAATTAACTGGAAAAAAGTTCTTTAAGCTATACATTCGTGAAAGCAACGTGCGAGGCGCGGTGTGGTTGGTAGCACCATGGGTAAAGAGGATTGTAGACACGATGGGGAGGGGTTCGGTCCGGGGCACTAATTAAATTTTTATAATTTTTTTCTTCTACTTATTTTGTTTTATTTTTTTAAATTTATTTTTCGACACTTCAGCATGAATAAAGTCTTCTAGAAATAAAAATAACTATTCTTCTTTTGGGAAAGAGCGAATAATAACCAAAAAACGGATAAATTTCAACTCCGGATCTACGCACAAGACTCACTCCGTAACTCCCTTTATTATTAACTTATAATTTTCAAACTCTGCCAGAAATTAGAGCTTTATATACCAAGCAATCGTACCAAAGGGAATATTTATCCACTAATTTGGGGGCTCACAATGGGCCAAAATAGATTTTGTTAATTAACCGGAAAAAAGTTCTTTAAGCTATACATTCGTGAAAGCAACGTGCGAGGCGCGGTGTGGTTGGTAGCACCATGGGTAAAGAGGATTGTAGACTCGATAGGGAGGGGTTCGGTCCTGGGCACTAATTAAATTTTAATAATTTTTTTCTTCTACTTATTTTGTTTTATATTTTTAAATTTATTTTTCGACACTTCAGCATGAATAAAGTCTTCTAGAAATAAAAATAACTATTCTTCTTTTGGGAAAGAGCGAATAATAACCAAAAAACGGATAAATTTCAACTCCGGAGCTACGCACACGACTCACTCCGTAACTCCCTTTATTATTAACTTATAATTTTCAAACTCCGCCAGAAATTAGAGCTTTATATACCAAGCAATCGTACCAAAGGGAATATTTATACACTAATTAGGGGGCTCACAATGGGCCAAAATAGATTTTGTTAATTAACCGGAAAAAAGTTCTTTAAGCTATACATTCGTGACAGCAACGTGCGAGGCGCGGTGTGGTTGGTAGCACCATGGGTAAAGAGGATTGTAGACTCGATGGGGAGGGGTTCGGTCCTGGGCACTAATTAAATTTTAATAATTTTTTTCTTCTACTTATTTTGTTTTATTTTTTTAAATTTATTTTTCGACACTTCAGCATGAATAAAGTCTTCTAGAAATAAAAATAACTATTCTTCTTTTGGGAAAGAGCGAATAATAACCAAAAAACGGATAAATTTCAACTCCGGAGCTACGCACACGACTCACTCCGTAACTCCCTTTATTATTAACTTATAATTTTCAAACTCTGCCAGAAATTAGAGTTTTATATACCAAACAATCGTACCAAAGGGAATATTTATACACTAATTAGGGAGCTCACAATGGGCCAAAATAGATTTTGTTAATTAACCGGAAAAAAGTTCTTTAAGCTATACATTCGTGAAAGCAACGTGCGAGGCGAGGCGCGGCGTGGTTGGTAGCACCATGGGTAAAGAGAATTGTAGACTCGATGGGGAGGGGATCGGTCCTGGGCACTAGTTAAATTTTAATAATTTTTTTCTTCTACTTATTTTGTTTTATTTTTTTTAATTTATATTTCGACACTTCAGCATGAATAAAGTCTTCTAGAAATAAAAATAACTATTCTTCTTTTGGGAAAGAGCGAATAATAACCAAAAAACGGATAAATTTCAACTCCGGAGCTACGCACACGACTCACTCCGTAACTCCCTTTATTATTAACTTATAATTTTCAAACTCTGCCAGAAATTAGAGTTTTATATACCACACAATCGTACCAAAGGGATTATTTATACACTAATTAGGGGGCTCACAATGGGCCAAAATAGATTTTGTTAATTAACCGGAAAAAAGTTCTTTAAGCTATACATTCGTGAAAGCAACGTGCGAGGCGCGGCGTGGTTGGTAGCACCATGGGTAAAGAGAATTGTAGACTCGATGGGGCGGGGTTCGGTCCTGGGCACTAGTTAAATTTTAATAATTTTTTTCTTTTACTTATTTTCTTTTATTTTTTTAAATTTCTTTTTCGACACTTCAACATGAATAAAGTCTTCAAGAAATAAAAATAACTATTCTTCTTTTGGGAAAGAGCGAATAATAACCAAAAAACGAATAAATTTCAACTCTGGAGCTACGCAAACGACTCACTCCGTAACTCCCTTTATTATTAACTTATAATTTTCAAACTCTGCCAGAAATTAGAGTTTTATATACCAAACAATCGTACCAAAGGAATATTTATACACCAATTAGGGGGCTCACAATGTGCCAAAATAGATTTTGTTAATTAACTGGAAAAAAGTTCTTTAAGCTATACATTCGTGAAAGCAACGTGCGAGGCGCGGTGTGGTTGGTAGCACCATGGGTAAAGAGGATTGTAGACACGATGGGGAGGGGTTCGGTCCGGGGCACTAATTAAATTTTTATAATTTTTTTCTTCTACTTATTTTGTTTTATTTTTTTAAATTTATTTTTCGACACTTCAGCATGAATAAAGTCTTCTAGAAATAAAAATAACTATTCTTCTTTTGGGAAAGAGCGAATAATAACCAAAAAACGGATAAATTTCAACTCCGGATCTACGCACAAGACTCACTCCGTAACTCCCTTTATTATTAACTTATAATTTTCAAACTCTGCCAGAAATTAGAGCTTTATATACCAAGCAATCGTACCAAAGGGAATATTTATCCACTAATTTGGGGGCTCACAATGGGCCAAAATAGATTTTGTTAATTAACCGGAAAAAAGTTCTTTAAGCTATACATTCGTGAAAGCAACGTGCGAGGCGCGGTGTGGTTGGTAGCACCATGGGTAAAGAGGATTGTAGACTCGATAGGGAGGGGTTCGGTCCTGGGCACTAATTAAATTTTAATAATTTTTTTCTTCTACTTATTTTGTTTTATATTTTTAAATTTATTTTTCGACACTTCAGCATGAATAAAGTCTTCTAGAAATAAAAATAACTATTCTTCTTTTGGGAAAGAGCGAATAATAACCAAAAAACGGATAAATTTCAACTCCGGAGCTACGCACACGACTCACTCCGTAACTCCCTTTATTATTAACTTATAATTTTCAAACTCCGCCAGAAATTAGAGCTTTATATACCAAGCAATCGTACCAAAGGGAATATTTATACACTAATTAGGGGGCTCACAATGGGCCAAAATAGATTTTGTTAATTAACCGGAAAAAAGTTCTTTAAGCTATACATTCGTGACAGCAACGTGCGAGGCGCGGTGTGGTTGGTAGCACCATGGGTAAAGAGGATTGTAGACTCGATGGGGAGGGGTTCGGTCCTGGGCACTAATTAAATTTTAATAATTTTTTTCTTCTACTTATTTTGTTTTATTTTTTTAAATTTATTTTTCGACACTTCAGCATGAATAAAGTCTTCTAGAAATAAAAATAACTATTCTACTTTTGGGAAAGAGCGAATAATAACCAAAAAACGGATAAATTTCAACTCCGGAGCTACGCACACGACTCACTCCGTAACTCCCTTTATTATTAACTTATAATTTTCAAACTCTGCCAGAAATTAGAGTTTTATATACCAAACAATCGTACCAAAGGGAATATTTATACACTAATTAGGGAGCTCACAATGGGCCAAAATAGATTTTGTTAATTAACCGGAAAAAAGTTCTTTAAGCTATACATTCGTGAAAGCAACGTGCGAGGCGAGGCGCGGCGTGGTTGGTAGCACCATGGGTAAAGAGAATTGTAGACTCGATGGGGAGGGGATCGGTCCTGGGCACTAGTTAAATTTTAATAATTTTTTTCTTCTACTTATTTTGTTTTATTTTTTTTAATTTATATTTCGACACTTCAGCATGAATAAAGTCTTCTAGAAATAAAAATAACTATTCTTCTTTTGGGAAAGAGCGAATAATAACCAAAAAACGGATAAATTTCAACTCCGGAGCTACGCACACGACTCACTCCGTAACTCCCTTTATTATTAACTTATAATTTTCAAACTCTGCCAGAAATTAGAGTTTTATATACCAAACAATCGTACCAAAGGGATTATTTATACACTAATTAGGGGGCTCACAATGGGCCAAAATAGATTTTGTTAATTAACCGGAAAAAAGTTCTTTAAGCTATACATTCGTGAAAGCAACGTGCGAGGCGCGGCGTGGTTGGTAGCACCATGGGTAAAGAGAATTGTAGACTCGATGGGGCGGGGTTCGGTCCTGGGCACTAGTTAAATTTTAATAATTTTTTTCTTTTACTTATTTTCTTTTATTTTTTTAAATTTCTTTTTCGACACTTCAACATGAATAAAGTCTTCTAGAAATAAAAATAACTATTCTTCTTTTGGGAAAGAGCGAATAATAACCAAAAAACGAATAAATTTCAACTCTGGAGCTACGCAAACGACTCACTCCGTAACTCCCTTTATTATTAACTTATAATTTTCAAACTCTGCCAGAAATTAGAGTTTTATATACCAAACAATCGTACCAAAGGGAATATTTATACACGAATTAGGGGGCTCACAATGGGCCAAAATAGATTTTGTTAATTAACCGGAAAAAAGTTCTTTAAGCTATACATTCGTGAAAGCAACGTGCGAGGCGCGGTGTGGTTGGTAGCACCATGGGTAAAGAGTGTTGTAGACTCGATGGGGAGGGGTTCGGTCCTGGGCACTAATTAAATTTTAATAATTTTTTTCTTCTACTTATTTTATTTTATTTTTTTAAATTTATTTTTCGACACTTCAACATGAATAAAGTCTTCTAGAAATAAAAATAACTATTCTTCTTTTGGGAAAGAGCGAATAATAACCAAAAAACGGATAAATTTCAACTCTGGAGCTACGCAAACGACTCCCTCCGTAACTCCCTTTATTATTAACATATAATTTTCAAACTCTGCCAGAAATTAGAGTTTTATATACCAAACAATCGTATCAAAGGGAATATTTATACACTTATTAGGAAGCTCACAATGGGCCAAAATAGATTTTGTTAATTAACCGGAAAAAAGTTCTTTAAGCTATACATTCGTGAAAGCAACGTGCGAGGCGCGGTGTGGTTGGTAGCACCATGGGTAAATAGGATTGTAGACTCGATGGGGAGGGGTTCGGTCCTGTGCACTAGTTAAATTTTAATAATTTTTTTCTTCTACTTATTTTATTTTATTTTTTTAAATTTAATTTTCGACACTTCAACATGAATAAAGTCTTCTGGAAATAAAAATAACTATTCTTCTTTTGGGAAAGAGTGAATAATAACCAAAAAACGGATAAATTTCAACTCCGGAGCTACGCACACGACTCACTCCGTAACTCCCTTTATTATTAACTTATAATTATCAAACTCTGCCAGAAATTAGAGTTTTATATACCAAACAATCGTACCATAGGGAATATTAATACACTTATTAGGGGGCTCACAATGGGCCAAAATAGATTTTGTTAATTAACCGGAAAAAAGTTCTTTAAGCTATACATTCGTGAAAGCAACGTGCGAGGCGCGGTGTGGTTGGTAGCACCATGGGTAAAGAGGATTGTAGACTCGATGGGGAGGGGTTCGGTCCTGTGCACTAGTTAAATTTTAATAATTTTTTTCTTCTACTTATTTTATTTTATTTTTTTAAATTTATTTTTCGACACTTCAACATGAATAAAGTCATCTGGAAATAAAAATAACTATTCTTCTTTTGGTAAAGAGCGAATAACAACCAAAAAACGGAAAAATTTCAACTCCGGAGCTACGCACACGACTCACTCCGTAACTCCCTTTATTATTAACTTATAATTTTCAAACTCTGCCAGAAATTAGAGTTTTATATACCAAACAATCGTACCAAAGGGAATATTTATACACTAATTAGGAGGCTCACAATGGGCCAAAATAGATTTTGTTAATTAACCGGAAAAAAGTTCTTTAAGCTATACATTCGTGAAAGCAACGTGCGAGGCGCGAAGTGGTTGGTAGCACTATGGATTAGGAGGATTGTAGACTCGATGGGGAGGGGTTCGGTCCTGGACACTAGTTAAATTTTAATAATTTTTTTCTTCTATTTATTTTGTTTTATTTTTTTAAATTTATTTTTCGACACTTCAGCATGAATAAAGTCTTCTAGAAAAAAAAATAACTATTCTTCTTTTGGGAAAGAGCGAATAATAACCAAAAAACGGATAAATTTCAACTCCGGAGCTACGCACACGACACACTCCGTAACTCCCTTTATTATTAACTTATAATTTTCAAACTCTGCCAGAAATTAGAGTTTTATATACTAAACAATCGTACCAAAGGGAATATTTATACACGAATTAGGGGGCTCACAATGGGCCAAAATAGATTTTGTTAATTAACCGGAAAAAAGTTCTTTAAGCTATACATTCGTGAAAGCAACGTGCGAGGCGCGGTGTGGTTGGTAGCACCATGGGTAAAGAGGATTGTAGACTCGAAGGGGAGGGGTTCGGTCCTGGGCACTAGTTAAATTTTAATAATTTTTTTCTTCTACTTATTTTATTTTATTTTTTTAAATTTATTTTTCGACACTTCAGCATGAATAAAGTCTTCTAGAAATAAAAATAACTATTCTTCTTTTGGGAAAGAGCGAATAATAACCAAAAAACGGATAAATTTCAACTCCGGAGCTACGCACACGACACACTCCGTAACTCCCTTTATTATTAACTTATAATTTTCAAACTCTGCCAGAAATTAGAGTTTTATATACCAAACAATCGTACGAAAGGGAATATTTATACACGAATTAGGGGGCTCACAATGGGCCAAAATAGATTTTGTTAATTAACCGGAAAAAAGTTCTTTAAGCTATACATTCGTGAAAGCAACGTGCGAGGCGCGGTGTGGTTGGTAGCACCATGGGTAAAGAGGATTGTAGACTCGAAGGGGAGGGGTTCGGTCCCGGGCACTAGTTAAATTTTAATAATTTTTTTCTTCTATTTATTTTGTTTTATTTTTTTAAATTTATTTTTCGACACTTCAGCATGAATAAAGTCTTCTAGAAATAAAAATAACTATTCTTCTTTTGGGAAAGAGCGAATAATAACCAAAAAACGGATAAATTTCAACTCCGGAGCTACGCACACGACACACTCCGTAAATCCCTTTATTATTAACTTATAATTTTCAAACTCTGCCAGAAATTAGAGTTTTATATACCAAACAATCGTACGAAAGGGAATATTTATACACTAATTAGGGGGCTCTCAATGGGCCAAAATAGATTTTGTTAATTAACCGGAAAAAACTTCTTTAAGCTACACATTCGTGAAAGCAACGTGCGAGGCGGGGTGTGGTTGGTAGCACCATGGGTAAAGAGGATTGTAGACTCGATGGGGAGGGGTTCGGTCCTGGGCACTAGTTAAATTTTAATAATTTTTTTCTTTTACTTCTTTTCTTTTCTTTTTTTAAATTTATTTTTCGACACTTCAATATGAATAAAGTCTTCTAGAAATAAAAATAACTATTCTTCTTTTGGGAAAGAGCGAATAATAACCAAAATACGGATAAATTTCAACTCTGGAGCTACGCAAACGACTCACTCCGTAACTCCCTTTATTATTAACTTATAATTTTCAAACTCTGCCAGAAATTAGAGTTTTATATACCAAACAATCGTACCAAAGGGAATATTTATGCACTTATTAGGAAGCTCACTATGGGCCAAAATAGATTTTGCTAATTAACCGGAAAAAAGTTCTTTAAGCTATACATTCGTGAAAGCAACGTGCGAGGCGCGGTGTGGTTGGTAGCACCATGGGTAAAGAGGATTGTAGACTCGATGGGGAGGGGTTCGGTCCTGTGCACTAGTTAAATTTTAATAATTTTTTTCTTCTACTTATTTTATTTTATTTTTTTAAATTAATTTTTCGACACTTCAACATGAATAAAGTCTTCTGGAAATAAAAATAACTATTCTTCTTTTGGGAAAGAGTGAATAATAACCAAAAAACGGATAAATTTCAACTCCGGAGCTACGCACACGACTCACTCCGTAACTCCCTTTATTATTAACTTATAATTTTCAAACTCTGCCAGAAATTAGAGTTTTATATACCAAAAAATCGTACCAAAGGGAATATTTATACACAAATTAGGGGGCTGACAATGGGCCAAAATAGATTTTGTTAATTAACTGGAAAAAAGTTCTTTAAGCTATACATTCGTAAAAGCAACGTGCGAGGTGCGGTGTGGTTGGTAGCACCATGGGTAAAGAGGATTGTAGACTCGATGGGGAGGGGTTCGGTCCAGGGCACTAGTTAAATTTTAATAATTTTTTTCTTCTACTTATTTTATTTTTTTTTAAATTTATTTTTCGACACTTCAACATGAATAAAGTCTTCTAGAAATAAAAATAACTATTCTTCTTTTGGGAAAGAGAGAATAATAACCAAAAAACGGATAAATTTCAACTCCGGAGCTACGCACACGACTCACTCCGTAACTCCCTTTATTATTAACTTATAATTTTCAAACTCTGCCAGAAATTAGAGTTTTATATACCAAACAATCGTACCAAAGGAATATTTATACACTAATTAGGGGGCTCACAATGGGCCAAAATAGATTTTGTTAATTAACTGGAAAAAAGTTCTTTAAGCTATACATTCGTAAAAGCAACGTGCGAGGCGCGGTGTGGTTGGTAGCACCATGGGTAAAGAGGATTGTAGACTCGATGGGGAGGGGTTCGGTCCAGGGCACTAGTTAAATTTTAATAATTTTTTTCTTCTACTTATTTTATTTTTTTTTTAAATTTATTTTTCGACACTTCAACATGAATAAAGTCTTCTAGAAATAAAAATAACTATTCTTCTTTTGGGAAAGAGCGAATAATAACCAAAAAACGGATAAATTTCAACTCTGGAGCTACGCACACGACTCACTCCGTAACTCATTTTATTATTAACTTATAATTTTCAAACTCTGCCAGAAATTAGAGTTTTATATACCAAACAATCGTACCAAAGGGAATATTTATACACTAATTAGGGGCTCACAATGGGCCAAAATAGATTTTGTTAATTAACCGGAAAAAAGTTCTTTAAGCTATACATTCATGAAAGCAACGTGCGAGGCGCAGTGTGGTTGGTAGCACCATGGGTAAGGAGGATTGTAGACTCGATGGGGAGGGGTTCGGTCCTGGGCACTAGTTAAATTTTAATAATTTTTTTCTTTACTTATTTTATTTTTTTTTTAAATTTATTTTTCGACACTTCAACATGAATAAAGTCTTCTAGAAATATAAATAACTATTCTTCCTTTGGGAAAGAGCGAATAATAACCAAAAAACGGATAAATTTCAACTCTGGAGCTACGCACACGACTCTCTCCGTAACTCATTTTATTATTAACTTATAATTTTCAAACTCTGCCAGAAATTAGAGTTTTATATACCAAGCAATCGTACCAAAGGGAATATTTATACACTAATTAGGGGGCTCACAATGGGCCAAAATAGATTTTGTTAATTAACCGGAAAAAAGTTCTTTAAGCTATACATTCGTGAAAGCAACGTGCGAGGCGCGGTGTGATTGGTAGCACCATGGGTAAAGAGGATTGTAGACTCGATGGGGAGGGGTTCGGTCCTGGGCACTAGTTAAATTTTAATAATTTTTTTCTTCTACTTATTTTATTTTATTTTTTTAAATTTATTTTTCGACACTTCAACATGAATAAAGTCTTCTAGACATAAAAATAACTATTCTTCTTTTGGGAAAGAGCGAATAATAACCAAAAAACGGATAAATTTCAACTCTGGAGCTACGCACACGACTCACTCCGTAACTCATTTGATTATTAACTTATAATTTTCAAACTCTGCCAGAAATTAGAGTTTTATATACCAAACAATCGTACCAAAGGGAATATTTATACACTAATTAGGGGCTCACAATGGGCCAAAATAGATTTTGTTAATTAACCGGAAAAAAGTTCTTTAAGCTATACATTCGTGAAAGCAACGTGCGAGGCGCGGTGTGGTTGGTAGCACCATGGGTAAAGAGGATTGTAGACTCGATGGGGAGGGGTTCGGTCCTGGGCACTAGTTAAATTTTAATAATTTTTTTCTTCTACTTAATTTATTTTATTCTTTTAAATTTATTTTTCGACACTTCAACATGAATAAAGTCTTCTAGAAATAAAAATAACTATTCTTCTTTTGGGAAAGAGAGAATAATAACCAAAAAACGGATAAATTTCAACTCCGGAGCTACGCACACGACTCACTCCGTAACTCCCTTTATTATTAACTTATAATTTTCAAACTCTGCCAGAAATTAGAATTTTATATACCAAACAATCGCACCAAACGGAATATTTATACACGAATTAGGGGGCTCACAATGGGCCAAAATAGATTTTGTTAATTAACCGGAAAAAAGTTCTTTAAGCTATACATTCATGAAAGCAACGTGCGAGGCGCAGTGTGGTTGGTAGCACCATGGGTAAGGAGGATTGTAGACTCGATGGGGAGGGGTTTGGTCCTGGGCACTAGTTAAATTTTAATAATTTTTTTCTTCACTTATTTTATTTTTTTTTTAAATTTATTTTTCGACACTTCAACATGAATAAAGTCTTCTAGAAATATAAATAACTATTCTTCCTTTGGGAAAGAGCGAATAATAACCAAAAAACGGATAAATTTCAACTCTGGAGCTACGCACACGACTCTCTCCGTAACTCATTTTATTATTAACTTATAATTTTCAAACTCTGCCAGAAATTAGAGTTTTATATACCAAGCAATCGTACCAAAGGGAATATTTATACACTAATTAGGGGGCTCACAATGGGCCAAAATAGATTTTGTTAATTAACCGGAAAAAAGTTCTTTAAGCTATACATTCGTGAAAGCAACGTGCGAGGCGCGGTGTGATTGGTAGCACCATGGGTAAAGAGGATTGTAGACTCGATGGGGAGGGGTTCGGTCCTGGGCACTAGTTAAATTTTAATAATTTTTTTCTTCTACTTATTTTATTTTATTTTTTTAAATTTATTTTTCGACACTTCAACATGAATAAAGTCTTCTAGAAATAAAAATAACTATTCTTCTTTTGGGAAAGAGCGAATAATAACCAAAAAACGGATAAATTTCAACTCTGGAGCTACGCACACGACTCACTCCGTAACTCATTTGATTATTAACTTATAATTTTCAAACTCTGCCAGAAATTAGAGTTTTATATACCAAACAATCGTACCAAAGGGAATATTTATACACTAATTAGGGGCTCACAATGGGCCAAAATAGATTTTGTTAATTAACCGGAAAAAAGTTCTTTAAGCTATACATTCGTGAAAGCAACGTGCGAGGCGCGGTGTGGTTGGTAGCACCATGGGTAAAGAGGATTGTAGACTCGATGGGGAGGGGTTCGGTCCTGTGCACTAGTTAAATTTTAATAATTTTTTTCTTCTACTTATTTTATTTTATTTTTTTAAATTAATTTTTCGACACTTCAACATAAATAAAGTCTTCTGGAAATAAAAATAACTATTCTTCTTTTGGGAAAGAGTGAATAATAACCAAAAAACGGATAAATTTCAACTCCGGAGCTACGCACACGACTCACTCCGTAACTCCCTTTATTATTAACTTATAATTTTCAAACTCTGCCAGAAATTAGAGTTTTATATACCAAAAAATCGTACCAAAGGGAATATTTATACACAAATTAGGGGGCTGACAATGGGCCAAAATAGATTTTGTTAATTAACTGGAAAAAAGTTCTTTAAGCTATACATTCGTAAAAGCAACGTGCGAGGTGCGGTGTGGTTGGTAGCACCATGGGTAAAGAGGATTGTAGACTCGATGGGGAGGGGTTCGGTCCAGGGCACTAGTTAAATTTTAATAATTTTTTTCTTCTACTTATTTTATTTTTTTTTAAATTTATTTTTCGACACTTCAACATGAATAAAGTCTTCTAGAAATAAAAATAACTATTCTTCTTTTGGGAAAGAGAGAATAATAACCAAAAAACGGATAAATTTCAACTCCGGAGCTACGCACACGACTCACTCCGTAACTCCCTTTATTATTAACTTATAATTTTCAAACTCTGCCAGAAATTAGAGTTTTATATACCAAACAATCGTACCAAAGGAATATTTATACACTAATTAGGGGGCTCACAATGGGCCAAAATAGATTTTGTTAATTAACTGGAAAAAAGTTCTTTAAGCTATACATTCGTAAAAGCAACGTGCGAGGCGCGGTGTGGTTGGTAGCACCATGGGTAAAGAGGATTGTAGACTCGATGGGGAGGGGTTCGGCCCAGGGCACTAGTTAAATTTTAATAATTTTTTTCTTCTACTTATTTTATTTTTTTTTTTTTAAATTTATTTTTCGACACTTCAACATGAATAAAGTCTTCTAGAAATAAAAATAACTATTCTTCTTTTGGGAAAGAGCGAATAATAACCAAAAAACGGATAAATTTCAACTCTGGAGCTACGCACACGACTCACTCCGTAACTCATTTTATTATTAACTTATAATTTTAAAACTCTGCCAGAAATTAGAGTTTTATATACCAAACAATCGTACCAAAGGGAATATTTATACACTAATTAGGGGCTCACAATGGGCCAAAATAGATTTTGTTAATTAACCGGAAAAAAGTTCTTTAAGCTATACATTCGTGAAAGCAACGTGCGAGGCGCGGTGTGGTTGGTAGCACCATGGGTAAAGAGGATTGTAGACTCGATGGGGAGGGGTTCGGTCCTGGGCACTAGTTAAATTTTAATAATTTTTTTCTTCTACTTATTTTATTTTATTTTTTTAAATTTATTTTTCGACACTTCAACATGAATAAAGTCTTCTAGAAATAAAAATAACTATTCTTCTTTTGGGAAAGAGCGAATAATAACCAAAAAACGTATAAATTTCAACTCCGGAGCTACGCACACGACTCACTCCGTAACTCCCTTTATTATTAACTTATAATTTTCAAACTCTGCCAGAAATTAGAGTTTTATATACCAAACAATCGTACCAAAGGAATATTTATACACTAATTAGGGGGCTCACAATGGGCCAAAATAGATTTTGTTAATTAACTGGAAAAAAGTTCTTTAAGCTATACATTCGTAAAAGCAACGTGCGAGGCGCGGTGTGGTTGGTAGCACCATGGGTAAAGAGGATTGTAGACTCGATGGGGAGGGGTTCGGTCCAGGGCACTAGTTAAATTTTAATAATTTTTTTCTTCAACTTATTTTATTTTTTTTTTAAATTTATTTTTCGACACTTCAACATGAATAAAGTCTTCTAGAAATAAAAATAACTATTCTTCTTTTGGGAAAGAGCGAATAATAACCAAAAAACGGATAAATTTCAACTCTGGAGCTACGCACACGACTCACTCCGTAACTCATTTTATTATTAACTTATAATTTTCAAACTCTGCCAGAAATTAGAGTTTTATATACCAAACAATCGTACCAAAGGGAATATTTATACACTAATTAGGGGCTCACAATGGGCCAAAATAGATTTTGTTAATTAACCGGAAAAAAGTTCTTTAAGCTATACATTCGTGAAAGCAACGTGCGAGGCGCGGTGTGGTTGGTAGCACCATGGGTAAAGAGGATTGTAGACTCGATGGGGAGGGGTTCGGTCCTGTGCACTAGTTAAATTTTAATAATTTTTTTCTTCTACTTAATTTATTTTATTCTTTTAAATTTATTTTTCGACACTTCAACATGAATAAAGTCTTCTAGAAATAAAAATAACTATTCTTCTTTTGGGAAAGAGAGAATAATAACCAAAAAACGGATAAATTTCAACTCCGGAGCTACGCACACGACTCACTCCGTAACTCCCTTTATTATTAACTTATAATTTTCAAACTCTGCCAGAAATTAGAGTTTTATATACCAAACAATCGTACCAAAGGAATATTTATACACTAATTAGGGGGCTCACAATGGGCCAAAATAGATTTTGTTAATTAACTGGAAAAAAGTTCTTTAAGCTATACATTCGTAAAAGCAACGTGCGAGGCGCGGTGTGGTTGGTAGCACCATGGGTAAGGAGGATTGTAGACTCGATGGGGAGGGGTTCGGTCCTGGGCACTAGTTAAATTTTAATAATTTTTTTCTTTACTTATTTTATTTTTTTTTTAAATTTATTTTTCGACACTTCAACATGAATAAAGTCTTCTAGAAATATAAATAACTATTCTTCCTTTGGGAAAGAGCGAATAATAACCAAAAAACGGATAAATTTCAACTCTGGAGCTACGCACACGACTCTCTCCGTAACTCATTTTATTATTAACTTATAATTTTCAAACTCTGCCAGAAATTAGAGTTTTATATACCAAGCAATCGTACCAAAGGGAATATTTATACACTAATTAGGGGGCTCACAATGGGCCAAAATAGATTTTGTTAATTAACCGGAAAAAAGTTCTTTAAGCTATACATTCGTGAAAGCAACGTGCGAGGCGCGGTGTGGTTGGTAGCACCATGGGTAAAGAGGATTGTAGACTCGATGGGGAGGGGTACGGTCCTGGGCACTAGTTAAATTTTAATAATTTTTTTCTTCTACTTATTTTATTTTATTTTTTTAAATTTATTTTTCGACACTTCAACATGAATAAAGTCTTCTAGAAATAAAAATAACTATTCTTCTTTTGGGAAAGAGCGAATAATAACCAAAAAACGGATAAATTTTCAACTCTGGAGCTACGCACACGACTCACTCCGTAACTCATTTGATTATTAACTTATAATTTTCAAACTCTGCCAGAAATTAGAGTTTTATATACCAAACAATCGTACCAAAGGGAATATTATACACTAATTAGGGGCTCACAATGGGCCAAAATAGATTTTGTTAATTAACCGGAAAAAGTTCTTTAAGCTATACATTCGTGAAAGCAACGTGCGAGGCGCGGTGTGGTTGGTAGCACCATGGGTAAAGAGGATTGTAGACTCGATGGGGAGGGGTTCGGTCCTGGCCACTAGTTAAATTTTAATAATTTTTTTCTTCTACTTATTTTATTTTATTTTTTTAAATTTATTTTTCGACACTTCAACATGAATAAAGTCTTCTAGAAATAAAAATAACTATTCTTCTTTTGGGAAAGAGCGAATAATAACCAAAAAACGTATAAATATCAACTCCGGAGCTACGCACACGACTCACTCCGTAACTCCCTTTATTATTAACTTATATTTTCAAACTCTGCCAGAAATTAGAGTTTTATATACCAAACAATCGTACCAAAGGAATATTTATACACTAATTAGGGGGCTCACAATGGGCCAAAATAGATTTTGTTAATTAACTGGAAAAAAGTTCTTTAAGCTATACATTCGTAAAAGCAACGTGCGAGGCGCGGTGTGGTTGGTTCAGCACCATGGGTAAAGAGGATTGTAGACTCGATGGAGAGGGGTTCGGTCCAGGGCACTAGTTAAATTTTAATAATTTTTTTCTTCAACTTATTTTATTTTTTTTTTAAATTTATTTTTCGACACTTCAACATGAATAAAGTCTTCTAGAAATAAAAATAACTATTCTTCTTTTGGGAAAGAGAGAATAATAACCAAAAAACGGATAAATTTCAACTCTGGAGCTACGCACACGACTCACTCCGTAACTCATTTTATTATTAACTTATAATTTTCAAACTCTGCCAGAAATTAGAGTTTTATATACCAAACAATCGTACCAAAGGGAATATTTATACACTAATTAGGGGCTCACAATGGGCCAAAATAGATTTTGTTAATTAACCGGAAAAAAGTTCTTTAAGCTATACATTCGTGAAAGCAACGTGCGAGGCGCGGTGTGGTTGGTAGCACCATGGGTAAAGAGGATTGTAGACTCGATGGGGTGGGGTTCGGTCCTGGGCACTAGTTAAATTTTAATAATTTTTTTCTTCTACTTATTTTATTTTATTTTCTTAAATTTATTTTTCGACACTTCAACATGAATAAAGTCTTCTAGAAATAAAAATAACTATTCTTCTTTTGGGAAAGAGCGAATAATAACCAAAAAACGTATAAATTTCAACTCCGGAGCTACGCACACGACTCACTCCGTAACTCCCTTTATTATTAACTTATAATTTTCAAACTCTGCCAGAAATTAGAGTTTTATATACCAAACAATCGTACCAAAGGAATATTTATACACTAATTAGGGGGCTCACAATGGGCCAAAATAGATTTTGTTAATTAACTGGAAAAAAGTTCTTTAAGCTATACATTCGTAAAAGCAACGTGCGAGGCGCGGTGTGGTTGGTAGCACCATGGGTAAAGAGGATTGTAGACTCGATGGGGGGGGGTTCGGTCCAGGGCACTAGTTAAATTTTAATAATTTTTTTCTTCAACTTATTTTATTTTTTTTTTAAATTTATTTTTCGACACTTCAACATGAATAAAGTCTTCTAGAAATAAAAATAACTATTCTTCTTTTGGAAAGAGCGAATAATAACCAAAAAACGGATAAATTTCAACTCTGGAGCTACGCACACGACTCACTCCGTAACTCATTTTATTATTAACTTATAATTTTCAAACTCTGCCAGAAATTAGAGTTTTATATACCAAACAATCGTACGAAAGGGAATATTTATACACTAATTAGGGGGCTCACAATGGGCCAAAATAGATTTTGTTAATTAACCGGAAAAAACTTCTTTAAGCTATACATTCGTGAAAGCAACGTGCGAGGCGGGGTGTGGTTGGTAGCACCATGGGTAAAGAGGATTGTAGACTCGATGGGGAGGGGTTCGGTCCTGGGCACTAGTTAAATTTTAATAATTTTTTTCTTTTACTTCTTTTCTTTTCTTTTTTTAAATTTATTTTTCGACACTTCAATATGAATAAAGTCTTCTAGAAATAAAAATAACTATTCTTCTTTTGGGAAAGAGCGAATAATAACCAAAATACGGATAAATTTCAACTCTGGAGCTACGCAAACGACTCACTCCGTAACTCCCTTTATTATTAACTTATAATTTTCAAACTCTGCCAGAAATTAGAGTTTTATATACCAAACAATCGTACCAAAGGGAATATTTATGCACTTATTAGGAAGCTCACTATGGGCCAAAATAGATTTTGCTAATTAACCGGAAAAAAGTTCTTTAAGCTATACATTCGTGAAAGCAACGTGCGAGGCGCGGTGTGGTTGGTAGCACCATTGGTAAAGAGGATTGTAGACTCGATGGGGAGGGGTTCGGTCCTGTGCACTAGTTAAATTTTAATAATTTTTTTCTTCTACTTATTTTATTTTATTTTTTTAAATTAATTTTTCGACACTTCAACATGAATAAAGTCTTCTGGAAATAAAAATAACTATTCTTCTTTTGGGAAAGAGTGAATAATAACCAAAAAACGGATAAATTTCAACTCCGGAGCTACGCACACGAATCACTCCGTAACTCCCTTTATTATTAACTTATAATTTTCAAACTCTGCCAGAAATTAGAGTTTTATATACCAAAAAATCGTACCAAAGGGAATATTTATACACAAATTAGGGGGCTGACAATGGGCCAAAATAGATTTTGTTAATTAACTGGAAAAAAGTTCTTTAAGCTATACATTCGTAAAAGCAACGTGCGAGGCGCGGTGTGGTTGGTAGCACCATGGGTAAAGAGGATTGTAGACTCGATGGGGAGGGGTTCGGTCCAGGGCACTAGTTAAATTTTAATAATTTTTTTCTTCTACTTATTTTATTTTTTTTTTAAATTTATTTTTCGACACTTCAACATGAATAAAGTCTTCTAGAAATAAAAATAACTATTCTTCTTTTGGGAAAGAGAGAATAATAACCAAAAAACGGATAAATTTCAACTCCGGAGCTACGCACACGACTCACTCCGTAACTCCCTTTATTATTAACTTATAATTTTCAAACTCTGCCGGAAATTAGAATTTTATATACCAAACAATCGCACCAAACGGAATATTTATACACGAATTAGGGGGCTCACAATGGGCCAAAATAGATTTTGTTAATTAACCGGAAAAAAGTTCTTTAAGCTATACATTCATGAAAGCAACGTGCGAGGCGCAGTGTGGTTGGTAGCACCATGGGTAAGGAGGATTGTAGACTCGATGGGGAGGGGTTCGGTCCTGGGCACTAGTTAAATTTTAATAATTTTTTTCTTTACTTATTTTATTTTTTTTTTAAATTTATTTTTCGACACTTCAACATGAATAAAGTCTTCTAGAAATAAAAATAACTATTCTTCTTTTGGGAAAGAGCGAATAATAACCAAAAAACGTATAAATTTCAACTCCGGAGCTACGCACACGACTCACTCCGTAACTCCCTTTATTATTAACTTATAATTTTCAAACTCTGCCAGAAATTAGAGTTTTATATACCAAACAATCGTACCAAAGGGAATATTTATACACTAATTAGGGGCTCACAATGGGCCAAAATAGATTTTGTTAATTAACCGGAAAAAAGTTCTTTAAGCTATACATTCGTGAAAGCAACGTGCGTGGCGCGGTGTGGTTGGTAGCACCATGGGTAAAGAGGATTGTAGACTCGATGGGGAGGGGTTCGGTCCTGGGCACTAGTTAAATTTTAATAATTTTTTTCTTCTACTTAATTTATTTTATTCTTTTAAATTTATTTTTCGACACTTCAACATGAATAAAGTCTTCTAGAAATAAAAATAACTATTCTTCTTTTGGGAAAGAGAGAATAATAACCAAAAAACGGATAAATTTCAACTCCGGAGCTACGCACACGACTCACTCCGTAACTCCCTTTATTATTAACTTATAATTTTCAAACTCTGCCAGAAATTAGAATTTTATATACCAAACAATCGCACCAAACGGAATATTTATACACGAATTAGGGGGCTCACAATGGGCCAAAATAGATTTTGTTAATTAACCGGAAAAAAGTTCTTTAAGCTATACATTCATGAAAGCAACGTGCGAGGCGCAGTGTGGTTGGTAGCACCATGGGTAAGGAGGATTGTAGACTCGATGGGGTGGGGTTCGGTCCTGGGCACTAGTTAAATTTTAATAATTTTTTTCTTTACTTATTTTATTTTTTTTTAAATTTATTTTTCGACACTTCAACATGAATAAAGTCTTCTAGAAATAAAAATAACTATTCTTCTTTTGGGAAAGAGCGAATAATAACCAAAAAACGGATAAATTTCAACTCTGGAGCTACGCACACGACTCACTCCGTAACTCATTTTATTATTAACTTATAATTTTCAAACTCTGCCAGAAATTAGAGTTTTATATACCAAACAGTCGTACCAAAGGGAATATTTATACACTAATTAGGGGCTCACAATGGGCCAAAATAGATTTTGTTAATTAACCGGAAAAAAGTTCTTTAAGCTATACATTCGTGAAAGCAACGTGCGTGGCGCGGTGTGGTTGGTAGCACCATGGGTAAAGAGGATTGTAGACTCGATGGGGAGGGGTTCGGTCCTGGGCACTAGTTAAATTTTAATAATTTTTTTCTTTACTTATTTTATTTTTTTTTTAAATTTATTTTTCGACACTTCAACATGAATAAAGTCTTCTAGAAATAAAAATAACTATTCTTCCTTTGGGAAAGAGCGAATAATAACCAAAAAACGGATAAATTTCAACTCTGGAGCTACGCACACGACTCTCTCCGTAACTCATTTTATTATTATTTTATAATTTTCAAACTCTGCCAGAAATTAGAGTTTTATATACCAAACAATCGTACCAAAGGAATATTTATACACTAATTAGGGGGCTCACAATGGGCCAAAATAGATTTTGTTAATTAACTGGAAAAAAGTTCTTTAAGCTATACATTCGTAAAAGCAACGTGCGAGGCGCGGTGTGGTTGGTAGCACCATGGGTAAAGAGGATTGTAGACTCGATGGGGAGGGGTTCGGTCCAGGGCACTAGTTAAATTTTAATAATTTTTTTCTTCAACTTATTTTATTTTTTTTTTAAATTTATTTTTCGACACTTCAACATGAATAAAGTCTTCTAGAAATAAAAATAACTATTCTTCTTTTGGGAAAGAGCGAATAATAACCAAAAAACGTATAAATTTCAACTCTGGAGCTACGCACACGACTCACTCCGTAACTCCCTTTATTATTAACTTATAATTTTCAAACTCTGCCAGAAATTAGAGTTTTATATACCAAACAATCGTACCCAAGGAATATTTATACACTAATTAGGGGGCTCACAATGGGCCAAAATAGATTTTGTTAATTAACCGGAAAAAAGTTCTTTAAGCTATACATTCGTGAAAGCAACGTGCGTGGCGCGGTGTGGTTGGTAGCACCATGGGTAAAGAGGATTGTAGACTCGATGGGGAGGGGTTCGGTCCTGGGCACTAGTTAAATTTTAATAATTTTTTTCTTCTACTTAATTTATTTTATTCTTTTAAATTTATTTTTCGACACTTCAACATGAATAAAGTCTTCTAGAAATAAAAATAACTATTCTTCTTTTGGGAAAGAGAGAATAATAACCAAAAAACGGATAAATTTCAACTCCGGAGCTACGCACACGACTCACTCCGTAACTCCCTTTATTATTAACTTATAATTTTCAAACTCTGCCAGAAATTAGAATTTTATATACCAAACAATCGCACCAAACGGAATATTTATACACGAATTAGGGGGCTCACAATGGGCCAAAATAGATTTTGTTAATTAACCGGAAAAAAGTTCTTTAAGCTATACATTCATGAAAGCAACGTGCGAGGCGCAGTGTGGTTGGTAGCACCATGGGTAAGGAGGATTGTAGACTCGATGGGGTGGGGTTCGGTCCTGGGCACTAGTTAAATTTTAATAATTTTTTTCTTTACTTATTTTATTTTTTTTTTAAATTTATTTTTCGACACTTCAACATGAATAAAGTCTTCTAGAAATAAAAATAACTATTCTTCTTTTGGGAAAGAGCGAATAATAACCAAAAAACGGATAAATTTCAACTCTGGAGCTACGCACACGACTCACTCCGTAACTCATTTTATTATTAACTTATAATTTTCAAACTCTGCCAGAAATTAGAGTTTTATATACCAAACAGTCGTACCAAAGGGAATATTTATACACTAATTAGGGGCTCACAATGGGCCAAAATAGATTTTGTTAATTAACCGGAAAAAAGTTCTTTAAGCTATACATTCGTGAAAGCAACGTGCGTGGCGCGGTGTGGTTGGTAGCACCATGGGTAAAGAGGATTGTAGACTCGATGGGGAGGGGTTCGGTCCTGGGCACTAGTTAAATTTTAATAATTTTTTTCTTTACTTATTTTATTTTTTTTTTAAATTTATTTTTCGACACTTCAACATGAATAAAGTCTTCTAGAAATAAAAATAACTATTCTTCCTTTGGGAAAGAGCGAATAATAACCAAAAAACGGATAAATTTCAACTCTGGAGCTACGCACACGACTCTCTCCGTAACTCATTTTATTATTATTTTATAATTTTCAAACTCTGCCAGAAATTAGAGTTTTATATACCAAACAATCGTACCAAAGGAATATTTATACACTAATTAGGGGGCTCACAATGGGCCAAAATAGATTTTGTTAATTAACTGGAAAAAAGTTCTTTAAGCTATACATTCGTAAAAGCAACGTGCGAGGCGCGGTGTGGTTGGTAGCACCATGGGTAAAGAGGATTGTAGACTCGATGGGGAGGGGTTCGGTCCAGGGCACTAGTTAAATTTTAATAATTTTTTTCTTCAACTTATTTTATTTTTTTTTTAAATTTATTTTTCGACACTTCAACATGAATAAAGTCTTCTAGAAATAAAAATAACTATTCTTCTTTTGGGAAAGAGCGAATAATAACCAAAAAACGTATAAATTTCAACTCTGGAGCTACGCACACGACTCACTCCGTAACTCCCTTTATTATTAACTTATAATTTTCAAACTCTGCCAGAAATTAGAGTTTTATATACCAAACAATCGTACCCAAGGAATATTTATACACTAATTAGGGGGCTCACAATGGGCCAAAATAGATTTTGTTAATTAACCGGAAAAAAGTTCTTTAAGCTATACATTCGTGAAAGCAACGTGCGTGGCGCGGTGTGGTTGGTAGCACCATGGGTAAAGAGGATTGTAGACTCGATGGGGAGGGGTTCGGTCCTGGGCACTAGTTAAATTTTAATAATTTTTTTCTTCTACTTAATTTATTTTATTCTTTTAAATTTATTTTTCGACACTTCAACATGAATAAAGTCTTCTAGAAATAAAAATAACTATTCTTCTTTTGGGAAAGAGAGAATAATAACCAAAAAACGGATAAATTTCAACTCTGGAGCTACGCACACGACTCACTCCGTAACTCATTTTATTATTAACTTATAATTTTCAAACTCTGCCAGAAATTAGAGTTTTATATACCAAACAATCGTACCAAAGGGAATATTTATACACTAATTAGGGGCTCACAATGGGCCAAAATAGATTTTGTTAATTAACCGGAAAAAAGTTCTTTAAGCTATACATTCGTGAAAGCAACGTGCGAGGCGCGGTGTGGTTGGTAGCACCATGGGTAAAGAGGATTGTAGACTCGATGGGGAGGGGTTCGGTCCTGGGCACTAGTTAAATTTTAATAATTTTTTTCTTCTACTTATTTTATTTTATTTTTTTAAATTTATATTTCGACACTTCAACATGAATAAAGTCTTCTAGAAATAAAAATAACTATTCTTCTTTTGGGAAAGAGCGAATAATAACCAAAAAACGTATAAATTTCAACTCCGGAGCTACGCACACGACTCACTCCGTAACTCCCTTTATTATTAACTTATAATTTTCAAACTCTGCCAGAAATTAGAGTTTTATATACCAAACAATCGTACCAAAGGAATATTTATACACTAATTAGGGGGCTCACAATGGGCCAAAATAGATTTTGTTAATTAACTGGAAAAAAGTTCTTTAAGCTATACATTCGTGAAAGCAACGTGCGAGGCGCGGTGTGGTTGGTAGCACCATGGGTAAAGAGGATTGTAGACTCGATGGGGAGGGGTTCGGTCCTGGGCACTAGTTAAATTTTAATAATTTTTTTCTTCTACTTATTTTATTTTATTTTTTTAAATTTATTTTTCGACACTTCAACATGAATAAAGTCTTCTAGAAATAAAAATAACTATTCTTCTTTTGGGAAAGAGCGAATAATAACCAAAAAACGGATAAATTTCAACTCCGGAGCTACGCACACGACTCACTCCGTAACTCCCTTTATTATTAATTTATAATTTTCAAACTCTGCCAGAAATTAGAGTTTTATATACCAAACAATCGTACCGAAGGGAATATTTATACACTAATTAGGGGGCTCACAATGGGCCAAAATAGATTTTGTTAGTTAACCGAAAAAAAGTTCTTTAAGCTATACATTCGTGAAAGCAACGTGCGAGGCGCGGTGTGGTTGGTAGCACCATGGGTAAAGAGGATTGTAGACTCGATGGGGAGGGGTTCGGTCCTGGGCACTAGTTAAATTTTGATAAATTTTTTCTTCTACTTATTTTATTTTATTTTTTTAAATTCATTTTTCGACACTTCAACATGAATAAAGTCTTCTAGAAATAAAAATAACTATTCTTCTTTTGTGAAAGTGCGAATAATAACCAAAAAACGGATAAATTTCACATCCGGAGCTACGCACACGACTCACTCCGTAACTCCCTTTATTATTAACTTATAATTTTCAAACTCTGCCAGAAATTAGAGTTTTATATACCAAACAATCGTACCAAAGGGAATATTTATACGCTAATTAGGGGGCTCACAATGGGCCAAAATAGATTTTGTTAATTAACCGAAAAAAAGTTCTTTAAGCTATACATTCGTGAAAGCAACGTGCGAGGCGCGGTGTGGTTGGTAGCACCATGGGTAAAGAGGATTGTAGACTCGATGGGGAGGGGTTCGGTCCTGGGCACTAGTTAAATTTTAATAATTTTTTTCTTCTACTTATTTTATTTTATTTTTTTAAATTTATTTTTTCGACACTTCAACATGAATAAAGTCTTCTAGAAATAAAAATAACTATTCTTCTTTTGGGAAAGAGCGAATAATAACCAAAAAACGGATAAATTTCACTTCCGGAGCTACGCACACGACTCACTCCGTAACTCCCTTCATTATTAACTTATAATTTTCAAACTCTGCCAGAAATTAGAGTTTTATATACCAAACAATCGTACCTAAGGGAATATTTATACACTAATTAGGGGGCTCACAATGGACCAAAATAGATTTTGTTAATTAACCGGAAAAAAGTTCTTTAAGCTATACATTGGTGAAAGCAACGTGGGAGGCGCGGTGTGGTTGGTAGCACCACGGGTAAAGAGGATTGTAGACTCGATGGGGAGGGGTTCGGTCCTGGGCACTCGTTAAATTTTAATAATTTTTTTCTTCTACTTATTTTATTTTATTTTTTAAAATTTATTTTTCGACACTTCAACGTGAATAAAGTCTTCTAGAAATAAAAATAACTATTCTTCTTTTGGGAAAGAGCGAATAATAACCAAAAAACGGATAAATTTCAACTCCGGAGCTACGCACACGACTCACTCCGTAACTCCCTTTATTATTAACTTATAATTTTCAAACTCTGCCAGAAATTTGAGTTTTATATACCAAACAATCGTACCAAAGGGAATATTTATACACTAATTAGGGGGCTCACAATGTACCAAAATAGATTTTGTTAATTAACCGGAAAAAAGTTCTTTAAGCTATACATTCGTGAAAGCAACGTGCGAGGCGCGGTGTGGTTGGTAGCACCATGGGTAAAGAGGATTGTAGACTCGATGGGGAGGGGTTCGGTCCTGGGCATTAGTTAAATTTTAATAATTCTTTTCTTCTACTTATTTTATTTTATTTTTTAAAATTTATTTTTCGACACTTCAACATGAATAAAGTCTTCTAGAAATAAAAATAACTATTCTTCTTTTGGGAAAGAGCGAATAATAACCAAAAAACGGATAAATTTCAACTCCGGAGCTACGCACACGACTCACTCCGTAACTCCCTTTATTATTAACTTATAATTTTCAAACTCTGCCAGAAATTAGTGTTTTATATACCAAACAATCGTAGAAAAGGGAAGTTTTATACACTAATTAGGGGGCACACAATGGGCCAAAATAGATTTTGCTAATTAACCGGAAAAAAGTTCTATAAGCTATACATTCGTGAAAGCAACGTGCCAGGCCAATACCTCCTAGATGGAAGAAAGCCGAAGGACGCAAAACGATGACTCATACAGTTAGGCCCAGATTTGTTGATCACTTCTGACGATGACGGGTTTTTTTTCCTTCTGTTTCTCGACACTTTTTTGTTACTCTTCTACTAATTTTTTACCTTTACAAATTATTATTATTATTTTTTTTGTCTAGATTAAATGTTTTTAAATTGTGTAAAAATGCCTAATATATTTATTTGTTTTCAGAAATGATTAACAATAAATCAATTCCAAAAAAAATAACTGCTGTGTGAATGAAAAAAAAATTTTTTTAAGCATTAAATATCAGTTTTATTTTATAAATTGGAAAATTTTATCTAACTTATTGTTATAAAATGTATGGATTAAAAACAAAGAAATATATTTTTAAAGGGATTTTACACATTTATTATTATTATAGTTTTGACATAAAACTAAGAAAGGGGTCTAATTTTTATAATATGATACTTACATTTTTAGTAGATGTTTATTTTGGATTTTAATGATTATGTTTTGCATGTTATTAGAACTAGAGCATACGAAATAAAATAGAAATTGTTTATAAACAATGGCATAAAATGAGCTTAAAAAAATTTAGAAAATCAAATGCAGTCTTCAAACAAGGTTTAGGTAGAAAAAAAAACATATCAAAAGCATGATTATAATTTGTATTTTTTTTCCCTGTGGAAGTGTGATTGTTAGAAGTGATAAACTAAAATTAAAGTAAGCAACCTTAGATAACAAATATTTTATTAAATAGCAAATTCAAAAAACGATAAATAAAATGTAAACACAAATTTCACTGAAATATGTTAAAACTTTCAGTAACATTTAAAAAAGTATAATTTTTACCCATCACACTGATAAACTAAAATAAAGTAAGCAACTTTAGATAACAAATATTTTATTAAATAGCAAAAATTCAAAAAAATGATAAATAAAATGTAAACACAAATTTTACTGAAACTTTCAGTAACATTTAAAAAAGTATAATTTTTACCCATCACGCTGATAAACTAAAAAAAAGTAAGCAACCTTAGATAACAAATATTTTATTAAGTAGCAAATTCAAAAAATGATAAATAAAATGTATTTTCTGAAATATGTTAAACTTTTAGTAACATTTAAAAAAGTATAATTTTTACCCGTCACACTGATAAACTAAAATAAAGTAAGCAACCTTAGATAACAAATATTTTATTAAGTAGCAAATTCACAAAATTATAAATAAAATGTAAACACAAATTTTACTGAAATATGTTAAACATTCAGCAACATTTAAAAAAATATAATTTTGACCCATCACACTGATAAACTAAAATAAAGTAAGCAACCTTAGATAACAAATATTTTATTAAGTAGCAAATTCAAAAAATGATAAATAAAATGTATTTACTGAAATATGTTAAACTTTCAGTAACATTTAAAAAAGTATAATTTTTACCCGTCACACTGATAAACTAAAATAAAGTAAGCAACCTTAGATAATAAATATTTTATTAAATAGCAAATTCAAAAAATGATAAATAAAATGTAAACATAAATTTTACTGAAATATGTTTAACTTTCAGTAACATTTAAAAATAATTCTAATGTCATTTAACATCTCTTTTCTAATGTCATTTTCCTTGAAATGCATCTCACATACCTATAACAAAATGAATACAATATTTATATGTGCATTTAAAATAAATAGTACATACTATATTCATGTATGAAAAATTAATAGACTTTTGTAGAAAAATTAATAGATTTAAAGTTCATAATCAAATAAAAAAAAATTTTGCTTTAAGCAGTTACAATATATTATGGTCAAACAAAATGTTTAAAGTTTGAGCAAAAATTTAATAAAATACTAAAATTATTAATATTTTTATAAAATAAAACTCTATAAAAATAACTATATATTACAATAGTTTGCGATATGATTGATAAGAACAACTTAATTATTATAAATAATTTATCCACAATTTAAAATAATTTACTCTTAGTAAAAATATAATAAAGAAGCACAATTAAATTTTTAAAAATAAAAACAAATATTACTCACTTTAGAATTCTTTGCAACTTCAAAATCTCTTGGCATGGCGGCAAGCCATTTCTTACGTATTGGGAAATCCAAAATCTCATACTTTTGTACCATCAACTTTGTAAAATCCTCTGCAGTTTGGTACACAGCACTCATATGCAATTATTCATAACACTAAGAGTTAAATTAATGCTGACATTTATAACATTTGTAGAATAAATATAAATTTTACGAAGAACGTTGACATCAGAACACCGACGGCTGTTTACAAATTCAAATCAAAAATATTCGCCAATTGGCTGAATGCCGACACAGGTTATAATACTTCAGAATATCGCCAATGGCTCGTTTGATCAGATTCGGAGTTTTTCGTAAAAATAGCTACCCTGACTGGTTTCCCTCTGGGCCTAACTCTACTACGTCATCATCGCCTATAGTAACCCGTTGTGGGGCTTGATTCCTCTCTAGGAGGTATTGGCCAGGCGCGGTGTTGTTGGTAGCACCATGGGTAAAGAGGATTGTAGACTCGATGGGGAGGGGTCCGGTCCAGGCCCTAGTTAAATTTTAATAATTTTTTTCTTCTACTTATTTTATTTTATTTTTTTAAATTTATTTTTCGACACTTCAACATGAATAAAGTCTTCTAGAAATAAAAATAACTATTTTTCTTTCGGGAAAGAGCGAATAATAACCAAAAAACGGATAAATTTCAACTCCGGAGCTACGCATACGACTCACTCCGTAACTCCCTTTAATATTAACTTTTAATTTTCAAACTCTGCCAGAAATTAGAGTTTTATATACAAAACAATCGTACCAAAGGGAATTTTTATACACTAATTAGGGGGCACACAATGGGCCAAAATAGATTTTGTTAATTATCCGGAAAAAAGTTCGTTAAGCTATATATTCGCGAAAGCAACGTGTGAGGCGTGGTGTGGTTGTTTGCGCCATGGGCAAAGCAGATTCTAGACTCGATGGTGAGGGGTTCGGTCCTGGGCACTGGTTAAATTTTAATTTTTTTTTCTATTTATTCTATTTTATTTCTTAAAATTTATTTTTCGATATTTCAACGTGAATAAAGTGCTATATATATAAAAATAATTATTTTTCTTTGGCAAAGAGGGAATAATAGCTGAAAAATGGATAAATTTCAACTCCGGAGCTACGCACACGACTCACTCCGTAACTCCCTTTAATATTAGCTTATAATTTTCAAACTCTGCCAGAAATTAGTGTTTTATGTACCAAACAATCGTAAAAAAGGGAATTTTTAAACACTGATTAGGGGGCACACAATGGGCCAAAATAGATTTTGTTAATTAACCGGAAAAAGTTCTTTAAGCTATATATTCGTGAAAGCAACGTGTGAATCGTGGTGTGGTTGTTAGAGCCATGGGTAAAGAAGTTTTTGACTCGGTGTTCAGGGTTTCGGTCCTGGATTCGGATAATGTTTAAAAATTTTTTTTTCTATTTACTTTATTTTATTTCTTAAAATTTATTTTTCGATATTTCAACGTGAATAAAGTGTTATATATATAAAAATAATTATTTTTCTTTGGGAAAAAGGGAATAATAGCTGAAAAACGGATAAATTTCGACTCCGGAGCTTCGTACGCGATTCACTCCGTAACTCCCTTTAATATTAAATTATAATTTTCAAACTCTGCCAGAAATTAGAGTTTTATATACCAAACAATCGTAGCAAAGGAAATTTTAGTTCACTACTTAGGGGGCACATAATGGGCCAAAATAGATTTTGTTAATTAGCCAGAAGGAAGTTCTTTAAATGGATATTGGAAGGTAAGATGAAAAACATCCAAATCAGTCAGATTGTTGAAAAAATTGTATTGTTTCTTTTTATAATGGCCTTTCAATTCCTCTCTTTTTTTCTATGTCATAGTTTCCAGACAGGGGGGGGGGGATTATCGCAGTAGGCGGTGAAGCCCATATGCTCGGACCTAATAAGATTGTGGGTGATTAAGAGATGTTATGGATTTTCGGAAAATTTGGAAGATCGATCTATTCTTTATCTTAATTAAATAGACTATTTTTCAAATTTAGAAATTTGCTACTAAAAAACTATAAAGTATGCAAATATTTGTTTGTTTTTAACACTTTTTATAAAGAATTCTTGTATGTATTGGTAAGATTGTTTCTTTGTATAATTTATGTGTTTTTTCCTTCTTTGTGTGATAATTCAAAGGGATGTTCCCAAATATACTTTTCCTCACATTTTTTATTACCTCATAAAGTATATGTGATTAGATTTTTAGAAATATTTCACTCATAGTAGTACTAATAAAAAAAAACAGGCGGTGGATTGTAGGTCTACCTAATAACATTTTTATTATATTAGTAGACGCAATTCTGACTTAACGACTATCTATGTTCAACTACGTAGCCTTGTAATTTTGTACCCACCCAGAAGATAAGAAAACTCATAGATCAAGCATTGGGACAAACTAGCTTTCGCGGAGGTCTTTTTGATAAAACTAACTCGCATTTGCGTTATAGTGAGAGGAAAACGACGAAAACATCTCACCGTTAGCCCGAAGACTGAGGTATACTAACCCTTGATCCATCAACCACTGAGGATATCCTACGAGTGCACTGTGTTCGGTGCGAGTCGGGACCGGAATTCGAATCACCCATCACCTCTGGGTTTCCATACTAGGGCGTCTCATTGAGAGGTGAACGCTCTATCTACCGCAGCTCTGATAAAATTTTTCAAAATTTTAATAAATTAAAATATAAGAAAAATATTTAATTAAGTATTTAATTTAAATTTCAAAATGATTCCGCTGAATTTATTTTTGCGCAAAAACACTTGAATTATTTACTTATGATAGAACTCCAATGTTAAGCATCACTGGCTGCTGTCAGTGTGCGAGTGGGTAACCACTTTGATCAGCCTGCGTAGGGACCAAGGATGCGCCGTATCGGCCCGCGTTAAGCTATTCTACCATATAGTGCTCGACTTCGTGCGCAGGCCGTTGGCCTACCAAAGCAGGGGAGCCATCCCTTCTGCAGCGGATCAAAATTGCGATGGTTTGTCTTCGGAGCATCCTCAGGGATGTTTCCCAGACCGTCGCCAATAGCCCATTGTGTAGCTCTAATGCGACGTCAATAAAGTACCTACCTACCTGCATATGAGTTATTTTTACTAAAATTAGCAACAAAAAAAACGTTTATAATTTAAATGCATTAGCTATAAAATATATTTTCAATTATTTGAAAGAAAGGTTTCAGAAGAGCATCAAAACAAAAATGTTAAACGACTTAATATGGGACTAAAATGTTTATAACTTCATATTTAAATATTTTTATTTTTCTATACGCGGGAGCTGAAAAGTTTTTCACTTGTGAAGAGGACGGTGACCCAAAATAAGCTGGGAAGCTATGTTATACACGCTAAGAAGATTTTAGTCCCATCTTCTTCAATAAATATCGTTATATTTTTGACGGTGTTAAACATTAATTTACGACTTTTTTTGTCTTCATTTCTGACAAGGATTCTATATATATATATATATTAACCGCTTCCCTTATCAATATTTGTTGAAACAAATGCATAAAATCGACATATTTTTTTATTTCATTAATAAATACAAGGAACTGAAATAAAACATAATAAACAAGTTTTAAATTAAAATTTTATTTTTATTTATTTGTAAAAAAATATTTAATTTACTATTAGTTTGCTATCTCGAGGTATCTCGGGAAAGTGAAGAAAATTAAATAGTAGTCTTTGTATAATAGTTTTTAAAAGTGACAACACAAATTGATACTTTACAACAGCCAGTGAAGTGATGCCCCATTTGTTTTACCCTTTTTCTTCTATGTAATGTCATCAACCATCGTATAAACAATTGCACAAAACACGTTTGCAGTCCCACAATCTATCAGCAAATCTCCCTAACAAACTTTTGATCACAGCAGATTTTTTTTTTTTTACTTTTGGAAAACAAAGCGTACCGACAAATTCTGCAATGCCCGAGTTTTCTTGGGATAATAAATATTTGCAATATATACGTACCCGAGTTAACTCGGGAAAATAAATATTTGCAATATATACGTACCCGAGTTAACTCGGGATAATAAATATTTGCAATATATACGTACCCGGGTCAACTCGGGATAATAAATATTTGCAATATATACGTACCCGGGTCAACTCGGGATAATAAATATTTGCAATATATACGTACCCGAGTTAACTCGGGAAAATAAATATTTGCAATATATACGTACCCGAGTTAACTCGGGATAATAAATATTTGCAATATATACGTACCCGAGTTAACTCGGGATAATAAATATTTGCAATATATACGTACCCGGGTCAACTCGGGATAATAAATATTTGCAATATATACGTACCCGGGTCAACTCGGGATAATAAATATTTGCAATATATACGTACCCGGGTCAACTCGGGATAATAAATATTTGCAATATATACGTACCCGGGTCAACTCGGGAAAATAAATATTTGCAATATATACGTACCCGGGTCAACTCGGGATAATAAATATTTGCAATATATACGTACCCGGGTCAACTCGGGATAATAAATATTTGCAATATATACGTACCCGGGTCAACTCGGGATAATAAATATTTGCAATATATACGTACCCGGGTCAACTCGGGATAATAAATATTTGCAATATATACGTACCCGGGTCAACTCGGGAAAATAAATATTTGCAATATATACGTACCCGGGTCAACTCGGGATAATAAATATTTGCAATATATACGTACCCGGGTCAACTCGGGATAATAAATATTTGCAATATATACGTACCCGGGTCAACTCGGGATACTAAATATTTGCAATATATACGTACCCGGGTCAACTCGGGATAATAAATATTTGAAATATATACGTACCCGGGTCAACTCGGGATAATAAATATTTGCAATATATACGTACCCGGGTCAACTCGGGATAATAAATATTTGCAATATATACGTACCCGGGTCAACTCGGGATAATAAATATTTGCAATATATACGTACCCGGGTCAACTCGGGATAATAAATATTTGCAATATATACGTACCCGGGTCAACTCGGGATAATAAATATTTGCAATATATACGTACCCGGGTCAACTCGGGATAATAAATATTTGCAATATATACGTACCCGGGTCAACTCGGGATAATAAATATTTGCAATATATACGTACCCGGGTCAACTCGGGATAATAAATATTTGCAATATATACGTACCCGGGTCAACTCGGGATAATAAATATTTGCAATATATACGTACCCGGGTCAACTCGAGATAATAAATATTTGCAATATATACGTACCCGGGTCAACTCGGGATAATAAATATTTGCAATATATACGTACCCGGGTCAACTCGGGATAATAAATATTTGCAATATATACGTACCCGGGTCAACTCGGGATAATAAATATTTGCAATATATACGTACCCGGGTCAACTCGGGATAATAAATATTTGCAATATATACGTACCCGGGTTAACTCGGGATAATAAATATTTGCAATATATACGTACCCGAGTTAACTCGGGATAATAAATATTTGCAATATATACGAACCCGAGTTAACTCGGGATAATAAATATTTGCAATATATACGTACCCGGGTTAACTCGGGATAATAAATATTTGCAATATGTACGTACCCGAGTTAACTCGGGATAATAAATATTTGCAATATATACGAACCCGAGTTAACTCGGGATAATATATATTTGCAATATATACGTACCCGAGTTAACTCGGGATAATCAGGGAAGCGGTTAAGGGCGGACGTTCTAAATCGCCTGAATGACGGGTATTTTTAAAAGTAACGTTTTTTTTTTAAAAAAAAAAAAGGGAAATAAAGGCGAATATATTTAACCCTTTGCACTCGAGGTCTTTTCATCTATTAAACAGAATTCACTCACAAAACTGAGGAGGATATTATTGAATTAGTTTAAATAATAGTTAAAAATTATTTTTTATGTTGAATTATCTTCGGATAAAGGAATTTTATAATCGTGTGCATAAATTTTATGATTTGCTTAAAAAGTTTTTAAGTAATAGCGAAATACGCACAAAGTGACATTAACAATTAGGGTCTCAAACTTTCAGTCGCTTACCAGCCTAAATATTTGGAACCCGTATTTTATAGATTAAGGGCAACAACCCTCCATGTTTTGATGATAATGAATCGAAATCCTTCGGAAAAAAATTACGTTTAATTCAAGGAAAATACGGGTTTGAGTTTAGCTGAGTTATATTTTATAAAAAGTGTGAAAAGTATAAAAAAATAAAAACTGAGGAGGATAAAAGAAAAAAAAATGAAATGTATAAAATGAGAAACTAAGTAAAAGATTTAAATTATGGCTGCAAAAATTTTTCTGATTGCTTGCTAACTTATTAATTATTTAAAAACCACTCAAAGTTACTTCCGCCCTCCCCCTTCCCTTCCTTTGTGATCCATTTACGTTTTCAATCTTTTCTTTTTAAGAGAGGAATTCTAATTTGTTTTCTTCTTTTTTTGCATGGTTACCATATTTAAGCCATTATCTTTTTTTATAGCTTCCTTTCAAACTTGTTAATTCACTAAAAAATATAGTTAGTGTAAGATACGCATTAAATTAATAATAGTACATAAAATAATGACATCACGCCTGGAGTGGAGGGTGGGAGTTCTTAAAACTGCAACAGTTAGTTACAAAGGGGGAGTTCTGCAAAACGCACATTTCGATTAAAATTAAAACTTTTAAAATCAGTAGATTAAATAATTTGTACAATTAGTTTTTGTACTGTTAATAGATTTTTCACCAAAATAAGTACACATGTTACCAATATTGCTACTATGCCTACAAATGTCATTAAAAACATATGCAATTAAAATTTTAAAATAATATGTGAAAAGCTGTGCGCTTTATTTTCTGAAATTGTTATTATATTTATGTATAGTAGCGTGAATGCCTTTTTTAATATATTAAGTTTTAACGGAGTGTTTAAAATAATTCCTAACTAAAATGCTTGCACGAATGCTTGCACACAATGCATGCAATCTAACATGCATGTTTTTATTTTTCCTAACGAATAACATGTGATAAATAATAATCAACTAGTCAAAAAATAACATGCCAATTGTTTTTCTTCCTCGATAATTAAATGTAATTGTTTTCCCTGGGACATGTGTATTATTTTAGAATATTATCTTTCCGAGGTGTATTTCCGTATATAAATAGTATTTTTATTTTGAATATGAATAACAAAAATCATATAATGTTGAATTAGTTATACTAATGTAAAGAAAATTATTAAGAAAAAAAAACAACTTTTTTATTGTTTTGAACAAAAAATAAATATTAGGTATAACTTGTAAGAATCGAGTTGAGCCTCGCTTAATTTTTCTGATATTATGTTCATTTTATAGGAAAGTTTATCTTAAAATATGTCGTAAAGAATTTCTTATAAAATGTGTTTTTTTTTTCTTTTTCTGAAGAAAGCAGATGAAAAGACTATGGTTAATTTGATGCTATTTTATTTCATAACTACCGTTGAACGGGTAACACATTTCTGAGTTTATACGCATATCAATGTTCAATTCTGTAGCCTTAAAATTTGAACCCAACCCAGAAAACAAGGAAACTCCTGAGACAAGCATTGCGAAAATCCAGCCTTCGTGCAGGATTTTTTGAAGAAACTAATCACTCTTACGATAAGTAGGTATGTATATACCCCATTCCTTTAGGATATAAATAGTAGAAATGCATGACCAGTTAGTAGTACAATAAGTATGTTTGAGTAGTTTGAAAGTTACGGTAGTGATTTTTTTTATGTTTAATAACCGTCGTTGAACAGCCGACCCACTTTTGTGTTTACGACTGCTAATGTTCAACTCTTTAGACTTGTAATTTTGAACCAATCCAGAAGACAAGTTAACTGCTGGATCAGTACTCCCAGAGGTTTGATTTGTTATGGGAACATGGATTTTGTGACTCGACAGATTTAACGTGCATTAGTCTTTGGCCGGCGAGGTTCGAACCCGCGTCCTCTTGGACATGGGTCTAGCCAGGCTATCCCAGCCCTTCTGTAGTGATTTGTGTTAAATAATTGAACTTATTATTATAGTCAATTAGCTAAATAGAAAAATAAACAAGCCTATTTTTTTATTTTATCGCATTAACCTAAACCAATAGAGAATTTAATGCTACAAAATATGGGTTGTTCCGTAAAAACCGCCTCTATGTATATTTTTAGTACCCTTGTAAAAAATGGAAGTCATAAAAGTAGGTGTAGTGGGAGTCATAAATTTAATAGAGAGAAAAAGAAAGCGCTATCAATCGCCGCCTGAGGGGGTCGCTCTAAAAACATCAAAACACGGAGGAAACACGGAGAGTTATAAAGCAATTATTAAAAGTTTAATCCGTATTCAAAGTGGTTTTAATATTTTCTCTACCAACTTCATTCTTATAATGGTTCGATTTTGACAAAAAAAAAGTTTCTTTTTCTCTCTATCGCTGAAATACCGATTTGAGACTTCTAATGGTCATTTTTTAAAAAAAACGATTCTGAAAGTTTATAATAAAAACTTTTTTATGAAACAAACTGCATGTTCTGGATGTTTTAACCCTTTCGCGACGAGTATTTTTTTACAACAGAACAATTTTGGAGCATAAACTCCCTTATGAAAAAATAGAGGTATAAATGAGGTATAAACGAAGTATATTTTAAAGGTATAAAGGAGGTTGTTATTTAAATACGTCGTTAAGGTTGAAAAGGGGGCAAATGAATACCTCAAAATCAACCTCAAATATACCTTAAATATACCTCCAGAGGTACATATGTTTCAACCTGAGGTGTTTAATTTTTCATCTGTGGAGAGGTAGATATTTACTACTTTAAAGTGTTTCATTTTCAACCATAGGCTATTACTTATCGGCCTGAAGTCTATTTTTTTACATTTGTGGAAGTATTTATTCAACAACCTAAGGTGTGTCATTATACACTTCAGGTTATCATAAATCCTTCTCAAATGTATTTTGTTCTACCTCAGGTAATTATTTTTCCACCTCAGGTGTATAATTTTATGCTTGTAGAGATATATATTTATCAACGTGTGGTGTGTCGTTTTACACTTCTGGTTGTTATAAATCAACCTCAGGTGTATTTTGTTCTACCTCAGGTAATTATTTTTCAACCTCAGGTATATAATTTTATGCTTGTAGAGGTATATATTTTTCAACCTAAGGTGTGCCATTTTACACTTCTGGTTGTTATAAATCAACCTGAAGTGTATTTTCAAGACTTGGAAAGGTTATTTTTTATTGACGACATGTGTTCTATGTTCTACCTTAAGTTATTATTTCGTAACCTCAAGTTTATATTTTTGTATTTTTAGAAGTATTAATTTATCAATCAAAGATGCGACATTTTGCACTTCAGGCTTATGTAGCTCAATCTAATTTTTTTTTAGCACTTACGAAGGTGAGGTGTTATACGGACCACCTAGTTTATTAATTTTTACACTCACTATATAAAAAATATAATATATATAAAGATATTATAGATATTATATGAAGAATAATGTATATCATTACATTTTTTTCAGTAGTAGAAATAATTTATCAACCTGAAGTTTTTAATATTAAACTTTCGGCAGTAATTGCTTCTTCTTTTGTTAAGCTATAAAAGAAAGTTTCAAATGCATAATTCTTCTATAATTTTAATAGACTGAATTAAATCATCTTAAAATAACACTTATCCAAATTCTACAGTTAGTAAAAATTATTTATGGGAACTCATACTCGTATTTTTAGAAGATAATTGTCTAAGGTGCTTGAATTTTTAAAGCCATAAAACTACAAATTTAAATAATTAGTCAGCTGAAATTCAAATTACTTTTATTTAAAACTAAAATTTCATTTTTTTTACAAACCAACAAAATTATTTTAATACTGTTTCCGTCTACATATTGAAACTTGTAATTATTGGAACCTAAAAGAAAAAAAAAATACGAATTAGAAAGAAAGTTATATTTACAATAATAGTGGCAGGTTTTGAAATATTAAAATATTCGAAATTGTTTTTTTTTTATGATTTAAATTAACTGGATGAAATTAATTTTCTTTTGCAGATAAATAGTATTACTCTTCTGCCATTTCAATTCAATCCTCGTAGCTAAAAAGCATGGCAGGTATCACAGCCACAAAATAAAATACACTGAAGACAGTACTAACATTAACAACATTTACAGAAATTCAAATACATAATTGTAATCTTATTTTGCAATTTTAACACTTTTAATTTTTCTATACATCTGGTAACATTAACTTGTAAGTTTGATAATTAGATTTTCGTTCTTAGTTTTTTTACAAGTCTTTAAACTCTATAAACCAAGTCTATATTTTTAAACTTTTTGTCAGACTTCATGAAACTAATAGCTTTTTTAACATTTTTGACGCTGATTCTGAAAAGGACGTTATTGTCAATCACATCAAAGTTTCTTAAAAAATAGTTATTTTAATATTTTTTTATTCAATGTAATCAAGAATCAACAATCGTTTAATAAATTAAAAATTTAATGTTATGCACCAATTTTTATTCTTTTTTTACACTCAATCGAATAGAACAGATTGCAAGCTGATAAGGAGCATTTATTTTAAAATTGTGAGTAATTTTTATGTGAAGAAAATGTCTAAGAGAGAATGAATAGAAATAATACTTTTAAAATGAGTTGAGTATAATATCTCCTATATAACTTATAATACTGAGCAGAATAAAACTAATAGTTAGTTGTTACAAACACTTGTTTAAATATAAATACACATCCCATAGGATGAAATTCCAAAAAATGCATATTACTTTCAACAATAAATGTTTTTATTTGCAATTGATTTTATTCAATTCAGGATTAAAATTGCATACTATACTGACTTATTTCTAAAACTTTTAAGATTTCCGAAATTCGCAAATTTTTGAAGTAATGAAACAGCTGCATAAAAATGCTCGTAACCTTGAAACAAATTGTCATATAAACTTGAAATCGGATTTAATTTAATTCTGCTTAATATTCTAATAAGCTATAGCAATCTACTTAGTAAATAATTAACGAGGGTAAATTGCGAAAAAATAACATGAAGTGAAAATAACAGTTTTGTGATCAAACATAAAGAAGTGAGCTAGTACAGTTACTAGTTTTCTATTATCAAATATCTAGCAAACTATTGTTATCAACAATTACATAAATTCTGTAGTTAATTAGGAGAGATTACTTTTTCTTTTAGGTATAAATTCAGATCTATTTCCTAGGGGAAGGCTGAGCAGCAGTAGTTTGCTAGTCTCTTCTTCTACGCCGCTGCGCACTTGCTATTTAGAGCCTAGGTCATCTCAATATATATATATATATATATATATATATATATATATATATATATATATATATATATATATATATATATATATATATATATATATATATATATATATATATATATATATATATATATATATATATATATATATATATATATATATATATATATATATATATATATATATATATATATATATATATATATATATATATATATATATATATAAAGTTTTTATTGTATATATATAAACAATATAAACTTTGAAACAGATATCCAAGCGACTATAGTAGAATTTCAAAGCAAAATTGCTATTTAAAAAATCTTTCAATTTTCAATGATTTATTTATAAAAGAAATTATGAACATTTTACTCAATTAATCAGCTTGCATACTGCTACGTAAAAGCATATACATTTAAGCAAAATAAAAAGAATAGTTCTATTTCAATAAATTACAAGCAATAAACTATACTGTGCACAACTTGCTGTAACAATTCACCAGTAACGTTACCCTAAACAGCGACGAGAAATATTTCGATTGTTCTCTCTTATTGCTAAGCCTACAACGATAGCCTCTAAGAAATTCCACCAACTTGAATTATTTAAGATCAGGACGTGTCTTTAAAACAAAAATAATAAAATTTAAGTTTCAAAATTGAAGCATATTTGATTAAAAGTGATAAAACTAAATTAATAAATGTCAAGCACACACTTACCGAATTTCGAATAGACTTTCGATTGTCAACAGACACGCCATTTGCCGGCTCGCATGGAACTCTGGGAAGTGAGCTAGTTAATATGAAGAGTACTTTAAACAACCTTAAAACAAACTTAGCTATAAATAAAATCATACTTCATACACATGACTTCATACACCTCAATAAATACCTCACTCTCTGCAGTTGAAATAAGGTATATTTTTTATACCTCGTAAATACCTCACTATCGTTAGTAGAAAAAGGTATATTTTTTTATACCTCGTTAATACCTCACTCCTGTTAGTTGAAATAAGGTTGATTTTTTTATACCTCATAAATACCTCTTTAGTTAGAAGTGAAAGAAAAACAACCTCGTATACCTTAGAAATAACCTCATTAGTCTGGCTGATATGAAGTGAATTTAAAACAACCTCAAAATAAGCTTAGGTATAAATAAAATGACTTCATACACCTCAAGAAATACTTCACTCTCTTTAGATGAGAAAAGGTACATTTTTTTATCCCTCGTAAATACCTCTTTTGTTACAAGTATCAGAAAATTAACTTGGTATATCCTAAAAATCACCTTATCAGTCAAGTTGATTTGAAGTGAATTTAAAACAACCTCAAAATGAGATTAGGTATAAATAAAATGACTTCATATATCTCAATAAATACCTCACTCTCTTTAGTTGAAATAAGGTAAAAAAATTTATACCTCAAAAATACCTCTTTTGTTACAAGTGTCAGAAAATCAACCTGGTATACCTTGAAAATCACCTCATCGGCCTGGGTGATTTGGAGTTGATTTTAAACAACCTCAAAATAAGCTGAAGTATATATAAAAACAACCTCGTACGCCTTAATTACAAGCTTTACGAGGTATAATTTTTATTGCTGTTTTCTCAGCAACCTTAAATATACCTCAAATCAACCTTGATACCTTCAAAATACCTCAAATCAACCTTAAATATACCTTAAATTTTCGTAAGGGCTATGAGTAGGGCAGCATTATGCACGGTAGTGCCATGCATGTTCTGTGAATGAAAATGTACCTTCAAAAATATTGTCAGGACTGGTGGGAAAGTCTCCCATTAGACAGGGAAGGGTTTCTGTCCCAAAAGATTTTTTTGAAATTTGCTTGGGACGTATGTGTCCCGTTAGGCTCGAAAGGGTTAAATCCTCGAACTTCGAATTCATTACAAACTTAAAATAATGATAGTAATAATAAATCTAGCTCGACCTCATAGTATTTCACTCAAGGAAAAAAGAAAAAATAGAATCCTTGAATGTTAATAAATAAAACTTTTAATGTTGTTTTAAATCATATAAGAAATATTTTCAACTCGAAAAATTAACATATTTTAGTGTGTTTTTATTTTCTTGTTTTAATGCGATAAGGTAAAATAAAATTTAATTCATCGCCGTTAAAACCAGCATACAAACACTTTTTCCCCCCACTACCATAAAAAAATTTTTCTTCAAGTATTTCTCCTTATTTCAAAAGAAGAATAAATAAAAACACTCTTATTATGGCACATCATTATCATATCTTGAAAGATAGGTTTTCAAAACAAAAGGATTAAAATCAAAGTAGTTAACTAGAATTTTTTAAAAAGATACTATGATCATCAATCATTGAATTGGCGACTTTTTCCCCCATGCAAATAACAACCCTCTGAAGTTTCTGAGGTGAAAATTTCTACGCGCATCGTTGAATTTGATTGGTTAAAGAATCCAAGGCTTTGGCGAAGCGCTATTATTGGAAATCTTAAATTTGTAGTCGCTCTGTCTGTACATCTACACGGTTCCCAGTAGATCACCGAAGTCAAGCATCACTGGCTACGGTCAGTGTGCGGGTGGGTGACCACTTGGATCAGTCTGCGTAGGGACCGAGGGTGTGCGGTATTGGTCCTCGTTAAACTGTGCTACCGTAAAGTGACTTCGCGCACAGGTCGTCGGGCTACCGAAGCGGTGGTGCCATCCCCTCCGCAGAGGATCAAAATTGTGATGGCATGTCTTCGGATCATCCTCCGGGATGTTTCCCAGACCGTCGCCAATAGCCCAGTGTGCAGCTCTAGTGCGACGTAAATTAACAATAACAACAATAACTGTCTGTACATCTGGTTCCATTCCAGGTAGATATATTAATTTTATTTCTGTAAATACAGTAGAACATCACTTCCGTTATTTTAAATTCATTAATTCCTAAGAGTCTTTATTTACAATTTTATGCATTTACAATTAGTATTTCTCAGATTCTGCTGCCATAAAGAAATAATTCATGAAATCTTTAAGTTAAAAAGCTCTCTTTTTATTGCTTTTTATATAGATTTGACCATATTATTTGAGTAACAACTTGACTTTTTGTTATTTGATGACGTTAGTTCTTTGGCATAACTTTGCAAATTTACTATTTGAAATATTTGATGTTTCTTGTGTTTTATTTATTTTCTTACATACTACTATGGTAGTCAAAATTGAGTTTTAAAACTGTTAACATTTTATAATGTATTAATTTTATTTTAATATTCCGGTTATTTTTCACTCAAATTAACAAATTAAAAGGATACTTTTTATAGTTTTACTACTTGGAATTGACTATTTAATTAGAGTAACAAATAAGCTTTTTGTTAGTTGTTTTGGTTTTACGTAGCAAATCTGCAATTCGTAATTTTTCTTGCTTTTTTAGTTTTTCATTCTTTCTATTAACTAATTTGCTGTCCTTTGGCCTAAATTAAGCTTTAATATAGGTTACATTGTGATAATTAAATGCAATAGGTACTTCATGATTTAATTTTAAGGATATTTATTTTTGTGCTCAATTTAACTGTAAATATTTTTAATTATTAAATGCGTTATATTATGCATTAAATATTAGTAAATATATATTGCATTTCTATATTGATTTCCTTAGAAGATGAAATGTAGTAATTTTTATTTTTAAATTTTTCTAAAATTTAGGTGTAATATCAGTTGTGAATTCAATTTGTGATTTGTAGTTGTGTACCTGAAGAATTTAGTTGTATTAATGAAATTTATTATATTTTAGTAATTCTTTACACAGTAATTTTTTTTAAAAAAAAAGGATGTATATTACTTGTTTACATAGAATATTACAACTGTATTAAACCTTTAAATTTGTTAAATTTATTTTTCTTGCATATTGTTTTTCAGTTATCACATATTTGAAAAAGTTTAATTATACCTTGAAAATCGATACTATATTATCAACCAGATTGTAATTAAAAGATGTTTACAAAAAATTGTTTCAGTGTTTGATATTTCTCTATGACAAAGTTTTACTTGGGGGAAAGAAACATTCCTGAGCAATGGGAAGATTTCCCTATCATAATCTGAAGCAGAATAATCTCCAAATATTTGCAACTTCTGGGCAGTGACTTACAAGGTACTGTAAACATCAAAGGCGAGGACCAACTTGAAGGGTATATATCTCATAACCGCCTAAAATCAAGCCTGTATATCTTTTTTTTAAAAAAAAAAAAAAAAACAATTGAGAATTTAAAATCCATTAATTGCTTTCAATCAATCAGTTAGAGTGCTTTATCAAGTTGATAACAATATTTAGTACAGTTATTAAAATATATTTCCTAATACACCTGTGATTTCACTAGATTTGATGAAACTGCAGATCTTTAGGAGCTTATAATTCTAAATTTCTGGGTCCTTTTTTTTGTTGTTGTAAAAGCAGGTCTCTATTTGAAATTATTTAAGTATCTCTACTTTAAGGATCTGCATAAAATGTAAAAATTTGAAAAACTATGTGATTTGCAACCAATTCCGCAATAGATCAACTAAGAATTTTAACAAGAAGCTCTTTGCTAAGATAAAACTAAATCTGTCCATTGCTTGTATGCAAAATAATTTAAAAATGAGTGTATAATATTTGGTAGCTTCAGCATAACTTAATATGAAAATATTGTATTCACACAAATTTAATCAAATAGATTATTTTCAATAAATTTTAGTTATCATATAGGTAATTCAAATGAAATATACTACCTACTAATAAACTGCAATAGATTTGAAGTGAAAATTAAAAATTTGACTATAGCAACTGTTACATCTGTTAAACTCTGACTTATTTTATTAGATCTGTGGAGAAGAAACAAAATTTACTTATATTTTATTTTAATTCAAAACTTCATTTATTAGACTTCGTTTTTTTTTTCAGTGACTGTATTCTGTGCTGAAAAAAAAATCATAATTTTTCTAGTTGTAAATTAGATAAAATGCAATTTTACAAATTCTTAGTCATAATTCTTCAATATTTATTATTGATAATCAATCATTCTCTTCACCAAAACTTATGATTTTCGACAGTGATTGTCAAAACTAAAAGGGGGTTAATGTCAGAACGATTGAACATCATAGTTGATCACTTGTAATTTTCTATGTATATTTATTTATAATTACTTCACATTTATATTAGCTAATAATTATTTTCTTATCTAAACTTTTAGGTATCTGATATGACTGTTAAAAACTATGGTTAAATCTGGATAAAACAGTCAATTGTCAAATGTGTGCCAACTTTGACTTTAGTGGTTTGTCAGTTTTCTCCACTGTGAATAAACCTTGTCCTCTTTGCTTCAATTTTGATTTTTTTTCCCAGGCATGAAAATTTACTTCATTTCGATGAAGTAAGTTGTCATGCCTTTACTCGAAAACATTGTTAAATACTCTTCTATGGATGTTTAGTTGAAATTTTATAAAATTTTTCTATTCTCTTTCAGATTATATTCTCAGTTAAATAGTTTGAAATGGCTTTTTTCAAAGTACACTGGATGATGAACACAGGTTCTGGATCTATTTATCCTTGTGGTATCGGTGCACAAGAGGATTCGAAAACAAGGTATTTTTCAGTTTGCTTGGCACAATAAAGTTAATTATTTTATTTAATTTTTATGCGTTTTTATAAGTTGGAGGTCTACTTTTTTCGCCAAAAATATTTGCTTATGCTGGTGTAATTATTTCTTCTTTTTTTGCGGTTTACTTATATTTTGTGGCTTTTTTTTAAACATGATATTTGCTTTGTAAGAGGAAGATATAATAATTTGTATTTATTAAACATTTCTATGTTTAAAATTTTTGTTTTTCTTTTAAATTATAGTTTTCAACTAAGTATTGTAAAATAATAAACATTTCATTCAAATTATTTGTTGTTGATGAAATTATTTTATTTAAAGTCTGTTTATTTTTATAGATTAGTTTTTAGTTTTCACATACAATTTATTTAATGTTTCTTTTGCTTTTCTTACATTGCTTAAGGCAAAAATGCTTAAATTTTTGCAAAAATTAATGATCAATTTAATAATTTATGCTCGCCATTTTAAAGTTTTTATAATATTTTTCTCAATGTTTTCTGTCCATTAAGTAAATAATTCTATTGTGTATTAAGTGCAAAATTTGCATGAAATACGAAATATTTTCAAGTCAAAATCTACCAACCTTTTCTTTAAAACTCTTAATTATTAAAGATTGTTACTAATTGAAGATTATCTCAATTCACATTTCAATTTTATAGCTGATTTCTTTTATAGCCAGGGATGAGATTCATCTGACTTGTCCCTGGACAAAATTTCAAACTTTTTAAATTTTATAAAAAAATTCCTGAATTAAAAAAAATTCTCTAGTATCTATTTTTCTTAATATTTCTTTTTCTACATTATTTTGTTTTACTTTACTATGTAATCCTATTTAATCATGATAATCTTTAGTTTGTTAGACTGTTAATGTGCACAAATTAAAGATAACTTTAAATAAGTATGTAAATAATGAAAATTAGTTTTAAAGTTTTTTAAAATTATTTTTTCACGAGTTGATATGTGTATTTCAGCTTTTTTTATTCTTTTCCCACTCTTATAACAAGCCTAGTTAGTGACTAGAATAAGCTATCTGATTGGAGGAAATAGTCACCCCTGGGTCGGGGAAGCCTGTTTCAGATACTTCAGACTTTTCCGTTGTCTAGTAGAACTTGGTCAGGCATAAATTATAGTATTGTAAGTTTTTAGTGTCACACCAAACGAGAAAAATTTAGTAGACCAATGGGACTGCTATTCTTTTAGGGTTCCGAAAACTTAATGTGGCTTGGGAAAAAATAGAACTTTTCATTTGCATAATTCATGTTATGGTACACATGTTATGAAGTAAGAGACAGTTGCGTAGAATAAAAAACGGAAATTGGGACACATATAATGAAACTTCACTAGAATTCATTTGCATGAATAAATATTACTAAAAAAATTGAATTTAAAGTTCTCTGTTTTTAGATAAATGCAGTTTTCATTGACTTCTATCGACATAAAAAATTAAAACCATACACATCAATAACATTACACTGGAATGCATCTTATGCATAAATCGAAATTTCAGTTTTCTTTTTTTTTTGCTAACAAATACATTGTCTAAAATAGTAAATATCATGTAAAGTAATTTTTATCAACAACATTAAGAATAATTATTATAAACATTAAGTATGCTTTTACCAGTGTTATAATGACAGTGAGGGGATACTTATCGATATTCCGTGAACCACTGAGAATATTTTACGTCAGCGGCGCAAACCGGCTGTGGATTGGAACCCGGGTTACCTCATTGGGAGGCAAGTTATATTCCCTGATCCAAAACAGCTATTTGTTGATGAATTTTATTTATAATTGTCGTTGAACTGCCGACCCCATTTTTGAGTTTACGACTACTAATGTTCAACTCCGTAGCCTCGTAAGTGTGAACCAAATACAGAAGATAGTAGAACTCCTGGAATAAGCATCAGGGGAAATTTACCCTCGTGGAACTTTTTTTGATGGAAGTAATCCGCGTTTAGTTACATGGAGAAGAAAACCATGGAAACTTCTCACGGTTAGCCTGATGGCAAGGGCACTCTAACCTATGATTCGTCTACCACTGAGAATATTTTCCGTCAGTACTGCGTTCGGTACGAGTTGGATGCAAAATTCATTTCAGCCACCACTGATATTCGAACCCAATTCACCTCATTGGGAAGTGAGCGTTCTACCCCCTGAGCAACCACTACTCTTCATTGATGTGTTGTATAGATTAAATCTTTTAAATGGAAATATGATTTAAAAAATTTCTCTCGGGTTCATACTCAAGTTTACCGATATAACCCTGTCTTGCCGATGCCCTCTAAAATATCAAAATTTATTTTAAAAAAATCTACTAACGAGAAAGAGTTTTTGTAATTCTGATGAAGCAGGAAGTAAATTAAAAGAACAAGGACTAAAAGAAAAACGTCAAACGATATTTGAACAGATTATATTTCATTCAATAAGAAGGTTTTAAAATTTGGAAATAAAGAACAATATTTAGAAAAATCGTGATCATCTGTTTCTAAAAAATGCTTTATGTTTTCAACAATACAATAAAAATGTGTTGTAAAATGTATCTTTATTGTGTAAAGTTCTGATGTAGGTCAGTATTTTTTAAAATGGTAAAGCGTTTCGCAACTTATTGTAATATACTTCAAGAAGATTTTAAAATATGTTTTGTAATATTTAGTTCAAACTTTCTTAGTTGGCGAATTTTGAATTGGCGACTTTCGTCCGGAAAATTCGAAATAACTATAATTAGGCGAAAATGATATTAGATTATAGCAACCCTAGGAAAACAAATTATTATTCTCTCTCGTCTAGTTGAGCAGTAAATTGTAAAAGCTTCGATAGTTTCTAGTTTAAAGATATTAAATCTCAGTTATTTCACGTGATAATTATGTGATTTATTACTGTAATCGTGGGAATTTCATAAAAATTTGATAATCAGTAAGTTCATAAATATGTTAAATCTCACAAATGATTAAGGCTTTTTTGAAATTCCATTTGCAAGGTTGGCTTTAAATTTTCGTTAAAACTGGCGATGCACTAGTAGGTAAGTTTCCATTTTCATTGTTACAATTATCATAGATTTTTCTAATTGTTTATATATCTAAAATTTTTATTTTATTTTTATTTTATAACTGTTTAAGTTAATAATTGTATGTGTTTATATCAATAGTTTTGATTGAAATTATAGTTCAAAATTAAATTACAATTCTTATTATTAAATTAAATGTTAAAAAATAATAAATATCGACTAAAAGTTATTTTTAGCATGGAAAAGAATTTTATAATAGTGAGCAAAAAGTTTTCAATTAGCTTAAAAACTTCTCGAGATATGACGAAATAAGCAGAAAATAAACTTTACATTAAAATTCAAACTTTGGATCTCTCTCTTGATTAAACTATGGGAATAATATTTCCCAAATTGTGACTATCCCTTACATTTGAGCTATGGTGGCTCAGGGGATAGAGCGCTTGTTTCCTAATGAGGTGACTCTGGTTCGATACCAACGATAGCTGGTCGGTTTGAATTCTGCACCCGGCTCGCACTGACCACAGTGTTGCGGTAAAATGTCCTCAGTGGTAGATGGATCATGGGTGGAAGTCCCCTTGCTGTCAGGCTGGAATATTTTGTGGTTTTTCTCTCCCCATAACGTAAATGCGGGTTAGTTTTTTCAAAAAGTATTCCACGAAGGCAAATTTTTTCCTATACTTGATCCAGGAGATCCCTTGTCTTCCAGATTGGGTTCAAAATTACAAGGTTACGGAGTTGAACATTAGTAGTCGTAAAACCTAAATTGGGTCGGCAGTTCAACGACGTTATGTATAAAAAAAATATCCCCAAAAATATCGGGATCAAATATCCGAATTTGCGAAAAAATTTGTTTATCCTAAGATATATTAATGTCCTAAGATGTCCAATATCCTTAGATATCCACCTCTTTTATTCTAAGATGCAAAAAATAAATGTTAGTAAGGATAAAATATTTTTTATTATTTTATTTAATAATAGTTAAGAAATATTTTGAAAAGAAAAGAATACAAATTTTACATTATTTTTAAAAATAAAATTTTTCATAGCAGAATACAAAAATTATAGCGATATCGGTCGAGTAGATCCTGAAAAACTAAATTTTAAAAAACGTCGTATTTTTAAATTAGTTTCTCTAGGAACAATTCGACCGATTTTGTTCAACTTTTTTAATTTTACCCATCGCATCGCATCGCATGTTTATTTAGAGAAAGTATGTTATTTGTGTCTGGTTTCGTAACAAAAAACATCGTCTGCACGAATTAATTTGCATATTTAAGATTGAGATCCGAATTCATAAGTGACTAATAGTACGTTGAAATTTGATTATTGGATCAAAAGTTATTCAGGATGTTCACTTTTTTTGCCCTCGGTGCATGCTTTTCATATCATTTTTCAATTTTATGGAGCTAATCAATGTGTGCAGCTGTTTGCTCATACAGTCTCTGGCCAAATTATTAGACACACTGTAAGATTCTATGTAAAATCTTAATTATCAGGTGATACACTATACAGCTTTATTGTTTTCAAGCGACTGAAACCGGTTTGCACATGTTTACGTTCGTGTAACAGTTGGTTAGCATTGTAATGCAATACGCTAAAAACAAATACAAATAGGAAGTATGTAAAAAAAATCTCATGAATAAAACTCATTGCATGTATGTTTAAATATAAAAGTATAGCCTATACTGCAAAACATGTCATTATTAAAAAAACTACAGTGTGTCTCATGATTTGGTCGAATTATTATTAATATATTAATATAATACCTGATATAATATTCTTTATTTATATAATATATCGTCTAGTTTATCCAGTCGTCGAATTTATATTATATATCGTCTAATTTAATAAATACGATACAGGGACGTAAATAAGTGAAAACCGGTTTTAGTCACGTAAAAACAATAAAGCTGTATCACTTGATAATTAAGATTTTATATAGAATCTTACAGTACGTCTAATAATTTTGCCAGGGACTGTAAATAAAGTATCTGGAATTTTTAATTTCTTTATTGAATAAAAATTATTATTATTATTTTTTTTTTTTGAGGGGTTGAGAAAAGATATGGAAAAAGTTTGGTAAATAGTTAGGAGGAACTTGCTCTTAACCAATGTCCCTCACTCCCATGCTTATGTTTCAGCGACAACTTAGTTTAATTATTTCTATGCTAATTTTATTAAATTTAGGAGAATGTCTCGTCTTTAATCCCTCTCTGCTAGATTTAGTTATAAAAAATTGTAAAAACAACTTTGTTTTATAAGTAATCGTTGCAAAAAAATTTTTTTTTCTCCAGAAAATCGTTGTAAAAACAAATTAATAGAACCGAGCAAAAAAGGATACGAACAAGGGCGCCGGCAGAATAATCTAAAAGGGGGTGCAGCCCTCTAACAAACTAATCACCCCCCCCCCCAAAAAAAAGAAGAAAAAATTTAAAAAATTATGTTATTACATTTTGTTTTGTTATTACATATACTTTCATCTGTTAATTTTTTTCAAGATTCATTTCTTCATTATTTTTTTAAAAAAATAGTTCGAATTTCTTGTAACTTGAAAATTTTGCCACGAGAAACTGTATTGATGGCTCTGGCATAGCTACTGACTTTGAAACACAAATAACTACAAACAGTAGTTTCGTGTACTAACGTGTTTGTGGCTGGCCAAGAAGGTGGCGTTAAAAAATTGATTCGAGACAAATATCCTAAAGCTGTGTTTTTTTATTGTGCCAATCATGTATTGAATCTCGTGATCAACGACTTAAACCACGTTAAGGGAATACAGAATACTATAGGGACAACGGAGGAAATTATTACCTTTTCAGAGAAAGTACCTTGTGACAAAAAGAAATTTCTAACATCCCTTTACTCTGTGAAACACGCTGGTCAGAAAAGTACAAGAGTACCAGACGATTTTCTGAAAAGTTTGTTACAATTCTAAAAGCTTTTGAGTTCCTTACAGAAAAAGCGGCAAACAAAGACACCAAAGTGAAAGCTAATATACTTTTATCAGCTGCTACAACGCCAATATACATTGTATCACTTTTTGTTATTGCTACTTATTCTGCCAAACTTGAACCTGTGTGCAATCAGTTGGAAAAGGTAAACACAGATCTAAAAGAAGTAACTGATTATGTAGTAAAATTGATAGAAGTGCAGCAAATTCATCAAAACAATGCTTCTGAAGAGTTTACTGCAATTTTCACGAAAGCAGAACACATTTGCGCTGAATTAGGCATTGAAATTAATTGACCTCGAGTGGCATCTAGACAAGTTCATACACTATCTAGCCATTAATGACCGGACACCCCTTGTACGGCAGGTGGACTCATCCTGGCGGAATAAATACGTAACCTGTGGTGGGGGAAAGATCATTCGCAAGCAGGCGACGACCATACGAGCATTAACTGTGAAAATGAGTGGACGGCGAGAGCTGAATGAGGCGGAAAGGGGTATGATCATAGGCACCCACCGATTTGGTCATTCCATACGTGCCATCTCCAACAAGTTTCAGATACCACGGTCAACAGTTGGTGACGTCGTGTTGAAATGAGAACGAGAGGGAGTGATAAAACCGCAGTCCCGACCTGGCAAGCCCAAAATAATGTCCGCCAGGGATCGACGATCTCGGGCTGCATCTGGCAGTGTTGCCAGTGCACGTACCATTCGTCGGGAGCTGATTGGGCAAGGATTCCATGGACGAGCAGCAGCACATAAGCCAAACATCTCTCTATCAAACGCCCGCCACAGATTTCAGTGGGGCAGAGCACGTCGCCAGTGGACAGTAGAGCAATGGAAAAGCGTTATGTGGAGTGATGAGTCCCGCTACATGTTGTGGCACTCTGATGGACGGGTGTGGACCTGGAGAATGCCCGGAGAACGGTACCTACCGGAATGCATTGTCCCCACTGTGAAGTTCGGCGGTGGAGGAATTATGGTGTGGTCCTGTTTCTCGTGGTTTGGCCTTGGACCCTTGGTGTTAATGCGTGGAACCCTGAACGCAGAAGGGTATAGAGACTTCCTGGACAATTCGGTGCTTCCACCCCTGTGGCAACAGTTCGGTAATGGCCCGTTTGTGTTTCAACACGATAACGCTGCCATTCATTAAGCACATGCCATCACGGACTGGTTTGATGAAATGGGGGTGCAAGAGCTTGACTGGCCATCCCAAAAACCCGACATCAATCCAATTGAGCATCTCTGGGATGAATTGGAGCTCCGGTTGAGGGCCAGACCACAACGCCCCAAAACCACCACTCAACTCTTCGCCATGTTACAGGAGGAATGGCAGACAATACCTGCCGCTGTGTACCAACACCTAGTGGATAGCCTTCCTAGAAGGGTTAAAGCTGTGATTCGTGTGCGTGGCGGCCCTACGCCCCACTGACTTGATACTAGCACCTCATGTATCCGAAATGAGGGGTGCCCGGTCATTAATGGCCAGAGTGTAGATCGAATGTGCCTTCTGAAAACGCAGAAGAATTTTTCAGGAGATCAATCTTTATTCCTTATTTGGACTCCATTATATCTTCTTAGAAAGACCGTTTTTCTTCTACACAAAGAAAAGCATTTTCACTCTTACAGCTTTACCCGAATGCGATGAAAAAAACTGGACAAAGCGTCATATCCTGAAGTTTTAGAACAGTGGTTTCCAACTGGCAGCCCCGGGGCCGCATCCGGTCCGCGAAGTCTTTTTTTGAGGACCGCGAAATAAAATATATTAGATGAGATTTTTTGCGGACAATTTTCGTAAAAAAACTACATGGGTTTTAAATACTCGTTAATAAAAACCTAATTTCTTCGTTTCTGTGAAATTTATCATACCAACGAAGCAAAAAAATTTTTTTCTCAGGTTTTGCATCTAAGAAAATATTTATTCAAATACAAAAATAATTGTGTATGTTGCTCTTTTTTATTTAATTTTTTTTGTATTTTGTAAATATAATTTAGCATGTGCGTACCAGAAATTTTCTCGAAAAAATTCTCCGATTTAACTTTTTGAAACCACTCATTTTGAGACGAAAATATTTACACACACATTTGTAAATTTTAAATGTAAATATCTATTCTCTGGTGGTTGCAGAAAAGAAACCTCAATTTTGTCATTGAACATTTTGCGTGCTACTATGTAAGTTTTAATAGAAACCTTTTTAAAGTTTTATATCTTAACAATTAGATATCTGTTGCACATTAACTGTTTAATACATGGGTGCAAAGTTATTGTGGCCCGAATTTTTTAATATGCAATTAAATATTTTTAAAAATCTACTTCTTATTTTAATTTGTAATTCAATAGTTTTGTTTTGTACAACTAGGTAAAAATCTGACAGTAATATTTGATGTTCCTCCAAACATAAGAGAGTTCTACATAAAATTTTGATAAAGTTGCGGCCCGCCATTTGATTTGTGTTTTTAATTGTGGCCCCCGGCATCATGTAAGTTGGAAACCCCTGTTTTAGAAGATATATATACTATGTATAAAGATCTGCTCTCATCGAATTTCATCACTGAAGCTACAACGTGGTACGAAATGTGGAGGAATAGAGAAAATTCTAACGAATCCCTCGAATACATAGATTTAGTTATTGAGGCCACACCGTTTTATCTAGCTGTAGCGGAGGCAATCAAAATTGGCCTAACTCTTCCAGCTACTACGTGCACTATTGAACGCACTTTTAGTACAATGTGAAGCATCAAAACATGGAATAAATCTACAATGTCTCACGAGAGATTAAGTAGTTTGTGCATGCTCAGCGTGCATCAGAAAAGAATCAAAGATGACTCAGAATTTATCGAAAACTATATAAACAGATTTGGACAGCAAACAAGACGATAATAATTTTTGTTTGATTAAACAATTCTTTAATTGTTTATGTTTCAATGATTACTTAATTATTTGATTTTGAATAAAAATATTTTTAATAAAATTTTTTTATAACAAAATTGTTGTTCCGTATCTCTTTAATTGTTTTAAAAAAAAGCCAGGGGGGTGCAAGTGCACCTCCTTGCACCCCCCTGCCGGCGCCCTTGGATACGAATATTATTTTACTGTTAATCTAGAGTTTGTTTTAATATAGTTAAACACGCAGTATGTTTTGAATAACTGGTATATGGAATATACCTGATCATGTTATAATATCTAATATTCGAAACTATTCTTTGAAAATATTAAATCTATCAGGAAAGCCTTTTTGTTTTGTTACCATTTTGTTCTGAAACCTGATGGGAAAAAAAACTAAACATATTATAACTACAGTCGGACCTCTATTTAACGAAGTCTCTTAATCCCCATAATTAGTTTGTTACATGGAAAATTAGTTCCATAGAAAATCACCTGTTGAAATACTTAAACAGCACAAAACAGGTTTTAAATTCATAAACACTAGGCATAATTGAGATAACAATGGATGCATCTTTATCTTTAGTAACTACTATTTATTATTTAAATCATAACCATAAAGGAAATCTGCATGGAAAGTAAGAATAGAACAAAACATTATTCAGTACATGCTTCATACATTTCCAACAAAAAAAGCTAAATTTATGTATAAAATTAAAGCTGCATTTTTTGCGAAAGTAATCTTAAACATTCATTACCACATGCGTTCTTAAGTTTAATTATTACAGTTAAAATCCGTTAGTTTTGTCTGTTTTTAACGTTTGAAATGCAAACAAAGATTGAAAAAAATTTTACTAGTCTCTCTAAAAGTCAAGTGGCTACGAGAAACAATTCAAGGTCATTTCCCCCATAAAATCCCTTAAAAAGTTTAAAATGTTCTGAAATATTTCGGGGAATAGGGAAAGTTCATATCAAAGAAAAGTTCGTTATTCACTTCGCAATTTGGGAAGTTTTTTTTAGAATAAATTTCTATAAAGTTCTTTGTTCCTCCAAAAGAAAAAAAAATAGCATAATAGAGAAATTTGCAAAATGGAAGTTCGTTAAATAGAAGTCCGATTGTATATTAAGAAGAGAAAGAAACATTTTAACGAGTCTCTTTAAAGTAAAGAAACAATTTACTTTTAATTCTATCTACATTTAACTACATTTGAATAACAAAAATGAATTATATACATTTTTTATTTGAAAAAAAAAAGTTGTGTGTACACCTGTTCATTTAAAAAGGTAGCTAGTGTTATATAAGATAGGCTTCTTCATAAAATTTATTAAAACATTGGTCTAAATCATAGATTCTCAACCTTTTTAACGTTGCCGCCCCCTTAATAAGCAAAAAACATATCAACGCCCCCCTTTGTGATAATCCAGTTATTTAGAGCATGAGGACGGAGGGGGTGTGCTGAATTATAAGATGCATTTTTAGGCAATTTTTTAAACGTTAAATTTGCTTGTTTTTTTTTAAAAAAAACTTAATGTGTACGTTAACTCGATAATTTTCTCCAGGCAGGTAATCACAGTCTATTTGTCATAATAAAAATAAATACGGTAATGAAAAAAATAGTACAACAAAGAAAACTATACTTGAAAAGAGTCACCTGTTCTTAATTAGATAATTAAAAAAACACCCAAAAATAAAAGTAGTATCAACGAAACAATCAAGTTATTATGTCAGTGGAATGATTGTACTTGATGGTTCATAGCCAATTTCTTAACGTTCGGCTCAATATTTTTGCTGAGGTGAAGACGCAAGTCCCCTCGTTGCATGATTTCGTGTCTATTTCTCTTTTTTGTGACTTGATCCATAACAGCACTGAATCCACGTTCGACGAAGTAGGAGAAAGGGAAGGAAATTGAAAATAATTTTGAAAATAAGAATGAATTTTGACAGTCCAGAGTAGAGGCAACTGATGTTACCTTGAAGCCAAAATTCTGTGAGTTATCAAAGCTTCATTAGTTGAAAGTTTGACCGATTCCTCCTGAATCTGAACCTCTTCTGTTTCAATATTCAAAAAAGGGTTAGTAACCCATTGAAGGAAACAGAACAAAACATATTTATAACGGTCAAAAAAGTCCATGTGCAAAGAGTCAGGATGTTAACTATATTCTTGTGTATCATTAGAGGAAATTTCGCCATTCTTTTCAAGATACGATAAGATTTTAAATTGGTTGAACTCATTCCAACCAAATTTCTGCTACCAAAAAATAAGTTTTTTTAGAAATGTAGAAATAACTGATTTCGTAGGGATCAAATTGAGTTTGTCGCCTTGAAGTTGCAAATTAACACCATTTAATTTTGCAAGTCAATCCACCAGCGTCTATCTTAAATTCTAGCAATCTGTCTCTCAGAGCTAAATTCTGTCTTCGAGGAACTCAAGCACAGAGTCGAAAAGATTCAGGAACCTATTGAGACAAGGCTCCTTTGGAAAGCCAGCGAATCACGGTGTAGTAGCAAGCGATATTCTTCATAGTTTTTCTTAAACAGCTGTCTGAGTAATCAATCATTGAGAACATTACTGCGAATTTTGTTCGCAGCAGATATGACATATTGCAGTGACTGATGCAAACGGTCGCTGAGGTTTTTTCTTATTAAATACTTTCTGTGAATCACGCAGTGAACTGCTAAAATATCTGGTACCACCCTCTTCAAAACGGCGAAAAACCCACTTTGTCGACCTACTATTGTAAGGGATATTTTTGATTAAATCGGAGGAGGCTGGATAGTGTAAAACTGTTCCTAAAACTTCCTTAACAGCCGGTAGTATCAATTCTTTGCCGATGGTATGACATTTCCCAGATTTAGCAATTAATTTTGATATATTATAAGAACTTACCAAACCATCATCGCATTTTTGTGATTAGGTTGTCAGTAAGCTGGAGGGCAAAGATGCCTTCAGAAACTTGTCTTTGATATTCTTGAGAAATGACAAATCTTTATCTTGTTTGTGAGGATGAATATTTTGCAAATGCTTCTGCTAACGAAAAAGCTCCATTGTCTCATTATATTAAACTTTGTTATAAAATAAATTCATGGGTAGTTGAGAGTTCGAGGGCGATTGAACAAATCTAAACTTAAGTACGTGACACTGTATTGAATACACTTCTTTATGTTAACCGACATTGTTGGTGGCAGCAAAATACGAATGAAAGAAAATCAACTGTTTTTTCAAATTAATAAATAATTTACGATTAAGAACTAATTCAAACGTACCTGGCCAAATAAACAATGAAATCGAATCAAAACTGGATAAAAAACTTGCTAGGAAGCAAACTAAACCATCATAAGAAACACGGGTCAAATCGAACATTTTTACAAAAAGCGCATGCACTTTAATTCTCACCAAATGGCTGAAATGAGTCAGAGGCAAAAACTGACTCATGCGCTGCGCTGTGCTTACTTACTTTATTTAAAAACAACTGGGCACCTCGGCAGCGCAGCGGCCCCTATCCCATTCATCATGAAATTACAACAATGGGTTAAAAACATTTTGAATATAAGCAGTCGTTGTGGTAGCTTTACAATAATATTACCATGATTGGAGAAAATACAAACTTGATCAGAGATATTTACAGTAATTGCCTATGCGCTGTGCTGATTCGGATCGGAGAATATGTATTGCATAAATTCGTTTTACTGCTGGTACTAATGTTGTGTCAGATAATCTAAATTTATTACATTAATTTAATCTTTGTTTTCTTTATCATTAATTTTAGATTAATTTTATTTACTAAATGATTCTTAATTTAATAATTTTATTTGGGAGTATTAAAAATAAATTTGAATAGCATAACATGCTCATCGCCCCCTACCGCCCAAAACATACCTAGCGCCCCCCTGCCACCCAAAACAAGTCCACCGCCCCTCAGCATACTCCCAACGCCCCCAGGGGGGCGTTATCGTCCCCGTTGAGAAACACTGGTCTAAATAAATGTTAATTTCTAGCACAAAACACACGTCTATTTTTGAAAGTTTTAATCTATAATTCTATCATAGAAAGAAAAAATAAATAAGTTAAGCATTTAATAAATGAACTCTATTTTTATTTTAAAAAAACTTTAATGAAACACACGTTGAGTAAAAGTTCATAAAAAAACAGTTTGTAAATTTTGCAAAGAAAGAGAATTTTAAAAGAAATTTTGTTTAAAAGTTGTAAGATTGCTTCCCTTTTAAATTAAATTTGGCGAGATGTATTAAAATTCGTATTTCAAAATTAACGTTTTAATTCTCTTTGCAACTACGATTGTAAAGAAGGCAGTAGGAAGGGGGAATGAGGTGGTCTCATTTTCTAATGAGTGACGACTATACTGCGTCACTAACTCTCAGCGAATCGAAAACCCGCAAAAGGTCTTAATTTGCATTTTCTCTTAAATCTTTCAGATGTTCCGTGTTCTGAGAAAAAAATCTTTTTTCTTTTCAGTTTCTGCTAGAGTAATCCGGAGTATAGATTCGTAGTTTTGTGGGAATAGTTTATCCGTAGTTTTGTGGGAATAGTTTATCCGTAGTTTTGTGGGAGTAGTTTATCCGTAGTTTTGAGGGAGTAGTTTATCCGTAGTTTATCTTCCATTTGCAAGTAAGTAATCTCTTATTTTTCTCATATTTCCTGACTTTATTGAATTTAAATGCTTAAATAATTTTTCAGTTGAAGATTTATTTTTATTTGGGGTTTTAATAACGCGAGTAATTAGGATATACCTGAACATTTACCTTAATTGAATTAGGATATTTTTTGGAAGTGTATAGTTTATTTTATAGCCGTCGTTGAACAGCCGATTCAATTTTGAGTTGACTGCTTAAAGTTGACTGTAAAACTAAGACGAAAATAGAATGCATTTTTTCAAAAATGCAAACAGTTACAGTTTCTGTTGGCATCGAAATTTAGTTTAATGCAAAAATTCAATATTTTTTAGCTATTTTAACAATGGAATCTAAAGGCAATTTATATATTTGTTTAGACAAAGTATGCGATTTTGTAAGTCTAAATCTAAAGTTTTACTAAGCCGTATACTGGGAAAGAGAAATCCATACTTTTAAATTTATTTATAAATATTTTTTCGATATTGGGGATTTTGCATTTAAAAGCATTTATTTTGCGCTTTTTTTGTTGTTGATAAAATTTATCTTTGTGTTTGTTAAGAAGAAAGTGTTTATTAAATTAGAAATCGATCTTGTTATATAATTACACTAAAAATTCAATTTTTACTTGGCAAATATTATAATATTAAAATTTGATTTAAGAAACAAAAGTGAATTTAATAATGTTACACACAAAATACATAACTGTAGTTTTATAAATTAGTTAGATTTAAAAACTAATTGAACTTTTAATTACATAAAATAGATTTTTTGGAAAGTAATTTACTGTTACATTTGTAAACTTCGAAATATTTGAAGAAGATATATTTTAGGTTACTCATTACTCATATAAAAGCGTTAATACAAAATCCAAATTTTTTAACGTTATTTACTAATCGTTATAAATATATTTATAATAGAATATTTATAATAATCTTGATAATAAAATTTTTGCAATCCTTATAATAAAGTCTTTATAATCTTTATCATAAAATCTTTATAATATTCTTTATAATAAAAAAATATCAACTAAATTTTCGAGATAAAAGTTGATTTGGCGAGTTTTACAGTCAAAGGGAAAATCAAATGTGCCAACACTGGCAACCCTACAATTCGAAGAGATGAAAAAGCATTTGTTTTATTTTTCATTTAAAATATATAGTTGAACATCGACTAATCGTTCCCGGTAAAAAAAATTTCTTAAGTTACATTGGAAAAGTGAAATCGGCGTTTGTGAGTGAGAAATTTTTTTGTTATTTTTCGTTCTTGATAAACAAATATTATTTCATTAACATCAGTTTTCATTTAATTACCGCTCACGATTTTCCTGTTTTACATCATAATAACATTTATTTCTCATATAAAATATTTAGTTGAATCGTTTTTGGTAATTTTTTTTTAGTCACGCTGGAAAATTGAAATAAATGTTTTGATTGTGAAAATTTTGTTTTTCTTTGTCGATAAACATATATTTTTTTTTATTAGCGTCAGTTTTCATTTCAGTACCGTTCAGTATTTTCATTTAATTCATCTGGTTTAACACTTAATATTTATTGAATGTTTTACATTATAATAACACATACGAAAAGAATTTGTTTGTTACGTATGTATTACGGTATACTCTAGATCAGTGATTCTCAACCTTTTTTTAGGGCGGCACACTTTTAACGATTTCGAAATTTGACGGCACACAATGAAAAAAATTAGTTTAAAAGTTGTTTACATACCTATAATACACTGTGTTAAATAGTTTGTGATAATAATTTTGAATGTGAAATAAAATATGTACAACAAAAGCACGTTTATTAAGGGATTAATTATTTCTTTCGACGAATTTTTTATTAGTTAGTAATAGTTATATTTTTTTGTTGCTAGTTATTAATTGTTAGCTTGTTTTCTATAGCAATTGGTATAACGGAATTGTTTAATGTTTTTGCTGCTTTTAAAAGTAAATTATAATTACTGTATTTAGACTTATTGTCAACTGTTATACAAATATCTTTTTTAGTAGTAATTCTGATTTACTATGACTCTGCGTTTTAGAATACTGTTTAAGAATTTTTTTCGATGTTTTTTAATCTTGTTATCTCGAAAACTTGCGATTTCAAAAGTTTTTAGCGTCCCTTCAACATTGAGACATCGAGAGAAAAAGAACTTTTAGATATATAATCTCATAACTTTATTAAAAGTAATATCACAGGTCAAACTTGTTATTTTTTTTTATCAAAATAGTTTCTAAACTTTATTTGCTGCCGTTTTAATTTAAGACTGAAGTTATTTTTAAGTTGGTAACGCAAGCGTGCAAATTCAATTTAAGAAGCGGGTTCGAATACCAGTGATGACTAACCAATACGAATTTCATATCCGGTTAGCACCGGCCATAGTGCTGACGTTTAATATCCTCAGTGGCTGACGGATCATGGGCTAGCCCTCTTGCCTTCAGGCTAACCATAGGTTTTCGTGGTTTTCCTTTTCAATGTAACGCAAATGCGGGTTAGTTTCGCCAAAAAGTCCTCCACGAAGGCAAATTTCTCAGTACTTGATCCAGGAGCTCCCTTGTATTCTGGATCGGGTTCAAAATTACAAGGCTACGTAGTTGAATATTAGTAGTTTTAAGCTCAAAAATTGGGTCGGCTGTTATAAAATATAGAATAGATATATAAAGTATCGGTTGGTAAAGGGTAAGTTTAGTGGTCACCACGTGCTGACTAAATAAAATTAAGTGACCACCAAAAAAAAAATTACTATCATTTGCAATTCATTCACCTCTGCCTCTTTTTTTTTTTTTATTTGGTACCCCATCATTTCCTTTCTTTACTTCCTTCCAGGTAATGCAGCACATTTAATTTTAATAACTTCTGTTTAGTTGGTTAATAAGGAATTTCTTATAAGGTAGGGGTGCTCAACCTGCTGCCCGCGAGAGCTTCTAAACACAATAAAACATAACAAAATTTTCAAAAATGAGAAAAATGTCGAAATAAATTTTTAATCGCACTTTTGAGTCGTCTTGCTTTCATGCACTCAATTTTTAGACTCTATAGTAAATGTATGTTTAACGTGTTTTCTTTACGCTATATTATTTCCAATAAAGCAATGTAAGCAATTCCAATGTAAGCAATTATTTCCACTCTTCAACAGGATTTCGAAAATCCCGAATTTTTATTACGATATTATTAAGACACGCGAGTTTCAGATCATCCATTTAAATAATCACTTTTTGGCTCACTTCATTTGTGCAATTTCATCTTAAATCTAAGTGATTTTTCATCTTTTTTTTGCAATTCTTCTTTTCTTTCTACTTTTTTTAACCATTTTTTTTCGGCAGTTATTGCTATGCACTCCCGCATAGTATAAAAAAATTCTGATAATTTTATTACCTCAAGCAAATTTTAAATCGCGCATTTCACACGCTTTATTTTGCTAAGTTCAGCATGAATTTAAGCGATTTTTTTTTCAATTATTGCTATACTTTTCCTCGTGATTTTGATGATCTCGTTATTTAACTACGATGTCATTACGACACGCGAATTTCCAATCGCGCATTTAAATAATCACTTTTTGACGGTACAGTTAATACGGTACATAAATCCTAGTTATTTTTCCTTAGTTTTTTGGGCAACAAATGTGATTTGGTCGAATGTTTTAACTATTACCGAATATTCGGGACCAAATAGCAGCATTTATTTAGCAGCTTAGCAACACAGAAATTAAAATTTCATTGATAAGAATAATAATTTCTGGAAAAACTTATTCGTAAAACAAAGCAAAACAAGAAAAACAGCCCGTCCGCCCGTCCTCGGCGGTCAAAAATTCCCAGCGGACAACGAGTTTCTCGAATCCGACGTCCGCGCGGACGGCCAGTTTCCCGATAATGGTCGTGATATATTTTCAAGTTTTGTTATGTACAAGAGTCTAGCCCCCTCACTTCTAAAATGAATCTCTAATCTAGAAATACAGGAACATTATGCGCATGGTGGAATTGATGTTTTCTCTGTCTGGGTGTACTGCAGCGGTCGAAAGGGACTTTTCACCAATGAAATTACAAAAAAAAGGAAAAAAAAACACATTACGTACTGGTCTGAAACAAGAAGCGTTAAATGCAATTATGAACATCTACCTAAATGGAAAACCCTTTTCAGGTTTCAGTGCAGAAACCTCTGTAAATCATTGGCCTGATTGTGGAACTGGCAAACGTCACATTTGATACATTTAAAAAACGCTGTACTCTCGGATAAATTGACATTCCAGATAATTTGACCTTTGTCATTTAAATTATTTCATAAAAGAAGTAAATCATTTCATGAAAGAAATACTAGGTTACTATTAGCAACCTAGTATTTCTTTTATTACTGTATAATGTAATCCTAGTATTTGTAATCCTAGTAACTACTAATTCATTGTGCAATTTATGTAAATGTTCGTAATAAATGAGAGAAAATTATATTTTAATTTATTTAGAAGCTACGGATAGTTTCAAAGGAGGACGCCGTCCTCCTTCGACAAGCCGTCCTCGGGGACGGGTAAAATTTCTGAGGTTTTTCGAGCCCTGGGAAAACCATTCTAAAGTCAAACCTATTATTATAGATTCTTTTTCCTTTTTTTTTTTACAATTATTTTTCCTTAAAAGATGTTATAATGACATATATAGTATATATTTTTTTAATAATAATATCATATAATTTTAATGTCATTTTATAAACTAAGAAAAATATTTTTTTATAACCATTTGGAAACAAAATCATAATTAAGGTACTTTTAACGCAAAGAATAAATAAATAAAAAAAAAATAGTGGAAGGAAAAAAGTGGCTACCAATAAGTCTGGTCAGTGGTCAGCCGATAAATTTGTCAGTCTCGCCTTTTGTCGGTGGATTCTGTCTTTTCTCCTGTTATAGTAAATTAACGTTTTTCTTATCCATGATTTTTTGGGCTATATTACTTCGGTAACTTTTCAAAAATCATTAAATATGTTCTTTAAATTTTTTTAAATTTGATAGCCTACAATAACTGAAACACAAAGAAATTTAGTCAAACACAAAAGAAATTATTTCTCTTATATTTTTTGTTAGGATTTTTATTTTAAAAATTACTACAAAAATATTTTGAGAAGTAAATTATTAATCCGTAAAAACTTGAAATTTTTAAAAAAGGTGCTTATTTTTTATTAGTTTATCAATAAGTTTTATTATTTACATATTAACTAAAGTTCAGGCTAATCATTTTGAGTTTAGTGTCATATCAAAATTTTTATTTTAAATTATATGCCTTTCATTAGCTTAATAAATACTAATCTCCCTCCTCCCCACCAGAACCCCCCATTTAGTGCTGCTAATGTGTACAGCATTTTTTTAAAAATTTGTACAGTCTTCCAACATAGCATAACTGGGAAAAAGTTTTTAAAAAATATATTTTTTAGTAATTTTTAGAGAACGTATTTTGAGAGATTTACAGCCAAATCAAGTTGTCGCAAGCTCGACCTAGAGTTAGAAGGTCAAATAGGGTATCAAATGAACTGTAATATTATTTTATTATGTATCATATTATTTAGTTTTTATTAAATAATTTTATTTGATTTGAGTTAGCTAAGTGTTTTTTAAACCTATGCTTCTTTCAAAATTTATTGAAAAATAATTTGCTTTTAAAATCAATTTTTACTGAATATTTTCTGTAAAACAGTTGGGATTAATCGGGTCCGCTCTAAGGGTTTCAAATTTTTAGCCAGTAAATTCGTCAAATATCAAAAGTATTCGCCAATTTTTGAAAGTCTTCGCCGAATGCAAATCTTAACAATTTTTTAAGATTAATTTTTTTTCTCATGGAAAAATATTTTACTGTAGTTTATTTCAGGCTTATATTATTCGAACCCAACGTTCGCTACAGCACAATTTTATTCGCCAAATTTACGATTTTCTCACATTTGGCGACATGGCGATTGCTTCACGTGGGCTATAATTAATATAATATGATGTAACTAGATTTTCATACTTTACAAAGAACCAGAAACAAATATTTTTTTAATATTAATAAATAAGACATTCATTTCAATTACAAAATTGCAGGTTTTTTGGGTCACTTGTAAATTACATAAATAAACATTATTTAAGATCTATTTATCTTTAGTATCTTATTTATTTGCTATCTTTCATCTTTCATTTTTATTAAAAAAATTTTGGAATTAGCATATGGATAGAACAATATTGTGGCAAAAAATATTTATAGTGCTGACGTTCAATATCCTCAGTTGCAGACGAATCATGGGTTAGAGTCCCCTTATCGTCGGGATAATCGTACTTTTCCTCCATGTAACGCAAATGCGGTTAGTTTCATCAGAAAAGCCTCCACGAAGGCAAATTTTCTCCCAATACTTGATAAATTAGTTCCCTTGTCTTCTGGATTGAGTTCAAAACTACAAGGCTACGGAGTTGAATATTAGTAGCTGTAAACCCTGAATTGGGTCTGCTGTTAACGACGGTTATAAAATAAAATAAAATAAAAAACGAACTAGAGTCGCAATGACTCAGAGCGTTCGTCTTCCAATGAGATGAATCTGATTCGAATCACAGTGATGTCTGGTCGATACGAATTCCGCATCCTGCTTGCACCGACCCCAGTTCTGAAGTTAAATAACCTCAGTGGTAGACAGATCACGGGCTAGATTCCCCTTGCCGTCAGACTAATCGTGGGAGGTTTTCGTGGTTTTCCTCTCCAGGTAACGCAAATGCGAGATCGGTCCAACAAAAAGTCCTCCACGAGGGCAAATTTTTTCTCCCAATACTCGATCCAGGAGTTCCCTTGTCTTCTGGATTGGGTTCAAAATTAACGGCTACGGAGTTGAGCAATAGAAGTCGTAAACCCGAAAATTGGGTCGGGCTGTTCAACGACTGTTATAAAATAAAATAAAATCAAACGGGTATGAGCCGTGGTAGCCCGGGAGATAGAGCGTTTGCCTTCCAACGATTTGAGCCGGGTTCGAATCTCTGCCATGGCAGGCCAATACAAATTCCGCACGCAGCTCGCAAAGACCGCAGTGCTGACGTAAAATACCATCAGTGGTAGACGGATCCAGAGTTAGAGTCCCCTTGCCATCAGACTATTCATGGGAGGTTTTCGTGCTTTTCCTCTCCATGTAACGCAAATGCTGGTTAGGGGTCGTAAACCCAAAATTTGGGTCTGCTGTTCAACGCCGGCTATAAAATAAAATTAACTAGAGGCGTGATAGCTCACGGGATAGAGCGTTCGCCTTCCAATGAGGTGAACAGAGTTCGAATTCCAACCATAGCTGACCCATATGAATCCGCCTCCGGCTTTCCCCGGCCACAGTGCTGACGTAAAAATATCCTCAGTAATAGACGGGTTATGGATTAGAGTCCCCTTGTCGTAAGGCTAACCGTGGTAGTTTCTCGTGGTTTTTCTTCATGTAACGCAAATGAGTATTAGTTCCTTTAAAATGTCCTTTGCGGAGATAAATTTCTCCCAATACAAAGTAAAAAGTGGTCAAAATCAAGTGAAAAGTGGTCAAATCAGAACTGCCAACAAAGCGAGTTCTTTCTAAATCTTGCAACCATGTCACCTTTTTTAACAATACATCTCGAAATAACTAAAACAAATTTTCACTTCAAACTCTCCAGAATTGCTTAATATCATAAATATCTTATGAATTGAGCTCAGAAATTATACATTTTATTTCTTTTTATTAAAAACAAAATTATTTGTTTGAAAATATCACCTCGCAGAATGAGCTACAGTAAGCAGATCTGTGCTTTCTAACCGGAAGTAGAGCAGGTCAAGAGCTCGAGATAGTTTGTTGCTTGCATTTATATTGAAGATACCATCCCCTAACATTAGCTTCGTATGAAATGTTTTTAATGAAAACAAACTTATTAAATAATCCCAAGAAGCTGAAACACATTACTTCATTAAAAACTTCATTTGGTTCAAAAATACACAAATCGGAAGTAATAGTCGCATGTTCGGAGCTCTCAAAAACTTGCGCCCATTTTCAAGACGTGAATGAGAATTGATTTGATCCTCCGGGATGTTTCCCAGACCGTCGCCAATAGCCCATTGTGCAGCTCTAGTGCGACGTAAATTAACAACAACAACAGAATTGATTTGAAATATATAACGTAAAGTTGCCAACGAAAAGTAAAAAAATAAATGTTAAAAACAAACCGAATGAAACCATGGTAGCCCGGAGAGATAGGAAAATAAGGAGGAAAACAGAGCAAGAAAAACCACAGTAGCCGAGAGAGGCAACTCAGGTTAAAATGAATTTCCTCGCGCTATCACTTCAAATATCAGTTTTGTTTCTTCTCATTCACGTCTGGAAAGTCTTGAAAATGGGCGCCAATTTTTGAGCGTTTGAAGCACGTCGACTATTGTATTTCCAATTCGTATATTTTTGATGCGAATGAAGTTTTTAATCAAGTAAATTTATCCCTTGTTTGTTGCTTGATCAAGGATTTAACTCTTAGGGGTTTCAATTATGGGGCTTCAAGTTACGGGGTTCAAATTATAGGGCGCAGAATTATGTTACGCAACATTGGGAATTATGAAACCACAATAGGAATCTTCTGTTCAACATCAGTTCACGTATAATTTCTCACAGAGTAGCGAAAGGTTAGATTGTTATCAAGTTTGATATCATGGCATTTAAGTTATGTTATATAAGTTGTTATAGTTTGATAAAAATTAAACGCTGACAAATGAAACATTTTTCCTTTCATATATCATCATAGTATTAACATTTTTTTAAAAATATCCTTCTTTTAACAGAAGCTGCATAAAAAATGCTATTGAAAATTCAAATAAATTTAATTCAAAATGTAATCATTAAGTCGAAATGTCTCTGTTTCAAAGCAAAGATTTAGGTTCATCATACAGTCATTTAAAATTGTTTTAGAAACTTTTTTTTAAAATTAATTATTTGAAAACAATTAAGACTTTTTTTTCCTTTTTATATACGTGCATGATAAACTTCCTTAGAACTCTACCTTGAAAAATATTAATTCGACAGAAAATTCTACGAATTTTATATTTTATTTTATAACCGTCATTGAACAGTTTACGACTACTAATGTTCAACTCCGTAGCTTTGCAATTTTGAACCCAAACAATGGAACTCCTGGATTAAGTATTGGAAGAAATTTGCTTTCAACGGATGATTTTTTTGATGGAACTAACCCTCATTTGCGTTTCATGGAGAGTAAAACCACTAAAGACTCCCACGGTTGGCTTGACGTCAAGGGGACTCTAGTCTATACATGATAGTCTACCACTCAAGATATTTTACTTTAGCACTGTGGTAGGGGTGAGTCAGGTGCGGAATTCGTATCTATCAGCCACCACTGGGATTTCAACCCTGTTCACCTCGTTGACGAGTGCTCTATCCCCTGAGCCTCCGCGACCCTTTATTGATGTGTATTGTATGCATAAATGCTTTCATGAGAAGCCGGGTACCCTGAACCGATCGAGTTATAAATTAAAATTTGACCAGGTACACGGAATCGGTCCGGTTACAAATAAAATTTTTACCGGGTACCCAGAACCGGTTCGGTAGAAGATTTGATTTTTTCCGCGACCCAACGATATTTCGGTACTCGGTATATCTTTTGAAAAAAAGTTTCAGTCATTTATATCTATGAAAGTTTGCCATTTTATAGCTTTGAAAGAACTTTGTACTTGAGTTCATTACTTAGATGATTTTCAAGCAAAAAAAAAATAAATAAATAAAAATAAAAATCTTTGGAATTATGTGTTTTCACATCTACCAAATTTAGTAAAAATCGAAGGGGTCAGATGAAACCTGATCTGACATGAAATGACACTATTTTGAATTGTTTATTGAAAATGGTCGTTAATAATCATTAAACTTTCCAAAGGTTTAGTTATTTATCAAGGTGTGTTGCGTTTTGAAAAAGTGCTTAAAGGTGCTAATTTTTGATATACATTTTTTTAAAAGCCCTTAAAGGTTCTTTTTTATTCGGGGTTTGTAAAAAGTGCTTAATTTTTTATCCTTTAACAAAGGATTTTCTTCTTGCCGTGTTTTCATCGTCGTTCTAAATTACAAAAAATGCATGATTTTCGCAATGTTCACTGAAATATTTATCAGAAATTAAGTTTAAAATAAATCATTATTTATTACAGAAACTAGTTTAATAAATTATTATTTATTATACAAACCAGTTTAATAAATTATTATTTATTAACGAAACCAGTTTAAAATTAATTATTTATTATCGAAACTAGTTTAAAATAAAATATTATTTATTGTAGAAACTAGTTTAAAATGAATAATTATTTATTATAGAAACTAGTTTAAAATCAATTATTTATTACTGAAACCAAAATAAATAATTATTTATTATAGAAACTAGTTTAATAAAATTATTATTTATTATAGAAACTAGTTTAATAAAATTATTATTTATTATAGAAACTAGTTTAATAAAATTATTATTTATTATCAAAACTAGTTTATAATAAATTATTATTTATTATAGAAACTAGTTGGTTAGCTGAATATGTGATGTTTGAAATCTTTTTGAGAAATCTTATGTGAAATGTTTTTGAATTTTATTGATATTATGTTATTAAATTAAGAACTTTAAACGATAGAAAAAAAATAATTTTTATTACAGCACAGATCCTAATTATGAATTTCTTTTCAGAAAGTGATTAAAAAAAATTTTGTTCTTAAAAAGTATTTGAAAGGTGTTTATTTATTTGTTGAAAAATCTGGCTACGCACTGTTTAAATTTGGGACGTAAATTATTATTTAATCCGTAGTTTTAAATAAACCAAATATAAACCCTATTTAAACTGAAAAAAAAATAGTTTGTCCTTTTAATTCTGTAAATTGATTTTTTGTTATATTTTGTGTTTTTATAAAGAAAAGAATGATCTCATAGTAAAACTTCTCCCTGAGATCAATCTTTTTTACAAGTGATGCAATAATGACCATTTGAGTAAAACTCAATGGTGCGTAAATAGTGAAACTGTTTATGGCAAAATAACAAAGCGGCCAAAGTTGAACTGACGATATATTTTGTTGGCGAGCAAATGTTTGAATAAGCGATGCATTTTATGGAGGACTCAATCTACATTGAATACGAAATGAAAATTACAGTCGAACCTCTATTTAACGAAGTTGCTAAATCCTGGTAAAAAATTCGTTATGTAGAAAATTCATTAAATAGAATAATCACCATTAGAAATACTTAAACAACACAAAACATGTTTTAAATTCATAAACACTATACAGAATTAAAATAACAATTGATACACCTTGATCGTGTAAATTATTATCCACTATCGAATTATTTCAAATGATTTCATCATGTGAAGGTTTGGTGATTTCTTCATCATTTCCGTCTTCATTTTCCTATTCCTCACAATTTATTGCTGTATTGTATTTGTTTTTTAAACTATCTAAAATATCCAATTCAATTAATGTTTCTGTGGTTGCAACTTCAGAATCAATAAAAAGAAAATCATTAATCAGTGCAACATTGTTAATTTCGTGGTTTTCTCTTACCAGTACCTGCATTTTTTTAAAGTTCTTCTAAAGGAATGTCATCTTAGTCCTCCGCACTTTCCAAATTTTCCACTCTGACTAAGAATTCTTCTTTAACAAAACTGTTATGAATAGTACGATCTGTAACATAGTTCCATGCTTTAAAAATTTTTGCTATGCTTTCTCTTAAATTGATTTTTCGTATATATTCCTGTATGAAATGCGAATAAAAGGAGAAAGGGACCTTACTGCTTTCTCTGAAAGTTAAGTGACTGTGAAAATCAATTCAAGGTCATTTCCCCATAAAATGCGTTAATAAGTTTGAAATGTTCTGAAATATTTTGGGAAATAGGGAAAGCGGATCTTAAAGAAAAGTTCGTTAAATAGAAAATTCACTTCGCTATTTGGAAGTAATTTTGCGAAGAAATTTCCAAAAGGTTCTTTGTTCCTCAAAAAAAAATCACAAAATAGAGAAATTCGCAAAATGGAAGTTCGTTAAATAGAAGTCCGACTGTATATTAGCAATTTATTCGTTGATTTAGTTTAGCGAAGACGTCATTATTTTATTTATGACGCTCATGAATTATAGTTTTTTTCCCCTATACTCTTATTCAAAGTTCTGTGTGCAATCTTAACCATGATGTTTATTTGGGTAATGTCTCCACGTATTAATTTTCCACCTTCATTTCTAGGATCCAAGGACCGCAAGTATATCATCTCAAGTTCTATCATACCACGTTTAATGGGGGGCCACAATGGCCTAAGACACCCAGTCTAAACCTTATGACGAACTGGCAAGACTGACTTCACGCAGCTGAGGATTGAGCCGGAAATAGATAAGTACAGTTTTACATTTTCAAAAATGATTTATCATAGCTTCCGTCATTTATCATCATTCGCGTAGTATGAGTTAGAGTATATCACTTGATTCTTTCACGCTTTGGTACCTTTTCAAGCCAACTACGATTGCAAAGGAACCAAAGGTATTTCAAAGTTAAAAAAATATATATAGAGATCTGCCGGATATATGGCTCTTTGAGTTGGTTTCTTTTTTTGTATTTTTTGTAAGTGTCTTGTGAACTACTCCCCGGAAGTCACCAAAGCGTGGTGATAATTTTGGCAGGTGTATCAGCGATACGAAAAATGTTCCCATCACTTGCTAGGAAATTCGAGAGCAGCGTGATGAAGTAAAGCCTCTGTAATTAAGCTCTCTGGAATACAAAACATTAAGGCGCATTTCGATAAAAAATATTCAGGTCACCGTGGAAACTAGCTCCGACAGAAACTTTGGAGTTCTTAACAGGTGGGCTGAAAAGTTCGTAGGCTAACATAGAAAAAAAAATTTTTGATAAAATTTCATTTTATTATTCAATATAGTTTCCTTCAAGGCCGATACAACGATTATAGCGGTCATATAATATTTCGATACCATTTTTGTACTACGATTTGTCTTTAGCCTCAAAATAGGGCTTAGTTTCGGTGACTACTTCTTCATCGGCGCTAAATTTCTTTCCAGCGAGCATTCTCTTGAGGTCTGAGAACAGGAAAAAGTCGCTGGGGACCAGATCTGGAGAATACCGTGGATGCGGAAGCAATTCGAATACCAATTTATATAATTTTGCCATCGTTTTCATTGACTTGTGTCTTGATGAAACAGCACTCTCTTCTTCTTCAAATGGGCCCGTTTTCCTGCGATTTCGTAGTTCAAACGCTCCAATAACGCTATATAATAGTCGATGTTGATGGTTGTTCCTTTTTCAAGATAGTCAATGAATATTAAACCATGAGCATTCTAAAATACTGACGCCATAACTTTGCCTGCTGACTTTTGCATCTTTCCAAGCTTTGGAGTTGGTTCATCTCGTGCAGTTCACTCGCTGACGGTCGATTGGACTCCGGTGTGAAATTATGGAGCCATGTTTCACCCATTGTCATATATCGCCACATAAATTCAGATTTATTACGACTAAACAGCTTCAAACACAGCTCAGAATCATCAATTCGTTGTTGTTTTTGTTCAATTGTGAGCTCATGCGGCACCCACTTTGCCTAGAGCTTTCTCATACCCAAATATTCATTCACGATATGTCTAACACTTTCCTTTGATATCTTTAGGGTCTCAGATATTTTGATCAATTTCACTTTACGGTAATCTAAAATTATTTTGCGAACTTTTTTGATATTTTCGTCGCTAACAGCCTCTTTGGGGCGTCCACGGTGCGCATCTTCGTTAGTGTTCATTTCGATTCGTTTAAACTTAGCAAACCACTTCTCAATGGTTGATTTTCCTGGTACAGAGTTCGAATAATGTTTCTCAAGCCAAGTCTTGGCTTCAAGAGCATTTTTTTTCACTAGAAAGCAATGCTTTACAAACACGCGAAATTCCTTTTTATCCATTGTTTTTAAACTAACAAAAGTTGCTTCACTAAAAATACTATATCTCACAAACTGTTAGTCCGACAGCTGTCAAATTTATACACGTGTCTTTCGAAGGTTAGAACTAACTAAAAATCATATGTTTTTAATAACAGTAGCCCCATCTATGTCTCAGCCTACGAACTTTTCAGCCCAACTGTTATATTGTCACCAATTTTCACTGAGGTTGATTTGATTTGAGTTTTTTGAGCCAGAACCAGTTTTGGCTATATCGCGCCTCCAACTAGGTAGACATTTTACAACTAGGTTCACAAATCTGTTTTGGTTTTAAAACTAGTTAGATGTATAAATACCAATGTCCTTAAGATATGAGAAAATGTTAGACTGAGTGATGGATGAAAATAATGACTGATGGAAGCTACCAAAATGACGTAGTCTCTGGTTTTTAAATTTTCTACACTCGATTAAAATATGCATAACAGTTAATTGTTCTTTACAATTGGTGCCTTCTGGTTCATTTAGAAAAAGCTGTTTATGAGTTTTTCGTGTGTAGCCAATACGCAAGCGGTTTAAGGAATCAGTATTCTGTCATTGGCGATTCTTTATAGTTGTGCTGGTTACCACCAGGGCTAAAGAGAATAGAAGAGCTAGTTCACTCCGCTCTTAGAGCTGAAGCTATGATTTCCCTCCTCATGACGTCACTGTGTCCACAGATCTCGGAGATTGCAAGCAAAGATATTATGATAACTTTGCATCTTTCTCTTCGTAAAAATAAGTTAGACTTTTTCTGGTTATTAGCTTTCAAACTTTACGTAATTTACACATTATTTCCGTTCATAAACATAGTTCAAAAAAACTTCCTTGGTTATTATATTAAAAAGAAATACTATTATAAACTTATAAAAATGTTTTACTAGTTGGCGAAAATGACACTATAAATACTTTATTTTAAAAAGTTCAGTTTTAACTTTAATTATTAAGAAAAACGAAAGCATATATCGACACTTTTTTATCTACATATTCTTTTATAACGATAAGTTGAGTTAAATTTAGAATCCCTGATTTTAAAATATGTCGTTAATAGCAATTTGTTCATACTTAATCATTAGGAAACATCAACCTTAAACGCTAATTACTGAAACAAAATAATTTAGGTTCATAATGGCATTAGAAATTTTACAATTGTTTATAGATATTTAAATTTACGATATAATTTATAGATATTTAAATTGAAGAGAATATAATTTTTAAAAAAAATCATAAATATTTGGAATAACTACATTAAAGAATATGTTATGAAATTAGGAGAATTTCAACTATGTACTATAATTTTATTTATACTTTTTATTTACATTTTAATTTTCTTTGACGTTATCCATTTTTTAATTCACTTTTTGAAGTAGCGAGGCGGTTTCTATTTATATAATGAATTTTTATAAAAGTTCTTAACGACAGAATAAACGTATTGCTGTTTTATATTAACTGTGTCATTTCGGAATCCATTCCTTACATTTGTTCATTTACTTAAGGGAACATGCGGAAAATTATATTTTTTCCTTTTGTTTTTCTATCAGAATTTTTGCAAGTTGCAATCGCGCAAACTGGCATTTCGATAATAGTTTTAAATTCTTGTAAATTCACTGCAAAAACTGAGGAAAGTCATTATAGAAAATAACAAATGTCTTAGAATGTTTCGCAAAAAGAAAAGATCCAATATTAGTTAGAGCTAGTAAGGCTAGTAAGGCCGTTCTTGAAGTAAAAGTGCAAGCTTTGCGCCAAAGTGACGTCACTAGAGAAAATCGGAGGATTGGTGCGGCGAGAGTTACTTCAAAGGAGTGAACCAGCCCTTCTATTCTCTTTAGCCCTGGTTTACAACATGAAATGTTGCTAATTATTTTTGTTAAAATTTGTTAAAACTGTAGTTTTTTCTTCATCCATTTTATCTTCTTCATCGCTCTGTCACAGAAATTTGATATGAAAAAGTTATCCCCGAAATATCAAAGTGATTAGTTTTTGCATTTACGTTATGTACACTACCTCTCATTTTCAATACATCTCCGTTTATTTTTCGAATAGAATGCAAGATGTGGTACCTGCAATATCTTATTACGTCCCGTAGCTGTTCGTTAAGTCTGCCTCCACTTATTTTGTTGTACAGTGCACAAAGATATCACTCTGAATGACTTTTGGTAAAATGATCGAATTTTCACGAATTAAATGCCGATTACATTGGTTTAAACGAATGTCTAAACTACCTAATTTGTACTAACTATTAATTTATCGAATCAGACACAAAAACGCATTTTCTCTGAATAAACATATGCAACAAAGAGAAATAGATCGGGTTTAAATCGAGTTTCACATATTGAAATAGTGCTTATTGAAATATAGAATTACTTGGTGTTATTTGTAAATGTTAGAAAAAACAATTAAAGTACACTGGTCGACAAAATTAAGAGATAAAAGACATTTTCCCAAATATCTAAAGAATTACTGAATATAAATAAATGAAATTTGGCATGGATATAGATTATTCCATGATAATAAAGTATGCAAAGCAAAAATGAAAGTGCCATTCACTGGCAAGACCTATTGCCAATAAATCCAATGTAGTCTGAACTTAAGGATAAAAGATTACAGTAAAAGTGAGGCTTGTACAGTGTGTGTTGCCTCTAGTATGGTGTATGGTCAGCCCTGACAGACAGCACGCACAACGATTATGCATGCTGTTAATAAGGGAGTTAAGGAGGACTTGTGGAAGACCCTCCCATTTTTCCACCAGAGCAATTTTTAACTCCAGAATGGTTCTGGGGGGAGGTTGGCGCATCGCAATAGCTCTCCCAAGAGCATCCCAAGCAAGTTCAATAGGATTCTGGTCAAGGAATTTGGCTGACCAATCCATTCGTTGAATATCCTCGCTTTCCAGATACTCATAAACCATGAGAGCCCTATGTGGTCGCGCATTGTCGTCCATAAAAATGAACTCAGAGCCAACAGCGCCCCTGAAAAGACGCACATAGGGCTCAAGGACAGGACCTCTTGCTTGTACATCTGGGCATTCACGGAATCATTGTCAAACACATGGAGCGGTGAGCGGGTATCTTACATGATCCCTGCCCAAACCACGAGTCCTCCACCTGCATAATGGTCCCTTTCGATAATGTTGGTGGGATGGTATCGAGTTCCAGGTTCCCTCCATATCAATAACCGTCCAGAAATAGCGTCATAGCGTCATAAAAATGTGCGTCATAGAAGAATATAGCGTCATAGAAATGTGCGAAAATGCTTGCCATCTCTTAATTTTGTCCACCAGTGTAGATAGTAATTACAAGCAGGGGTGTGTCCAGACATTTTGTGAAAGGTCCGCTTTTTGTAAACTTGTGAAAAAATTACTCGTAATTTGTGAATATAAAATAAACATTAAGTCACATTCTTTCAACCAGGGTCCGCTTTCGTGAATTTGTGCAAATAGGGTCCATTATTGTAAAAAAACTTTTTCAAGGAGTTTTTAAATTGTAAAGACATACAAAATTATACTTAAAACTAAAACTAAACTCAGTGACGCGACAGCCCATAGAGGGCCAAGGCCTACTGTGCCCGTCTCAGTTTTCTTGATCTTGGGCTCTGGGGTGCAGAGTTCCAGTCAGGTGGGATCTCCCCCCCCCAGTGTTTAGCTCCCAAGCATGCTTGGCACTCATTTATCGACCCACTGAAGGAACGAAAGGCTGAGTCAACCTTGCCCGACCCGAGGATCGAACCAGGGACTTGTGGCACGACAGTGCGAAGCGCTACCACTGAGCCACCGGGCGTCGCTCAAAACTGTAATATTATAATTAAAAAAAATTAATTTTTAAAAAATAAACAGCAATTGCAGCTACTAAATTAGCGATGCAACATATAAATATTTGGTATTTAGCCTATACTGTTGAACGCAGAATATTCATTTCGGACGAATAAAGGAAGAAGCGTCTACCGAAGACAAAATTTAGTTCGTCTACATCTGTCTTTCTCCCCCCCCTTCCTGGGAAGGGTTTACTCGATTAACAAAACAATAATGAAGATAAAGAAATTTGTGAAGGGTCCGATTAAAAGATAAATTATTTTGTGAAGGTTCCGTTTTCATGAAAAGATATTTTGTGAAGGGTCCTTTAACGGACCCAAATTTCTTCTAAACAGACCCCTGACAAGTATTAGTTTAATTAGGAGCGTGATTAAAATAAAAGTAAGCCAAATTTATTGGTAAGTGCTATTGCTGATTATTTGGCATAACCGATCTAATCCGTCGCAATGAGCCCATTGATCGACTGAGTTAAGGTAGGTGGGTACTTAATTTATGTCGCACCGGAGCTACACAATGGGCTATTGGCGACAGTTTAACGAGGACCAATACTACGCACCCTCGGATTGATCCTAGTTGTCACCCACCAGCTTACTGACTGCAGCCAGTGATGCTTGATTTCGGTGTTGTGCTGGGAACCATGCCACTGTGTTAAGGATAAAGAAATTAATAATGACTCTTCAAAGTTATAAATATAATACATAATATTTTCAACTTTAAGTAATATTTGTAAGAAATTTAGCAAAATAAAAACAATACTATTCACTCTTTCATTTCTAACTGTACTAGAAGCTTGGCGAAGCTGATTAATAGCGAATTGTCAACGACCAAAATAAAACCATTTATTTCAATGCAAAATTTTTTAAAATTTACTTAGTTAACGGAAACATTGTTTTATTCAAAATCCGAATCAACAAAAAATATTATTTAAAATTTATTCTAACAATTTAAGCAAGAAATAAAAACTATAACGTAGAATATGCAGTATGGATAAACTTATTTTATAATTGGGCTCAAAAATTTTCAGATTTGCTTAAGAACTTTCTTAAATATGGCTAAATGCACTTTAAGAGAGTAAGTAAATTAAATGACCTGAAGTTCAAACCGCTTCCCTAACGACTATCTGGATGATATTTGCCAGATAAACCCCCAAATATGGGTACCCCCCATATTTTGAGAGTCAGAAATCGAAATCGATCGAGAAAAAAGTATTTTTTCAGAGGAGCTACGTTTTTGTGTCTGATTTTGTAATTTATTTGCTAGCCCTAATTTAAAATCACCCCTTTAAGCGATTATGGTTGGAAATTAGTTCTTGAAAATCCAATCAATGGAACAAAAATTATTCCTAGTGATATATTTTTTTATTTCGCGCATTGAACATTGGTCGTGAAAAGAAGCAAGTCATTTTTGAACGTTTCCTCAAATTGGAAATTGTAGAGAAGTATGTTTATTTGATAGCTATATCATAAACAGGAGTGTTGTAGCAAGGTGTTCGGCGTGATGTTTGGCGAAAGTTCGTATAGTTTGTCTGCAGTAAGAACACCTCCGCCCCTTTACAAAGTCTGAGGCTGTGTGTTGCTATGGAAACAAGAATAGCGCATCTCAGGGAGGGTAGCTTCTCTTCACTCAAGGGATGACACAATAGACCGAAGAAATAGACCGAATTAATAGACCGAAATAGACCAAAATAGACCGAAGATTCCCTTTCCCTCACCGACCCGAACCAGAACCTTTCCTGAACAGTGAACCCCCACCCCTACTTAAAATAGTTATAGCTCGTTACCATAATCACCACCATTGGCCCAGACGAATGGCTAGGGGAGTTCTTACTTTAGACAAACTTTGTTATTTAGGTTTCGAGCAGAACTGATTATTAAGGAAACTTTATTTACGTCACACTAGCGCTGCACAAAGAGCTATTGAAAACTATTATGAAGACTGCGTTGGAGAATTTCTAAGAGGTAGACTCTGTTTCTATTTCAAATAAGAGAAATATTATTCCAAGCTCTTAATTAGAAAAACTTTCTATGATTAAAGCTTCAGAATTATCGCTTACTGAAAGAAACTTTCCGATATAATTTTCAAAGAACTATCAAGATAGTTTGTCTGAACATTTACATCTTTCGAAGAACTTAAATCAGGAAAAAAGTTTATAAAAGTGATATCCAAAAGGACAAAGTTCAAAGCCTCCTTTCAAATTCATGCTGATTTTATGGAAGCGAAAGGAAGCTGTAACTTATCGATATCTATAATCAAACTTCGTCACTATCTCAGAGAACTATACGTCAACAAGGATAATCACTTCTATAGCAGACAAATGAAAGGAAGTCTTAACTGAAATGTGGAACACAAGGATTGCACCCGTGATCTTTTGATAGAAGTTACATCGACGAATAGAGAAACTTAGTAATATCTGAAAGATAATACCTCGTCTTTCTGTAGATCAGCCCATTTTGTGGGCTTTTATACGACTTACTATCAAGCTTTGAAAGGGTATTATAATTAGCGAGACTTTCTTTTGCTGACTTTCGCGAAATAAATGAGGTACTGAACACTAAATTTTTTATCACTATTGGTCCAAAATTCAATCTACGGAAACTGAAAGACTACCTACAATTCATTCACTAGGAGTTGGCGCTGGGCTCCACCTCCTCTGACGCATAGTTCATTTCAGAGCGGGAGTAAGAGGAGAAACATCTCCGCTCTTGAAAATGACCCAACTTGTAATGCGTGCCAAACGCAAACAGTTAAATCTTTTCCGGTCACTTACTTAGCTTTATCATCTGCTATTATACTTTTCGTTACTCTAGCTAATTAAATATATTTTAAATTTTAAAACTGCTGGTATCCCAGAAGAATATTGCAAAGTACAAACTATCCACTCAAAAGAGAGAGATATCATCAAATTTAGGAAATATTTAATGTTAAAAAAATGCACATGAAGATAGAGAAATAAATATTTTTCTCAGTCGGTCTCCAAATAGCAACCTTGTTCAGGATTGTTCACATTCTTTTCCCAAAAAGAGCGAAATAGTATCGCCGAATACCACGTGATGAAGGCGGAGCCAAGTGCCAACTCCTGGTGAACGAACTGTACTACAAATACAATGATAGCAAATGGGTGAAGAAAGTCAGAAGTGTGAAAAAAAAATCATGAATTAATGAACTCAATAAAAAGAACACTATCGAGTGCCTCGAAGTAAGGTTTAGCCCATTCCTAAATTCAGACTTCTGCTATGTTGGACGACTTAAGAAAAGATTGGATATTTACATGAGAGTTATTAAATTTTAAGCTGGAATTGTGTAATTGTCGATTCAATGCAATTGGAATAATACTGCATTTTGGAAAAAAACTAATGGAAGAGATTAATGACAAAAGTGTCTACTTTGTGGAAAGGAAGATCCGAGGGAAAATTCCATTGAACGTATTTTTTTTTCTAATACTCACCCGAATATTGACTTTTGTCGGTATCAGAAGAGCAGTGTTGTGGGCCACTCTCGTAAGGGTACCATATTGTGTGGGCTAACATTGCTCTCACAGTAGGATGGACAGATAATGCAGAGAAGAGAAGAACCGGGATTCGAACCCGGGACTCCCTGACTTGAGGTCAAGTCAGCTCCGTGATCACTTTACAACTGGTTTGTATTAAGCATATTGTATTATGCAATAGCATCTTTTTTGAATAAAATATGTGTGAATAAATAATGTGTGCGTGTATTTCTTAGAAAGAAAAATAATACATGTATTGAAATGAGTCCCGCAGTGGACTGATTGTTAAGACACGGTTCCCAGCAGATCACCGAAGTCAAGCATCACTGGCTACGGTCAGTGTGCGGGTGGGTGACCACTTGGATCAGTCTGCGTAGGGACCGAGGGTGTGCGGTATTGGTCCTCGTTAAACTGTGCTACCGTAAATTGCTCGACTTCGCGCGCAGGTCGTCGGGCTACCGAAGAGGGGGTGCCATCCCCTCCGCAGAGGATCAAAATTGTGATGGCATGTCTTCGGATCATCCTTCGGGATGTTTCCCAGACCGTCGCCAATAGCCCATTGTGCAGCTCTAGTGCGACGTAAATCAACAACAACAAGTATTGAAATGAATGAGAGGTAGTGAAACTGTATATTGTGTGACAGTTTTTAAAGTAATAAGTAGACAGTGTAGTAAAGATGTTTTACATTTTTAATAAAAAGACAGTTGGATTTTTTTTTAAATTGAAGGTTAAATGACTCTCTAATCGATTATGCATTTTCAATTTTTCCCCCTATTATTTCTCCCGATCTTTTCATCTTATATATTCTTGTGTTTTATTTACTCTAGACATGAATTTTTAATTAATATTACATTTACGATCACGCTTAGGGAAATTTACATCGTATTTAATGTCTAAATATTTTTTGTTGTCGATTGTAATTGTTTCGATCGAGTAACTCCATCTCATCATTTAAGGGGAAATGGAATTTTTTCAGGGTGTGAGAAGGAAAACAAGTTTGTAACCCCTTAAGCTTTGCTTAAAACTAAATTCAGTGTTGAAATAAAGCGATGCGTATTGCACCAAAAATGAAATTATTTTACTGAATGTTTCGTCTGAGATTAGAACTTGATTTCCAAAACTTGATAACTATGTTGAAAATCCTATTCCTTACTGGTTTAAAATTTACATGTTTTATTCAGAGTAAAAAAAAAAAAATGTTTTCGGAGATGCGACGGAGACATTTAACGTCTTATAAAAAAAAAATCCTTTTAGGCATAAATAAAACGGTTGCATTCAGATAAAAGTGGTTTAAAATTATGTTCCGTATCAGCAACTAACTCATTGTGGCAGGAAAATAACTTAAAATTATTATTTTCAGTGGTGCTTCATTATTATTAATACATTGAAATTAGAAAAGAAAAATATTAAGTAAACTCTAAGCACCGAATTTTCTATCAAAAAACCCCTGTGGCAGAATTGCGGTGACATTGTCGCAGAACGTTAGAGTTTTTGCAGAAAGATTTTTCATTCGGGAATTGAAAAAATTTTGGTTTTCTTTTCTGCATAGTTTTGCAAAAAATGGTTTTTTCGTGCAGAATTTTTTTTTAAAGCGCATCAGTGAAGAAAGAAATAATCGTGATTTTTCTATTTCTCATTTGAGATTTTTAAAAAAATCGGTAATGACTGATTACAGCTCAAATTTCAAACTAATAATATAAAATTAGAAAATTTAGAAATCGCAAAAGTTAAAAAGATATTTCGCTCTAGAAATAAAATTCTTTCCTTCAATTTTTCTTTAAAGATTACTATGTCTTACATTCACTTATTTGAGTATCTCTTTTATAATGAGTCCTATTCACGTGATTTCGTCATCGATCTTTATTTACTGCACAGATTTTACCATTTTTAATTTATGTACGAATTTTAATTTATTATCGTTTAATTTATTTACGAATTTTAATTTGTGTGATTTAAAAAATTCGAAAGAGTAAATAATTAATGCATTTTTCCGCCTGCAAAATGCGGGAACATCGCCTATAATATAAAAATTTAAAAAAAAATATTACAATCAAAATAAAAATTTTTTATACATTTTTATTCTATACTTTCTTCTGTAAACACAAAGTCTCCGTTACTTTAAATTAGTAATTGTTACAATTAAAAATATCTTAAAGCAAAATATTAGTGGTTGGGAAGTTAGTTGCAGAAAGCCCGAAAATATTCTGCCACAGGGCTAAAAACTAGTTTTAGATGAACGAATGGCCTTTTGAAATTTTAAGGAATTAAGTTTTGTAAAAATTATTTTTAACAATCTTTCTTTAAAACTTTATCAATGTTAAGATGCGTTCTTAATTAAGAACTTATATTTAATATATACTTATCAAATGCATCGATAATTATAAGTTCTCTCTCCTCTGTATTTCCTATAATTTTTAATTTAAATACTTTTTGGCAATTCTTCTAAGTATCTTAATGTTATGGAATTTTCGACTACTTTTTAAATAAATCCAAGTTTTCAGCTCAGATTTAGTAACTTTCCATTTCACGAAATTTAACGTAAAAAATATTGGAAAATTAATATACTAATTAATATTTTTTTATTGTGCATGGATGTGTTAGTTTTTGTGGAACCCAATTCATTACGCATCGCTTTATGTATACAATTATACTTAATCATAAAAACACAAATTTTTATTGCATTTTGAAAGATGGTTTTCTAATAGTAAAATATTCAAATGAATAAATTGGAAGTAAATAAAGACATGCCGCATTGGTGCTTAAACATTCGCAATTGATTCTTATATTTTCAGTTTAACATTTATCTTGTAATTTCCGTTGCCTTAATCTTTAACTGAACATTTAATAATGTTATTAAGGAGTTTTAAATGTCCATGTACTACTATGTAGGATTATAAAAATATTAAACTAGAGTACATCTGGGATATGTTTTGTAGTTTATGATGCTAAAACTGGTAAGGGAGGCAGGAAGAGTTAAGAAGAAAGGGGTTACGAATCACGTGTTATAAACCCTGTGGAGCTTATTGTGAAACAAACACGAAGAAAAAGAGGAATTTTTTAAGCCCTTAACGAGTAACCACATACATGAGTCCACATGCATGATGGATAAGATCATTTTATCACATTTATTGTAGCCGTAACTAATTTAATTGTTATTAATTATATAACTATAATTAATTTCATAATTAATCATTATAAATATTCTTGGTGGACAGTGGGAATTAAATTTTATGCCCTTCTAAACTGTTAAGGGTTAAGCTCTGAAAGAAAAAGAGAACTTCTATAATGTTCGCATTTATCTAGATTTATATAACTATTTTACTGATAATTCACTTGATTACAAATAGTAATCCCGTGCGAAATTTTTTTCAAAACTGTTGACAAAATTTCACAATAAGCTCCTACAACGGCATCGCTCAACTCGTGGAACGTATCTACCACAGCTCAAAATCTTATTTTTCTTTTAGTTTTAAATGATCAAATGAAGGTATTGAGGTTAGAAATTTGTCAAAGGTTCAGCACACTTTTACCATTAAACAGTCAGAATCTTTTTGTGGTGCAAAAGTTGCGCACATGATGAGATTGTGGTGCAAAAGTTGCGCACATGATGAGATTGTGGTGCTACTGGGACTGCGATGCTTTACTCTTTTCTAGTTTTGTCGAAACAAGCTCTGTTCTGATGTCAGTGCCCAAGTTAAAATTTTTTATGGTATGGTTTTCCATTGATGGAACAACATAATCTTGATGGTAATCATCAATAATTCCATCATGAATATTTTTGATGGTATCCAACTTAAGTAACCATCACCCCAGTGTAGGAATTCGGACTGATTTATGACGATCTAACGTATGAGTAGTTACTTGTTTTGATAGTTTGTTCATGTGAAGCCATCAGAAAATTTCCATCATGGTTTCCTAGAAATCGAATGTTAGAACGATCATGAACAACCATCATTCTAATGTAGGAATGATTCGTGATGGGCGAACGGAAAATAAAAACGAAATGTTTTGATGGTGCATTCCTGAGAATCAACAAAAGTTCTCATTAAAACCATCATGGAAATGTGTAGTTGGATTCATCATGGATCATCACGGATCATTACGGACCACCACGGACTCTGTTGATCCATGGGAATCAAACTTCTCTTGATGGTTAACCATCATAGTATAAGAGTAGGATTTTCATCATGGCATGATGAAAGTTTGCTGTCATATCATAAACCGAAAAAAGTGGTTAGTAGTCTTTGTGGTTTTGCATCGTGAGTTTACTTTTATTAAAGCAGAGGTGCCAACAATTATGATTTGTTCGTTATTATTACGTTTTTATAGTAATTTAAATTTCGGATTTGGAGAATTTACGTTTAATATAAATTTACTTAACCCTTAACTATTAGCTATGAAATTTTATTGTTTGCAAATAATATAATTTTCTACTCCTCAAACAATTCTGAAAGCGCTAAATAAAAGAAAGCATTCTGGTAGAAGCAAGAAATTTAGAAAAAAAAGGAAATAAATCTCATATTTGAACCTTTCAACAAGGTATTTTGAAAACTTCTCCTTAAAAAAAAAAAGCATAAAAACGTTAACTCAAATCTGAAATGTAATGAGAAGAAGATGTTTAGCAGGTCGTATGCAAAATGGTGAAAATGCAATAATGGCTAGTTCTAGTTTAACCAAAAGCTTGAAAATTGATTACAATTAATAATTTTGAATTGATCGTCTGATAATAGGGTGCGTGGCGTTTTTAAAACAATGCTTAAAAGTGCATCTTTTTGACTTACGGTTTTTGAAAGTCCTTAAAGGTGCTTTTTTTCATTGGAGGTTTGTAAGTGTTTAATTTTCATTCTTTTAAAATAATATTTTTTCTTTGTTGTGCAGATCGTCGTCATAAATTACAAAAAAAGGCATGATTTTCGCAATATTTATCAGAAACTAGTTATTTTACTATGATTACGTGAAGTCTTTGAAAATATTTTTGCATTTTGTTGATTGTATGTATATAAATGAAGAACTTATATAGATAAATAAGCTTATAAATGAAAAACTTATGTATATAAATGAAGAACAATAGGAAGAAATAATTTTTATTACTGCACATATCCTGATTATGAATTTTGTTTTAAAAAGTGATTAAAAATATTGTTTGAGTGCTAAAAAAGTGGTTAGTTTTTGTGGAAGAATCTGGTTACGCACCTTGAATAATGAAGTATAAAATAGTAGGAATGCAGTCTGACGTATATTTTTATTTAGTCCCTTAAAAATTTGTTACTATTTTGTTTAATAGTAAGCACATGCATGACTTTATTAGTATTACATGCCTATATAAACTTGAGTTGTATATACACTTTAAAATTGCGTAATTGTAAAATTGTGTAAAAAAACTAATTTCTGTTTCTGTAATCTGTTTTACACCAACTTTATATATTTTTGTGTTCTGATTTCTAAAGCTAGTTCGGAAAGTTGGCACCTCTGTTAAAGGGACCACTATAAAAATTAAACTTTTGAGTCAAATTTAGATTAGAATATTAAGGAAGCATGGATATATCTCAGAGATCGGATTAAATGTTTCAATTTTGGTAATAATTTTTAAGTCAAAAATAAACAATCGATGTTTGGTGTTTTATGCAGTTATAGTTTTGGTGATAGATGAACCCATTTGGTGTGAAAAGGTTTAACCAAAAGTTTTTCTTAATGCGTAAATTGCGCGAAAATGGATTATCAACATTCACAAAAATGCTTAATATTTCTTTTGTAAAAAAAAAAAAAGTTTTATGTGTGTTTAAAATGAAAATGAGAGTAGAGACATTTCCAAAGAAGAGGTGTGCGTTATTTTTCATTTACAAATTCCTTACATTTTTCCCTACGAATAAGATTAAGATTGAAAGCTCCCTTGCTAGTTCAATAAAATTTTGGTTGTAACTTTGGTTGTTTAAAATGAAAATGTTGAGACATTTTCCATGAAGAGGTGTGTGTTATTTTTCATTTACAAATTCCTTACATTTTTCCCAATGGGAGCATTTTTCCCTATGAATAAGATTGAAAGCTCCCTTGCTAGTTCAATAAAATTTTGGTTGTAACGCTCTTGGGTTCGTAATGCCATTACGAGTTTATCGCTGTGTTGTGTCGCTTTTGGCTCTTTTGCTTAAAAAGGTCTGCATTAAAATTGATACCAAGTAACATTTTACTACAATAAGCAGCATGAAAAATATTTATCTGCAGAGTCCGTGGTTAGATATATTTTTTCTCCGTAAAGCAAAGTAAATAAATTTGTGTACACTAAATTTGATGCAGATTATGATTCTATTATTTGTTAGTTTTAGCTTCAAAAGAGATAGTGTTTTAAAACTCACATATAATTTATCTTTTGGTATTTTTTAAATGCTATATACTTAACTCACATATTAGATATTTAATATTGAAATTGAAATATTTGGCTGGATAATTTTATAACACATAAAAAATATTTTAGATTTTTTTTAGTATCGTTATTTTTCAAAACAGATAAAGAAATTCGTAGTAGTATCTGTTATCAAAGTAAAACCTAGCTCTAACCTTTTCATATGTTTAAGACAGGTATAATTGCTTATGATTAATAGAACATTCTAATGATTTTTTTAAACATAAATTTCTTCATTTTTTTTCCTTCCAAAATACTAGAAAACTGAAATTTATTTACAAAGCTGCACACATACAGTTTATTAAGAGTGTTTTAGAATGGTTAGATTTCAGAAAAAAAAAACTCTCGATCAAACAAAAAAAACTTTTAAACTTCTGTTTAACCTGTTTATGACCTGTTATGATTTGGTATGCCGAAATATTTCGTCATACACGAACTACTGCTGCAAATTACTTGAGGTGTAATGATTTTCGAACTTTTTTTATAATTATAATGAGTTAAACAAAAGTTGCAGTCCCCGGTTAACTAAACTGTCGATTCAGCGTTAGAATACTTGTATTATCCAAGCTAGATAACTTGCATTAATATCAGTTATGCAGGTTTACATGCAACTAACCTTATGTTGTACATTTGACAATTATTAGCTACCCTACTGATGAACTCTATTCCATTTTAAGTATATTGCGCGTCAGTTTAAAAGTTATTGTAGCGAATAAATTTTGTCAAAAAGTTATCAACTGAAAACATTTTATTTCATCCCCGATCCCTGAGGGATACGGGCCTGGTACGTTTTCTGGAAAAATATTACTAAAATCTTTTTTCCATTATGCATTAAATAAAATTGAAATTAAAATAAAATAAAATTAAAGCAAGTTTCAAATAAAACAAAATGAAAATAAAAGGAAATTTTCCTCACTTTGAAGAAGGGTTCCAAAGAGTAATCAAATTTAGGGTGTAAGAAATAATTGATTTTACGAAATGATCTCTAATAGTTAAAAACGATAATGTTTTTCATTGTTTTGAAACTTTTCTTTAAACAGAAGTTATTAATTTTTAGTTTGACACTTTTTTTTTAGAATTAAAATATCATTACGTACTAATAACCATTTTTTTTTGCTTTCTATAAGACGGAAATTCAATGATGAATTATGATAAAATTTTAATAATTAAAATTCTATTTGTTATAAAATTCTCTATATACTATATTTATGAAGCACATATATGCTTGGGAATCAATTCTGTTTCTATCATATACTCTATGAGAAAATCAAATAGGAGTTGGAATCATCAGCAACCATTTCTGTACATTTTAATTTTAGTCTTTTTTTTATTCGAAATGTTAAATTTGTTTTTAACACAAAAGATATTTTTTAATATGGGATTTAATTCCTAATTTTTGCAGCTCATTATTTTTAGAAAATAACGCTTTTAATTTTAAGCTGCAGATTACTATTGGAACTTTAAAAATCGTCGAATTTTTAATTGCTTGAATTTTGGAAAGCGTTTAACTAGACGTACAAAACATTTCTTAATAAAAAATTTTTTTTTCCTAAATTTCTTATTTAGCTGTAAGCAAAAACATCTGATATTTTTTAAAGATTTAAATTTATCTATAAATTCTAAAATAGCTTTCTTAAGAGCTATCAAGGTGAGTATCGTTTTTAAAAAGTACTTAAAGGTGTTAATTTTTGGTTTACGTTTTTTAAAAAATCCTTAAAGATACTTTTTCAATTTGGGAATTGTAGAAAGTGTTTTTTTTTCTTTCAAATTATTTTTTTCTTTGCCTTGTCGAGTGTCATCATAAGTTACCAAAATACCATGATTTTCACTATTTTCCTTTCAATATTTATCAGAAACTAATTTTTTTATCACAATTATTTAAAGTCATTGAAAATATTCTTACGTTTGTTTGATTTTATTTTATAAATGAATCGAAAGAAAAATTTTTTTATTGCTGTGCATATCCCAATTATGATTGTTTTAAAAAAAAAGTGTTTAAAAATATTTTTAGATCGCTTAAAATTACTTAAAGGGTGCTTATTTTTTGTTGAAAAGTTTGGCTACGCACCCTGACTATGATGACAGCCTTGCTAATAATATTAACTTTCGGTGCAAAAAACGGTAGCCTTCTCTTACAACCCCCATTTTCTAGTGGCAGTCATTTTTGTCTGTTTTCAACAATCACAACAAAGAATCATATTGATCTTATAATATTGAAAAAACATCCCTTTACGTTTTAGGCTTTGGAGATATCGAAAAGTTAAAATGTTAATTCTCTAATTCTGTTTAAGAGTGAGCACGTTTTTCTCCCTTCTTAGGGAATTTTTTTCCCCTTTATTATCCCGCATATTAAATTCATTCAATAAAAAATTTATTCCAACAAGTATGACACCATGCGTATACTTAATACACGAATCTTATAAGCTTGAGTGAATCGTTTCACTTTCAAAAATGCTCTGATTCTTTTATTCATTTATTTCGATACACAATCATTAATCTTAAGAAATATTTCATTATAAAAATTCTATCAAAATTTCATAAATGGCTGAAGTCAAATTCGTTATTTTCTGTTGCAAAATGTTATACAATTTAATAAGCTACGGACTGAGAACAACAGTAACTTTTCCTTTTATTTTTGTTCAAGACTTAATTTTTAAAACCGTTTGATTTTGTTGCATTGACTACTTAATAAAGTTTACGATTAACTTAGTAACTGTTTCCAGATTTTAAGCAGTAAGACTAAACATTCAACTTATTCACGTATCAACACCATTTCTTTTGAAATCTTTAACACAGTTCAGGACTCGGTGACAGATATATATATATACTTATAAACTACACTTTTTAGGGTTATTTTTAATAACTAATCCACTCTTTGCTTCAAGGAAAGGAAAACTATGAAACCATCTTTTTGCCCGATGATGCTTGATAATTATACTGTAATGAAAGTCCAGTTTGTCACTTTTGTTAATTATGTAGATTTTTTTTATTGAAAATGGAGGTAAATAAGTTTCATGTTTTCTAAAAAATAAGGAATCTTTTATATTTTTTTCGTTATGGTTTATACAAGTTTATACAAGATAGTTTCTACAAGATTCATGACTGTCAATTAATCAAAAGAAATTACAAATAAGGAGGGTTGCAAAAGTGACAAGGTCTCAAGTATGAAAATAGTCAATTGCTTTATCTAAATATCTTACTTCGTCGTGTTATAAGTGTTCTAATTAAAAATACACCAGTCTTTGGTTTCATTTGAACTTGAGGGCCTGTTTAAAAAAGATCAATATCAACATTGATTTATTTCATTAGTATTATATTGATATTATATTGATATTACATTTATATTTCCGTTAATTCATTTAATTCATAATTAATCATTCAGCAAAAGAGGAAATTGAAGCACTTTAAAAAAATTATTTAAAAAAAAATTCACGATGAAATTTTTTTTATTTACTCTGATTTCAAAACTTAAAGGTTCGTAAGAGGAAAAGGTTCGAAAGGTAAAGAGAATCGTAGAAAATTATAATTTTTTTTGGTTAAACGAAATTAAATGAATTCAGTTATTTTAAATTCGTTATATTGTTAAAAATTAATCGATTTAAAGGTTTTTCTATAACTTATTGACAAATTATATTGGTATATCCTTTACTATAATGAGAAGTCCTCCAATAAAATGCAGCAATAGCTTCGGAAAAAGCTTGTTGTTAAATTACATTGAATGAAGGTCGTAGTTTTATCATCCTGAGCGTTTTTAGTTTGGCAAACGCAGTGTTTTGAAAACACTAATGTTTTCAACTTTCGTAGAAACAGTTCTAGATTGCATTTTACCTTATGATTCCATTTAAGATATTTAAAACATATATCATTACTATGTTTATATTTTGCATTGATTTAAATTAGAGCAATTTTCCGTAAAACTGCACTAGTTTCATGTGATAATTTAAACTTTCGTTATTAATATAGTTATAACACTATAAAGGTAAACACTTTTCATAAAAATTTTAATATATCAAACGTTTATCAAATCTACACAGTTTCTTCAAGTAAGCATTAGTACCAAGTTTGATTTTTTTTTTGTATTACTTGCGCTTTTGCGAAAAATTCTGTAATATAATTATCTGTAATATAAAATTACATTATATTGTAGCATTGACATTGGGTCAATATTATAAAAAAATTAATTTTTTAATCTCTAAAAACTCTTACATATTGTATTTTTAACAATATTTATCTTATAAAAAAAATAATTTACTTTGATTAAACATCAATTTCTTATGAGGGTCAAAAGTTGATCCCTAATGGCGGTTTTACGAAAGTCCAAAATCCGGCTGTTCTAGTGTAAAGCAAATGTTTTTTTATTCTTTTCAGAAATAAAGTGGTAGGTAACAGGAGAAAATATTCATTTAGTGAAAAAAAAAAAAAATTTTTAAAAATATTTTTTGCGTTATGGCATGTAAAAAAAATTAAGGCGTTAATGGGTTTTAATAGTTGTTAGACGTGCATCGGTATTCCTCTAATGCATGATAAAAACTAATTTTTTATCAACATATGAAACTTTTCTCAAAAACGGGGAGGAAAAATGAGTTTCTTTTAAACAATTCTTTACTCAGAAAAATTTCAGCTAATCAGGGTAGAAATTTAATTTTAAAAGTCTTTCTTTTTTTCGAAAAAAAATGTCTAGAGACTGCGGTGCTCGCCACTCTCACCAGTCTTACCGCCAGCTTGGCGATTTAAGATCTTCAGGTAAAAGCAACCCTGTGATCCTAGTGATATATATTCTGTCCTTCAGAGGAAGAACAGCCACTTACCTTTTCAACTTTTTCACTAGCTAGCTTGGTCGCAGGACGACCCATAATGTTTAATTTAGTTTATGTTATATTGATGTTTGTGTTCATGAAATAAATATGCTTTATGAGAAACCCGCATTTCGTACTCACTTCAGTGGTGACCCGGACTTAGTAACATGCTAAGATCAACTTTCATGGAAGAACCCTTGGATTATACTGTATGAATTATGGCATTACAAAGCTAGCTGGCGACGATTCAAGTATGTTTTTATGGTCATTCGCTTGGTTTAGGTATGCAATTTCTCCCTCTTAGTCATTAAGTTATCAGTGGTAGTATTTATATTTAGGTAACTAGTCAATTCTAAACTTAAAATACTTGTCAAATTACGTTAATACATGAATTAGTTTTAGCTGTTTAAACTTGCTTCTATTTAAAGTTCAAAATGCCAAATGAAGGTGAGCAGAATCTTGCCGAAGCACAAATTGCTCGTATAGCTGTTAAACTACCACCAATATGGAGAAATAACATCAAACTTTGGTTTGTTCAGGCAGAAAGCAATTTTGATTTATCAGGAATTACTAACGACCAAACTAAATATAACAATATCATTGCAGCAATAGACCCAGAGACTTTATCAGCAGTTTCAGATATTTTGTTTAATCCTCCAACTGCAAATAAATACAATACTCTTAAAGAAAGACTTATCGCGGAATTTACAGACTCTGAAAGTAAGCAAATCCGTAAACTTCTTTCTGAATTACAATTAGGAGACGACAAACCGTCCCATTTATTGAGGAAAATGCAAACGCTGGCAGGTACATCTTTGAATGAAGATTTTTTTGAAAACCTTATGGCTGCAGCGTTTACCACCAGAGATACAAACAATTCTTTCCGTTAGCTCAGAGTCACTAGAAAATTTAGCTAAGCTAGCGGATAAAATAGCCGAAGTTAAAACGGATTCCCTTCCAAATGTTTGTGCAACGAATAACGCCACGAGTTCGAATCCCTTACTCTCAGCAAAAACACGAGAAAATCCGTCAACATCGAATCCGCTATATCAGGAAGTATGTGCACTTCGCCAGCAAATAGCTGCACTTAGCCAGCAAGTTGAAAAATTTTCTCGCGAGAGATCACGCAATCGTTCTCGAACAAGATATAATAATTTTCGTAGATATACATCTAGCTCTAGGGATCGGAAAAGATCGTCTGAAATCTGTTTTTATCATTCGAAATTCGGCCAAAAAGCTAGAAAATGTTGTTCACCGTGTTCATACAACAATAACCAGGAAAACTAAAACCGGCTGTCGCTATTACAGCAACAAAAGATCCGACAGCCGTACGTTCGTGTCGCTTATTTGTATATGATAAAAAAACTCATTTAAAATTTTTAGTGGACTCAGGTTCAGATGTGAGCTGCTTGCCCGTCCCAAAAATGATTAAAAATTTACATCCTGGTCCCTTACAGTTAACTGCAGCTAATAATTCAAAAATTTTTACCTACGGAAGTAAATTATTGAACATTAATTTAGGATTACGAAGAGACTTTAAATGGAAATTTTTAGTTGCTACGGTGCCTATTCCAATTATAGGAGCAGATTTTTTAGAGCACTTTGGACTGTTGATAGACCTAAAACGTCGTAAATTAATTGATGGTGTCACTAATCTTTCTTTATTGGGCATAACTGCCAAAACTAATGTTTTTTCAGTAAAATTAATTTCAGGTGACACATATTATCATAGATTATTATCAAATTTTCCGGAATTAACTAAATTAACACCAAAAATTAAGCAGGCGTGTCATAATACTGTGCATTACATCGATACAACTGGTCCGCCTATACACAATAAACCTAGGCGATTAAGTCCAAAAATATACGATGTTGTAAAACAAGAATTTCAGTTTATGTTAGAGCAGGGCATTTGCCGGCCTTCGAAGTCACCATGGTCATCTCCACTCCATGTCGTTACTAAAAGCTCGGGAAGTATTCGACCAGTTGGAGACTATAGGAAATTAAACGCCGTGACAACTCCGGATCGGTACCCTATTCCCCATATACAAGATTTCACACACGCGCTGAATAACAAAAATATTTTTTCTAAGATTGATATAGTCCGTGCTTATTTTCATATCCCAGTACACCCAGATGACATACAAAAAACTGCTGTGTGTACGCCTTTTGGGCTTTTTGAGTTTCCCTTCTTAAATTTCGGTCTATGTGGAGCCGCGCAAACTTTTCAGAGGTTCATGAATGAAATTCTGGGAGATTTGCCTTTTTGCTATGTTTACCTCGATGATATCCTTATTTTTAGTGAATCAGAAGAACAGCATAAAATGCATGTTCAAACCGTGTTTCAAAAATTAAATGAATACGGTTTAACCGTAAATGTATCAAAATGTCTGTTTGGTGTGCCAGAGATTTCATTTTTAGGCCACTTAATAACTAAGGATGGCACCAAACCCATTACCCAATAAAGTAGACCCTATTTTAAATTACCCACAACCAAAATCAATTAAGGAATTGAGAAGATTTCTCGGACTTCTAAATTTTTTTCGTCGTTTTCTACCTCGCGCAGCTCATAACCAAACTCACTTAAATGATTTTTTAAAAGGCTCAAAGCGCAATGATAATCGTATGATTAACTGGTCAGAACAAGCAATAAGCGAATTCCAAAACTGTAAAACTCTTTTAGCGAACGCTACGCTGCTCGCTCATCCTAACCCCGATGCAAATTTAGTACTGCAAGTAGATGCCTCGGATTTTGCTATTGGGGGAGCATTATTTCAAACAGAAAATGAATATCTTCAGCCGTTAGCATTTTTTTCGCGCAAGTTATCCGAAACTGAAAAACGCTATAGCGCATATGATAGGGAGTTGCTTGCTGCATACGCTTCAATCAAACAATTCAGGTATATGCTCGAAGCACGAAATTTCGTTTTGTTCACAGATCACAAACCACTCACCTATGCATTTAAGCAAAAGTTAGATAAATTTTCACCACGTCAAGCTCGTCAATTAGATTTTATATCGCAGTTTACAACAGATCTAAGACACCTAAATGGTTCTGACAATATAACTGCAGATGCGTTATCAAGAATAGCATCTATAAATATGCCAAATCCTATAGATTACAGCGAAATTGCAAAAGCTCAGGAAAATGACAAAGAATTGAACTATTTAATCAAAAATTCTCAAAGTTTGGATTTAAAAAAAGTAAATATGCCAGATTCGAACACTATTTTATATTGTGATATTTCTACTAAAAACGTTAGACCTTTTATTCCAAAACAATTTCGTAAACAAATATTTGATACTATTCATAACTTATCACACCCAGGAATAAAAGCAACTAATAAATTGATTAGTAATAGATTTATTTGGCCTAATTTGAATAGAGATTGTAATATGTGGTCTAGACACTGCATTCCATGCCAGAAATCTAAAATAATAAGGCATACTAAATCCCCTATTTTTAATTTTCCAATACAGTCCAAACGCTTTGACCATATACATCTTGATATCGTTGGCCCATTACCACCATCTAAAGGATTTTCATACTGCTTGACAATGATCGACAGATACACTAGATGGGTGGAAGCTGTTCCAATTCCTGACATTACAGCGGAGACAGTAGCGGAAGCTTTCCTTAAGACCTGGATTGCTCGCTTTGGATCACCTTCAGTGATAACGACCGACCAGGGTCGCCAGTTCGAAAGTAGACTCTTCAAAGCGCTAGCACAACTTCTGGGCATCAAAAGAGTTCGATCCTCACCTTACCATCCTCAAAGTAATGGGATAATAGAACAATTGCACCGACCCTTGAAAGCTGCACTCAAGGCCTACAGTACAGACCATTGGTCAGACGCCTTACCAGCTATCCTGTTGGGTTTTCGAGCAGCATATAAGGAAGATCTACAGTCATCATCAGCAGAGCTCGTGTACGGGACAACACTTCGTCTTCCAGGAGAATTTTTTGACTCAACAACAATGGACTCGTCCCCAATTCAACTAGTCGAGGATTTAAAGAAACATTTCTCTACTATCAGACCATCTCCAGCTTCCAGCCACTTTACAAAGTCAGTGTTTGTGCATCCAGCCTTAAAAGAATGTAGTCACGTCTTCATTAGGAATGATGCTGTGAAGAAACCCTTGCAAACCCCTTACGATGGACCTTTTAAAGTGATTCAGAGAACTGATAAAACTTTTGAAGTTGATATTAGAGGTCGGAAGTCGACAATCTCCATAGATCGTGTGAAACCTGCCTTCATTGAAAGTGAATTATTACAACCTTCTGAAATAACAAAGACTCTAAAGTTTGAAATACCGTGTACTCCTGTAATGCGGGAGACCAAAAATAGGTTTGGAAGAACTGTGCGTTTTCCAAAAAAGTATAGTAAGTGATACACTGCGGGGGGAGTGTGCGGTGCTCGCCACTCTCACCAGTCTTACCGCCAGCTTGGCGATTTAAGATCTTCAGGTAAAAGCAACCCTGTGATCCTAGTGATATATATTCTGTCCTTCAGAGGAAGAACAGCCACTTACCTTTTCAACTTTTTCACTAGCTAGCTTGGTCGCAGGACGACCCATAATGTTTAATTTAGTTTATGTTATATTGATGTTTGTGTTCATGAAATAAATATGCTTTATGAGAAACCCGCATTTCGTACTCACTTCAAGACCATTTCAATTCTTATGCTCATTTTTTTTGTCGTATTGGTTTCTTTTTGGAGTATTAAAAATATTTACTTGATTTTTGCTATTAAGGATAAGTTACTGATCAAATGAAGAGTTTTGTTCACAGTTTAAAAACTTAAGATGTAAAAGTATAATTATTAATTTTGTGATTCGAATCTTAGAACTTTAAAATATATATATATATATATAGATATATTTATGCATGCTTGAATACTTCCGCAATTGCAGTTTTTTAATTGTTATTCAAATTTAAAAGAAAATTTTTGAGGTGTGTATTATATGTTATAAGGAGTGGAAGCACGTTTGCAATCTAAAATAACTAGATTTTTTTTATCCGAAAAGAAACTTATTAAATAAAATTAACTAAGTTAGTTTATTTGATTATTAAAGTGATTCTAGAGTTCATTACTGTGAAGATGAAAGCCGTGATCTTACAGCATCATTGCACTGAATAGCTTTGTATTTGGCCCACTTCATAAAATTATTCTAATATTAGTACTTTTTTTATCTAGAAATTTTTTTATCAACATTTAACTGTATAGTTAGCATATACTAGCATAAACAATTCAATACAACTTTCGACGTATAGTTATAATCTAAAGACACACTGTATAGTTATTTAACATTAATTCAGCGTATAATAGATACCTTTATTAGTTATGATTGGTTTTCAAAGAAAGAGAAAAATGCATAACTAATAACATTAAGATTCCAATTACTTAATATTGTGTTTACGATGTAATTTTTTCTCTCAATGGTCTCAGCCAATTGCAGATGGTTTACCCGTTTAGACTTAAATATGACTACGTTATATTGGGGAACATCGAGTTATGAGCAATCTTAAACTATATTTTGTGTAAATGGGATTTGTAAAACAAATCGGGAGATTATTCTAAAAATTGCGTTAAAGATTGAAAACAAACCTTTAGTTTCAAAAATTTTTTCTTTTTTTTTTTAAATTAAAACATTTCACGGAGAAACTGAAACGTAATTAACTTTAATACTGGGGTAAATTCGACAACTTTAAGCTTCCAAAGGGATTTGATTTTTTCTCTTTTTTTGTTTTAAAAGGGCAAGAAATAGGATAGTGACTATATTCTGTGCAACCTCATTTGATGGAGCTAACAATTATTGAAAATGTACTGTTTTAAGAAACAATTTAAGTTAGTAGCTGCTGTGCAGTTATGATTCAAAATTACATTACACAATTTATGCATAAAATTTTACAATTTAGATAGCTATTCCTGTTCATCACTCACTAAGGTTTTTGCAAGGCATGAATTTGTTGAATAATTTTTTTTATACAGTGTATTTTTTTTTTCAAATATTAGATTTGATTCCTTATCTCGTGAAATATGGAATTGAGATGTTTCAAATAATTTATAAAGCTTGCTGAACAATGAAGAAAGAATTTTTAAAAACTTTTTTGAATAATTGTAGTAAAACGTGATTACGCGATAAATTTAAAATGTCATTTCCGGAAGATTTTAATTGAGAAATTCGACTTTTAAAAAAATAATTAACAATAATAATAATTAATAATAATAGCTAAAAATAATAATAAATAATAATAATAATAAATAATAATTGAATAATTATTTTTAATGCTCAGAATATTTTATTTCAACCATATCCGCCTGTGCAATTGGCAATTGCAAACATTAAAACTAAGAGAAAAAAAAATTTCTATGTCAAGGGCATCAATAATATTTAATTTCATTTTTATTTGACATGGAAAACAGTAATTACGCAAAATATAAATATACCATTTATTTAACGAAACTTATTCACTTAGAAATGCTGTTTGAAATACTCCATAATAAAAATGTCTTGTAAAATAATTTTTGATTTATTGTACGAGGTTATACAAACGAAGCAAAAACATTTTCTGCCACATGGAGATTTCTTTAGCTTCGAATTCACAGCAACAGGCTGTTGGAAATCAACCGTAGCTAGTCTGTTCTTTGTTGCATATAAAATCTTGTATGATCAGCCTTTTGTCAGATAACATTTTCTATTTTATGATGATATTTGAGTAGTGTGTTTAAAACTTAAAAATCATATTATTAGTAGTTATGAGAACGCGTCATAAGCAATTTAAAATAAAGAAAAAGATTTTTCAAATTTTTTTAAAAGATTTTGCAAATTAACGTTTTTGTTGTGCGTGTTAAAGATGGAACATCTAAAATATTTGTTCTTTTTCAATGTGCACAATACCAATAATGCTAAATAGTTGCCTTAATATTAAAACGATCGCTAACGAACCTTTCCTACCACTGAATGTTCTATGATTAATAAGATGCCGAACTCTAATTAAATAAATATGTTGGTGCAAAATCTTTAATGTCTGTCATATCTAACCATTTTCATTTTATGCATGAGTTTGAGTATTTTTATGCATCGCATAACGATATTTTATCAATTATGTATTTTTCTTCTGAAATATTTTTTTTTAATTTTAAATAAATAATTCTTTTTAAAGAATAGATTGGATTTAAACGATTCCGTTTCTTTTTGAAATTTCGATCTCTTCACGTCTTAACAAGTTTTTAAATATGTTAAGACGTGAAAAGGAAATGTCACTTTGTAATTGAGTAGTTGGTAAGTTTTGGATATTCATAATGTTTCGTTGTCTTCCCGTTTGCGAACGTTTGTATCGTTGAGGTTTAAAAAATTTTAACAAAATTTCATTATTTCAAAAAATTTTTAAATATTTTTTATCATCAACAAAGTTTTTAAACGTCTTTTTTACATTAAAAAAGCATAACTTTTTTTAAGACTCGTTTTTTAAATTTATTTTGATTCCGTTGCTTTTTATGAATGTTTCGCCCCGAATAATTATTTTTAGATAAAAATAATTAGAAAATACTAAATTTTTGAAAGGTATATATTGAGCTTCAACTGTATCCGCGTTATGTCCTCTTAGTACAATAATGACTGTTGTTAAAGTGGTGAAGTTTTTTTTAAATTTTGAAATGTTAAGCAATTTCTTTAAAGGTATTAATTTGTTTCAAAAATAGTTCGGTTAAATTATTGGCGCATTAATTTACATTCGTTAAGTAATCTCAGGTAGTTTTATTATTTACGGTACTGCACTCTAAATTCAAAAATGTTATGTCATTTCATTGTTAAACTCGATATTTCGTTTGCGTAATGCCGGAAATGTATATATTCGTGGTAAAAGATTTTGTTTATAACACTATTTATGTAAAAATTTTAGAATATTAATCTTATCGTTGTGAGGATCGTTTTGAAAGTCGTTATAAATATGTGTTCTCACTCAGAAATTGTTCTAATTATTTAAAACTTAAATCTTAGCTATTGTTAATTAAAATACATGAAAAACGTTTAAAAAAGTATCAATCGACACTGGTGCAAAGGTTTTTTAAACAAAAAAAATCTGAATATTTATGTAAAGATAAAGATTGTTTAAAAATGAGCTGAAGGCAGTTTTTGAAAGAAAAAAATATTAACTGATTTTTTGGAAACTAGTAAATTTTTGAGGCATTTGAAAAAAAAAAGTTTTAATGTTACTTTTCTTTTACTTTTTCTTTAATGACTCTTTTTGAATTAAAAAGAATTGTTTAGTATTTTTTAAACAATTTTATAAAATTATACATTTTAAAAAAACAGTGCATGACTAGTTGTCCAGAAACTTGAAGAAACCGAGAAAAAAATTTTTTTTTTCGGAAATGTGATTGCAAAGCTACATCTCGAGACGAAAATAAGAAATCACGTTAACCCTTCTATTTATTAGATTTTTCATTAAATCATTTCATAAGAAACTTACAATTAAAAAAAAACGTAAATCATCTAAATCTCGCGAAAAAAGAAAACGAAAAAAATTCTAAAACTATGAACTACCAGAGAAGTAATAGTGATTCCACGATCTCTGCAATCTTATTTGTTGATGTTATCTATAATTATAAATACACTGAAGAAGCAAATTAAGTTTGTATCTAAAATTGTTGATGACAAAATGACATTTCTTAATTTGAAGCATAAAGTTTGACAAGTTTCATAGCCATCCGTGTGCATCATACACAAATTAACGTCTTAGCCCTTAGTTGTTTATTAAATGCTTAAAATTCATCTTAGTATTTATGATTACTGGGAAAATCAAATTATAGAATTTTAGATATTTTATTTATTTGAAAGAGTGTTTAATTTACCAAAGAAAAAGAATTGTAGTGGTTTTAAACTTTAATGTTGTTTGATATAAGGGATTTAACATTTATTTAAAAAAAAAATTAAATGCTTTTAGTTTTTAAATTTTTTTTGCTGTCTTGGCGTATATAACAGACCGATTAAATACTTTAGAAAAAAAAACTTTAAGGCTTTATTAATTGAATGCAAAATTTATTTAATAACTGGGCATTAAAAACTGAGAATGTTTTTTTTCAGGGGATGAATTTTGTAATGTAAAGTTTGAAATTAAAGACTTTAAAAAAATCTTTATTACGTTTCAATGCATTCTTTTTTCAAATATTAGATTAGATTCGTTATATAACATGAAGTTCAGAATTTAACTGTTTCAAGTATTTTTTAAAACAAACTGAAAAAGGAAGTAAGTGCATTTTGATAAATATTAATGCTTGTGGGAAGGAATGATTAATTTCAAATTTTGAATAAATTATAATTGTTTTAACGAAAAATTAGATTAGTATTGATAAATTATGTTTTTTTTTTTGAAATTCAAAACTATATCCTCAACTATATCCTTATGAGCAATTAATATTGATCATGTTTCATATGTCTTTGAATACTATCAGGTTGCGCATGCATGCTTAATGTCGAGTGTCGAACTAAAAATTGAAAATTCTAAGAACCTTTTCAGAAAGAAAACACGAATAAAGCTCCGTAGTACAAAGTTATTTTGACTTTTTACTATGTAAATGTTTAACAAAAAGCGAAAACATTTTCTGCCACAATGAGACATTCTAATTGACAGCAGCAGACTGTTTAAAAACGACTTATGCTGTTCCGTTCTCAGTTGCATAAACAACCATCTATGATTAAAGTCTTTGCTGGGAAACATTTTATTATAAGATTATACATGATTAGTAAGAGTTTTATTTTATTCGATATGTGTTTTAAACTTAGCATATTAATTATAAGAACAGGTACAGAACGGTAATAAGCAACATAAAATGGCGAATCTTTCGTAAATTTGAGTTTTGTTTCGTAGTCCAAAAAGTATAATATACCTCTAAAACATCTTAGATAATGTTACGCCTTTTTTTATCACAATACTCATAGTAGCAAATAGTTGCCTCAATATTTAAACGATCGCTAAAAAAAAAAAAAAACTTTTCCTATCACAAAATGTTCCCTGATTAATATAATGACGAACTCTAATTTAATGAATATATATTAGAGTTAACTTTTATCAGTTATCTTTCATGAGTTGAACAAAATTTCCGATTACTCATGATAAGGACTGGGCATATCTAACGATATTCATTTTATGCATGAGAGTGCACAATCATCGCCCCCTTTTTTAAAGAAAGATACTATCTTAACATAATTTTTAAAGAAAACGAAGCATCAATTTGTAGTGGGTAAATTTTGGATGTTCATAATTTTTTGTTGGCTTCTCGTTTAAGAACGTGTTTATCGATCGAGGTATAGGAAAATTTTATCAAAATTTAACCATTTTTACAAGACAAAGTTTTGTAAACCTGCTTTTTACATTGAAAAGCAAACATTTTTAAGAATCACTTTTTAATTTATTTTAATTCCATTTCTTTTTATAAATGCTCGCCCCGAGTAATTCTTCTTACATAGCAATTCAATAATATCATAACGTTTCAATAATATCATAACGTCCTTTCATAATAATGATACTGTTGGTCATAGTAGCAATGCTGACAAAGCATATCAACTTTACCGACATGTATGTCAAAATCTATGTCAAAAATCTAAAATCTTGTATTATAACTCATTATTATATAAAAACTGATGCAAAGATTTATATAAAAGCATTATCTAAAAAGTTATTAATGCAAGTATGTACTTTGTGTATTTTACGTAAAAGTTGTCCTATTTAATGTTATTTTTTTTAATAAAAAGATACTACGGAAGAAAGATATTGGAACATTTTTAGAAAAATGAAACTTTTGCTTGAATTTCACTATCCCCCCTCTCCTAAACTGGCTAAAAATATAAAGTTACTGAGTTGGGTCAATAAGCTGGATTTTTTTTTCGAAAAAAGCTACTTTTTCCCCTTTTTAAAAGTTCTATAAACTACGTTGTGATTGTGACGACGAATGTGATTATGACGACGAAATTGAAATTTTGGAATTCCAAGAATAGTGTGAACTCAGTTCGTAAACTCGCTGAACGATGTGAGCTCGAAATGGAGTAGCTTCTTGAACAGTGAGTTCAAACATAAGCAGAATCAACTGGAAATACTGAATCTCTGAGAACAGAAGATGCATAAAAATAAGACATAACAGGAAAATCCAAACTTTCGACAAAATAAACACTTAATAAGCAACTAAGCACTTTTTAGCGGAAAGATTTGAAAGCTTCTAAAATAACATTCACAATTTTAAATATAAGCTGCAGATTTTTAATTTGAAAATCAGAAGTATTAAAAAATTATAAGCGTGTTATATGGATTGTCATTTTTTTCCAACTTACGCTTATTATGTCGTATAAATTGTTAACTAATTGCCTGAATAGTCAAGTGAGACAATGATTATGCTTACATAAAACGCAGTTTACTCAAATTCCCTAAATAAAGCTTTGAACACTTCAGAAAAATCATCTCAATACCTGGGAGTTCCATGAAAATCTGTGCTTGTGATTCTTAGCGAGTGATATCAACAAAATTGTAAAGGTTGCGACGAAACCAGATGCAAATTATCTAAAATCTGATATCTAAGAAGTTGAACTGATCGGCTTAAAAGATCAATTCATGAAGTCTTAAGCGAACATTTTTCAATCATCAGGTCAAATTTATGCCTTTTAGCTCTTACTTTTATACTCATATACTCATACTCAAAGATTTACTAACCGTCAAGAATTGATTCTTCCTCTGACAAATACTGAGGCAACTTGATGTGAAAGCTGCCAAATATGCGAAAAAAGTGGACTAATGGGAAACAAGATCACATACCAATAATTCATTTTTCCTTTGTTGAATAATTAAGACTGAAGCAGATACTTCATATGAGATGAGTGAAGGATTCGAAATGAAAACTATTAGACATGAAGATCATAACTCATGTCTAATCGTAATAACTCGTAACTGTTACTACGATTACAGTTACCTAACTAGACTCGTAACTGTTAGTGATCGGACTATTATATCGTTCCTCTATGATCCATGCAAAAGTGTACAAGGAAAAGAGAAAACTGGCTAAGTAATTATTCGTACCAAGAAAAGAACGCTGGAAAAAGAAGAGATACAGGAAGTGATGGACCTATCTGCGATCAGGGACATCGTGGAATGTATGCAAAATTAACTTCTATGAGAAGAGGGTACCAACCACGAACCACACTTTGTCATGGAAAAAATGGAATCTTAATTGGAAAAGAAGACGAAATTTTGGAAACGTGGGCAGAACATTTTGAAAACCTTTTAAACAGAAATGAAGTAATTGGACAAACAAAAGGTGAATTATTAGTTATATCAGAGAATGATTGTGGACCGTTAGAGATGGAGGAAGTTAAAGAAGCAATTAAAAAGTTTCGTAACTTAAAAGCACCTGGAGAGGTTTTAATTTCTCTATAACTAATAAAGTACGGCAGTGAAAAGTTATTCAAAATGGTGTATGACCTTGTAAATGAAGCTTGGGCGAATGAACAGATGCCAAACGAATGGAACAGCTCAGCGATATGCCCAATTTTGAAAAAGGGAAATATACTGGACTGCAATAACTATAGAGGAATTTCCCTGCTCAACCTGACTTATTAAGTATTAACGAATGTCATAGCTACAAGACTTATGCCATTGATAGAGAGAGAAATTGGAGACTACCTATGTTGCTTTAGGCTGAACAGATCAACCATAGACCAGATATTCAGCATAAGTAATATCTTGGAAAATTCATGGAAATTAATGTTAATGTCTATCAGCTCTATGTTGATTTCAAGCGAGCATATGATTCAATAAATAGAGAATTGATGCTACAGACCTTACACGAGTTTAACATCCCTCATAAATTAATCAGGTTGATTAGAACGACAACTTCATCTACTAAAGCGAAAGTAAAGGTACAAAATAAAATGTCCAGGGAGTTTGATATTGTGACTGGATTGAGACAAGGTGACATTCAGTCAACCTTGTTGTTTAATGTATGCCTTGAAAAAGTGATGCGTAACACTGTATCCAATAGAGGAAGTACTATTTTTAATAGAACGAAACAAGTCCTTGCTTTCACCGATGATGTAATATTGATTGCAAGAAGTAAAAATGCACTTGTTGACCTTTTTAAAGACTTAACTTAAGAAGCTAGTCTTTTTGGTTTAGAAATAAATAGTGATAAGACCAAATACATGATAATGGATTGTAAAGGAACGGATATGGACACAGAACTACAAATCAATGAAATGACAAAATTTGAAAGAGTTGGGGAATTTAAGTACTTGGGTTCAGCTGTCACTGAAAACAATGATATTATGCCAGAGATTAAGCAAAGACTAAATGCTGAAATCGCAGTTATTTTACACTTAAGAGATTGCTAACTTCAAAAGTAATAAAGAGGAAAACACAGGTTCAGGTTTATAAAACTATAATCAGACCAACCGTTATCTATGGATCAGAGACGCTCCACCCAGAAACAAAAAAAAAATGCTGATTACCTGGGAAAGAAAAATTCTTAGAACTATTTTTGGACCTGTCAAAGATAGTGATCTGGGGAGAATGCGATACAATTTTGAAATTTCAAGACTATTTAAAGAAAAAGATATAAAAAATTATGTAAAAGCAAAGGGAATTCAAGGGCTAAGACACCTTGAGAGAATGGAGGAAAACAGAGGCACTAATAAGATATTCAAGGGACAGTGCCTGGGCCAAAGGAAGAGAGGAAGGTCGTTCAAGAGATGGTTTGAGGAGGTGGAAAAAGACCTTAAGACTCTAAAAGTCCGAAACTGGAAACAGAGCTAGAGACAGGCGACTGTGGAGGAAAATTGTTACTGAGGCCACGGTCCAACATGGACTGTAATGCCAGGGAGTTATTTAGTTTATGATCCAAGCATCTTGAAGATCAAAAACATTTTGAAGCGAAAATTCAATTCCAAAAATTCCTTCTTCCTGTGTTTAATAACATAGTTTGAAACTGATACTTCAGGTAAATGTTGTCGAAGGAATTTAAATAAAGTGAACTATTTATTTGACATGAAGATCTAGTGGTTGTTCATGTAGTTCGCAAGGTGCCATTTTGATCCGTAATTATACAATTTAGCACAGCATTACAGCATTCTGCAATACTGTGTACAAAATGTGCGACGCATTTGAGAAAACTTGCTTGATTGACTCATAAAAGCAGCTTTGACCCGACTCCCGTAGAACTTCAATTTTTCTTCTTTATTTACACCAAAAAACAGTGTAAAACATCGAATAACAGAAACAAGGTTATAAAAGGGGGGGGATTAAAAAAATTGAGTAACTATATGAAGAAATATGTTTTAGTTTATTTATTACTTTCCTTGTTGTTTTAAAAGCTTGTAATTTTCTGCTTATTTTTCTTGAAGTGTTTACTATGTGAATGTAATGAATACGTTGTGAATATTGCTGTTTTTTTTATGGAGGCTTGTTCTAAGAGTTTTATAGTTCATTGTTAATTTACATGCATACTTCATATGTAGTATTCTAATTTTGATGTATAATATAGTTTACTTAGCTACTGGAAAATTAACATTATTCTTTTGGTTGCAAGTAGTTTTATTTTTTAAATTGAATTATATTGATAAATATTTTAAACGTATAGAGCAATTTTTACCTTTTTTTTTAATGTTCAGTCAGTTATATCATAATATATAATTAAATATATGATAGCATTAATTACTTTAAATAAAAGAAAATCCATTCCACCCTATCCAAAAAAAAAAAAAAAAAAAAAGAGATGGGGCATAAAAATTTTTATTCAAAATTATTTTTTATTTTTATTATTTCTTTATTTTTTTTTAAAAATTATTTTTGCACAGAATGGATTTTCTTTAATGTTTTAAAAGTTTTGATGCTTAATTAATTCAAAAATAGTTAATTCTTGCCATCAAGAAAATCCATATCTCCCCATCGTAAGAAAAAAGAAAGATGGGGTATAAAGCTTATTCCAAATTTTACATTTTTTTTTTATTTCCTTAAATGTGAATTTTTTTTTTCTTTTAATTTATTTTGGACTGAATGGGTTTTCTTTCGTCTTTTGATAATTTTTTAACTTATATAAAACACTTATTTGTAGTTAATTCATATTATCTTTCATATAATTTTGTCATAAGCCAATCTTTCAAATTTCACACATCTTTTTCCATTATTTACATCATACCCTATCTTAAACATTCTTTTGGTTATTTCAAATAAATATTTACATTTATATTATTATTATATATTACTATTATATTATTATTACATATAAATTTACATTTAAAAAAAATTATTTAAATGTGTAATAAAGAAAACGAGCTGAATGGTTTTCTTTTAATTTGGAAAACTTTATTATTAGAGCAAGCAATCGCTTTCAAATTATTTTTGGTAGCTTCATTACATTATTTATTAAATGGGTTTATTTTTGCTTGCTATTATTAAGAATGTTTCTAAGTTTAAAAAAGGATTTTAGTTGAAATGCACTCGAATTTAATAAAAAAGATATATTATCCTATTATTACAAATTAAATTCAGTATTATCTATAGATAAAATATGTTTAACTAATTTAAACCTCCATGAAATACTTACGAATCCTTTTTGGTTTGAATTTTCTCTAGATTGTAATCTATTGTAGCTATGTATTATGTAAACAACTTAATAGTTTGCTTTAAAAGGAAAAATATATAAAAGAAAAAAAAAAAAAGAAAAAAATGTAAAAGAAAAAAATATTAAAAAAGGTATATAAGAAAAAGAAATTATAAGGAAAAAAATATGAAAGAAAAAAAAAAATGAAAAATGTAAAAAAAAAAAAAAAATTGAAAAAAAAAAAAAAAAAAAAAAAAAAAAAAAAAAAATGAAAATGAAAAAAAAAATGAAAAAAAAAAAAAATGAAAAAAAAAATGAAAAAAAAAAAAATATTAAAAAAAAATGGAAAAAAAAAATAAAAAAAAATAAAGCAAACTGTGGTAATAGTACTCTGTATATTACTTTTGTATTTATATTTCAATTTGTATACCATGCATTTTTTGTAGTATTCAACCAAAAAGCTAAAAATTTAAAACTAAGCATGCATTTTTGTATTTAATTTTCTATTTATTGAAAAATTGTTTTCCTTATTTTATTTATCTATAAACAATTAGAATTTTTTTCTATATTTACAGTAATTTAATACATTACTTCAAGAGTTTAACAGTGTTTTCTTTTTTTATGGCTTTGATTATTTTATTTAATTATTAGCTACTTGTTAAACATATTAACTTTTGTAAGACTTATTTAACTAAATCATTTCGTTTAATTAAAAAAAAATAATCTTTGCATCAGTATTTCATAAATTGGGTAAAATATGTTTTAATTTCGGAAATGTTGAAAACCCTCAGTCAGAGTTATATTTTTACGAATTAAATTTTAAAGGAAGAGTGGAGTTTGCAGGAACGAATTTAACTGATTCAAACCAAACAAAATTTCTTTTTCAATTTTTGAATATCTTTAAACTAATAAATTCGAGTCAATTAATAATTGTCAAAAACATTGAATCAAATGTATGTTTCATGAAATGTTTCTATTAAGATCATCGACTCAAACTTTTACTATAATCAGCAGTATCATAAAATGATATTGAAAGGACGTGTTTACAAAGTTGAAAATGTAATTTTTTTTATAAATATTCACTATGAAATATAAAATTCCTTTAAAAACAGGACAGGGCGAAGCACAATATCTTCACTTATCGTTCCGATTACTGGAAGCCAGTCAAAAAATTTTATGTGCTGATATTAACTGGAATTCTCAAATCCATTTAAGTGTAAATTCTATTAAATATTTACTAAGCTTCAGTTTGTTGAACTGAACTTCAATTAAATTTCAATATGGTTAACCAAAGCTGTTTTTATTTTGGAGGTGGGGGTGGGGTGTTGGGTGATACTCAAGCCAAAATGAATGTAGGTCATTGAATGCCAACCTTTATCATGAGATAATCTTACACTAGTACCAGATGTTTTCAGAGTAAAGAAATAATTATTCTATCCAGTTCAATTAAACCACATTGAATTATTTCAACTAAAGCAACCATTTACATTTTTGTTTCGATTTTAATGAGTGCAAAATTTTTATAATTTCTGGAAAAGCATAAAATCATCTGAATTACATTTTTTATTTTTCCGCCTGCAAAATTAAAATGTAAAAGTTAACAAGCTGTTAAGAAGGAAGACAATGCTAAGATTAAATGAAACAATAGTTGTTGTTTTTTTTGCTCAAGTCTATTTGCGTGCCGTCCTAAAGTTTTTAATCGTTTTTAGAAGAATTTTTTTTAATTGTATTTGTAGTGTGCTTTAATCAAATTAAAAGTTCCATCGACAACTTTGCTTTATTAAAATCCGCATCACAATGTCATCTAACTAATATTTAAAATTTCTGTCTTCGCAAAGAAGTAAATTTTTCACCAATGCAAAGCAATTTTATTTATGTCTATGGCAGAAATGTAAAAATTAACAAGCTGTTAAGAAGGAAGACAATGCTAAGATTAAATGAAACAATAGTTGTTGTTTTTTTGTTCAAGTCTATTTTGTTATGTCTATGGCAGAAAATGTTTTGTCGCTTTTTGTATATCAGCCGCAACTGTGATTAAAAGAAAAATCTACAATCCGAACGTCCAGTGAATGGCGATAAATATAAATCTTGAGCCGCGATGGCCAAGGGGATAGAGCGTTCGCCTTCCAATGAGGTGAACCGGGTTCGTATTCCAGCGATGACATGGCTGGTAGATACGAATCCGCATCCGGCTTGGACCGACCGCAGGGATTTACTGCAAATCTTGCGCCGCGATGGCTCAGGGGATAGAGCGTTCGCCTCCCAATGAGGTGAGCCGGGTTCGTATTCCAGCGATGACATGGCTGGTAGATACGAATCCGCATCCGGCTTGGACCGACCGCAGGGATTTACTGCAAATCTTGCGCCGCGATGGCTCAGGGGATAGAGCGTTCGCCTCCCAATGAGGTGAGCCGGGTTCGTATTCCAGCGATGACATGACTGGTAGATACGAATCCGCATCCGGCTTGGACCGACCGCAGGGATTTACTGCAAATCTTGCGCCGCGATGGCTCAGGGGATAGAGCGTTCGCCTCCCAATGAGGTGAGCCGGGTTCGTATTCCAGCGATGACATGGCTGGTAGATACGAATCCGCATCCGGCTTGGACCGACCGCAGGGAATTACTGCAAATCTTGCGCCGCGATGGCTCAGGGGATAGAGCGTTCGCCTCCCAATGAGGTGAGCCGGGTTCGTATTCCAGCGATGACATGGCTGGTAGATACGAATCCGCATCCGGCTTGGACCGACCGCAGGGATTTACTGCAAATCTTGCGCCGCGATGGCTCAGGGGATAGAGCGTTCGCCTCCCAATGAGGTGAGCCGGGTTCGTATTCCAGCGATGACATGGCTGGTAGATACGAATCCGCATCCGGCTTGGACCGACCGCAGGGATTTACTGCAAATCTTGCGCCGCGATGGCTCAGGGGATAGAGCGTTCGCCTCCCAATGAGGTGAGCCGGGTTCGTATTCCAGCGATGACATGGCTGGTAGATACGAATCCGCATCCGGCTTGGACCGGCCGCAGGGATTTACTGCAAATCTTGCGCCGCGATGGCTCAGGGGATAGAGCGTTCGCCTCCCAATGAGGTGAGCCGGGTTCGTATTCCAGCGATGACATGGCTGGTAGATACGAATCCGCATCCGGCTTGGACCGACCACAGGGAATTACTGCAAATCTTGCGCCGCGATGGCTCAGGGGATAGAGCGTTCGCCTCCCAATGAGGTGAGCCGGGTTCGTATTCCAGCGATGACATGGCTGGTAGATACGAATCCGCATCCGGCTTGCACTGTAAAATGCGATAAATTTTTCCAATGAGTTTCCAATGCGTCCAAAGAGTTGAACCGACGGTTTCGAATCCCAGCGATGGCTGAACCCAAAAATTGGTTTGGCTGTTCAACGACGGGTTTAAAAAAAATTTGTAAAGCTTAGCATATTCTATACCAGCATACCGTAGCTATTAATATTTATTTAAATAATTTTTGATCTTAGCTGATGTCTTACTTTCAGTAAAAAGCAAACAGGCATGTTGATCGCATTCAGACATATATTTTAATTTAATTTTTAACTCAGCAAAAGAGAAGAGGGCATGTATGAGGCAAAATAATTAGCTGTTTTCACAAAAGCCTTCGATGGTGACGGTTTAAAGATACTTTTCGGTGTTAACGTGCGAGTCACGAACCTGTAAAATAATGATCCATATATCCTCTGGGGAAATTTTATACTCACCCTGTATTCCGTGTGGTACAAAATAAGGAATCTAATCAAAATACTACTATGGAACCAGGATTTGCATTTAAATTCTATTAACGGATTGTGATATTTTGCAGTATTTTTTTTTATCGCTACAAATTTTATCAATTAAAAAGAGAGTGTAATTTGTTGATTATTTCAATTTGTGATGAGTAAGAAATATAAGTTTTGAAATATATTATATGAATCAAACTTCAATCGTTGATCTAAAATGTTTCAGTTTTATGTGTGTATCTATTGGTAAATGCACAAAAATGAGTGAAAATCCATAAACTAAAACTAATATTTTTGCTTTAGTTTAATTTATTAACGTATAATTTCCACTTTTGATGCATACCTTTTTATGATTTCAATGACGAAGAGTAAATTGAATATAAAAAAAAAATTCTCACAATGCTTAAAAAAAATATAACAAATATGCAACTTGCACAAATCCGTTAATGCGTTTTATTATAATTTTTAAAGCTTTTCAGTCAGAAAACGGATTTTTTTCAAACAATTTATTTGTCTGATTTTCTATTTGAAAACTAGTCATGTACTGTTATATTCGTCTTATTTGCTGCTATTTTTAGAATTTCAGTAGTAAATGAATTAAATAAACATTTAAGTTAAATTTAGTAATTAATGTTAATATATAGTTTAATTTTTTTCAATTTTTAAAAAAAAAAATTTTTTTTTTTTTCAAAGCATGTTATGAATTTTACCATGAAAGTTAGTTGGGCTTTTTTTAAACTCGAACTTTGAAACACCATTTTTTTAGATTTTTGATTCCAAAACATGTTTCTGTTCAATGTCAGATTTAAAAGCAAGTCCTTATGCTTCAAACATAAGAAAAAATTAAGTTTGTTATATTGGTTATTTTCTGATCACTAAAAACGTTTTCTCTGAAATATTATTTTAAAAACCAATTTTTTTGTAACTGTTTATGTATGAATATATTTTTTGAAACGAAAATAATGCATAAAAAGTTATTATTGTATTATAGTTATTATAATTAAAACTAGTCTTACTGATTATTGTAAAAAAAGAAATATTTTTCTTCCTTAAACCTTTAAAAAAAAAATTGTTTGAATTTCATGTTCACCATCTTGGAAGTATTATGTTTTAAAACTATTGGCAGTTGAGTCGGGTCATGAAATTATAGATATTAAAACAAAATCATTTTTTGTGAAGAAGATATATATCTACTATCCATATGACGAGAGAAATATAAATAATCCGGCAGAGAGCGATAATCGGAAATATATATAAGAAATGGCGATGCTATGGGCTAGCACGAAAAAAAAATTTTTTTTTGATCCCTTTATTACGATTACTGGTTACCCATTGGTCAAATGCTCTTTTTTTCTGGTTTGACCCCGAGAAACGCCACAACATTTTAAATCATGGGTTGCAAAAACTATCTCAATTGATGTTAATCGTCGGATTGATTTTCATATCCTGTCCATATGTACGTGTTTCAAGACGTCACAAAATACTCTTCCTTCTTCAGCTTTCATATTTATATTGAAATCACCGTCAAGCCAGTAATCATAAGTTAATAATAAAAAGAATATAAAAATACTTTAAATTATTATGATGTAAATACATTAAAAATGACTGCTGGTGAAAATGAAACGAAAAAAAGAAGTCTAAAAAAATTATCAAACAGCAGCTGTCGCAATAGCAACGCATTCAATGATGACGCATGCGCACTGTTTACTATTACTCTTGAACACAGTTGAAAAGTGTGATGACGTAAAAATAATGTGTGCAAGCCATAAAATTCAAAACAAGACCCATTTTGCAGATGGGTAATAAATTTTATAAATACTGTGACTTCAAACATTGGGAAGTGAGAACAAAGTTGAGTAACTTCTTAAAAAATGTGATCTAAAGGAACAGGAACAAAAAATTCTGACACCAAGAATTCACTCTTTCTTTGATCAATAATAAAGACTGAAACAGATACATCTTGTGAAATATGCAATAAAAAATGGAACTGTGAAAATAGCGATATCAAAAATAGAATCAATATATTGTTCCTTGATTGAATTTTGCATCATTCATATTTGATCTTCGCGAATTGTAAAATCCCGCCAAGTTTTACAGTTATATTGCTAATAACTGTATAGACTATTATGTAAAGTTCCTATGAAGAAGTTTTCTTTTTTGAAAATCATTCTTATTTTGTGAAATTCTTTTACCCTTACATCTGTGATGAAAACGAGTGTACCTGACAAAGTCTAGGAGACAGAAGATTAGAACTTTATTTTTCAGACAAGTATTAGAACTTTGACTGAGTCCAACCATTCAGATATTCTCTCACTTCAGAAGGATTCCCACAATGACTCCTTGAGCCATGATCTAAGTAGTGCGACATCTCACAGTGTGACATAGCGTTAAAAATCTCCAAGTGATATTTGTACTACTCCTGCACAGAAATTCTGTTATAGACTTATTTGCATGAGGTTTCAACAATCATAATTATTTGAGTTCAATCAAGTGGTGGTGCTGACATTTGCTCTGCAGGATAGACATTTCGGTGAAACAACAGTCATGCGTTTTCTGGTTTGCTCTACTGCTTGATAAAAATATCTTTGACCCGACTCTCACACAAACTTGCGAAATAGCAGTGTAGAACTATTTTTTCAAAAAGTGTTAATTTCAATAACATTTATGCCTATAAACACGGGCAACAAACTAAATAAAGTGGGGGTGACTGAAAAATTAATATTTTTAATAATCTTTACAAATAAATATCAATGTATAAGTCCAGTTATGTTTAAATTACATTTCCCCCTATTTTCATGAAGTGTTTGCTATTTAAATAGAATCAATATCTTGCTATTTTTATGGAGGTATGTCGTTAGGGGCTCTTACTGTTCACTGTTAATTATTTAGATAAATATTTTTTGACATATTTTAATTTTGGTATTTATTTTGTTTTGCTTAGTTTTTGGAAATTAAAAACAAAATTAGTTTTGTTAAAAAGTTAAAGTGTCAACTTTACCAACGGAAAGAATTTTTTCAAAATACATTTATTCTTACTTAAATTTTTACCTTGACTGTCATACTGTGAAATTTAAATAAATAACTTTATTTACTATTTAATATCAAAGTATTGAAGAACCCCCTAACAAAAAAAATATATAAAAAAGATGCTTGGAGCAAGAAAGTTTCTTATTCCAGATACATGGACAAACAGAATTTATTATCTTATGCATTTTGTATATTTTTATAGCAAATTACTTGAAACATATAATAAGATTCAGTGTTTTTAATTACTGAAATTCCATACAAAATGACGTGAAATTTTCTTAAATTCCAAATTATGAATTTTTCAGTACTTTAAATGTGTATTTATAAAAAAAAATATTGACGAATTGAGAGGATTTTCTTTCTGGAATTTTGCATCATTAAAAAATTCTTAATTCGCATTTATTTATTCCAATATATTTTTTATGCTTTGAAATGTGCAATTTCTTATTAAAGGAAAATTTATAACTGATTTAATTGATTTTTAATTAGTTTGGAAAGGTTTATTTTACTATTAGGGAAAGACAACTGTTTTCAAATCATAATTTCAATTTTTTTTTGTTTCCAACTAAAAAGGAGTTTTCTTTTTGTGTTTAAAAATTTTCTTTAATTAAAATATGCCCATTCTTTTGAGGATTTGTTAAACAATTACATGAAAAGTTCGTTTATAGTATTAAATACTGGTTAATGTATTTTAACCGATGTATTCAAACTCCATGAAAAGTTTGCAAATTCATTTCTAATTTGTATAATGTTTACCATATTGTAATTTATTGTACTAAAGTAAAAAACAACCGCACAGTTTGCTTAAAAAAATGAAGAAAAAAAAAAGAAAAAAAAACACAAAAAAAAAAAAAAAGAATGAAAAAAATTTAAAAAATATAAAAAATATGAAAAAAGAAAATATAAAGAAAAAGAAAATATAAAAAAAAGAAATATAAAAAAAAAGAAATATATAAAAAAAAAGAAATATGAAAAAAAAAGAAATATGAAAAAAAAAGAAATATAAAAAAAAAGAAATATAAAAAAAAGAAATATAAAAAAAAGAAATATAAAAAAAAGAAATATAAAAAAAATAAAATATAAAAAAAAAATACAAAAAATTAAAAAAATAAATAAAAGCAAACTGTGTCCATAATGTTTTATCTAGTTTTATATTTTTACTGTCAAAAAATTTTGTAAAATTTTTTTGCCCACTTATAGGCTAATTTTGAAACATATTAATTGCTTTGAACTCTTTCGACTGAAAAAATTAAATATTATGCATTAAAAAAATCTTTGCATTAGTGTTTCATACTTTTTTTCCCAATACTTCCTTGTAAAATGAGTGAGATATATTCTTCTAAGTTCGGAAATGATGAAAACCTTAAGTACAAGGTTATACTTTTATGAATTAAATTTTAAATGATGAACTAATTTAAGTACTTCGAATCAAACAATTTATTTTCAATTTTTTAACCTCTTTAAACTAATAAATTCGAACCTATTATCGGAATCCTCAAAATTATTGAACCAAATGACGATTCGTGAAATGTTTCTATTTAGATAATCAACTTAATATTGAACTACTATCAAGCAGTATAAGATAATATTAAGAGGACGTTTCTTAAAAGTTGAAACCTGTTATTTTAAATATTTACTATGAAATCAATAAAGTTCTTTTCAAAACAGGGCGAAGCAAAACCGATCGTTTCACTTATCGTTCCAATTACTGGAGGCCAGAAATTATGAAATCAGAGTATTTCTAAAAGCAGAATGAAGCAAATCTTTCGTTTTGAAATGAAAACTTCGTTCTATTCACAGGAAATTAATAAGAATTTTTCGCAGACTTTCTTAACTTGTATCTTTGGAATCTAATTCCAAATTGCTAATTTTTTAAAAATAATTTTGAAACTTCTGTTTAACTGAAACCTGTTTTTTTTTTGTGTGACGATATTCAAATTCATGCTTAAATGATTGTACTTAAATGAATGGTAATCTTTATCATGATATCTATCCTCTTACATGAATGCCAGATATTCTAAGAGTAAATGAATATTTAATTAAATACTTTTTACAGTTCAATTGATTAAATATATTGAATTTACATTTTAGCTTTTCACCTAAAACACAAATTTACTAAAAATGTCCCGATTTCCTTTTTTTTTCTCCTGAAAATTAGTTTGTGCGAAGTGTTTTTGTACTTGACAAAAATCTGAAATTTGGTTATAGAAACATCTTAATTAAACTTATTTTTCTGTCATAGAACCTAATATATACAGCTGGAATCAACAATTACAAATGGAAACGAGTTGATTAAAAAACATATTTGCTTTTATGTTTAGCCATAAGTAAAAATGGAAACTTATTTTTTTTAAATTTAGCAAATTTTTGGTATTGTGCTTATCTCGACCTCTAATCAGATTAAAAAGATCTACTTTTATAAACGTTTCTAATGTTGAGTTTTCTATTTTAATTTCTTTTTCTGTCTGTGCAAAAAATTTCTTCTACTTTTCTGCGACGTAATCCATACGAGAGATGGGCAGAAAATGCTTTTTTCTTCGTGTTCATCAGCCTCCTTGATAAAAAGAAAATTATTTTTGCAACTTAAGTGCAGTTAATTGTTATAGTACATTTTTATTAGGTTCTGCTCAAAATAATTCGTGATAGCCACCTTGAGTAATTTAATATTTATTATAAGTTATTATGTATCGTATATAATTTTTTTTAAAAATTTTCTTCTTTAATTGATGTTTAACACTTTTAGTAAGAAGACTTCTTATTCTACCACATTTAGATGACCATCTTGTTTTAATTTTGATTTCTATTAAGGTTATGAAGGCATTTACGAGTCAAATAACTGACTTTTTCTAACTCTAAATTCTTATTTTTTCTAATTATCTTTTACACGTGCTTTCGATGAAGATTCTTTTCAAGAAACCTATCACTATTTGAGTGAGAATCACCAACCTTAAAAATAATGATCCATATACTCAAGTGGGAATTTGATAACTGCCCTTTATTCCGTATGGATCAGGATAAGGAATCTAATCAAAACCTTCTATAGAACCAGGATTTGCATTTAGTTTCTATTTACAGATTGAGAATGGTGGAACATTTTTACTCACTACCAAATTATCAATTTTAAAAAAAGCATATAATTTAAATCACTGTATTTCAAGCATACCAAAGTTTATTATTAGTTTTTAAGTGTAAAGGTTTTTAATTTAAACTTGTGATGAACAGGAAGCATTAAAAGAGCTATAGATTAATCAAGTATTAATAGTTCTTCAAATGTGCTTTTAAATTTTTTCAGTTATAGATGTGTCTACGGTAAATGTTCAAAAAATGAGCTAAACGCTTCGATGCTAAAACTAAGCTTTTTATTTTAGCTTTATTTATAAATGTTTACTTCCCTTTTTAGTTGCACACCTTTTTATGACTTATATATTTGATATATATGAAAAAAGAGAAAAAAATGCTCGCCATGCTTGAAAAAAAAGCACTTCAGATATGAAATTTTCAAAATCTCGTTAGATCGTTTTAAAATTTTAAGAGCTCTTGAATCAGCCATGAGTTTTCTGAAACAAAATATTTCTTTAAAAAGCAAAACTAGTAATATAATGAAATATTTGTAATTTTTACTCTTAATTTTGAAATTTAATTGCTAAATGGTTGTTGGTAAATGTTTAATTTGACTGCCGTAAATTTTAATAGTTAGATTTTTTTCAATTCTTTTTTAAAAAACTTTGTTATTTTTCAAAACAAGTACTTTTTTAAACCTTGTTAATAAGAGTTACTTCAATGAAAGATAATTTTATGTTCTTTTCCTTTTACTCAAAACTTTAAAACCGTTTTTTTTTTAAATTTATCTATTTTTTTTAATCAATTTCTAAGATGTTTTTGACCAATTAAATATGGTTACTTAAAATAACAAGAATAAAGTATTCGTATCATACTACAATCTTTGCATAGAAAGTATACGTTTTGTGGGAAGGTTAGTCTCAATGTGTTACAAATCAAATATACAAAGCATTTTATTTCAGCTGTTGTTGGCAATGGTTATTTCAGAAATTAAAAATTAATGGGTTGATCTATACTTTTTTAAAAAAATATTTTTAATTTTGTAGCTTTTTAAATTGACGAGTCACTTTTCCTAACGAGAACTAGTATTCCAGATAAAATTCTCCTAGTCTAAATGTGCTTTCCCTCTTTGATTCAATATTTTATAACTAATTGAAACTGTTACCTAATTGCTAACTAATTCAAAATTGCCTGATCGTTTCCAAAGTAATTTTTAGCTATTAGCTTGCTAGCTAGCCAGCGAAAGTCCCCCCCCCTCCCAGAAAAAAAAGTAACCTGAATTTTTCATGTTAATGTGCAAAATATCTGCTTTTAAATATTTAACCAATTATTATAACAGCAATTGACTGCCTGTGAAAAACACTGACATTAATGATTGCTTAAAGATAAAATTATCCCGCGTATAATTGTATTTTTGTCTTAAATATTTATTATCCAGGGTGTGTAGCGTTTTTAAAAAGTGCTTAAAGGTGCGTATTTTTTATTCGGGGTTTGTAAAAAGTGCTTAATTTTCTACCTTTTGAAAAGTGATTTTTTCTTTGCCGTGTCTTTTGACTTTTAAATTACAAAAAATGCATGATTTTTCAAAATTTTCTTTGCAATATTTATCAGAAACTAGTTATTTTATCATGATTATATAAAGTTTTTGAAAATGCTCTTGAATTTTTTTGATTTTTATGTTTATAAATTAAGAACTTTAAACGATAGAAAAAAATTTCTTTTATTACTGCACAGATCCTAATTATGTATTTTTTTTGGGATAGTGATTTAAAATATTTTTTGAGTGCTTAAAAAGTACTTAAAAGGAGGTGCTTATTTTTTGCTGAAAAAACTGGGTGCGCACCCCGTTGTTCCTCAGGGCTAAAGAGAATAGAAGGGCTAGTTCACTCCGCTCTTAGAGCTGAAGCTACGATTTCCCTCCTCATGACGTCACTGTGTCCACAGATCTCGGAGATCGTAAGCAAAGATATTATGATAACTTTGCATCTTCCTCTTTGTAAAAATAAGTTAGACTTTTTCTGGTTATTAGTTTTACGTAATCAACTTTACGTAATCAACACATTATTTCCGTTCATAAACATAGTTCAAAAAAACTTTCTTGGCCATTATATTAAAAAAAATACCATTTTAAACTAATAAAAATGTTTCACTAGTTGGCGAAAATGACACTATAAATAATTTATTTTAAAAAGTTCAGTTTTAACTTTAATTATTAAGAAAAATGAAAGCATATATCGACACCTTTTTTTATCTACATATTCTTTTATAACAATAAGTTGAGTTAAATTTAGAATCCCTGATTTTAAAATATGCCGTTAATAGCAATTTGTTCATACTTAATCATTAGGAAACATCAACCTCAAACGCTAATTACTGAAACAAAATAATAATTTAGGTTCATAATGACATTAGAAATTTTACAATTGTTTATAGATATTTAAATTTACGATGATATAATTTATAGATATTTAAATTTAAGAGAATGTAATTTTTAAAAGAAATCATAAATATTTAGAATAACTACATTAAAAAATATGTTATGAAATTAGGAGAATTCCATCTATATACTATATATTTTATTTATACTTTCTATTTGCATTTTAATTTTCTTTGACTTTATCCATTCTTTAATTTTTTTCACCTGCCTTTCTTTTTGAGACGGTTTCTATTTAGATAAGGAATTTTTATAAAAGTTCTTAACGACAGAATAAACGTATTGCTGCTTTATATTAACTGTGTCATTTCGGAATCCATTCTTTACATAGTTGTTCATTTACTTTAGGGAACCGGCGGTAAATTATATTTTTTCCTTTTGTTTTTCTATCAAAATTTTTTCAAGTTGCAATCGCGCAAACTGGCATTTCGATAATAGTTCTAAATTCTTGTAAATTCACTGCAAAAGCTGAGTAAAGTCATTATAGAAAATAACAAATGTCTTAGAATATCTCGCAAAAAGAAATGCTCTAATATTCGTTAGAGCTAGTAAGGCCGAACGCTCCGTTCTTGAAGTAAAGGTGCGAGCTTTGCGCCAAAGTGACGTCACTAGAGAAAATCGGAGGATTGGCGCGGCGAGAGCTACATCAAAGGAGTGAACCAGCCCTTCTATTCTCTTTAGCCCTGGTTGTTCCTATGGTTTAGTATTTGATCAGTATGTAAACTACAGCGATGAACAGTAACTTTTCTTAAAATTACTGCAAATTGTAGAATTTAAAGTCGTTGTCGGCTGAAAGAAAATTTCAAAAAGAAACCAATATATCACGAAAAAAAGCTTTTATTCTTAAATTGATTGCGTAAAATCTTTTTTATTATCTTGATATTCAAATCAGTATTTTTTTTGCTTAAATGCATTGAAAATTCATTGCATTTAAAAACATTTTAATTGTAGTAAGAAACTGTTAATTTCTTCTTGCATTTAGTCTTACAAGTCAGTCATTAGCCATATTATAATCGGAGTACAAATACTTTACAAATATCAGATTTTTTAAAAAAAATTCACCACGCTTTGGTTTGTTTATGACCAATAGTTAATATGTAAATGGTAATCATTCAATTAAAGCTTGTTATGAGTTTTAGAACTATCAATTTTATCGTATTTTTAAGTTGTTAGCAAATCTATCAATACATATTGCAAAAACGAAATCAATATCCTGAGCATTTTTTAGGTTTACTGTGCTTATGACTCATTTCACTGAGTATTAAATATGAAATTAGATGCATGAAATTTCACTAATGAAATTATTTTTTTATGTAGCTATATTAAATACATAAAAGAAGTTATATAATCGACAAGTTATAAAGTATTCACCGTGGTGAATGTGTTATCAAATTGATTATAACAACACAGGTTTCCCAAAATGGATCAAATCTAAGCACAAAAATACTCTACGAAGATTTATCTCTATTTTTTGTACATCGTTTTTACTTAATTTCAGATAATTTTTATACCCTTAATAATAAAGTAAATTTGTAAAATTTACGAATATTACATGTGATCTGCCATTTTTGCGGAACATAAAATGAGAAATCATGTATATAAAAATGTTTTAAGAAAGCCTTTTTGCTGTATTTTACTTAAATTTTATAAATTTCGCTTAACAAGCCACACGTATGGTCTTTCAATGCTTTTTTCTTCCCTCTATAATTCCTTTTTTTTAGCTTTAATCAGAAAATTAAAAAATTGAACTAATTTCAAAAACGGCTCGTTATTCATTGGTAAATGCATAAATAGTGTTACTCTCTGTATAGTATCAAATACCTGTGAAAAGTTATGTATAGTAAACGTATTTCGCTGTTTTGGAGTGATAAATAAAAATGTACGTTCTTTTTCTGAATTTGTAACTTAAACTAAGTTAAACTGTCTTCGAAATATGCATAAATAATTCTCAAATGTTTTGACAATATACAAAATTGCGTAAAGTTTGAGGGCTTTCTTATAGTGTTAAAAATACGGAATCCAAGAAGTTGTCAATACGTTTTTCACCATTAGATTTTAAGAGTTAGATTTTAGATTTTTCACCATTAGTCGCAAGTTCGGTGATTAGTTTGAGACTTAGGGCATTTAGGATTTACTGAAATAGCGTTTGAAAATTGAATTTTTTTTCCAAGTGTTATCCGCATTTTACCACTTTTTCTCTTATTTATTTTATTATAATAACCATATTAATTAATAAGTCTTAAATATTAACTAATACAGGACTGGCAACTTTCTACGCTTTTTGTAAAAATTTATTCTAGTGGTAACTACGTTTTGATGTATTATTTTTGATTTCTTTCCACACCACTTTTCCACACCACCACATGTAAATGATTTAAAAGCTCATATGCATCTTCACTTTGCTGCAGTTATTTCGTGATGAGAACCGTGAACTTAATACAGCTCTTACGACAAACGTTCAAAACTGTGAACTTAATACAAATCTCACAAGCTCTCATATGGTAAACTTAACACAGCTCTTCCTGTCTTTCGCAAATACTGATATCCGTACATCGAATTCTATCCCCGATAAAATTTTGGTGGGGGGAGTATTGTGGCGTATCTACCACTAAGATTATGAAACATCAATTCACTAGTATATGAGACATGCTAATTCGATCCAATCTTGGGGAAGCTTATGATAGATGAAAGTAGGCATTGTCAATTTCTACTCTCCCTACAAATTGCATCAACTAATGAGAGCTTAGCTCTTCATTGTTTAGGACCGCTATTAAGTACTCAATTAGTAATGGTTGCGTAAACTACCTTTGAACTTTTAGAAGTTTCAAGTAATTAACGATACGATTACGATTAATGATACTAAATAGTATCATTTTTTAGCCATTTTTTTCAGTTCTTATTTCACATTAGTATTTATTTTCCCCCCCCAATAATAATTAATTAAATGTTTATAACTATTTTTGGTTGTTGAAAGTAGTGCTTGATAGCACAATTGCTGCAGGCACTTTCACTGCGCCAAGCCTAAACATCGCTGCGTGTTCAATGCAATAAAATCATACGGTGATATAAAATAAGTTTGATGAAAAAATAAGATGGGCAAAATTGTTTGTAATTCACATGCTCCTTTTGTGCTAAAAATATGATTTTGAATAAATTATTTATTTCTAATTAGCTAATTAAATATTTTAAATAAAATCTCGGTCCAGCATTCATTACTATTTTTAAATTAGTATTTTTTTTATTTCATATCTACCTTTATTGGTCACTGTTATAACGTAATTAAAAGAGCTTGAATAGATGAGAGACATCATTCCAACTTATTTTCTAGCGTTTCCTTAAGCAGTTATGAACCTTTTTTTTAAACCACCTGAACATTAAAAATTTATTAATTGTTATTAAAAAGGAAATACGCGTAAAGTAAAGATATATTTTCGGAATTAATCTAAAGATATCCTCAAAATTTTGTCAATAAAAAATATTTGTCATTTAAAAGACTTCTATTAAATTCTATTATTGTATTAGCCTGAAAACAGTTATTCAGATTAATTATTTATAAACTTTTATTTTTAAAAAAAAATTTCAATCTTATTTTATATTCTTTTTATCTTCTTAAATATTTTATTTTTATTTAAATATTTTACTTGCTATTTTTTTTCAAAGATTTATTCTAAAATATTTCAAAGTCAATAGCAAAATTTTTTTAAAAAAAATATTATATTAAAAAAATATTTTTTTAAAAAATTATTTTTCTAAAAAAATAATTTTAAAACAAATGAATTTTGTAAATATTTTTATACACAGTTGAATTAGTAATGGTAGTACTTTGAAAAAAAATCAGAATGATCAGATAAAAGTTGTATTTTGTATTTTAAATGACCATCGTCCGGTAGTTTATTATTTAATCACTTTTTAGGGGTGTGTGAAACTTAATTCCTGCCTGCCTTTAATCCTTAGCGGTACACAGTGAGAAAGAATGCAAAGTATTGACCACATCGCTCATTAGAAAGGAAAACCTTTTAAACGCCATATCACAGAAACCAAAAATTTAAGAGTGCTCTCGAACAATTTTGCAATGCACTACAAAAAAATCTGGTCCAAATTCCGGTACCGACACTCACGATTCCGGTACTTTTTCCCGTAAAATCCTTTTTCACCGAAACATGTTCATTTGAAAAAAAAAAACATCGTCTAATTAGTTCATCTAATTAGTAAAAAAACTTTATATTTAGATTCATATATTTTAAGATTAGTTTTTAAAACATATATCTAATTTTTTGATTAATAATTTTTTTTTTGGATTGGTTACACTCAAACCTTGTACAAAACAAACTTATAATTGTTTATAAAAGGCTACCTTTTCTTAAGAAAATTGTTATTTTTTTCATTCAAATTTTCAATGTTATTTTTTTCTTCATATTTTTTTTCTTCAACCAATCCGTTTTTAGAAAGGTTGTCATGTTACACAGGGTGCGTAGTGTTTTTAAAAAGTGCTTATTTTTGATTTACGATTTTTAAAAAACCTTAAAAGTGCTTTTTTTATTTGGGGTTTGTAAAAAGTGCTTAATTTTCTGTTTTTTAAAAAGAGATTTTTTTTTTTACCGTGACGATTGTCGTCCGAAATTACAAAAAATGCATGATTTTCACACTTTTTTCTACAATATTTATCAGAAAGTAGTTACTTTATCATGATCAAGTAAAATTTTTGAATTTTGTTGATTTTTTTAAAAAAATTAAGAACTTTAAAAGATGGAGAAAATTTTTTTATTTCTGCACAAATCCTAATTATGAATTTTTTTAAAAAAGCGATTAAAATATTTTTGAGTGCTTAAAAGGTACTTATTTTTTGTTCAAAAATCTGGCTACATACCTTGTTACATAAAATCGACAACTGAATAAAACAACGATAGCAAAATAGCAGTTTTTGCTGACCGTTTCGATATTTTAAAAATAAAAATAACTGTAATTTTTAAAATTGTTTGATTCCTTTTCTCCAAAAGAGGGACGTTACTATAATTTTTATTCTAAGCTTATTCATGAAATAGAAACAAACATCGTTTTAAAATCCAAATGGTAGCTCATATATTTTTTCTAAGTTAGATATTTTGCGATTTACAGGTATTTTGAAATTGACAATAATAGATTTTTATATTTATCAAATTGCTATTTCTTATGAAAGTGGCCGTAAAAAATATTTAAAAAAATCAAATGACAATGAATTACTCAAAATAAAATTTTATTGTACTCAAGTATGATTCATACTATAAACGTGAATATATTTTGATATTCATCTCTACTTTAAAATCTTATTGAACAAATATAATTTTAAAAGAGTACAAAAAAATCTCAAACCCGTATACTAAAAACACGTCTTTTTAAATTACATCAGATGAAATAACTAGGATCTCTGAAATAGCGTTTAAAATTTCAAATTTATTTTTCGATCAATATTTACAAATTGATCAATATTTACAAATTCATAATCTTTTCAATAATTTATCGAAGAGGCCTATCCTAATAATTTATTAAATAATTCCCATGATTAGTAGGAAAGTAATGCAGTTAAAAATTTGTAATTTCTCTGAGTTAAGGATACTAATTTTTTTATTAGTAGGTTATTAATTGATACATGAATGGAATATTATATCTAATGTTTGTTCACACGTATTTGTGTATCTTGCCTTTCCCTTGAATACGTTTTACTGTAGAGAATTAAATATTTCATATATACAAATTGCAGTTGTATTTGGAACTTTAACTTTTAATGAAATTTTATTACTGTTAACATTAAGTCTTCTAATTTTTTTAAAAATAGTTTAACATATAAAAAGTCAAAAATAGTTTTGAAAAAATATTATTGGTTTTGAAAATAAAACTAAATAAATGCTATAAAAAGCTCTTCAGCAATCTTCTACAGTTATTGATTGATAAGTATTTGGATTTTGAAATCCCTTAACAGTACTAAAAACTATTTGCTGTTTTGTTGTCAAAATCAGTTACCATTGTCAGTTGAATGGAAAGATTTTCGTACCGGTAATTAAACTAAAATAATCGCGAAGCTTTTCGTAACTTCGGCACAATGGCCCACGAGAAACTTAAAAACAAATAACTGGCAGAAGTGAATCACCTCGCATAGCTCCAGAAAAAGATAAGATTCGAACATGTGTCCACCAATTCTTTTGCTTTTATTACTTCAGTTGCTTTATTTCCTGGCATACCTTAGTTTAAAATGAAGCAATTATTAATTGTTCTGCAAATGATCTAGCTTGGATAAAATTATCAACATTTAACAGCCACCTAAGATACGTTTTAAATCCTATCCACAGTTCATGGTTACATTGTTGATGAAACCATGTTTCATCAACAATTAAGTTAAGTTTCGAAATAAGCCTAACTGAAGTTTTTAGAAACCTTCTATTTCAACTTAAAATGAATCTGCAAATATGTTGTTAACCTTTTGCTTACGGTGCTTAGCATGATAAAACATGTTGGTCCACTTAGTGTGCGAGCCTTAAGAAAAAGGTTACAAAATCAGTAATGAGCGAAAGTAAAAATGTTTCAAAAGCAATTTCCTTGTATACACAGTAGCAGAAACCCTTCAGCATAATCACGGTCACTGCAGGAGTTCTTTTTTTGTTCTTGTAACTTCTTGGAAGAAATAGAAAAAAAATAGTTAATATTAATTTTAAAAATATTAAAAATATTAATTAAGATAAAACGTTTACACAAAACTGTCAAGCTCTTTTCATTGGGCTTACCGTAAATATCGGTTAGGCCGAAGCTATTCATTTTTAACTATGCCATTTTTTGAAAACGTCCATAAACTTTTTTTCAATCAAAAATATATAGCTGATTTGACAGAGGAGCAATAATCAATTGTTTGTTATATGATAAAGTAAAACTGAAGGAAGAAGATTTCAGATTATTTTGCATTTCTCGCAATTTTTGGAAATTTTAGTTTTATAAGTTGGAAGAAAAGAAAGAAAATTTGTGGAAAGGAAAAAGGATTAAGAACAGTACGCGAAGAGAGGATTACTCCCTTCGTATATGCAAAAATTTCGAACCCATACAAAATTTGAAACTGTGCAGATATATAAACTAAATAAAATTTACTTTCAAGCAGTCCTAATATTTTTTTTAAAAAATAAAGGAAATTAACAAGAAAATTACTTTTATTTTCAAAAATTTTGGATATTTCCATAAATTTGGTTTTTTGTGCAATATGGTTGAACACGCAAATTTCCCACATAATGAATGTCAATTAACTTTAAATGTAAAAGTTTTGTTAGTTCAATATTTTCATTTTTGGAAAGGTCAAAAATAAACTGTTCAACTTTTAATTTATTCCATTAATGAAATAGTTCGATAAATACAAAAATCTAATACTTTTCTTTGAATTTTGAATGCTTTTAGATTTCGAAATTCTTGGAAAATTTTGAACAATTTTAAATTGCATCTGAAAAATTATCAAATAATTAAAAAAATTTTTTTATCAATTCTAACACAGATTTTCTTTTAAAATAATTTTCTAGTTCATTTCCCACTTATCTGCAGACGTCCATTAAATTGAGCAAATAAAAAGAAAGTTCAAATAATTTACGAGCATTCATCAATCACATTAGTATAAGTAATTCACTTATAATATTTCAACTATTTTAAGCATTTAAAAGTTTGTACTGTAATTCTTATTGCAGCAGTTTAGTATCATTGAAAGGCTGTTATGAAAATATATTTCTTTTGCTTATCAATTGTTTGGTAAATCCTTTTACCGTTCATGGTTTATAATCTCCGCTCTTATTGTTGAGTGTGTTAATCTAAATATCGTAAATACCATCTTCATTTTTTTTTCAGTTCCAACCCTCGTAAATTGTGGAAATCAACATCGATTTTTTTCCTACAACCATTATTCTTTAACATGGCATTTTTACCACGGTTATCGCGTTGAATATTTACCTTTTCGTACAAGACATAGAAAAAATCGCATTAGCATGGCGAGTATGAAGGTTGCTTAAGTTACTTGAGAGAGAGAATTTTACATCGATATTAAATCATTCCAGATTTTATATTCGTGATATAATAGGTCATTGTGTAAATTTATGATAAATTCTTATGGTAAAAGTTTAAAAATGTTTTTTAATGATGTTTTAAGATATAATGAGATTTATAGATTGAAAATAAATTATAGCAAGGGAGTTGGATGATGAGTTTAACCTTTATGTATAGCAAGGGAGCTGGATGATAAGTTTAGCCTTTATATATAGCAAGGGAGCTGGATGATTAGTTTAACCTTTATCTATAGCAAGGGAACTGGATGATGAGCTTGACTTTAGATATAGTAAGAGAGCTGGATGATAAGTTTAACCTTTTAGATGAGTTTAACCTTTTCACACCAAATTTTTTTTTAAGACGTAAGTAAAATAGAACTGGAAAAATGAGAAATTGAATGAATTTGAAGTAAATTATGAAAATTCAACCGAAAATACCTCTTAAATTTTTATTTTCCCTTTAAATATTCATAATCACAAGGATAAAATTAAATAATTATTCGTCCCATTTTTCTATTATATACAAGGATAAGCAGTCTCTGACTATGAATTATTTAGATCTGACTGCACTCAAATAATGTGCCCTATGTACATAAAAGAAATATGTTGAATGTCTTGTACTGAAATATGTTGAATTTAATGCTTTCTTGATGCTATGGGCTGAACCCGAGAGCTGAAAAATATTTTAAAAATTAGTGTTGCAACCCTGATATTACATCCAATAAATGCCTACAACCAATATCAGCGAAATTTTTACCAAAGGAAACTTTTTAATCGCTTAAACTGATAGGTAGGAATAACTAGACTTCTTAAATTAATATATTAACTCCTGCAGAATGGAGGATGAAATAAATCACATGATTAAGTAAGTAAGATGCGGGTATGCCCACAATCCATTTTTGCAAGTCCCGCCTTTTCTTAATAGTTTTTTAGTAAAAAGCTTAAAAATCGCAATGAAGAAAGTGGCGAACATAAAAACAATGGGTCCATGATAGTTGAAAACTAAAAAAAAAAAAAAATCTGTGATGCAGAAATGGTGAATAACAGAAACCGATGAGAGGGTGTTGGTGTAGGATGATGTGAGGAGGAATCAAAATAGGAATGTTCGATTCAGAATCAGTGCTTGTTTCGAATGTCTAGAAAAAGAAATAAGGGTTTCTAACACGAATTAAGAATATGCCTCTGAAAAATTTCCTTTTTCCGACCATGAATGACGTCATGGAGATACTCGGTCTTCTCAATGAACTCAAAACAATAATATTTAGACTTTAAATACGATGTAAATTCCCTTTTTTGTTTTGTTTTCTTAGCAATTGAATTTAAAATTCATGTCTATATACTATCTGCAAAAGGAAGTAAACAAAAATAAATTAAAAATTTTGTATTTTTGAAGAAATTAATTTTTGTACTTTTGTATTTTTTGTATTTGTAGCCTGATGTGACCACATATATGCTTCGAGTAACGTGGAAATGGGAATATTCATCATTGCCTCATTCAATGAAGTGTCATCGGAGAAAAAATATATGGACCCACTACTCCATGAGAGCATCATTAAGGGAATCCTGCGATTTATGGGGTGTAACACTCTACCACAGTTTCCTCAATGGTGATTTCATAAAGAAGTGCTTTCATATGTATGATCTGTGACATTCCATTGATGAGGGGCTGTGATCGATGCATCAACCATACTCATAGGGTATATACGTGAGAAAATCAGGCCGCAATCAACACTTGCGAAAATACGAAATTTAACTTCTTGAATTATTTTTAAATTAATGCAAAATATCAAAATTTAAGGGGTGGATTGAGTTTTAAACATGTATTTTACAATTTTCCTGCATATTTACTTCCTTTTGCATGTCTTGTATGTTTTCCTCCCTTTGCTTTTTACTTCTTTTCCTTAAATCTCTCGAATTATTTCTCTTGCTTATTTTTTGTCTTGCTATTTCGAATTATTTTAATAAATATATTTTTGCAATAAATTCAATTTTTTTTAAAATAACCATTTCTTTTCCTCCGCACTTTTAACCCATAATTGCCTTTTAACCGTCCCTCTATAGATTTTGCTTATTTCTAATATCTATATTCAACGTGCGCTTTACTTACCCACCTAACTTTTTATTCTTATTTTATATTTACTGTTTTAAAGTTTATTATTTCTACTGAGTTGTCGATGCAGTGCTTGAAATCATTTTGAAAATGCATAATCAATTTGTCATTGTTAAAATTTGATATAAAAAATAAATTTGTTGTACATATGTTAAAACCTGATTGAAAACTGTCTTTTAACTTATTTTAATGTACATTTAATTTTTTCTAGTTTATAGCTTGCTTCTCACAAAATAGTGCCAAAGTTCAAACTTGAGCTTTGCGTAACTGAAAATGCGAGCTTGTGAAAAAGTCCACATGCGACAAACTGCGCTCACTATATTTTTAACGACATGCAGAATTGACATGGACTATCACATAGCGATTTATATGGATTCGAATGTATTATCTGTAAATTCTCGTAATTTTGAACTGAACTCAGAAGCAAAGAACCTTATAACCAAAAAAAAATTATTTTTTTAAGAGACAATAGAAAAAAATTTGCGGTTTTGTATAATCCCGATGAGACTGTATAATGTATGATCTATTTGTTTGTTAAGAATATTTTTCAAAATATACGCGAGACACTTAAGCATAATGCAGACGTAACTCCTAAGGCCAAAATTCAAATCTCAAAACAACAAAATGTGTTCTACAGTTTTTAAAAAAAAAAATTTTACGAAAAGTTGTGGTTGACTTGGCTAATTTGTTTTTGTCTCTTTAACTGAATTCAACATTTTCCCCAGGGGGTTTGCTTAACCCTACAATGCGTTTAAAAAATGTTTGATTAAAAAATTTAAAAAAAAATCCTTTTTAAAAAATTTAGTTTTTAAAAATTTATTAATTTTTAAATTTCATGAAATTTTAACTTTTATTTGCAAAAATTTGTTAATGAGTTTTTCTGTGCATTTTTTTGCCAAAATGATGATTGGTTCGTCATCTTGAGCATTTTGAGGGTTATTAAGTTTTGACAAATAATTAAACGTGGTGAAGATGGGCCGTGCATAAAAAAGCCGGTTCCTATATAGACAAGAACTAAGAAAAGTATAGGGAAGACCAATGAGGAAGGGGAATAATTAGTGGGAAAGGATTCTGAGGAAAAAACAATTCTTGTCCAAACCGATTTAAAATTTATTTTTCGAAATGTCAAAAGTTGTTCACTTTAATTTGAAATTTCCAGTGGACGTAGATCAATGCTTGTAATATTCCTGTACATTTTTATTTCTTTCGTTTTTCATCATATGCTTCCTTTGAAAATTAACTTGCTTTCAAATTTATTTTTCTTAGAATCAGATTTAATGGACTCACTTTTCCCTCCTCTTGATCTACAATTGTTACAGCATTCACTTAAATTGTAGTGTTAAGCAAATACGGGCCTCACGTACCCGGGTGCCCCAGTGACGTCCATCTTCGTTTATATATGTAATTTTTGGAGCAAGTCATGCTTGAAGCAAGTCATTGCTTGATGATGACTAGGCTACGGAGTCGAACATTAGTAGTCGTAAATCCAAAAATTGGATCGGCTGTTCAACAACGGTTATAAAAAATATGTTACCGAGTTAATGTTATCGAATAAAATAATATCGCTTGTTAGCCAAAATTATTCTTTTTAAGGAATTTAAAATTCTTTTTCAAATAAATTCCCTAAAGTCTGATATCTCTACATTATATCGTCTCTTCCCCACAAAAATGAAGATGGACGGTTCCTTATCGGTGACAGTATTTTCGGTTATAGGTAATTTTTCAACTCTGATCTCGGCGTCTTTTTAAGTATTTGTTAAGATTTTATTTAATTTTAAAATAGCCTCCAAAAAATTAATTATCAATCCGTTAAATAAATGGTTCACCCGACTTGCTCAAAAATTTAAACATCTGATTTTTTTGTATGAAATAATAATCATTTTAGATAGCTGAAAAATAATCGAAATTAGGAGAATTGTTTCATTATCCAGTTTTACTTATAAAAAAATATTCGATCAGTATTATCTAAGATACTTCTTAGAAACGTTCATGTGCTTTAAAAGAGAGAAATTTCGTAATACTTTCATAGATTTGAAGATCTAGAGCTTTCAATTTTTATTAAAATCTTTGAATCGTGATATTTTTTAATGTGTGGAGAAACAAATGCATTCAGTAGAAAATATTTTTTATAAAGTTTCATTATTAACATTTTAAGTGTTTATTTTATTAGGTTTTTTTGGTAATTGATTTAGTAAAATCAGATCACCTAGAATTGTTTCATCCAAAAAATTGCATCACTATTAATTTCTTTCCATGGTCATAGTTTTTTGATTAAGGACTGAAAATGGAATTTTCGAATTTTTACCAAATTTAAATTCCTATGCATTTGTTTTTCCAAATTGAAAAGTTTTTGTTCTGAATTTAAAGAAGTGGTTGCATCTATTTTAAATAATTAATAAACCCTTTTGCTCAAAAATTGTATTTTGATTTAAAACCGAGCATGAAACGTGTGTGGTTAAAAAACTATAAACGTCATATTTATTTTAAAAATTATATGTAAACATCATACAGTATGATCAACGTATTTTAAAAAAATGTAAGAAAGGTAAGGAAACTGTCTCTTATTAAGAAAGTAAAGTTTATTTTTGGAAACAGTTGCAATAAAAATTGCTTCTTTAAGTGCAGAAACTTCTTTATCATTTTTGAGTGCATATTTTTAATGTAGTTCTATACTTTAAAAATACTTTTTCTAATATAAATAGTTTATTAAATAGTTTTCGACAAATCTTTTCTGTACTGTTGTAATTTTTCAGGAAAAACTTTTTTTAAAAATATAACAATAAATAGAATAAATTTTATTACAAATTTTAAATGCAAATTTCTTTTCATGAGTAAAAAAAAAGATTATTCATTTTGAATAATCTTTGTATTAAAATACTCATCTTTTACAATAATCATTGTTTTCCTATCTAGGTGAAAAATAATTTTCGTCATCTGTTTTTTTAATACACGAGCTTCGCTAAAATCAGTACAGAAAGCATTTTGCGAATATTAAGCACAAATCGTATTAAAGTATCCAGTGCGATAGTTGAATTTATATTCAATTATCGCACTTGATACTTAGCTTAATTGTTTTGGAATTGCGTGACTATTGCTAGGATAATTATTTCGAAATACATTTTAGAAATATTGATTTGTTCAAGAAATTTTGTTTTACATTGCAATATAAAAAATTTAAGTTATATTTAAAAAAAAAGAATGTGCGTGTTTGTGGTGAACTCACTGTTATTCTAAATGCCTGAGTTTTTCGTTTATAAAAATGGCTCTTTCACCTTTGAATTGCCTTAAATTGAAATTGTCTTAAAAAGAAATATTTCAAAATTTTACATCTTAAGAAGGAAGCTAAAATGTCTTTAAAGAAGTTGAAGTTTCTTAGCTGTTATTTTCAAAATTCATATTTAAACATACTCATATTTCGGTATCTAAAATGTATCTTTGAAATAGAAAAACACAGTATACTCTCAATATCTCAAAATTGAAGATGACGCTAAAACAATTTAGATGTAACAAGTTCAGAACTAAATATGTTCTAAAAAGTAGAAAAAGATATTCTAAGTATAGTACTCTAAAAGGTAGTCATGAAACATAAGAATAACTACTATTATAGTCAACTAATTATAATTGACTATAATTTAAAATTGAGTCATGAAATTTTTTTTTAAAGTAAGACAAAAATAATTATGCATAAAATAGAAAATTGGTTTATAATAAACTTACATTGTGATTTTTCTGAAAAATTTAATTTTCTATTACGAAAAATATTCCACATAACAAGGTTTTGAGAAGAAACTCTGACACATAGGTATTCAAATGACCATTATTTGAATGTGTACAGCCAGGGGGGGGGGGATATTTTTTTGACTTTGCAAGGTTTTCGAGATATAGAAGTTCAAGATATCGAGAGTATACTGTAATTAAATTTACTATATTTTATTTAATGTTTTACTATATTTTAGTTAATGTTTATTAATTATTAAATGTTTTACTATATTTTAGTTAATGTTTGTTAATTATTAAATGTTTTACTATATTTTAGTTAATGTTTGTTAATTAGTAAATGTTTTATTTAATGTTTATTAATTATTAAATGTTTTACTATATTTTAGTTAATGTTTGTTAATTATTAAATGTTTTACTATATTTTAGTTAATGTTTGTTAATTAGTAAATGTTTTATTTAATGTTTAATTAAAAAAATTATAAAAACAATTATAAATTTTTTAATTATAAAATAAATAGCCAAACAGTAGGTTTTTGCATTTTTATTGTTACATTTTTGTATTTACATTGTTACTGTGGATGATTGAGAGAAAAACAAATCTATTTTATCTCCTATATTGCACGCAATGCACCAAATTAAGAGATTTCAACAGGAAAATGTTAGTAATTTATTCAATTGAATGACCAGTTCTTTTTCCTTCCTGGATTTGAATAAGCCAAAAAGTGGTGACTTATATCTTGAATACTTTTTGTAAATCTGAAATTCGTGTTTTTACAATATTGTATAAGGCAAATACATAAATGTTTGCGCATCATGCATTATGTGTTTTTTTTTGGATGACAAGATTTTGTTAAAAATGTTTTAAAATGTTATTTTTAAATAGAAAGTTTCATAATTAACCTTACATTGCACAAACATACAAAAGATTTCGAAAGGAGAAAAATAAGTGGTTGTTTGGTATTTAGCCAAAGTTTGTTTAATGCAATGGTTTAATTATATAAATGATAGCTTTTTTGTTGGTAATTATTTAAATTAAAAAATGGTGATATTTTTCAGTTCTAAACGCATATTTTTAAGATATCAATTTATGGTACAAATTTTAGATCTTAAAGAAATGCAATGCTACTACTTAAAATATTTTCCGTTCTTACGAGTAGCAACTGAATTATAAATGCACGAAAGGTTGAAAAGATTCACGGGTACCTATTTTCAAACTTTATTTTCATTTTAATCTGACTTAAATAAAACATTCTGAAAATTTCCTTAAAATTAAAAAATTGACATTTTTGCTTTTTGAATGTTAAATATTTATTTGTTACATGAAGCGAACTAGATTTATATTTTGAAACTTTCTATTTATTCTTCTATTTAAAGAGGTGCCAACTATTACAATTTATCCGTAATTATTACGGTACGTAATAAAGAGTACGGTTGAGTAATAAAAATTTTAATTTATGAGAATTTTTAAAATAATCTTTTAAAAATATTTTTTTTCCTTGACTACCAAGAGTTATAAATTATATAACGTTTGCAGCTTATGTTTGAAAAAAAAGTAACACTTAATTATTTTTTTATTTAACTCTAAGCTGACGTATATTATTAGATATGTATAGAATTAAGTATTTAAAATTTGATTTGATTCCTTTTGGTTATATACATTATTGCATACATAATATGTTATATATATATTTATGTTATTTATATTATTATATATGCTACCTGTTGTGTGTGCTAAAATTTTGTATATTATTGCCTATATTGTATATTGTATAGATTATTGTATATTAGTGATATCTTGCTAGGAAAGTTGGCACTTCCATATAATTTATTAATATTAAGTTTTCATTCCTTGATTTTAAAAACCCTAAATTTTAAAAACCTTAATCTTTTTTTGTATTACTTAGATTTTTGTTCCAATGTAAAGAAAGCAGAGAAGTGTATAATTTAAAGAGTTAGAAGACTAATATAAATGATTTATATTAGTACTCTTTCGTATGTTTTGTAATATTCTCTGTTTTCCTAAATAGAAAGCTTCTAGAAAAATGTGATTGTTGGCTTAACATTCAAATCAGGAGTTCAAAATGATCGATAGACTAATAATATCGGATTAGACTGCTACCCGAATCATAAGACCCTCTCCTCTTAAAACTAACTTTCCCTGATTAAATTAAATTAATCAAAACAGACTCCTTTAGTAATTAGTTACAAGTAAGATTCATTGATTTTTAGTTGGTTTTTTCAAGGATGATTTTTTTGTAAAAACGTAAATAAACTAGCTAAAAAAAAGTTGTCGGTAAAAAAAATTTGGTAGTTGGTTCAAAAAAATTAGAAAAAAAATGGAAAAAATAAATCACAAAAAAAGGAAAATATTGCCAGCTGTTTCTCATATTTAAAAGATTTCATTAAATTTTCTATTTTTTCTACACAGTTAAATAACTTATAGTTCTAAATTGAGTTATGAAAGAGTTAGGTGAACTTTCTGAGAAACTAGTCAACTTATATAGTTCTAAATTGAGTTATGAGAGTTAAGTAAACTTGTTACCCACTATGTTAAGTTTAACTAGTAAGTTTCGCATATTTTAAATTGTTAAGATGTTTTATTTTTAGAGAAATGAAGAGTTGTGATTAAGGAAAAATAAAATTAATTTACGTAGGGCAGAATATGATGTACAAGTGAAAAAACAGACCAACTAATTGCAAATTTTATTTTACGAAGTAATTGGAGAAATTGAAACAATTAAAAAATATCTAACTTCAAAGTGTTTGTGCTAAATGTAATATTTTCTAAAAAATGGTTCATAAATTTTAATGTTACTCCAATTGTTTTCAATTGAATTTTGAATTTAATAGGAAAATATTTTCGTTATGAAATCGCGGTTTTCTGTTATGGTTGCGTTTTTAAAAATTAAGTAAGAAACAAAATTTGATGCTACGAGACTATTGAATGTTTATTCAATTTGAACTTATGTCACATATCATTAAGATTTTAATTTGAAAAACCCTAAACAAAATCAAACAAAGCAAACATTAATTTTCATGCATTAGCAAATTAAATGTATTATAACATGAATTCGGATAGCTTAGGTTATGTCTTAAATTTAATTATAAATTAAAGCAAAATATTGAATTAAAAATTATAAGTTTACAGTTTAGTTTTGTAAAATTTTTAATTTATTCCATAACATATTGCTAAAAATCCAGCTTATATTGAACTTTGAACTCTCTACCTCGTTTTGAAAGAAAATATGAATTTTATGTCCAATTTCAATGAAGTAATTATTAAAAAGACATTAAAAAAACTTTAAGGCACTAATATTTTCGTATATAATCGTATTATGAAACACCCGTTACATATTCAATCTTAAATTAATTTGTGAAATATTATAGAATTTCATTTTGATTTAACTGGTGATTTAATTCAGAACGTTGCCACACAGTAATTTTCAGTAAGAAAATATTGATTTTTCTACTTTATTGTCGCTTTGAGTACAATTAACAGTATACAAAATATATAATGATTACTACATCACACTATATATAAAGAATGCAAATAAGAATATAGCTCGAATTTTATCTCACTAAAGAAAATATTATTTTATCAGATTAAGGAAAATATTAATCACCTATGAATTTTTAAAACGAAATTATCAGAATATAGTACAAATTAAAAAGAACGAAAAGAAAAATCACGTGTAGAGGATTAAAAACATTTTTTTAAAAATATTTTTAAAGAAATAAAAGATGAATCTTCAACCGTTTTTATTTGGCAATCCCATGTGGTTGCCTAGGTTCACCAAATGCTATGCCTAGCCTTGCCCAAACCTTGGTCATAAGAGTCTTCCTAGTTGCCAATTGGCAATCATAGATGAGCAGTCTACCTATATTATTATTCTATGTAAAACCTCTCTTCTGAATGTGCAGCTAACTTCATTTATTCTGTCTTGTGCCATGCATAAAACAGAAGGTAATATTTTAAGTAAATATGGATAATGGAATGTTTTAATGTCTTCTGAGTTCGGAGTTCAAAAAAAAAATTAGAACTAACGTCTAGAAAGAACGAATGAACGAATTGCGATTTGTCTGCAAATTTGAATTTTATTTTACAAATTAATGATATTAACGCGCAGTGTTATCAACCGCTAACGGTAAACTTAGTGGAAGGAGTTCAGTTGAGTAATTTCTTAGTCACCAATTTCAATTGAGAAAAATTGATGTTCATTTTAAAATTTCCGAGGTCGATTGTCATATGTCTACTTTTTACACTTTAAAAACTGTTGTACAATGTTTACTTTTTAATTATGTATTTCATTTCAGATTTTAATCTAATATTTTTTTCAGGTGAAACTAATGAATATTTTAGATATTTTTCAGCTTATCGATGTCGTTATCGTTTGATCTCTGATCTTATTCGTATGGATGAGTAGCTTTTTGTATGCTTAAGCACAGATGAAGAGAGCAGGAAATATTTAGAAAATACTCCAAGCTCATCTTTTAGTATAACAGGTTAGTTTAACAATTGTATGATAGTGAATTCATGCTGATTTGAAACCTATTTCCGTAAAAGTTGTTATAAATAAAAAGAATTTTTTTATTTATTTACAATTAAGTAAAAGCCGCGACTTTACCATGAACGGAAGTTTCATGCAGTGCATAAAAGAAAAACGAAAACGGAATTTCCTGATTATCTTTTGACCTAATAATCAAATTTTTACGTAGTATGATTCAATCTTAACGGTTCAAGGGTTAAACCTTAAGTATGCTAATTAATTAGAGCAGACGATTTTTTTTGTTATTAAATCAGATACAAAAACGTACTTTCTCTGAATAAAAAGACCTTTTTTCCCTTTGAATTTGGATTGTTAACCCTCAAAATATGGGCGGGGTTAGACGAAATCTGGAAAATAGTGCCCAACTACTAGTTTCAGTTTAACGTTAATTTTACTTTTTGCGTATTTTGCCAAAATTTTTCGACTCAATTATAAAAGTCATTTATTTAAAGATAATTCCATGCAAAAAATATTTTTTAATAATTATCTATAATTTATTATTATATCTAATAATGGTCGGAAAAAAACTTGAATAGTGAAGTATCAAAATTTTTACATCATTTTGGCGAAAATATTTTTGAATGATAAACAAAATATCAAAAAAATCGGTCGAATAGTTCTTGAGAAATTAAATTTCAAATGCATGGGATTTTTTGCGCACTGCAAGCCCTAATTCATGTTTTGTAAACCGGTCCCTATATTATTGACTCTCTATTATTCAAATAAAGCCCAGGGATGACACGATAACTCAAGTCCAATTTTTATTCTATCCTCGAGTTATAACGTTCTTTTCAACTCTCAACTATGATAATGATTGCTTGTACGGTCGTATTTAAATAGTTGTATTATAATATAACTTAATCATTTGCTTATGGTGTATCAGTTAAACCATCACCCGTGGTCCACATGTTGTAACAGCCATAAGCAAAAAGTTAAGATTATTGAAGTTATTAAGAATTTTAAAAAAATAATGAACTACTTCAACGCCCTAAAGTAATGTCTAACTCACGGGTTCTAATTTTTTCAGTAATGGAACCCTAAACTGTCGACTTTTGTTTTTGTTTGCCATAGATTTTTCTCCTGATATTCCTGATTTTCGTTTGCGTACAAAACATCCGATTTTCAACGAATACAAATTTGAATTTTAACCGTTGTTGAACAGTTGACCCACTTTTTTGATTTAGGACTATTAATGATCAACTCCGCAGCCTTGTCATTTTGAACCCAATCCAGAAGACAAGGGAACTACTGGATCAAGTATTGGGAGAAATATGCCTTCGTGGAGGACTTTTTGACAAGCATTTGCGTTACATGGTGAGGAAGACCACGAGAACTTCATTTTAATTTAATTAATACTGCTGTAAAAATTGCTAAATTCAATTGTTTAAACTTAAGCTTTTTTTCACGAATTGTATATATATATGGTTCAATCATATAATATCATTTGATTTAATGTTTCAAACTTTATGGGACTCAGGTTGAAGTTTTGTCGTTTCATAATTATTGATTCTTCGCTTTTATCAAATTTAAAAAACAATCGATTCTTATCAACAATACAGTGACATCATAGAATCCTTAATAGATTTAGTTATCATGTACTAAATTAAATTACTGCTGTCAAAAATATGAAACGGCATATTTGTTGTATTTTTATTCCGAGATTTTTAAATTATTTGAAAAAAAAAAAAAGAAATTTTGAGCTCAATTAGAACTCCGACAATAAGACTTTATAAATTCTATAGTTACAAAAATTTGAACAAAGGGACTATCAACATATAGATTAAAAATAATTAAAGTTTCTTATCTACTAAGCAGTTTGTTATTTCAGGAATTTCAGAATTTTTCAACATAATTACGCTAAAGAAAACCTTAATAAATAAATTTTATTAATGAAGTTTCATGAGTGTAAATAGGTGAACATATAGTTTATTATTTAAATCAAATAAAATCTTCTCTAATACAGATTAGTTGTTGGAATGGATCTCTTTGTACTGTTGATTTAAATTTATTTTAATCCCTTTAACAGCCAGTTTAATAATCAAAACTGATAGATAACAAATTAATTTAAAATTGTTGTATGTGAATAAAAAAAAATATTACGTTCTAATTCTCTTTTAAGAGATTAAATCTTTAATTTGAAATATTAGGCTTGGATTAAAAACAAATATTAAATTAAAGTTATGAAAACGTGAGTGTGTCTTCAGATAGCTTCTTAGTAAGAAAGGTTTCCTATTAATAGTACAATTAGTTATAACATTTTGAAACATAACAAGCATAATTAATTATTAATTTGTATGAAATATATATTTTTTCACTTAATTAATGTTTTATTACCCATTGGCAAAATGGGTGCTCTTTTGGGTTTGATGGCGTGCGCACCTTATTTGGACATCACACTTTTCTATTGTGTTCAAGAGTAATCGTAAACAGTGAGCATGCGTCGTCATTGCATGCGTTGCTATGGCGACCGCTGCTGTTGGATAATTTTTTCACAATTTTTTTATTTGTCTTGCTTTTGTTTACTTTTTGATATTAATTAGATATAGTATAAATAGTGATTGATAGTCAGGTGAGCTTTGCATCCATTTAATTAAAATAAAAAATATATTTTTTATCACAACATGAAAATTTCATGGTCTTTAAATTTCTATTTTATTTACTTATTTATTTTTTATTCTAGTACCATTGGGGCTGACACTCTTTTTAACAAATTGGATGTAAGAAGGGTATGATTGTATTTCATCATCAAATACTGTTGAATGTGTTGATCCTGAAAAAAATGTGTAAGTTATTTGTTTCGTCTAATTCAAATAAGTTATAAATAGGTTTAAATTTGTTAAATTTAAAATGCAAATTTTTTTTCATTATTATAATCATTAAAAACTTAGTTTTCGTTAACTAGTAAAATTTTTTGATTGAAAAATATTCTTCCGATGTTTTAAGTTAACACGCAAACTTTTGATATTTGTTCCCTTCAAAATTCTATCATGTGTAAGATTTTAAATATACTTTTAAAAATGTGATACATTAATTGTATCAAGTATTGAGGTTTATTGTGATTCTTACTGGATTTTTAGTTTAAAAAATTTCAATGCTCTTGAATCATTTTATGAAGAAAAAAAAATTTTTTTCTCAATAATAATCAAATATTTCTCGAAATCAAATTTCGCTAATATTAAATTTTTGAAGTACGAATTTAAGGGACCTTTACTTATCAAATCTCGTATAAATCTATTATCAGAAAACTCGTGATAACAGGAATTATACTGATAAGAAATTGTTTTTACTTTTCTGCAATTTAAATGAGCAAAACTGCAAAAAAGAACAAAATAGATATTATTTATTTCTGGTGTCAATGCAGAAAAATGAAAAACGAACAACATTTCACCTTATTTTCTTCTTCAAATTTCAATTTATTATGTTAATAAAACAAATATGTGTAGACAATCCTTGTCCAGAGTTACCTTCCCCTTTACTGAAGAAAAAAAGTCTCTGTTTTTCTCAAGAATCCTGCCGCACACTTCAAATGAGTGTGTTATTCGTTGGCTACTTATCTGCAATAGCATATATTTAATTTTTGATTTTATTTACCTGGAATGGCATCTTATTTAGTTTTTATTTTTACTTATTTGCAATGGGATCTTATTAATTTTGATTAAGATTGTAATCTACGTTCAGTATTCTCAATATGTGATGGCTCGGGGATAGAGCGTTTTCATTCCAATCAGGTGAACCGGGTTCAAATCCCTTCGATGGCTGGTCGACTCGAATCCGCATCCAGTTTGCACCGACCTCCATGGTGACGTGACATATTCTCTGTGGTAGACGTATCGTGGATTAGAGTCCCTTTGCCGTTAAGCTAATCATGGGATGTTCTTGTGGTCTTTCTCTCCACGTAACGCAAATACTGGCTACTTCTCTCAAAAAAGTCCTCCACGAAGGAAAAATATCACCCAGTACTTGATCCAGAAGTTCCCCTGTCTTTTGCATTGGGTGTAAAATTAGAAGGCTACGAAGTTGAACATTAGTAGTCGTAAACCTATAAATTGGCTCGGCTGTTCAACGACGGTTATAAATAACATCAATAACTATTCTACAGTATTTTACGGTCTACTGTAAGATGCTGTTTGTTGTTTAAGATGCGTACTTGCTTATAACTACAAGCTTGGACGTTAATACGACAATCTACTTGTTACTACGGATTGTCGTTATTGCGAGCTTTTATTGAATTATAATATAACGTTAAAACAATAACAATGACTAGAGCAGGGATGGGCGAACTCTTTTGATCGAGTACCAAAAATCGAAAAAGAAAAGTTTGTTGGAAAGAAAAGAAAAGTTGTCAACCTGATAATTCTTTGAGAAGACTTTTTGAATTTTGTCTTCTTTCACATTCAGACATTGCTTCGTAGTTTACATTCTTGTGCTTGACAGTAAAATGTCCGTTAATGTTGTGTTCTTTAAAAACTTCTACAGCTTCATTGCAGATAAGACATACTGGTTTATCATAAGACATACTGGTTTTAACTGTAAAAAAATATTTCGAAGTTCATTCATCATTGAACGTACCGCACTCTGAATCAACTTTGCGCTTTTAGTAGTCATTTTGGGGTTAAAAATATTTCAAATAACTCAAACAAGTAAGCACACCGGACAAAAATTTAGTCACCCTTAGAGAAATCATGAAAAACATCATTTAAAAACGTATTTGTACGTACGTACCTCCTCTGAATTTGATAACCTGGATTCAGTTAGGTTCACAAGGTTTTACAGGTATGTCGAATCAAGTTTAAGCCACACGATGAGGATTTGGTTGCGCTAATGCACCAAATTGTGAGGATGCTGATTTTGGCCTTTTACCCGTTGTTCCAACATGTCCGACAAATTTTCAATAGTTTTCAAGTCAGGGGATTTTGCAGGCCAGTCGCGTTGCAATTGAGTGTCTGAGTGTTCATAAAACCAGTCACTTGCTCTTTCGGCCGATGAACGTTGCCCGTAGTTTGCCCATCCCTGGACTAGAGTGAAATAGTGTGACGTCATTCATACCACTGACTTGTATTGCAAACCGCGAAGATAAATGAATGTAGAGCAATGTAACCAGCAAAAAGCGGCTATTTTGAAGTGTGTAGCAGAAATCCTGAAAAAAAAAAAGTTTTTTTGCAAGTGGTAATTTGGTATTAAGCCAAAATTTGTTTAATGTAAGAATTTATTTATGTAAATGACAGCTTTTTCTGTGAGTAATTATTCCAATTATGAAAAATGTTAGTGATAATTTTCAGTACTAAACATAGATTTTTAACTTATCAATTTATGGCTCATATTATTAGAGCTTAGGGAAATGCACTGCTTTTTAACATTTTCAGTTCTTACGAATAATAATTTATGTATAAATGCACGAAAGGTTGAGCAGGCTCACAAATACCTATTTTCCAATTTTATTTTAATTTTAATTGGTTTTAAATAAAGCATTCTGAAAATTTCCTGATAATTAAGAAAATCTACATTTTTGTTTTTAGATTGTTAAAAAATAATTCTTGGACACTTTAATGAAGTGAACTAGCTTTCGATTTTGAAATTTTGTATTTATTCTTCTATTTAAAGAGATGCCGATCATTACCATTTATCCGTAATTATTACTGTTTCGTAATAAGAATTACGGTTAAGTAATAAAAATGTCAATTTTTGAGAATTTTTGTAATATTCTGTTAAAAATTGACTAGAGTGTAATAGTGTGACGTCATTGATACCACTGAATGTTGACTTGTATTGGAAACCGAGAAGAAAAATGATTGGTAGATGTGACCAACAAAAAGCGCGTTATTTAGAAATGTGTAGCAGAATTCCTGAAGATAAAAGAATTTTTCTTCTGCAAGAAGAAAAGTAACTTAGCTGTTGATCGCTCTCATTACTATCTTCACTCTTTAAACTTAAAGGGTGAAGATAGTAAGAATAATAAAAAATGAAATGGTGTTGATTTCTAACTTTCCTGCGCATGGATATCAGAAATAAATAATTATGCCTTTATCTCTTTATATTTGCTTTTTTTATTATTCACTAGAACAGCAGCAAAAACGCGTTTTCCTCTTTTTTTTTCTTTTTTGCAATAGAGGAAAGAATAGTGGTAGTTTTTACTTTTTACAAATGTAATTTTTTTTTTTTTGGTCTCTTTGTTGCTCGCTTGGAAACTGGTAGTAATAGGCGGTTTCTCGCTATTACAGTATGAGGTTAGAAATTTTAAGATTTAGATTTATCATTTCAAAAACTTTATTTAATCTCTTAGTGATTTAATTAAAAAACATTTGAAATTAAAAACTCTATAACCAAAGATTTAGAAAGGTGCTGAATATACTTTTGATAATTGGAGATTAGTGGCAAGAACGGTTAAGGTTCATAAAAGCTGATTCTCAAAAAAAAAAAAAAAAAAACGAATTCACGCGGACACTAACCGTTTATCCACAGCATGGCCAATTTTCACATCATAATAACTCTCGGGGAGCATTGGTTTTCCCCGTTATTGATTTATCTAATACTCAAATTGTTACAGACTGAGAGTCAGTCATCATTTTTGCGAAAAATAGGCAAAAAGCATTCTCTCATTTTGATCTTCAATTGTTTTAACTTTATTTCCCTAAAACGTTTATTTATTTATTTATTATTATTTAATTAAGGAACTCAACATTTCTTTCACTCAATTTTATATTTTAACTAAATACCTTAAGTCTAAATCTTCAAATTGGAGTAACATTTCAAAATCAGTTAAATTTTTTTAATCTCTTATAATGTCGTGGTAAATATAATTAAAACCAAATTCATAATGTTGATGGGAATATATTTTCTCGCCCACAATTTAATTTTTGCAGCCTCAGGAAATCATAGGGGTTGAGCCGTGGTGGCTCAGGGCATAGAGCTCTCGATTCCCGATAAGGGGACCCAGGTGCGATCCCATCCAAGCGATAACTGGTTGATTCGAATTCCGGACGCTGCTCGCACCGACTATAGTGCTGACGTAAAATATCCTCAATGATAGACGAATCATGGGTTACAATGTCCTTACCATCAGGCTAAATATGGGTGGCTATCTTGGTTTTCCTCTCCATAAAACACAAATGCTGGTTAGTTCTATCAATAAGTCCTCCACGAAGGCTAAATCTCTGCCAGAAATCCAGGAGTTCTCTTGCCTACTGCATTGAGTTCAAAATTACAAGGCTACGGAGTTGAACATTAGTAGCCGTTAACCGTTAATTGGGTCTGCTGTTCAATGACGGTTATAAAATTATAGACGCTGATAACTTCAAAAAATAAAAGAGGAGAAAAAAAAACAATGAAGACCTTTGTTTTCATAAATCTATGTAACAGTAACGGTTAGCGTCGGATCAGGAAGAGAGGTGATTGCTCGGAAGATATAGTCTCCTCTGCGTATTGTGCGTTTTTCCATTCCGTATTATCGATTTATTTGTAGTTATGAACACAGAATTAATAAATTTGCTTATTGATAAGTGCAGAAATTAAAGTTTGTAATCAATTTTTTACAGTAGGGTACGTCCCACCTCCCCCCCCCAAAAAAAGTTTTTTTTAAAAGTCAAATAAACTTCAGGTAATAAGCTAAATTAATTTCTTTTTACAAGCCAATCTCACTCCACCCGTAAGCTATGTGGTTCCCAGCAGATCACCGAAGTCAAGCATCACTGGCTGCAGTCAGTGTGCGGGTGGGTGACCACTTGGATTAGTCTGCGTAGGGACTAAGGGTGTGCGGTATGGGTCCTCGTTAAACTGTTCTACTGTAAAGTGCTAGACTTCACGTGCAGGTCGTCGGGCTAACCGAAGCGGGGGTGCCATCTCCTCTGCAGAGGATCAAAATTGTGATGGCATGTCTCCGGATCATCCTCAGGGATGTTTCCCAGACCGTCGCCAATAGCCCATTGTGCAGCTCTAGTGCGACGTAAAATTAACTACAAATACAACAAGAACAACCGAAAGCTATGTTTCTAATAAACCAAGTTTCATTCCAAAGTGAATTTTCCAAGCCGAGCCCTTCCCTTGTAAATTCATTCTGTTTAACTAATATGTTAATATTGAAAAAATGGACTTTACTATGATTTATTGTGGTGATTACTTATTTATTTATTTTAAATATGAATATTTCGCCTAAGTTCTATTTTTAACTATAAGATGGCTATTTTTTCTTTGTCTTAATTATGTTGGTAACTCTGCCATGAGAATACAAGTTAATATAAGCGATCACTGTAATTCTTACGGATATATTTTTTACAACTGTCGTTGATTAGCAGACCCAAATTTTGGTTTTATGACTACTAATGTTTAATTCCACAGCCTTGTAATTTTGAACTTAATTCCGAAGACAAGGGAACTCCTTGATCAAGTATTTTTATTTCTTTTATAACCGTCGTTTATAACCGTCCATTACGTCTACTAATGTAGAACTCCCTAGCCTTGTAATTTTGAACCCAGTCCTGAAGGCCAGGGAACTCCTGGATCGAGTATTGGATGAAATTTGCCTTCGTGGAGGACTTTCTGATGGAGCTAACCCGCATTTGCGTTACATAAAGAGGAAGACCACGAGAACCTCACACGGTTAGCCTGATGGCAAGGAAACTTTGACCCAGGATCCGTCTACCACTGAAGATATTTCACACCAGCACTGTGGTCGGTGCAAGACGGATGCGGAATTCCTATCGACTGGAATTCGAACCCGGTTCGCCTCAAATGGAATCAAGTATTGGGAGTAAATTGCAGAATTAATGAAATATTACTTAAATGTTTCATTTTGCACTTTAGTACTAAGGTTACAACTAAAAACTAATTTTTATAGTCTTGAACAGTTTCACGACTATAAAAATCCATAGCATTAGACTACACAATTCAATATATTTTTGAAAACTGCAAAAATGATTTTTCTCTTCTATTTTTAAATATATCTTGTTTAAATAAAGCATGTTATGCTTAAGGAACTAACTATTTTTCGTAAAAATGGAAACATTAATGAGTATTAATGCATGACAGCAGTGTACATTTAATCAAAGAATGTTATGCTTAAGGAACAAACTATTCTTCTTAAAGATGGGAAAAAATTAACGAGTATTAATACATGACAACAGTACTCTTTCGATTGCCCATTATCAATAGAGTTTAATTTTTTTAATTTTTCCTCCCTAGAATCTGAAGAAAATTTCTGAGAACTCCAGTAAGTACCCGTCTGACGTACATGAATGAAATCAGTGTAGAGTAACTGAATATTGTCGGTAAGTTTCTTACTTGAGGTTCAGAAAATGGTTACGTACTTAGCAATGTTAGTAAGTAAACTCTCACTTGTAAGGTAAGACACTTATTTATCCTTAAGTTCTGAATGGTGCTATGCTGGAAGCAAGCACTCATTTATTATTGCAAGGAGGTAGAGTGGCTTTTTTAAATGATTTTTTTTTTTTTTTTTTTTTTTTTTTTTGGATTGAAACTAGAAACAATTTTATTCGATTATTTTTTACCTGATGTGTTTCCTTTTATCCGGTGTTGGCGCTCCAAATTATTTCTCCCAGTGTTTGTGTCTTAACCTTTTAGACCCAGTGTTGGTGTTCTAATTAGATGCTTTCAATGTGGTGTGTGTGTGTTTTCCAAAATATTCCGTATGTGTGTTTTGAATTTTTTTCAATATTTTCCTGCAATTTTTTTTTCAGATTTTCCGATTACTAACATTTATGTTCAAATGCATTCAATCAAATTCGCAATTTGTTTAATCACCCTTTTTTGTTTATTGAACAGCTTTATGTGTGGTTTTTACGTGTTCATTTTTTCCATATTTCCAATTTTTTTCACTTTTCTAAATTTTGTTTTTGAATTATCCAGTTTTTTTAAAAAACTTTCTACGATTTCCTGTTCTTTTATTATTTTTCTGTGTTATGCATTGCGTTTCAGCTTTTCATCGATTTTTTTGACATTTAGTAGAGTATAGTATAGTATAGTATAGTATATAGTATAGTATAGTATAGTATATTGTATAGTACAGTATAGTATAGTATTTAGTATAGTATAGTATATAGTATAGTATAGTATTTAGTATAGTATAGTATAGTTTTTGTTATAGTATTCTGTTTTTTTCTTTTTTTCAATACATGATCCGTTTTTATTTCCATATGTATTCTGATCCATTTCCGGCTTCATTTCCAAATTTTATTTTCCAACTTTGAATTTTCAATGTACGTTTCAAATTTTTTCTTTCGATGTGTATTTCGTTTTATTTTCTTTCAATTTGTGTTTCAATATTTTTGTTTCACTGTGTGTTTAAATTTTTCTGCTTTCAATGTTTGGCCCAATTTTTATTTTCCAATGAGTGCTTCAAACTTTTTTTCCAATGTTTTTTGTAACAATCCTTTTCTATCCTGTATTTGTGTTCTAATAATTTTTATCCTGTGTTTGTGTCCCAAATATTTTCGTCTTATGTTTTTGTTCCATAGTTTTTCGTTCGTTCTTGTTTTGAAATTAGTTTCCTTCAATGTGTGCTTTAAGTGTGATTTGCATTTTTTCAATGTTTTTCTGCAGCTTTTTCCAAGGTGTTTTTCGAATGGTAACCTTTTTGTTCAAGTACATTTCATCGAATTCCCCCTTTGTTTTATCGCCTTGTTTCTTGAACGTCTCCCTCTTTATACATTTGTTAAGTGTTCAGTTTTTCCAGATATATTCAATCTTTTTCATTTTTCCAATTTCTGCTTATGATCATTCCAGTTTTTCATTCTTGTTTTTCAATATTTTCTACCATTTACTGTTTTTAATTGTTTTGCTGGTTTATTCATTGCCTTTAGCTTTTCATTGCTTTTCTCTTTCTTTTTTTGCACCATTTTTTTCCAATATAGTATGATCTGTTTCTATTTCAAAGATATAAAATTTTTATTTCCTGGGAAAGTTTTATTTTCACTATGTTCGGTTTTTATTTTCAGTATGTGTTGCAAATTTTATTTTCTAATATGTGTTCCCAATTGCATTTCACTTTTTTTCTTCCAATGTTTGTGTTCCAATTTCTTATTAGCCAGTGTTCATGCTCCAAAATTTTTCCTTCTGTGTTTATGCTCCAAATGTTTTCATTCTGTGTTCCAAATATTCTTTACCCTGTGTCAATGTTCCAGATTTTTTCACGCATAGTTTGTATTCCCAAAATTTTTTATCTAGTGCTTGTGTCCCAAATATTTTCGTCTTGTGTTTGTGTTCCATATTTTTTCGCTCAGTGTTTTTTTTTTTTTTTTTTGCAATTAGTTTCTTTTAATGCGTGCTTTAAGTGTGTTTTGCATTTTTTCAATGTTTTTCTGTAGCTTTTCTAAAGCGCTTTTCGAATGGTAACATTCTCGTTCAAGTACATTTGATCAAATTCCCTCTTCGTTTTATCCTCTTGTATTTTGAATTACTCCCCCTTTATGTATTTGTTACGTGTTCAGTTTTTCTTTAAATTTTACATTTTTTGCATTCAATTTTTTAAAATTTTTCCAATTTCTACTTTTGATCTTTCCAGCTTTTCATCTGTTTGTGTTCTCAACTTTTTCATCTGGTGTTTGTGCTCCAAATATTTTGATCCTATGCTTGTGCTTCAAATTTTTCCATCCAGAGTTTGTGATCCAAATATTCCAGAATTTGTGTTCCAAATTTTTCCATACAATATCTCTGATCCAATTTTTTTACTTCCAGTGTTTGTGCTTCAAATGTTTTGATTTCTTTTTATCCAGTGTTGGTGTTCCAATTAGTTGCTTCGAATTAGTTAGCTCCAATTAGTTGTGCATGCATGTGTTTTTTCAAAGTGTGCCATATTTGTGTTTTGAATTTTTTCAATATTTTCAGATCGCTAGCAATTTTTTCAAAAACATTCGATCCAATTCGCAATTTGTTTTATCGCCTTGTTTAAGCAGTTTTTTATGTATAATTTTTACGTATTCCTTTTCTCCATATTTTAAATTTTTTGTATTCAATTTTTTCATTTTCTTCAATTTTGTTTTCGAATTTCCCAATTGTTGTTTTTTTTTAAACTTTTTTCTAGGATTCCCTGTTCTTTAATTATTTTTCCCATGTTATCCATTGAGTTCCAGATTTTCATTCGAATTTTTTTTAATATAGATTCTGTTATTTTTTTCAATATATCTGTTTTTATTTCCAATATGTTCCAATATGTGTAACTTTTATTCTCAGAGGGTTATTTTTTGTATTCCCAGTTTGGGTTCTGATTTATTTCCAACTTTTAATTTCTAATTCAGAATTGTAAGTTTCAAATTTTTTTTCTTTCAATGTGTATTTCATTTTATTTTTCTTTCATTGTGTGTTTAAATTTTTTCTGCTTTCAATGTTTGGTTTAATTTTTTTTCCAATTTGTGTTTCAAACTTTTTCCAGTATCTTACGTAATTTTTTTTTCAATCCTGTGGTTGTGTTCCAAATTTTTTCACCAAATGTTTGTGTTACAAGTTTTTTACTTCTTGTATTCATTCCACTTTTTTTCACCCAGTGTTTGTATTTCAAACTTTTTATTCAGTGTTTGTGCTTAAAATATTTTCATCCAGTGTATGTTATCCAATTTTTTTCCTCCTTTGTTGATATTCAAAATTATTTTACCAAGTATTTGCATTCCAATATTCTTTTTTTACCCGTGTTCATTTTCCAAACTTTTTCATTTAATGTTCGTGCTCCTACTTTTTCTTCCCCTGTTTGTGTTCCAATTTGTTTCTTCCAATGTGTGTGTGCTTTATTTTTTTCAATGTATGCTTAAAGTTTGTTTTGCATTTGTTTTACTTTTTTCTGTAGCTTTTTCAGTGTGTTTTTCGATGGGTTATACTTTCATTGAAAGAAAACTGATCAAACTCACCAATGTTTTATCGCCATATTTTATTTTTTTTAGCTTCCATCTCTGTTTATATACGTGAATCACTTTGTTTTCGATGTTCCATATTTTCCGCTTTTCAGTTTTTTTAGGAAGTTTATTTAAAAAATTTGTATTTAATTGTTTTCATTTTTCATATTTTCGTTTTTTGATTAGTCGAGTTTCACTGGCTATTAATTTACTATTACTTATTCAATTCCAATATGTCTTTTCATTTCAGATGAAAGTTCTTGTTTTTTCAATGTGTATTTGTTTTTTTGCCCATGTTTTTATTGTTTTTTTTCTCAATGTTTTTCTTCCTTCTGAGTTTTTTTAGCTTCTTGAATGAGTGTTTTGTTTCTCCAAATGGTGTATCACATTTTTTCCAATGTTTCATGTATTTTTTCCATTGTGTACTCTAGTTGATTTTGATTGGTAAAATTTGTGTGTGTGTGCATCTGATCAAATCCTTTTGTTTTCATAGACCCAACAACGTGTTTCGCATTACCCTTCCTTGCTTACGTTTGATTTGAATTTTTCACAGGTTTAGCTTTTTTAAAATAATTTTTTCAACCTTTTTATTTTTTTGTACTTCGTTTCTCCTTAATTCTTCCTCGTTTTCTGTTTTGTTCCAATTTTTTTATAGTTTCAAATTCTTTTCAGCTTTTTTTTATGTTTGCAGATTTTTATATGTATTTTAATTTTTTATTTTCTCTTCAAAATTTTTTTTCCTAATGTATCTGATAGATTTTTCTGGAATTTTTCTTTTAAAGTTCTGCTTTTTTCAGGTTCTTATCCGATGTAAATTAGTTTTTCACCCCATGTATGTTTTAGTTTTTTTCTCCTCTTTGTGTAACTTAAGTGATTATTTTCAGTCGTTATTCTTACTGTGTTTCAATTGCTTTTAATGTCGTTAACGTTTACTTTTTCCAATTTTAATTTTTCTATGTTTTTTTTGGAACTTTAAATTGTTTGATATTAATCCTGTCTCTAGTTTATTATAATCCAATGTTACTAAGCTTTGTAGGTTAATTTCTGCTCAAATAGTCTGACAAATCGGGAATAACCTGACAAAGTGAGATGTTTGATGTTTGGAATCTGCCGGAATGAGATGAATCCATTTTCTTTTAAATTACCTGCTACGAAATGATGAAGCTAAAAAGAAGGCTGATTTTTTGATAATTGAATCTTCAGCTGTAAGTACAATTTAATTTTTAATCTATTATGTCAAGTATTACAAATCTTGCTTTTAATTTTAAATAAGATCGCAAATTTCACGCTAGTTTTTTTGATGCAACTATATAGATTTCAAAGTTAAAAATTAATCCAAAAAAATGAATTATATATTTTGCAGTGCGAAAAAAAAACGAACCATTAGGGAAACCATTGGGAAAACGAGGGGCAAATTAATTAGCGTAGACGATATTTTAAGTTACGAAATTAGACACAAAAACGTACTTTCTCTGAAAAAATGTATGGTTTTCTCGACGGATTCAGAATTCTGGCACTCAAGATATAGGAGGAAGGCGCAATTTGGGAAATTTGCTCCCCATAGTTTGGCCAGGAAAACTATTCAAAGTTTTGACCTCTTCATATTAGTTTTACTTTTTGCGTATTTCAACATAACGCCAGATTTTTTTAAGCAAAATGAAAAATTTTTACCCACAATTATAAACTTCGTTTATCCAACGATAATTCTGTGCAAAAATATTATTTTTAAAGATTTGTTATTTTTTATTGTTCTATTTAAAAATAGTCTGAAATTTTTGAACTGTAGGATATACAAGTCCTTATTTTTTTAAAAAAAAACAATTTTGCATCGCAAAATAGAAAATTTGTGTGAAATGGGTCAAATAATTCCTGAGAAATCTTATTTAAAAAAAATCGTATATAAAAATTTGATTTCTCAGGTTCTATTCGACCGATTTTACTGTAATTTTGTATCGAATAACTGTAATTTGATTCGCTAATTTGATTTCGTAAATTGAAATCACTGCAATTTTGTAATTGACCGATTTCACTGTAACATGGAAAATTTGCCATGTAAAATTAAATTACATGGTGTAAAAAGTTGTATGCCTTATAATTCAAAATTCTTTCAACTAGGATAATAAAAAATAATAAATGTTTACTCAAAGTTAATTTTCGCATGAAGCTATCTTTAGGTAACCAAATTTTATAATTGTGTGAAATTTCTCATTTCACTTAAAAAGTTCCCGAAATATGAGGAAATATGCTGAAATTAATATTTAGGGGTCCAAACTTCGGATTGCTGTCCTGATCAAACTATGGGGACCCTATTGCCCTGATTGAGTGTCATAAATCTAAATCCGTATTTTATTAAAAAGATCGACTTTCATTGAAGAAAATTGTGAGATTAGCATTAAGAGTCTCGTACCATCAACCGCATTTCTGACCAAGCAATTGCGGCCATAATGAGGTTACTGTTTTTATTTTAAGGGTGAGGAATCTAAATTCGTAAAAAAGGTATGATTATTAAGAGAAAGTACATTTTTGTTTCGGATTTCGCAGTTTAAAATATCGTCAGCATTAGTCAGCCTATTTGATATCACTCCATCGAATCATTAAGATAATCCAAGAATGTGAAGATCCGATTAGTTGTTTGGGTGGAAAGTTTATTTTTTGCGCACTATACATACACTAGTTTATGCAACTTTCTTAATAGAAAAATAAGCACTTTTATTATAGTTTCTTCAAAATTATGAGGTCCCCTTATAGGGAGATTTCGCACTTTTAAGTTAGCTTTCGTTCGCACCTGTAAATAAGATTGAAGCAATTGCGCATGCTCGTAGATATTTTATATGATACCTATCTGTATGTTGGCATGATTTAAGTTTCGTTGGCTTGACAAAGCTGCAAGCACGCTGTTTACAGCTGTTAAATGTTATCTGTTTAAGCCTGTTTTCGAACTAAAAGCGTGAACCTAGAATGCGAATATGAAGAAATACATTGATGAAATTTAGAAATGAATCCTGTATTCTCACAACCGTTGGTTCATTCAATAAAAATATAATTTTATTGGTTTTTGTTTATGGTAAAACATTATGGTTGTCAAATTGCATTAATTCCACAAGGATCTAGATATATTTTCGCTATTTCAAAATTATATTTATTTTAAGTATGTAATTTAATTAAAATAAATTCAATAAGCAATAGAATTATAATATTTTTTAAACATTAATAATAAGCGGCATTATTCATCGCCGAATTCATCAAAATCTATAATTTACCAAATTTTTCTGCTCACAGATCCAAAGTTTTACGTTGAGCAAAGCATCTTGAGTCGTATGCTACAGCTTTAAAGAAATAGTGTATAGTTTGTCTAAAGTAAGAACTCCCCTAGCCACTCGTCTGAACTTGTGGCGGTGACTATGGTAACGAGGTATAACTATGTCAAGTAGGGGTGTGTGGACATTGTTAAGGACAGGTTATGGCTCAAATCGGCGAGAGAAAGCGAATCTTTTTTTTCCGGTCTAATGTGTTATCGCTAAAGGGAGGAGGAGCTACCCTCCCTGAAATGAGCTATTCTTGTTTCCATTAGCCGCAGAATGCCTCAGACTTTATGGCGGGGGAGTTCTTACCTTATACAAACTATACATCCATTGTAAATATTTCTTTTGAATTTGTGGTCAAAGTTTAAATGATATTCCACTACGTTAGCGTTTTTAACTAATGGATTTTTGCAAAATCTCTTATTTTCACTTACGTAAGTTTTATATTTTTCATGGGCTCATGCGCATTTCAACAGAACTGACGCATGCGCACTAGAAAAGTGCAACGCACAAAAGAGAGCGTTACATTCAAAACACGCGTTAGCTGAATTGTGTCCTACAAAAATAGGCAAAATGTAGGAAATCCTTAGCTCATGTGACAAAAATTTCTGTTTAAAACAAGCTTTAAACGATTTTTGAGCTATAAGGAATGAAGCTTGAATTCAACTTCCCTATAATTTTTCCCTTCGAAATAAATTTTTTGGCTGTAGCTGTTAACTGATAGAATCCGAAATTACAGGGCTGCGTGCCGGTGTTATTATTTAACCTACTTATGTTAAGACAACAAAAATTTTCTTAAGATATGGTTCGAAAAAAAAACAACTAAAAAAACGCATTTTTTACCACACAACCACGTGTTTTAATTTTGTTCCAAACATTAACTGTTTGTATTGAATCATTAGCCAAAATTCCTTATCTCATACGCCAAAAAAGTTATGGCCTAATTATCCTGTATCCAACTTCTGATAAATTGATTAACTTTTATAAGAATTTTGATTTTAATAAGTATTTGAAATTATTCTACGATACGTTAGCTCATCGTTGAAAACTGCGATCCAGAAAAACTTTTTTTCCCAGTCAACTTTTAGAAAAAATATACATTTTAGCTATTTAGCGAATAAAATATCATGTTTTACCAAATTTTTAGTCTAAAAAACAAGAGAACATGTTACACATATCGATAACTGGAAATTTCATTAGAAAGGAAATTCCATACAAACCTATGCGGAAGCTTGCCTTTACATGCCTATCGTTAATAAGAAATCGCAAGCATGCTTTGTAAGAGAAAGAAGAACCATTAAGCAATACTTATGTTTGATTATTTTTACTTTATTCAATTCCTACTATTATTTCTCCCTATATATATATTGTTCAAATCTATATATAGGGAGATTTGATATAGGGAGATAATTGACTTAAATTTTTTTACATAACTTGTTTTTAATTACAGATCGTGTTTTAAAAATAATCTAGCAAGTCTAATTAAAACATATTAAAATCTTTAGTCGTTTCTCTTACGTTACTCACTTGTTTGTCTGTTCCGATGATCTTTAGCATCATGCACACATTTATTTTGTAGAGAAAAAATGTTGTGAGTTGTGATAATTTTATGATTTAAAATGCTTATTAAAACATTGCTCATGTTTATTTTTTTTTCTTTGCAGTATATGCAGGACAAGATGTGGCTTTCGTTTGCAAGATAGGACAGAGTTATGACGTTAATTGAGCAGTATGTATTGTTGCAACATGGTTCTGGTAAGAATTTTATTTTCTCTTTCTATAAATTAAGATTTCCACGCGTTATAACCCCAAAACAAAATGTTTCAACTTTTACCTTTTACTTTTTATTGTAATTCCAGTAGAGGTATTTTTTATGCTTCTTTAAAAACTTTTGGAGCAAGTTGTCAACATCGCTAAAACATTTTCTTCTCTAAACTGCCAATTTCAACAGACAAACACTTTGTCTTTAACTTCTACTCCATTAAACTTAAATTTTGATAAACATAATCTTTCTTTTAATTTTCATTAAAGAGAAATTACTCCAGCAGTTATTAAAAAAAGTACTGAGAAAATCGCGTTGATTTTATGACGTTTCTCGAGTGATATGATCTGTAAATATTTTCTAAAAATATTCGAATCAATATTAGCTCTCGTTAAATTCATGAAAAGTGTCTACTGATTGCTAGGAAACATAACAATTTTCATAGCAAACATACAAATATTTTCTTGATAGTTTATAAAATAAGTTTTAAATTACAGTAAATGTTGTAATAAATTGTTAGCCCCCCAGAAATTTTCATTTACCCTACTGCTAAAAAAATTTCTGGACAAATAACTGAAAATTTGAATTTAATATCTTTATGTTATCCTTATTTAGAAAATCAGTACTTCAATAAATACTTTCGTTAATCTCACCACAAAAATAATGATAATAATACAATGCATATTATAAGTTATATTAATATACAAGTTTTAGAGCTTTATTGACAAAAGTAACCACAATATCAGTTTAGCCTTCAAACATAAGTTCTTTGTGTGACAAAATAATCCTTTTAAGTTATTCGCTTTAAATTTGTCAAAGGAAAATGTTTTGAATTGATAAACTTTAAATATAATTTGACCTAGAAACAAGTTCATTTTTATCACTCTTAAGCTTTTCGTTTAACCTAACCGTCAAAAAAATATGGCTCAGGCAAGTTAATACGAATCTTTGTCTTGGAAACCGCAAGTTTGAAATTTTCCTCTAAACAAGTTTTAGCATATTTCTGTTTAAAAAAACAACAGCAACATCAGTTTGAACTTTACCTCCAAACGCTAGCATAGTGTAGAGAATTATTAGTACATTCTAATGCAAATTAAAAATATTGTTAAAGAGTATGGCATGGCAAAAACAAGCTATGAATAATTGCTGTTCTTGCAACCTTAAATTCGAATTTTGCCTTTAAACATTAGCTCTTAGTAATAAGCCACCAGAATCTTTCAATAAATCAAAATGTTCGCTCTTATGCATTCGTTAGATCACTTGCTCAAGTGTAGTTGTTACTATGAATGACAGAAATTGGTTGACTTCCACCGGTGAATGTTGACATTCACAATGTCCAAAATGTATACTAGGTCTAGTTAAGTGCCACTGCTCGGTATGCATTTTACCGGCACTCCGAATACTGATGTTTCTCCCAATCTAACCTCAGCAGATATTAAAATATCGAATAAATATAATAATATCAACGAATAAATCAATATCAAATAAGATATAACAAATATTTCGGACATTCACCGGTAAAATAGAAATTCTATTGATTTAGGTCATGCACGGTAACATAGCTGAGACGAAAATTGGTTTTGCTTATTTTATGATTTACAAAACAAGCGTTTAAAAAATGGTCAAAAAAAAGTTTTAATTATTCTTTGACTTAAAAACCACAATATTGAATGTGACCACAAAATGTTACTTTCTTGCGGAAAGAAATTTTGATACTCCAGAGAAACCCACCAAAAGAAGTATGCAACGACAGCTAATATTTGATAAAGATTTGAACGAACGTTATCCTACTCGAAGCGTTAACAAGAAATAACCTACCCTAATTTCTCGTCTACGAAAAAGAAAATTGTTGCAGTTTTTTATTGACTTAGAAACCACAAGTTTTGATTTTTTTCCTAACGTTAGATAATTGTAGAAAATAGTTACAGTTCAAAAATAACAATTTTAAAAACCAAAAACTAAACATTTGAATTTTGCCTCTACAGATAGTTATTGCGATAGACACCCTACCGAAAAGAGTGTGGACCAAAACTACCTTTTGCTAATTTTTAATAAATCTAATAAGTTTTTTAATCGGAATTTCGAATTTTACAATGAAATCTATGTTTATAAAAGAAATGTGAGGCCCTAATTTTTTCTCTAGCTATCCCGTCAATGACTTATACAGCAAATTTTATTTTACAAACCACGAGTTTTACCTTAAAATTTAAGCAAAAATGCAGGAAATTTTAAACCCACCGAAAATTTTCGTTAGCCTACCAAATAAAAAGTAATAGTCAAAACAGATTTTAACTAATTTTTGTCAAAAATCTTCTGGTTTGAATTTTTCCATCGAAATTCGTCTTTGAATGAGCCTCTTCGTTTTAGACACTAAAATCATTTGAAATAAAATTCACAATAAAAAAAAATTGATAAAGTTAACACTGTCAAAAATTAAAGGAAATAATATGAGTTACAAACTCAAAAATAATTTGTTTTTTAAATTTGAAAAGGACAAATTTTTATCTTATTACAGAATTCTGAGTTGAACTCTGGTAATTAAAATATAATAAGTATCGAAATCATTTACAATGGGCGAAAAAAATGTGTTTGTCATAAAACACAATTTTTACATTAGACATAAACACACTTTTCAAACACAAATTTTTAAGAAATATTTTACCAAATACTCTCCGTGTACAAATATTAATGTTAAAGAACTTTGTAGCGTAACTACCACTACAATTATTCAACTCCCATTCATTAGTATATAAACATATTAACTCTATTCTATCTTGAGGTTCATTTTGATAGATAATGGTTACGTTAACGTACTCCTCGCATAGGCCAACCGACCTGCGTAGGGGTTAGGTCCTTGCACCAGAAAGGTTCTGGGTACGAATCCCGGGCAATGCCTTTCCTTCTCTGTACTATCTGTCCTTACTGTGGGCAACGTTGGCCCACCTAATGTGGTGCCCCTGAAATAGTGGCCCACAAATCTGCCCTTCAGATGCCTGTATGAGGTAAGTCATTCTCCAAGTGGGCATTGGAAGAAAAAAAACCCCTCATCGCATTGAAGACCTCCGGACGTGAACTTAACATGCCTATCTTGTCAGCAACGCTCACTTCGATTTGAATACATCTAGAGTGATGGATAGAAGACAATGAACAGCTAACTTTTTATTTGTGATTGCGACATTATCCTCCTCACTCTGTTGCTGCTCAGTCTCGATCACACGCAACGGGGATCGGTACACACTACTAATAGCAAGAGAGGAGCAATCACGCACACAACAGAAATCTTATTACAGCTCTTACAATCAGCGCTCAAAATCTTGTGATCTTAATACAGTTCTTCTGGCCTCTCATTAAAACTGCAATAAACCATATAGTGATATCCATTTATCGAATTGTATGACAAATAAAATTCTGGTTGGAGGGTATTGTAGCGTAGCTACCACTACAATTATTCATACCAATTTACTAGTATAAAACAGTGCTTCCCAACCTTTTGTTTCAGTGTTATCACCAAGGTTAGGTCCACGTTTGAAAATTTTACCACGGCCCACTGAAGGAGGGAGCGAACGTTGTGTGTTATATTTTAGATGGTTTTGATTTAATAATTTTAATTTAATTGCTTTTAAACATCCTTCAAAACAAATGCAGTTACATTTGCGGTATGGGTGTGGCATAGATGACTGATCTTAGTTTTGAGTTTAATACAGATTAGTTTGATCTCACCGCCCAGTCAACCTTAAGTCCACAGAAAGTCACACTTACCCGAGAGAAATACACAATAAAAAAGTGGAAGCAATTTTATGTTCCATATGGGGAGTACTATTTGATCCACGGACAGGAGGTTGCGGACGAAAAACGAGCTTAAATTTGGAAGCAAAATTCAACTTTTTAATTTTTTTTTGTCGAAAACTAACTAAAATTTGTCTGAGCTATAATTTTTTCGTGATTTAGCAAACGAAACTTTTTTCTAGCATAAAGTATTGCTACTATGGGCGAATGTTTGAATGCGAAATTAAAATTATTTGTTTTCTAGTTCAAAAATCAGTTTGAGATTGTTTTTTCAATATGCCTTTTTATAGGTGGGATAGGGAAAAAAACATTTTGGTGGGAAAATATGCGCTAATTATCTAATGCAATAGACTTATTTTTAAACGCAAAACTTAATTTCTTGGATTCAAGGTCATAAATAAGCTGTACTTGTTTTTGCTAGAAAACTGTTTAGCGTTTAGAAGTGGGGGAACTGGAAATTTTTTAATGGGTCAACGAATGGGTAAAAAATACTCACCACAAGCGGCACTCAGAAGTATTCTGAATGACACACTAGACAACACTGAATAATATTAATAAATAAAAAGAAATAAACTTTTATTATACAATTTTTCTTCGTGATTCCTGTTTATGAATGCGTATTACTTACCTAGGGTGCGTAACGATTTTATAAGTCCTTAAAGGTGCTTATTTCTGACTTACGTCTTTTAAAAGCCCTTAAAAGTGCTATTTTTATCCGGGATTTGTAAAAAGTGTATAATTTTCTATCTTTTAAAAAGAGATTTTTTCTTTTCTGTGTCGGCTGTCGCTCTAAATTACAAAAAAAATGCATGATTTTCACAATTTTCTCTGCAATATTTATCAGAAACTAGTTATTTTATCACGATTATGTAGAGTTTTTGAAAATATTTTTGAATTTTATTGATTTTATGTTCATAAATGAGGAAATTTAAGCGATAGAAAAAATATTATTTTTATTACTGCACGGATCCTAATTATGATTTTTTTTCCTAAAGTGATTAAAAATATTATTTGAGTGATAAAAAAGTAATTAAAAGGTGCTTATTTTTTGTTGAAAAATCTGGCTGCGCACCCTATTACCTATTTCTATAACGTGATGAACATAGTTAAAAACTTCATTCATCGCTGATTGGTGAATATTTCAAACATTTTTTATACGCTTTAAACCTTAGCTTCACGAACAAAACACATCCACACACACACAAGAAATGATGAAAACTAAAACGAAGAGTCATCAGTAATGAAGTTGTGAGGTTCGTCAACAACCGACAACGTCATCAAAACTTAACTCCCGATAGAATCGAGTTAACATCCAACCAAAGAACTAAAGATTTAAGCAAGATAAGAAAAAGGCGAATTAAGAAAATATCATTTAAAATAATAATAAGTCAAAATGAAAAAGCGCTAAAAGAAGCTAAAACCAAATTTGTCTTAATTCAACAATTTAGAAAGTTAGAAACAAATCAAGCAAAAAATTTTTTTCTATAGATATGTAAGTTGCAAAAACAGCACTGCTTTAGGTGGTCTGCTAACACACTGGAACCTTCTGCAGTGGTTAAACCAAAAACTGACTGTGCATCGAAGTCCCATAATGGATGAACTAAATAAGAAAAAGCAATCAAAAATTGAAATGAATATGCAAGAAAAATTTGATTTTGTAATATTTTTTAAAGTGTTTAATAAAACAAAACAATTGATCAGGTATAGCTAATTAACCACAGTAGACCCTTGATCAAGTCTATCTGCAGGACCCACTGTTAACCCACATGACGGATCATGTGATATGAAAAAATCCGTCATCTTTCTATTCAGATAAATAAAAATTAAGCGTAAAATGAAAAAAACTCTTTAATGCATATTAAAATATAAAGAAATATAGAAAACTAACCATTGCGGGAACAGCACCAAAATCCCCATTAAAATATCAATTAAATCCCGATAAAGAATTAATTTATATATTAATTTTTAAACGAGTTTGCGCTGTTTCAGCTAATCCAAATATATCTAATTAGAATGTCTAATTAGTTTTAGTTCATAAAACAGTTACAATCTTAGGAAACTTTATTTTTCCTCCCGAAACGATAAATGATAAAAAACACAATTATTTCATTATCAGCATTTATTTAAAATAAATGAAACAGTCTTAAGCACCGTAATTTATTAATTTATGTAGGTGTTTATGATTAGAACTGTAACCTCTTAGTATTACATTCTGAAAATAAATGTTTAAATTATTTTCATAAGATCAGTTAACAGAATCTCAACTTTTTATGTTAATCCATTTATCTCTAATTTCGTCGGGCGTATTAACCCATTCCTTCTCTAGCTTCTTCTTAAAAGACAGTAAAAAAGTGAAAATTTTTTCATTATTCGGATTTATTTTGCACAAAGTAGTTCTATCAACGGCAATATATTACATGATAGCCTGGTTGGAAAGTCATTGAGCCAATGTTTAAGAGGTCGTAGATTCCGCCAGAAGATGACTTCCCATGTGGTAAATGGTGACTGATGCACATTAAATCTGTCGAGTCACAATATCCTCAATGTTCCCATAACAAATCATAGCTCTGGGGGTACTGATCCAGGAGTTTCCTTGTCTTCTGGATTGGTTCAAAATTATAATGATTCGGAGTTCAACATTAGTAGTCGTAGACCCAAAAATTGGGTCGGCTGTTCAATAACGGTTATCAAATATATTAACATGGTGCGTAGCATTTTTAAAAAGTGCTTAAATGTGCTTTTTCTTTACTTTAGTAATTTAAAATCCCTTATGGCTACCTTTTTCATTGGGTGTTTTTAAAAAGTTCTTAATTTTCCCTCTTCGAAAATTCGATTTTTTTTTCTTTACCATGTCGATTTTCGCAACTTATTACGTAAAAGCATGGTTTTCAAATTCAATCAAACACAATCCATCTCTGCGTACTGTCTGTCCGTAGCGTATGAAAGCGGCAATCATTTTACATGTTTGATGGTTACCTATGTAGGTTACCAAAAATTATAATGGTTCATGATGGAGTTATTGATGGTTACCGTCAAGATTATGTGGGTCCGTCAATCGAACGCCATCAAAAACTTTGACTTTTGTATTCTCCGATTAATAAACTGACCCCAAAAGTTGCTTATTTAAATTAAAGGATAAATTATTTATTTCATACCTATTATAGAAGACGGAGAATTTTAAAGTTCTTGGAAGAAATTCTTGAATATTAAAATAAGAAATTAATAGAATACTAGTTTTAAATTGTTATTCATTTTGAGTTCTTACCATAATTAGTTTATAGTAGCGGTTTGCGCGAAGTGTCCCTTGCACAGTAGATTGACCAATGAAAGGCAGATTGACCTTTGCCCAAGTATTTAGACAGGCATGCTGACATTAATCGTAGTAATTTTTATATAAAATTAATGCGAACAGCACTGAATTATTTTTAACAATTATCTTAGAATTATGTTTGCGCAAAATATTTTTAACTACTAGATTTCATTTAAAATTAAAAAATTCAAAACAAATTTAAAAAAATACTCCTTTATTAAAATAAAGTAGGGGAGAGTGGGGTCAATTGTAACAGGGTACGATTGTAACAGAGCAAAAATTTCGAGTGCCGGGTTCTAGATTTGGTTCCTTGGTGGGGCACAAGGTGTATTTAATAAATCTACATGTACACCCCTGCAGGTAACCATTTTTATGTACTTTTGAGAGAGTTAGATCACAAAAGATATTTTCACGCCACGCAAGTACTTTTTTTGGTATTAGAATATTATATTGTAACAAAGTAATTTTGCTTAAACAAATAAAAATTAGTAACCCAATATGTAAGTGGACACCTTAATTAACATTTCAATAAAAAAAAGATTAGTTTTTCTAATTAACTAGCATTGTTTTTAACAAATGAAGCTGAAGTGGCGTCTTGGGGACAATTGTAACAATAAGTAAAGGGACGATTGTAACAGCTGAAAATATATAATCTTATGTTTACAAACCATTACTTAAGTCTTTAAGAACCACCAATGGTTTCCTATATCATTTATATTATGTTGCATGTGCATTATTTTATTTGTCACCTTTCACAGCATAAATTAAAATTTTTAACCCCTTAAAGTTAAAAGCTTAACCCTTTAGGTCTCTGCTCATTATTACTTTTACTCCTAAAATATCACTACTATTTTGATCAATAAAGAAATATATCACAACTATGATACTATGTATAATTAACTATGTTTTAGTTGAATTTATGAACTGTTACAATTGACCCCGTAAGTGGGGACAATTGTAACAAGTGCTCGACTGTCAAAAATTGTTAAGAACTAATATAATAACATTTAAAATTAGGTATTTATTTTTTTTTCTAGTAGAGGATAGTCTACTTTACTCGTCTGTCAATTAATACTAATAATATATTGGATTTTTTGTTAGTTAAAAATAGTTAAGTAAAATATGTTACAATTGACCCCACTCTCCCCTACAGATGAATCGAAATAACTAAAACCCATAGGATGCTTTTCATTGCTTTACATAATAAAAATTTTCCATATAATTTTAACAATTATAAAATTAAACATAAAATGAATATGTTAGTAAGCAAAATAAATGCATGTTAAATTCTTTAATTTACCTAGGATAGTTTTTAGGGCTTAAAATTATTAATTTTAGAACCAAATCATTGTAGTGCAAAATAAGTCTCAACATTTAGTGAAAAATATATTTCAATTTTAAGATATTTTTATTAAGTAAATTATAAGAGATTTTACATCGCTTAAATATTTTTAAAGAAATTTCTAAGCTACAAATAATTTAAACGGAATCTATTTTTGTGAGTTGTAATAGTATTATGTTAAAATTTTAGAAATTTTGACACCATGTGCTCTCTTAAAATGAAAGAGTGATTTCCCCTACTCAAAAAGGAGTAAAATTTTTTTAAACTCAACTTGAGTGATAGCTTTTATTTGAGCGATATTCTTGCTTTGTTTTCACTCAAACTTGAATGCTTTCTTTGAATTGCTTTTCAGCAAGTTAAATTGCGTCCTTTGATAACAATTTGCAGTTGAAAAAGATCTCTCCTTTTCTTGTGTACTGCTATTTAAGAATAAGCTAATGGTGTGAAAGAAAAAAAAACTTTTACAAGAAATATTTCTTACATTTTGTTTATATCACCGTGATTATTTGGGTAAAAGAAATGACTGAGATTTGTATTCAAAATTTAATTACAGACTGTATTTTTGTCTAATCAGTTATTGATTATGAATATCAAATAGCCGAGAGGTGGAATTAAGCAGGTTTCAGGCACCAGGCTATACCTGAATATCATTTGAGACACATACCTAAAGAGCGAGCATTCAAGTCACATAATCGTCGTGCTCCTCAATAAAAATTAGGGAAAATCTTCCGAAGTAAATCAGTAAAATGCTTCATTATAGGGAATAAAGGAAATCATTGTACTAATTGGTCTAGGGAAATTTAGCTTTCTCACGAGTTACCAAAGGGAAAAATGTCAAGGTTAATTAATGCACACTTGAACTAAAAATAGATTAAAAGACAGCATGTGAGTTTTAAAGTCTGAGAAAGAGAGTTTTGTTTTCATTAGAAAACTAAGAAAGAGATTTACAGAAAAGAAAAACAAAAAAAGATTGGTTGAAGCTTTTTATGTTAAATATATATAGTAAATATTGTTGTTCTTTGAATTTAATAACTATTTTATTTAACTAGTTTTTGCAACGACTTTATTTTTCTTATAAAATTTTTTTTTTTCAATTTTAGATATGACAGCCTAAGTGACAGACTTGCGCCAGCTTTTAGATTATTCTAGACTTTCTTCTAAGCTTGTTTTAACGCCATAAGAAGCTGGTAGCTCTCCACTATCTCGATCAACAGCTCCAGAAAGGTCTACAGACACAAAAAGCATGCATTTAAGAGACCTAGTTTCGATATACCTTTCTCCTACTGACACCAACAAAAACGATGTTAAAGTTGATGCAAATCCTATAGAATGATGATGAGGAAATTCGTTTGTCGGAGGCTGAAATATCCATTATGAGAAAGATTCTAACGGCCCATCTGTTAGTTTCATCCCATGAAGTTGAAGTTTTGCGAAAGAATGGTGACTCTGCTCTGTATTCAGTGAAAATTTTCGCTCCATCTGCCCGAAAATCTGTTAAGAATAACATATGCAATGACCTTTTAATGTTCCCTCCAAGAGTCAAGAAAAAACTCTTGCATCTTTGCTAGCTGATCCCCCAGACAACATAATCGGACTGGTTAAACTACAGCTTTCACTTTGCCTGTTCTTATTTTATATTTTATGACCGTCGTTGAACAGGCTACCCTATTTTCGGGTTTAAGACTACTAATGTTCAGCTACGTGGAACCCAATCTAGAAACAAGGGAACTCCTGGCTCATGTTTTGGGAGAAATTTGCCTTCGTGGAGGACTTTTTGGTGGAACTAAACCGCATTTGCGTTACACGGAGAGAAAGACCACGCCATGGTTAGCATGACAGCAAGGGGACTCTAACCCATGATCCATCTACCACGGAGTATATTTCACGTCAGCACTGTGGTCGGTGCAAGCCAGATGCGGAATTCGTATCGACCGGCAATCACCGGGGTTCGAGCCCGGTTAACCTCAGTGAAAGACGAACGCTTTATCCCCTGAACCATCACGGCTCTTTTGTCTAGTTAAGCAAGAACAGATACGGACTTGCATCACCTACTTATGAGTTTGCCCTGCAGATTGGTGAGGTGGCGAAAAAAATGGTGAATCATTTGTGAAGAGATTGAATTCCGAATGGCTGTTATAGGCGAGAACTTACCAAGAGGTTCCACGATGATGGAGCATTTTGTGATCTGAACGCCTGGAAAAGTGTTTCATTGGACTGGGTAAAAGTGATTTTTCGATTTGGAAAAACTGTGAATTTTCGTTTTGGAAAATTGATTGATTGATTGAATGTAGGGTTTAGTGGCACAAGGTCCAAACGAGGACATGCTGCGCCAAACAGTACGGTAAAATAGTTTAAAGTCTAAGTGCATTCAAATTTAATTGTAATACATTTATAACTGATAAAACAGTACTAGCAGGTGAATAAGACAAGATTAATTATTTAAATAAAATCAGATAAAAAGTATGAATAAAATCAGATATAAAGCATGAGTACAGTATAATACGTAGTAAGCAAAGTGGACGAAGGGGATAAGATATTTACAAAAGTGTATAAAACAGTAGACGTGTTAAAATTTTATTATGCAGTTAAAAATACCAACGACGCGTAAAAATGCTGAGATCATGTCAAAGTTAAAACACAGTAAAATTTTGTGAGACAAGTAAAATGGTAAAAAGTGAATAAATCATGAATAAAATAAAACTTATATACAGTTTAAGATGCCAATAGCACGTAAAAATGCAAAAATGTTAGGATGATGAGAGTCACCCAACAAATCTCCCATAGATAAAATAGAACTACCAAAAAAGGTAAGACGATGTCTGTTAAAACACGGGCAAATGATTAAAATATGGTGAATCGAAAGTAAAACATCACAAGTGTTGCATTGAGGAGGTGGTTCACCAAACAACAGATGTAGATGGGTCAGTCTGGTGTGTCCGATTCGCAGACGGGTAAGTTTAACATCTGCACTACGTAGTCGCAACACAGGGAAGGGTTCCAAATTTGACTTATGAGCGTGCAACTTATTACTCACTTGGTTATCCCACTGCTGCTGCCATAAAGATTTTATATACTTTTTAATATGTACTTTTACATCTGAGAATGGTACAGATAAGTTTAGGGCAGTAGTGGCAGATCGCGCTGCTGTATCGGCTAAATCATTGCCTGGGATTCCAACGTGACTTGGAACCCAGCAAAACAAAATATCGAAACCATTCTTCTGAAGTTTAAATAGTAAATGCTGTATAAAACACAAAATGGGATGAGTTTCATTGTCAAAATGTTTGAGTTGGCGCAATACGCTCATGCTATCCGAATAAACGCAGTATTTCCGATTCAAACTGGTTGAAATAAGCCTTAATGCCAACAGAATTGCAACGGCTTCAGCGGTGAATATGGAACATATAGTTGGTATTTTATAACTGTAGGTGTCGTCAGAAATTACAATACCACAGCCTACATAGCCAGGAGATTTTGAGCCATCTGTGAAAACCGGAACATGTTGACAATATTTATGACGATGAGCTTTGTATAGTTGCTGAAAAATGATAGACGCTACTTGAGACTTACTATATACTTCGAATGCAGAATGAAAATGATACTGTGAAACGTTCCAAGGTGGAATAAGCGAGTGATCGACACATTGTGTAGTAGATTCACAGATATTGAATGATTGGTTGAGCGAGCGCATACGAGCATTAAGAGGGCGAACATGTGAGGGTCGAGCATCATAAATTCGTTCTAAACTTACTGGGAGTGTTTCCCGTTTAAGAGGGTGTGATGAGGATGAGATTACGTGATAATAATATGTTAAACCGAGCTGCATTCGTCTCAAATCTAGAGGCAATTGGTGACACACAGCATACAGGCTTTCCACTGGAGAAGTACGAAATGCGCCGCTACATATACGCAAGGCAGTATGATGCACTGTATCCAACCTTTTAAGGTGTGAAGTTGAGGCAGTGCCATATACTGCACAAGCATAATCAATACGCGCTAGAATAAGTGCCTGATATATGCGTAGTAATGCGATACGATCTGCACCCCAATGCGTATTTGAAATGACGCGTAACATGTTCATAGTCTTCTCACAGCGTTTTCGCAACTGTTTAATATGAGGGCCAAATGTCAACTTCCTGTCGAAAATCACTCCCAAAAATTTTGTTTCCTCTACAATGGGTATAGCAGTATTATTAATGTAAATGGTAGGATTATTATGTAGTCTGCGTAGCCGACAGAAATGCATGCATGAACTTTTGGATGGTGAAAGGGTATGACCGTTCTGGTCACACCATTCCATAATTTTATTCACTGCCAGTTGTAGTTGACGTTCTATTACTCTCATGTCAGATCCTGAGCACGAGACGTTAAGATCGTCAACATAAAGGGAACCAAAAACTGTTGGTGGTAGTATGTGTAAGATGAGAGAGGCATGAACGATGAAAAGTGTGACACTTAGGACGCTACCCTGTGGAACACCTTCGGATTGAATGAAGACATCAGAGAAAGTACTAGCCAATTTGACTCGAAAATACCTCTGACTCAGGAAGTTTTTGATAAATGCAGGGAGATGACCACGGAGACCCATGTCAAACAAAGCCTTCAGAATTCCGTAGCGCCATGTCCGATCGTACGCCTTCTCAATATCGAAGAAGATAGAGATAAAATGGCTACGTCGGACGAAAGCATTACGTATACGAGATTCTAAAGCTACAATGTTATCCATAGTCGATCTACCCTTGCGAAAACCGCTTTGAAAGTTGGGAATTAGATGTTTCTTTTCGAGGTAATAAACAAGACGAGAGTTTATCATACGCTCAAGAATTTTGCAAAAACAACTCGTTAGCGCGATTGGACGATAATTCGTTGGTTCTGTCGGATCTTTACCCGGTTTCAAGATGGGTATAACTATCGCCTCACGCCAGCTATTTGGATAGATCTGCTCCAACCATATTCTGTTGAAAAGTACTAGAATGTTGTGCAAGGACGCGGTATTCAAGTTGCGAAGCATGCAATATGCAATACCATCGCGGCCAGGGCTTGTATTGGGGGATTTAGCGAGTGCTCGTTGTAATTCTAGGACTGTAAATGCTCGGTTATATTGAAAATGTTGCCTCGTTTCAAAATTTATTTTGCGGCTTTCAGCAACTAGTTTGTGAGCTTGAAAGGTTTGACTGTAGCTGTCAAAGTTGGAGATAGCAGCGAAAGTTTCACCCAAGATGTTACTCACATCTACAGGGTCAGAGTACGTGGTACCGTTTATATCAAATACCGGAGGATGAAATTCACGGTAGATACCATTGGCCCTCTTGACTCTCGACCAGACTTGTTTGGGAGATGTCGTAGATGTGATGGATGAAACGTAACGCTTCCAAGAGTCCCTTTGGGAATGGCGTCTTGTCCGGCGAGCAAAAGCTCTAGCTCGTTTAAAAGCCACAAAGTTATCGTTTGTTGGATAGCGACGGAAGGTATTCCATAATATCTGCTTCTCTTTGTGAGCTTTAGAGCATTCAGCATTCCACCAAGGCTTACGGAGACGGTGAGGAAAGGTAGATGTCCTTGGTACGCTAATTTCAGCAGCATGTATTATGACTGAAGTTACATTCTCAACTGCGTCATTTATATTGTTATCAGTTACCATATCTTCAGTGATATCAGCAAGCTGATTGAAAAGATTCCAATCAGCCCGGTGATATATGAAAACAGAGGGTCTGGGAGTATTATTAACAGTAGCTATATATGAAATAATTATAGGAAAGTGATCACTGTTATGAAGATCATCATCGATCGAAAGTTGTGAAAAAGGCAAAAGTGCAGGCGAACATAAAGCTAGGTCAATGCAATGGAACGTTTGTGTGGGTGCATGAAAATATGTGTCTTCACCTTGATTGAGTAAACATAAGTTATGGTCGGTTATGAGATTTTCTATTTGGCGTCCGCGAGCATTGGAGTCGGAACTACCCCATAGTTCGCTGTGACCATTAAAATCCCCGAATAGCAGGAAAGGTGCAGGAAGTTGATGAAGTAATGAGTTCAACTCTGATTGGGGTATCGAAGCATGCGGAGGTAAATAAATAGAGCAGATTGTAATGGAGATGTTAAAGTAAACTTGAACGGCAACAGCCTGTAAAGGAGTAGACAGTAAAAGGCGAGATGATGGGAAATATGTGGATATTAAAATTGCAACTCCACCGGTAGGTCGAATAGTATCGACACAATCTTTCCGATGGCAGACATAATTACGAAGTTTAAAATTATCTGATGGGGATAAAAATGTTTCTTGAAGTGCTAAACATGTGGGTTGATATTTAAAAACAATATCTCTGATATCAGACATTTTATTTCTTGCACTGCGACAGTTCCAAGAAATAAGAGACATTGGCATTATTTCTTTTTCTTTGAAGTGGAAGAGGATGAAGGCTCGCCGTCCATCGGAAGTTCATCGAAAAGGGATTCATCTTCCGAAGGATGTAGCGTCAAAACATCATCCATCTTCTGTGAAGCAGCAGAAGTAGATTGACTGTTGTTTTGATTAAATTTGGGGTTTTTCTTCTTTCTGGTTATGCCAGGCTTTTCACTAGGTGGTAGTTTTGAGTACGAGTTCTGCACTGAGGCAGGCCGAACTTTCTCTGAGAAATTAGTTCGAGATGCTTTTGTAGGTGGAGGAGATGTTGATATAGGCCTACGAGATGTCGACGGTCCAGTAAAATTAAATACGGGTTTTTTGTTGAGTGTAGTAGATGGAATAGGAAGTTTTCGGTTTGTGTGCTGTGAGGAATTTGCTGGTAAAATATCGGTTTGAGTGCTCACTGAATTATATGAAATCTTAGCAGCCGCAGAATAGGACACACCCGGACGAGGTGTACGGGCTGTAACTATTCGGCGTGCTTCACTAAATGTCAGGTTTTGCATTACTTTGATAGATTGTATTTCCTTTTCCTGTGACCATTTAGGACAACCCCTGGAGTAGGCCACATGATCACCCTTGCAATTTACGCAAAGGGGTGGCAACTCACAGGAAGTGTCCTCGTGGTCAATGCCAGAACAACGAGCACAGGTAGCTTTGCCTCGACACGATGTTTTAGAGTGCCCAAACCTTTGACAATTAAAACATCTCAAAGGATTGGGCACATATGGTCGAACTGGACAGTTATGCCAAGCAAGCTTCACCGAAGATGGCAGTTTGGGTAAGTTAAACGTAAGGATAAGATGCTTCGTAGGGATGAGTTTACCATCCCTGCGAATCTTGATCCTTCGTACAGATGAAACATGCTGGTTTTCTAATTCCTCTACTATCATTTCTTCTGTGTCATTTATGAAATCTGCTTCTGAAATAACACCTCTGCAGGTGTTCAAAGATTTATGTGGTGTAATAGCAACATCAAACGAGCACATTTTAGTACATGTTGCTAAAATAGTAGCTTGTTTATCTGAGGAGACTTGAACGAGGAGGTCACCAGAACGCAGCTTTTTCACCGAGGCTACTTCCCCCAAAACAGAGAGAAGAGCCTTGTGTATCAAAATTGGGGATACATTTGTGAAAGATGTATTTGGTATAGCAGGGTTAGTTAGATTTATCATAAAGAATCTAGCGTAGTCATATGGTGTAAGGGGTGTTCCGCTGTTTTTGCTTTGGTGTGCGGAACTGAACACCTTACCATTTTCAGCCATAGAAAATAAGAATTATTTCTACTACTAGCGGCATCACCCACCACGGAGTCCTACTTAGGGGATGCAATTAACGAATTGGTGTTGCCACCAACCCGCTATCTGACATCGATGCTGACCAATAGCTATACGCCCGTAAGCCACCCCTAAAGCAGCCTCCACCCTTAACGAGGTGCCCAGTAGGTGACCCCGGGCTTGACCCTAGCCAACAGATGACGATTGTGACCAGCCGATTGGTGCACACAGGCCAATATGCACCTCCCGTTTACCTGAAGCAAGGGCCAAAGCAGTGTATTGGGGTACCAAGATGCCCCTCAACTGCCAGGATCCCCTTTTCCAGGGACACGGGTCTCCACGCACGGCAAACACGCGGGTGGTCTCTTCCCATCTATGTCCAACACAACAGGGTGGTAATCGAACACAGATGACAAGCCCTTACCAGTAAATTCGGCAACCACGACAAGGGGGAAGAGAAAGGAGAAAGTAGGAGAAAAGGGAGAGGAAACGGAAGGGAGGATAGATCACTAGGGTACCCCGGGGCGTGACTCCCTGTATTTACCTAAAGAAGGTAAACCCCCTCAGGGGCGTTTTGGAAAAAGCTGAAGTCATGATTTCGACTTAGGGGCATCATAATCAATGTTTGCGTAATCACCGCATGGTGTCTGAAAGTTGTCAAATGATGCTGTTTTCTGCTAATTACTCACCTAATGTGTTTTGCAAAAATTGATTATAACAGAACTCATAATATTGCAGCTGAAGACGGAACAATGGAGGCCAGAAAATGTCAAGCAGTTCTATGTTACGTGTCACACCTACGAAGGCAAATATTCAGAAGTGTCCAATATCTGTGGTTCCATATCAAACGATCAAGCTATTATATTTTGCCGAAAAAGAAGACCTGCAGCTTGTTTGGGAGCCAACTGACTGCTGATGGACATTCCGTTGGTGATTTGTCCGGAGAATTAGAGCTCAATCAGTGACTGGGTGACCTGACTCGCTTCAGAGATGGGAAAGAAAAGGTACGTGACCTTTCTTTTTATCATTATTACATTATTAATTTTTCCCCTATTTGCTGGTAAGACAGTGAAATATCTTTTATTTAAATCTAAAAAAATTCACTTGATAACCTTTTTAATAGTTAAATTAATTCTAATTTTGAATAATTATTTTTTTACATAATTGTGTAAAATAATTATTAATTTAAAAACTAGAATGATCCACTCAATATTGAATATATTTAAAATTGTGCACAAATTGTTTTTATGGTGGCCAATGTAATCAAGGAAAAATTCCTTGTCAGAAACAAGTTATTTTATCATGATCATGTAACTTTCAAAATTGTTTTGCATTTTGTTAACATAAATATAAAAAACTTTCAACAATATGAAAGAAAAAAATTATTATTGCACCTATCCTAATAATTATATTTTTTTAAAGATCTTAAAAATATTTTTTGAGTGCTCTAAAAGTGCTTTACAGCTTCAAAATTGCTTGAGTTAAAAAATGGTAATTGCGATTTAAGAAGTAAAAATATTAAATTTAGAAGTAGTGACAATTTTATTTATTACTAGCCGCTAAAGGCGGCCAGCTGTCCGCCACGCTAACGGTTTTCACAAATAAAGTTTTTTAAAACATAGCAGGAAATCTGAAAATTAGTGGACAATTAAAATGTTCCTGTCCTGCAATTTTGTCTTCATATCCAGTTTTGTTGCAGATGTGTTACAGCTCTTGAGGATGTTTGAAGATGTAACTTTGGTATGGTAACATAAGGCCTATGGTAACCTAAGGCCTATGGTAACCTAACCTATAATATAACTATCAGGTGGAGACTTGTTTTTTTTATTTATTTATTTATTTTTTTTTAAAAAAAAGGCCTCAGAAATTGTAAAAGCATAATACAAAAGTTGCTTTCGAAATCATCATTGGCCAATAGGTGAAAACCTCTTCTAATCTTCTTTGACGTTTCTCTGATACTTCTTGGGCTCTAGAATTGCTTGTCGAAATTCGGTCATGTTCCATCCTTCTTTGACGTTCCACAGATGTTTCTTGGGCCCTTCTTCTTCTTTGAGAATCTCTTAATATCCTTTTCTTTGACAAAATACAAAGTTTTTTGGAAGGCGGTTCTGCCATCATGTCAGTAATCGGGTTTTTAAGAAGTCAGCGAATACTTTAGAACATACTATGAAAGCAAATCATGAAACTTCAGTATTAAAATCTAAGTGCTTACCTGCAAACTGAAACTTTCTGAAATAACTAATTGCATTTAATAAAAACTGTTAAAATAAAGAATAGAAAAACCAAAGAGATCCAAGGTAAGTGTGATCGTTCCTTCAAAAACAATTTAATTCCTATTTTATATATTATATGGCTACAACGCTTAAGAAAAAAAACTAAAATGCTAAATACATGAAAAGAACACAAAAACGGGGGAAAATATACTTGAGGGTGCCCCTTGGCGAAATCGGTGACTTATGTTTGGCGTCTTACTTGGTTGCCAGAACTCCGTGGTAACAGGAATAGAGGCCAAAACATAGTGATATTTCAATGAAACAATTGAAAATTTAAACAAAGCTTTTTAAAATTACAGTGAACAGAATAGAATCAAAATTAATAAACCCACTAAAATGCATTTTGAATCGAAACAAAAATTAATGGAGTAATCACAGAAAGAAAAAGAGAAAAATAACTCACTTCTTCATTAAGCTTGAATATCTTCAGATTTTGGTGCACAGAATTCTCTAATTGCAGTTAGGTACTGTCTAAACTACGATCCCTTTCTAATAGATCTTTTTATGTTGGGAGTATTTGAACCTTTCATACGACCCATTCAAATCCATCTGATCAATCTTTACGTTCAATCAGAGACATCTTTTCCACAAATAGGACATTTATATCTATTACTAATTAAACCTTCATTCATACACCAGTCAATCACTACTTTTTTTCCTTTGTTATTCAAATCGTACAGAAACTTAAGATTTGTCCTATTGACAGTATTCATTTTTAGTACCAGAAGCAAAAGTAACCTTACCAACCAGTATCCAAAGTAGAACTAACGGATCTCTGAAATTACATTTAAAAACAACGCAAAATTCTTAACCAATCAGAATCACGATTAAAATCTAAACCAATCAGAATAACGATTGGTTTTCAACATCGCCCAGCTTGGCGATCAACCTCGATCACAACTTGGCGGGGGCACCCTCAAATATAGTCTACCCCAAAAACGAATTAATTTTTTATGGTATCAATTTCTATTTCTATATAATTTTTTATGGTATCAATTTCTATTTCTACATTGCTACAAAAATTATCGTCTTCGCTTAAGAAAAAAAAATAGAGCGTGGAAAGAAGAAGAAAAACTTATTATAACAATTATGAACAGCGACAAATAAATCAAAGCAAAGCTTTCTATTTACGTATGGAATATGTTGCCACATTTTTAATACAAAAGTTAAACTTTTCTCCACTTTGATAAATGTAAACAAATGCGAACCTTACAATCAAATTATTAATTCCTTCGTATATTATTGGTTTAAGTTGTCGAAATTTAATATTTCAATTGTAAGGCTCGCATTAGCATACATTTATAAGAGATATGCATTTTTTAATAGTTTTTTTAATATGGCTCTTATTTGAAGACGAAAAAGCATAGATTTTCTTGCAAAATGACTGATAACTGAAAAACTAATCCAAATTTTTGAAAAAGAAAAAAAATACTTCTTCATTATGTCAAAACACAATTTTGTGTCAAGTTTCGTGCCAGGGCGAGGCTTCTGGGGCGATATATTGTGATTACAGACAGACACACAGCCGCTTTTATTATTATGTATAGAAAATCTCTTCGTTTGAGAGCCTGCCCAACATAGAGCCTTAACATCTTTCGCGTTTACGAACGCTTTATTTTTTTAATGTGTCTTTCCGTATGTGGGCTAAGCACTGTTAAGATTTAAGAAATAAACCCAATGCTTTCAAAGACCAACCTGTTTTTAAAATAATCCATTTAATATATTTTAAGAGCTTGAATAAGAGGCTTGAAAAGACGCTGAATTGATACCCGTTTAATTTTTTGCATTTTAAAAATCTTTATTCAGCTGCAAATAAAGATTTTGAAAATTTCACTTCCACGTTAGTGGAGCCCCATAGTATGAAAAGAATTATAATTTCTAGCTCATAATATGGAATTGATATTAACAATGTATTTCATGTTGCATTTCTAAAAGGCTAAGGGGATAAAAATAGGATAGACTGAAATACTATCCAGTATTTTTACGATTTTTTTACGCTGAACGAAGAGACTAATATTATCGAAGTTATTTATGTTTTATGCATAAAAGTACACTTTTTTATTTATACCTATTTACATATCTAACATAGCTAATTAGGCAAATAAGATATCGTTACCTATGCATATCATTACGCTAAATCGAATTAGAATGAAACCAAGCTGATTGATTTAATAGTTTAGCAGTTTGAAAATTTATTAAGATTTTATGTGCAGAAAGTACAATTTTTCTACTTTGACTTACACCACTTTCTGCAACGAACACTGCTATCTAGACAAGTGAGGCATTACTTCAAATTTAATTTTTTACTCTTTATCCATTAAAATAGTCCTTTGATATAATTTTTTAGAAGAAATGAGGGTTTAATGCGTGAAATATAAAATTTTTGACTTACATTTTACTCATGAAATATTTAAAGCATTAAAACTATTAGATCCATCAAATCAATTCTAATTTTGTTCTTTAATTTGTCTGAAAAATACATATTATATAATGCTGGACTTGATTGTACAAAAATGACTCAAATTTTCATTGTTACGTAATTGATAAAATTATATTGTTCGTAATTAATAAAATTAATTTACATTGCATTAACTTTGATTATTATCAAAAATATCACATTTACAGAAGACCAATTTTTAAAAAAGAAATATTTTTTAAATAAAAGAGAATTGATTTTCATGAATTCAATGTCATACTTACAACTTATTATTGCAAAATTTAAGACATTAATTATTGGTATGAGATGATTTAATAAAAAATTACAGGATATACAAATTTATTGTAACATATATTATATAAATTCAAATTTATTAATAACTAGAAAAAAAATATGTTGTATTAAGAGATTTTTTTATGTACCCTATTATTTTTCTTATAGGCTTTAAGCGTATTTTACATTTTAAATAACACAAAAATCAGTGTAAAAATAAAACATTTACTATCAAGTGTATTTATTTTCCATTTTGAATTATTGTTTTTTAATTTCAATCATAAAAACAATATTACATCTCTTTCTTTTTACACCAGACAAACTTTACAGGGTTCCACAAAATACCTGAAATAAAAGAAATTACTATCATGATAAAATTTTACCAACACATTATTAGAATAAGTGAGATTAAATAGCACTAATTTGAAATCAGTTAAGCCTTCAGGTATCACTCAGAAACTTATTTTAAGTTTGATCGATATTTTGATGATAGTTCTAAGATTATTCTCTACACTAATGAAAGATGTGAGGTATTATTGGTTTTATAGCTTTTATGATAGGACAGAAATTTAATTTATTTTAAAAAATAAATAGTATTTATAAATGAAGACTATTGAAAATGAAACTATATTGAAAAATTAGTAATTTAAACTTACATTCTTACATTGTAGAAAAGTAAAGGATCAATAGATAAATGTTAAGTATAAATAAAAATTAAAATATGAATAGTTAACTTTGAATAATAATGAACAAGATATTAAGCAAATCATCATACACCAATTAAAAGAGGGTTATGAATGTAAAAATAGATAGGGGTTTTGGGAATTTGTATTTTTAAAAATTACTGAAAAATGGGGTAACTTTGTGAGAGAGTAGGTAAATATTTGCCACACATGTTTCCTGAGTTTTCTAACTTGTTTTAAAATAAGCTTTTCTAAAATTAAAGTAATTCGTAGGAAAAAATAAATAATTATTTCACAAATTAAAAAAATTAAGATTTTTCAAATAATCAAACGCATGCTTTTACATTCAACAGGTACAAAAATTAAAAACAAATATTAAAATTCTAAAAATAAGAAATACAATCTTCATTATTTTTTATACGTTATAATAATGCAACAAAATTTTGTATTTATTAAACATGTTTCGTTCTATTGAAATACTAAATAAAACTGAAAAATTAGTAAAGGTAAACTTGCTACCATTGTGGAAAAGTAGAGTATCTATAGATAAATGTATGTTAACTTTGAATAATATTAAACAAAATATTATGCTTATCAAAATATACCAAAATAAAGGGAATGTAGAAACAGATAAGAAAATAAAGAGGAAAGGGATTGTGGAATATGGAGCAGTTTGAAGTGTGGAATTTTTTATTTTAAAAATTATTTTTATATAATATATTACTACCTTTTTTAAGAAAACTTTTCAATAATTACCGTAAAATAGGGTAACTTTGTAGGGGACAAGGTAAATGTTTACTAAACATGTTTTCTGAATTTTCTAACTAGCTTTAAAATAAGCGATTGAAAAATTAAGAAATTCTTAGGGAAAAATAAAATTAATACACAAATAAAATTTAAAAAATTCAAGCAATAGAACACATGTTTCTTTAATCAACAGAAATAAAGATTAAAAGTTAAAATTAAGAAATGCAATATCTTATGTTTTATATGTTAAAATAATAATGCAACAAAGTTTGGCTAGTTGCTTGGTGAATATTTTAATGTGAAATGCCAGAAAAATTCATCATCTATATTAATTTAGGAATTATTTCTATGCAAAGTAATGAAAATTTTGATTGGAACAAATTATAATAATAAGTTTTAATGTTATTAGTTTAAAGCGAATAAATAATTATTACATCATACTAATGAAACAAATTTGAATAATGGTTTTTTCTTGTTATTCAAAGTTAACTATTGATACTTTACTTTTTATTTACACTTTACATTTATCTTTTGATACTTTACTTTTCCACAATGGCAGTTAGTACGTAAGTTTTCCTTACTAATTTTTCAATATAGTACTTTCATTTTCAATAGTCTTAACTTACAAACACAATTTATTTTTTAAAAGAAATTTCAGTCCAAACATAAAAACTACCAAACCAAATATACCTCCCTTCGTTCAAATCAAAATATCTATCTAAATAAATATCTATAATCAAAATATCTATCAAACTTAAAATTAATTTTTAACGGATACCTGAAGGCTTAACTGATTTCAAATTAATGGTATTTATAATCTCCCTCATTCTAATAATATGTGGGTAAAATTTTATCATGATAGTAATTTCTTTCTTTTATTTCCGATATTTTGTGAAACCATATAAGATTTGTCTAGTGTAGAAGGGAAGAGAAGTAATATTGTTTTTATGATTAAAATTGTAAAAAAAAAATAAAAAATGTAAATGAATGAAGTTCTAAGTATTGATATTAAAAGTTTCATTTTTTAAACTGATTCTTGTATTATTTAAAATGCAAAACACGTTTAAAGAGCCTATAGCAAAAATAACAGGGTACCGTCATTCGTGGCTACTTTGTGCAGCGGGGCCTACTTTGTGCAAATTCGAATTTGGCACTTTTCAAGTGCTGCTATTCAGTATTATGTTTATTTCACTTTAAAAATGTGTGGAATTTGAAGATAGAAGTCTCTTCTATTACTACAAAAAATTTTTCGAATTTTAAAACAATCTCAGAGTGTGTTTTGTTTATCCAATGTCAACAATTTTCCGAGGACGTCGGATGTCGAAAAGTGTGCGTGGAAACTTTAGCTGTGAAATGCAAAGACGTTGATAAAACAATTGTCGTAAGTGCAAAATTTTTTATTTATACATTAATAAATAATTATATCATATTAGCGTTAAAAAAATTTGAAAATTAATAACGAATAAATGGAAAATGAAAAAAAAATGCGCTTTGGGGCTACTTTGTGCTAAGTTTCATTCGTTTTTTTTTCTACAGAAAAATGGTCAGACGTTATAAAAAAATACCTGGAACGAGAAACTACCGTGATTACACTTCAGAAAAGCTGCAACAATGTTTGCAAGCAGTTGCTGGTGGCATGTCGATTGCAGAAGCTTCTCAGAAGTACAAAATCCACAATCCACATAAATACTATCTCTAACAAAATTCGCAAGAAACACGTGAAACTTCCTGTTAAACTATTATTTTTCTTCTACAAAGATTTAACACATAAAAATATATTTTATAGGACATCAGGGGATTTTGACAGAAACTGAAGAGCAAGTTCTGTCATGTTCATTCAAGGATGTCATGTTCAAATTTAACAATATTATAAATGTTAATGAATATGTAATAATTATTATTTTTAAAATTTCATCCATTTCAATGTTTAAAAATGTATATGGTTTCCTTTTGTTTAAGCTCAAATGTTTTGAAATAAACATTCTTTTTAAGAAACTATTCTTCAGAAAAAATGGTTTTTTAGCGCTGAAAATTATTTTCAAAGTAATATCTTTACATATCTTGATGTTTTTGTCTTTAAAAATGTCAACAATTAACTTTTTTAACAATTTTATATCAATATTTTACTAAAAACATGATTATTAAACAGAATTCCTATCGCTGCACAAAGTAGCCCCATTTGGGGGTTACTTTGTGCAAGGTATGTTTTGACTTATTATTCGTAAATATTACATACAAACAATGCCAATATTGATCAAAGTCACTCGTCTGAGTCCAGTTATGAATATAATATCGATAAATTTTACTAAAGTTTGAATTAACATGGTTTTTTTACGTGTCAAAGTTCAAAAACTGCGAAATCCTGCACAAAGTAGCCCCAAATGACGGTACATAAAAAGTATGCTATTAATAAAATATTGTTTTTTTCTTCTTCTAGTTACTAATAAATTTGAATTTATTTAGTGTGTAAATTAACATACAACAAATTTGTCCTAAAATAAATAATGTAAATTTTAATTAAATTATCTTACATAAGTAATGAATGTTTCAAATTTTACAATAATAAATTGTAAGTATGACATTGAAAATCTTGTATTTTTAAAAAGCAATTTTTAAAAAAAAATTGGTATTTCATGAAAGTGATATTCATGATAATATTTGTAGTTAATGACAATAAAATTCTGAGACATTATTGTATAGACAAGTCAGACATTATTTATTATATATATTTTTAGACTAAATTTTTAAAAAAAAATTGTAATTGATTTGATAGATCTAATGGTTCTGATGTTATAAATATTTTGTGACTGAAAGGTAAGTCACAATTGCATATTTCATACATTAAATCCTCATTTCTTCTAAACAATTGTTTCAAAGGACTATTTTATGAGATTAAGCATAAAAATTTAAATTGGAAGAAAAGCCTCACTTGTCTAGATAGCAATGTCAGTTGCATAAAGTGGTATAAGTCAAAGTAAAAAAATTGTTCTTTCTACGCTGGAAACTTTTATAAATTTTTGAATTGCTAAAGTATTAAGTCAGACAACTTGGTTTTATTCGATTTAACGTACACGATACCTCACTTGCCTAGCTAGCAATGCTAGATACGTAAATATGGATAAATAAACTTTACGTTTATACATAAAACATAAATAACTTCTAGAATATTAGTCACTCGATTCAACGTAAAAAAAATACTTGATAGTATTTAATTCTATCCTCCTTTTACCCCCCTTATCCCTTTAGAGATGCAACATGGAATTTATTTACATCTTAATGTCATTTTCATAAAATGAACAAGAAATCATAATCCTTTTTATACTATGCTACTCCACTAATATGGGAGTGTAGTGTTCAGAATATTTATTTGTAGCTGAATAAAGACTTTTAAAATGCACAAATTTAAACGAATATCAATCAATATTCTACAGCGTCTGTGATTTCATTTTCCTCCTTTTAAAAAAAGAAATTGAAAAATAATGAGATAATAGGATCACATGAAAAAAATAAAATGTAATTTAAGAGTTAAGATATGCAACAAAATATGGTAACCGCTACCAACAAATGTTTTGGCAATTCAGCAACCCTATCGACAACTCTGCGAAATTGCCTTAAGAGTTGAGGTTCCGCATATGGTTGCTCTTATTTTTCCCTTGTGTGATATCCGCTTAAGACACAATTTATAATTATTTTGAAAAAATAATATCGTTGTAAATACTATTTCAGCATATTTGTTTTTTAACGAACTCAAAGTGATAAAAAATCACTCTTATTCTGTCAGAAAATTATTCCTCATAATTAGTAAGAAACTCCTATTCCCTAGAATAAAACATATACAGTCGGACCTCTATTTAACGAGGTCGCTAAATCCAGATAATAAGTTCGTTATATGGAAAATTCGTTAAATAAAAAAATCACCTTTTGAAATACTTAAACGACTCAAAACGCATTTTAAATTCATAAACACTAGGCATAATTAAAAAAGCAATTGATACATTTTTATCTGGTAAACATGACTGTTTATCAGATAATGTAATCTACTGTTTATTTCATAAATCTTAACCATAAAATAAATCTGCATGGAAAGCAAGAATATAGCAAAACATAATCCTGAGTTATACTATCATTCTGCATAAATTTTCAACTAAAAAAAAAAAGCTAAATTTATGTATAAAACTATAGCTGCATTTATTATAGAGTAATTTTAAACATACATTACCACATGCGTTCATATAAGTTTAATGGCTACTGATAAAATCAGTTAATTTTATCTGCGTTTTTCGTTTGAAATGCAAACAAAAAGGGATTTCATTGCTTTCTCTAAAAGTTAAGCGGCTTCAAAAATCAATTCAAGGTAATTTCCCCTATAAAATGCGTTAACAAGTTTAAAATGTTCTGAAATATTTTGGGAAATAGGGCAAGTGGATCTCGAAGAAAAGTTCGAAAGTTCGCAGAAAATTCACTTCGCTATTTGGAAGTTATTTTTCGAAGAAATTTCCAAAATGTTCTTGGTTCTTCGAAAAAATTCGCAAAAGAGAGAAATTCGCGATGGAAGATCGCTAAATAGAAGTCCGGCAGTAGTTCTAATTCAATAAAAATTAAGTCACTGCCTTTTTTATTTTAAAAAAAAAAAAGCTAAATTTTATGCTTACTGAAGAAAACATCCTCTTAGTATAAATACAATATTAATAGTGTTTATCCATATATAAAGGTATATACCGTATAATAAAGGTATATTTACCAGATATTAAAGGTATGTACTTTTTTGTTTTACTATATACAAAGGTATATACCGTCTCCTCGGCGAGAAACAGGAAAGGTTTTACCTTCATTTTGACAAGGCAAATGAGACTCATATTTATTTATTTATGAATTTTTTCTATCTTATTGATAAAATATGAAGGGAAAATTAAAATATGAGCTAAAATTATTATTTAATTATAAATAAAAACTTTGAAAACACACTCTTTTTCAAGCTCTTAAAATATATCAAATGGATTATTTCGAAAACAGGTTGGTCTTAAAAGCATTCAGTTTATTTCTTAAATCTTAAAGTGTTTAGCTGACTTAAGAAAAGGCACACTAAAAAAATAATAATAATAATAATAGAGAGTGCGTAAACTCGAAAGATGTTAAGGCTCAATGTTGGAAGGCTCTCAACGAAGAGATTCTTGTAAATAACGTTGTCACAACTTCTAAATTTAATATTTTTACTTCTGAAATCACAATTGAAATTTCTTTTGAGCAATGTAAACACGCCTGAATGTTTTCCTTTTAACTTTGCCCCATTTTCCTTTTAACTTTGCCTTTCCTTTTTTAAAATTGCCCACAAAAAGAAACTAACGTATGAAAAATACCGAATTTAAAAAAGTGGTAGTAAATTTATTTGTATCGTTCACATTAACGTTAAAACAAATGTTACAACTTTCATGATTAGAAAAATAAATTCGAATAATGAAATTTTTTCACTTTTTTACCGTCTTTAAAGAAGACGCTAGGCTAGGAATGAGTTAATACATTTGACAAGATTAAAGATAAATGAATTAAAATAAAAAGGTAAGATTCTTTTAGCTGATCTTATGAAAATAACTGAAACTTTTACTTTCAGAATGTAATACTACAGTTCTAATCATAAATACCTATATCCATTAGTACATTACGGTGCGTAAGGCTGCTTCATTTATTTTATATAAATGCTGATAATGAAGCAATTATGTTTTTATCATTTATCTTTTTGGGAGGAAAAAGAAAGTTTCCGAAGATTATAATGCTGAGAGCTAACTGTTTTATGAACTAAAACTAATTAAACATTCTAATTTGACATATCTGGATTAGCTGCTCCCTTCTTCCGTGGGCCGTAGTAAAATTATCAAACGTTGACTGCACCGTGATGATAAAAAGGTTGAGGAACACTGCTATATACTAGTTAATTGGTATTGAATAAATGTAGTGGTAGCTACGCTACATTACTCTCCCACCAGAATTTTATTTGGGATAGAATTCTATGAATAGATATCAGTGTACGATTTATTGCTGTTTTTAAGAGAGGCCGGGAGTGCTGTATTAAGATCACCAGATTTTTATCTGTGATTTAAAGAGCTGTGTTAAGATCACTGTTGTGTGCGTGATCACTCATCTGTTGCTATTATCAGTGTTTACAGCTCCCCGTTGTGCGTAATCGACACCGAGCAGCAAAAGCGCGAGAAGGATAACGTAGCAATCACAAATAGAAAGTCAACTGGTCACTGTGTTCCATCCTTCAAACTAGACATGCTCAAATCAAAGTGAATGCGACTATCAAAATAGGCGTGTTCAGTTCATGTCCAAAGGCGTCCAATGCGAGGAGTATGTTAACGAAAGTTTCAGAGTTATCTCTCAAAACGAACCTCAAGATAGAATCGAGTTAACATGTTTTATATACTTGAGAATAGGTATTGAATTATTGGTACAATTGCTTAAAAAAATTTGTGTTGGAAAAAAAGCTTCTATGAAACACATTTTTTTTCGCTGATGGTAAATGATTTCAATACTTAATTATATTTTAATTATCAGAGTTCAACTAAATTCAGTAACAAGACAAAAAAATTTGCCTCCTAAATTTCTTATTAAAATTTTTTTGTTTACTTATTAAAAATGTAAAATTTTTAGAGCAAAATATATTTCAAATTTTACTATTCCGAGTTAGCTTTATGTGAGGATATAGGAAGCCTATGCTTACGCACAAAAGCTTTTCATTACCCAACCCGATAATTTTTTTTTATTTTTTAAATAAAAAGCCTGCTATTTGTTTTTTTATCGCTTCTTTGCAAGGTAAATTAGTTTTTTAAATTTTATTTTATAGCCGGCGTTGAACAGCCGACCTAATTTTTTGGGCTATCCATTACGACTACCCATCACGTTCAACTCCTTAGCCTTGTAATTTTGAACCCAATCCAGAAGACAAGAGAACTACTGGGTCAAGTATTGGGGGGAAATTTTGCCTTCGTGGAGGGCTTTTAAATGGAACTAGCCCGCATTTGCGTTACATAGAGAGGAAAACCACCCACGGTTAGCCTGATGGCTAGGGGTACAAGGGGATTTGTCCTCCTAGTTTAAGCCCTTTATAGAAAATGGTTAGTAATCATCCAAACGTTTTCGTTAGTCAATGATCCAAAACAAGATTCGTCTTAAAAAATGTAGGGTTTAATTGTGAAATTGGCTACCACAAAACTAAATCTTACCTCCTAGTGTTAGTTCACTACGAGAAAATATTAGCCTATTCCAGAGGTCGCCAAAGTGGTCTATATAGACCCCTAGGGGTCTATGTAACAAAAGCGGGGATCGATCTGAGCCGGGGGTCGATCTGAATCGGAAAGATCGATTTGGGGTCGAAGAAAAAACAGTTCTTAATACACGAATCACACATACCTAATTGAGTATGTAAAATTTGTGATTTTTTTTATAATTGACTTAATATCAGTTTCTTTATAGAACATAAATTAATAAACGTATATTTATTCGGGGGAAACAAGTATTTACGTACCAGTGGCACGAACTCTGCACTTCTGGTTTATAAGTCAATGTGCGCATGTCCAAATGTCACTTCTGACGAGCATTGACGTTACAAACTCAAATATCATACGCAGTTTCAGTTATCTTTGCAAACTGTGTTGAATATTTGCAGTGTCATTATTAAAACTTTTACATATATACAGGTCATCTCCAAAAATTGAGCGACGAATTTAAACTGCGCTTTGTTGATTTGGAAAACATTGACATCGCTGAATGGATTATTGTGCCATTTTCTGCTCAAATTGAAAACACGAAAATCAGCCTACAAGAGCAGCTTGATGAATAATTATCGGATCTTGAAGCAAAGACGCTTTTTTAAAATTTAACAATAAGCAAGTTTTGAACAAATCTAAATATAATGCAAAAATATGTAAAACTTTACGAAATAGCTCAGCCTTTTATGCCAGCATTACCAAGTTCCTATATGGTTGAAGCCGCATTCAGTCACGTAAATTCAATCTTAACTAAGTACAGAAATAAATTAAATGTGGAGTTTTGAGGGAATTTAAGATTAAAATTGACAAATTTGGAACCCAATATAGCGAGCCTTGCAAAAAAACACCAGGCACACCCATCTCATTGATTAAGAAGCAATAAATCTGTAGTTACTTTACTTATTTTTTCATAAAACTATTGTTACAAATTGTACTATTACTTTAATAACTGTTTAAAATCATAAAATAAATGTACAAATATAGTATCTAATAGTTTTATTTTATTTAACAGAAAATTACTTTTATGGGGGTTCGATGGAGATTTCGAAAAATTATATAGGGGTCGATGATCGAAAAGGTTTGATGACCCATGGCCTACTGTAACCAAACGAAACTTTTCAGCCAAAAAGATTACCCAAGTCAAAATTTTTGATGGTTTTCCCTTGATGGACCAACATAATCATGATGATAACCATCAATAATTCCATCATCAATAACCATCAATAATTTCATTCTATTTTTTTTGTTGGTAACCAACATAAGTAAAAATCACCCCAATGTAGAAATTCTGATCGATTTATGATGGTCCAACGTAAGAATAGCAACTTGTTTTTGATGGTTTGTTCATCATAGTTCCTAAGAAATCAAATGTTGGAACGATCATGAACAGCCATCATCCTAATGTAGGAATTCGGACTGATTTATTCGGACCAACAAGAAAGAAAAAAAACAAATTTTTTTGATGGTATATTCCTGAAAACAGCAAGAATTCCCTTTAAATCATAATTGAAATATATAGTTCGGATCATCATGGGTGGCTAATCCACGAGAATCAAACTTCTCTTGACCATCACAGTATTAAAGTACCCACCATAGTATTTAAGTTAACCATCATAGTAGAACTTTCCATCATGGAATGATGGAAGTTTGTTGGCATATCAAAAACCATGGTGACCATCAAATGATGTTGGATCATCAGGATTCGCACTGAAACCAATATAAATCATCAAGATGTTGTGATGGGATCATCAAGACGTTTGACTTGGGTATGTCCAAAAAAACGTTTGGCTAAATTTTGACCAAAAACGACAGTTTGCGTTTTGCATCAAATTTTAAAACTGTTGTAGGGAAGTGGTGTTAATCCACACGCCTGTATATAAACATGTTTTAGTTAGCATAGATCAGAAAACTAGAAAATTTAATTTTGCTTCAAAACTTTCGCTCAAATTAAAAAAAATTTATTCCCTCCCAACAAAAAAATTTTACCCTATTCGCCAAAAAAAGTAGTGACTAAAACAAGCTATGTTTATTGACTAAAATATCACAATTTAATAATTTAACTTAAAAATGTTAGTCCAAAGAAAGTTTCCTTCAGCCTATTAGCAAATTTATATTCTGAATCAAAATTTGGCTAATTTTGATTTAGGAACAACAAATTGAACTTCGTATTCGAACTTTGCCCCAATGAAGGAAATCGTTAGCTTCTTCCACATAACGGAAATTCTTGTAGTCTCCTTATCCACCAAAATAAAGTATGGAAAAAGCGAAATTAGCAAATATCTAACCAAAAAATTTTTTAAGTTTAAATTTCGCCTTTAAATTAGATCATTGAATAAATTATCTTAATAAATTGTGGGGGCCCCTATTAGGCCTATGGTTATTTTCCCTTGTAGGGTACACTAGTGTCTAGTAATATAGTACGTGATCTAATTTGAATAGTATGGGCCAATATTAAGGTGACATATAGGGCCTTGTTGTTATACAGAAAGTTGTGTCAAAAGCAAATTATGGCTAATTGGTAAAAGTTGGTTACCCGAAAAGTTAATTTTTCTTACAAACCTGAGCCCATTGAAGAAACTGTTAACCAACCCACAAAAATCGATAATTGCTGAAATCAAGTTAACTAATTTTTGGTCAAAAAATTCAAGTTTTGCTTACAAAGCTTAGCGAAACGAATAACTAGATTAAATTCAAGTACCAAAAGTTTTTGTTAACTCAGTCTTAAATAGTTAGAGCTAAAAGATATTTAACTAGAATAAAAATGAATCTTATAATTTTTATAACTATATTTTTATTTAGTTATATTTCTATTATGTGTTATAATTTTTCACTCAAAATTCAATACTATTGTATAAAATGGTTTGGCCATCTAAAGTATTTGTTAATCAAATCTGGGTTACCTTAAGGCTGTGGTAATAAACCATTGATATCAAATCTCAATGATAATAAATGTTTCATTCATAGAATTAAGGTTATGAGGATGTAACAGGTTAAATTCTCTTCAAACCATTTATTCAAAATGTTTGTATAACATAAACAAACGAATAAGCATTATTATCAAACTTAAACATTATGCTGTCGTTATGCGACCAACTAGTAAAGAGTATAGTTTTTCTATGCAAAGAACTCCCCTAGCCATTCGTCTGAAGAGATGGCGGTGATTATGGTTGCGAGGTTTAACTATTTCAAGTATGTGGGTCATTATTTAAGATAGGTTTTGACTCGGGTCGATGAGAGAAAGGGAACCAGGGAGAAAAGACGCCCCCCTCTTCGAGGTGCACTATTTCTTGTTTCCATTGTAGCAGACGGCCGTAGGCTTCGTGGCGAGGGGAGTTCTTTCTTTTGTCAAACTATAAGTGCCAGTTATTCATCTGACGGAGGATGTTTATCACAGGGTTGCCTTTTCCTCAAAACCTTTACTCGAGCCGTGATGGCTCAGGGGATAGAGCGTTCGCCTTCCAATCAGGTGAACCGGGGTTCGATCCCGGCGATGACTGATAGATACGAATTCCGCATCCGGCTTGCACCGACCACAGTGCTGACGTGAAATATCCTCAGGGGTAGACGGATCATGGGCTTGAGTCCCCTTGCCATCATGTTAACCGTGGGAGGCTTTCGTGGTCTTCCTCTCCATGTTACATAAATGCGGGCTAGTTCTATTAAATAGTCCTCCACGAAGGCAAATTTCTCCCAATATTTGATCCAGGAGTTCCCTTGCCTTCTGGATTGGGTTCAGTGAAAATTACAGGTTAAAACTGGTGAGAGTGGCGAGCACTGCCAAGAACTCCCCTAGCCATTCGTCTGAAGAGGTGGCGGTGAGGCAAAGGAATAAGTTAATAAATTAAGAAACAAATTATTTTTTTGTTTAAGATCTTAAAATGCAACTTTTCAATTATAAATGCATTTCTTTATTGTGCAGTTCAGACTGCTTTTTTGAGGTATTGTTGTTCTACTATAGCACCTATTTTTGTTGTAGGAAAGAGTTAATCCAGCTGTATAACGTAGTGCAACAAAATATAGGTAAGAATATAATTCTCATTTTTTATTTATTTTGACACCTTTACTTGTTTTGACCAAAAATTTAAATTTTTCAATACCTGTTTCATTTTTTTCTTCAAAACTGCAGCACAAATGGATAACTACTATTGCTATTAACATGAATTCTGATTTGCAGTTTTGAAAAAAAAAATGAAACAGACATTGAAAAATTTAAATTAATCCATTTATTATTTTTAATCCATTTATATATTTAAATCCATTTATTATTTTCTTGTAAACTGCAGCACAAATGGATAACTACTATTGCTATTAACATGAATTCTGATTTACAGTTTACAAAAAAATAATAAATGGACCACAATAAATAATTTTTGATCTAATGAGTGGATCTTTACTCTCTTGGTCTCAATCTGAATGATTCGAGGGGGTAACTTCAAATATGCTAATTAATTTGTTCAAACGATATTTTAAGTTACGAGATCAGACACAAAAACGTACTTTCTTTGAACAAACATATCGTCTGATTTGAATAGGAGGTAGCCGCAATCTGAGAAAGAAGGTCCTAGGGCTGAAGAGTGGTCCTGATTTTGTACCCCTCAATGTTAATTTTATTTTTTGCGCATTTTATCATAACTTGAGAACGTTTCAAGCGAATTGAAAGATTTTTCGAGCAATTATAAACTTCGTTTTTCAAGAAATAATTTCAACCGAAGTAAAACCTTTAGTAAATATTTGTTATATATTTTTATTTTATTCAGTGATGGTAAAAAAAATCAATTCTAAGGTGCGCAATTTGAGCAACATTTCAATGAATGCAACTTGAAATGGAGAAGTATGAATTCTGAGCTAAATCGACTGAATAGTTCCTGAGAAATCAATTTTTAAATATAAGACTTTTTCGAACAATGCGACTTTTTCAAAATTCAATCGCTCAGGAACTATTCGACCGATTTTCTTTTTTCACCATGCAAAATTGAATTTTTTAAAATGATATAAAAAATGTATGTACCTTACTATTCGAAATTTATTCAACATATCTGTAATTTTCATAATTTAAAGTACTCATTGCAGTGTGAAAAATAATTTGCTGTTTCTTTAGCGATAAAAATATTTAATTTGTGTCCATTTTGGGACTAAAAATACTGCTGAGAAACTGGTGAAAATTACTTGGTTAAAACTGGTGAAAAAGGAACATTGCTGTTTAAAATGGGTGAGAGTATCGAGCACAGCACACTCCCCCACATGTTTCACTTGCTATACTTTTTTTGGAAAACAGGCACAGTTCTTCCAAATAATTTTTTTTTGGCTTCCTAAATTACATGAGTACACCGTATTTCACTCATACAGTCTTAGATATTCCAAACGGTTGTAGGAATTCACTTTCAAGGAAGGAAGGTTTCACGCATCTATAGTTCTTTCCCCAGGAGTTGGCACTTCACTCCCCTTCACCCCTTTATCCGACAATACTATTTCTCTATTTTTGGGAGAAGGGTGTGAACAATTTTGAACAAGGTTGCTATTTGGCGATCGTATGACTAAAATATTTATTTCACAATCTTTAGATGCATTTTTTTAACATTTAATATTTCATAAATTTGATATTTTTCGATTTTGAGTGAATAGTTTGTCCTTTTTGAGATAAATATATTTAATTAGCTAGAGTAAGGAAAGATATAATAGCAGATGATAAAGCGAAGTAAGTGACTGAAAAAGAATTCGCTGTTTGCGCATTAACGGTTGTTTCAATTTCAAGCGCGGAGACGTTTCTCCTCTTACTTCCCGCTCTGAAATGAACTCCGAGGAGGCGGAGTCAAGTGCCAACTCCTGGTGAACGAAGTAGAGATTGCTGACCTCTAATAATCAACATTAAAAATTTTATCAGTTCGCTGAAGCACTAAAAAAGGTCAATCTAAAGGAACCTGCAAAGGTTCATTCCTGATGAAGACGTGACTTTTAAGGCTGGATGCGCTCACTTTTTAAACTGTCAGGAAGCTGGAGAAGTTCTGATGGTAGAGAAATGTTTCTGCAAATGATAGACAAGTTGGATTTGGGGCGAGTTCATTGGAGTAGATTCGAAAAATGCAACTGGCATGCAAAGTGTTGTTCTGCAGACGAGCTCTGCAGATGGTGACTGTAGAACTGTAGACCAACGGTTTTGTGGCATAACTATAACTACGTTTATTAGGCATCAATTCACTGTATGGCATATTAACTCGATTCAATCTTGAGGTACTTTTGACAGATGAAGGTTGACATTGTCGATTTCTACTTTCCCTACATTTGTGACCTTCAGGCGGGCTATGAAGAAGCGTACTTTGATGTATGGTACACATTAAAAAGTTGACTTTCTATTTGTTACTGAGTCGTCGTCCTCCTCACGCTGTTGCTTCTCCGTTTCATTCTTGCACAACGTGATGCTGCACACACTAGACTGTTAATAGCAACACAGGACAGACCACATACACTACCATGAACTTAAAACAACTCTCACCACAAATGCTCAAAATCCGGTAACCTTAACACAGTCTCCCGGTCTTTGGTAAATACGGCAACTAGTAGTATCCATTCATTGAATTCTATCCCTGATAAAGTTTTGGTGGCAGATTAGGATGGCATAACGACCACTACGATTGTTATACATCAATTGACTAGTATATAAGACAAGCTAACTCGATTCAATTATGAGATACCTTTTAATAGATAAAGGTTGGCATTGTCTATTTCTACTCTCCCTACAGTCTGTACTGTAGGCCTTGAGTGCAGCTTTCAAGGGTCAGCGCCATCGTTCTATCATTCCATTATTTTGAGGATGGTAAGGGGAGGATCAAACTCTTTTGATGCCCATGAGATGTGCTGGAGTTTTGAAGGGTCTGCTCTCGAACTGACGACCCTAGTCGTTCGTTATCACTGAAGATGATTTAAAGCAGGCAGTCCCGCAGAGGACTGATCGTAAAGACACGGTTCCCAGTAGAACAGAGAATTCAAGCATCACTGCTGTGGTCAGTAATCTGGTGGGTGACCACTTTGATCAGCATGCGTAGGGACTGAGGGTGAGCGGTATCGGTCTCGCTAAACTGTTCTACCGGAAAGTGCTCGACTTCACGCACAGGACGTTAGGCTAGCAAACCGGAAGAGCCATCCCCTCTACAGAGATTGTGACGACATGTCTTCGGATCATACTCAGGGATGTTTTCCTGACCATCGCCAATAGCCCATTGGGCAGCTCTGGAGTAATATAAATAAAGTACCTACCTACCTTACAGAGCGGGCTATACAGGTTTTAAAGAAATCCTCCGCTACCCTCTCTGTATTCGGAACAGCTTCCATCCATCTAGTATATCTGTCGATCATCATTAAGCAGTATGAAAATAAATCCGTTAGATGATGGTAATATGTCAATGATATCAAGATGAATATGGTCTAAGTGTTTGGTCTTTACTGGAAAAGAAAAAAATCGGGGATTTAGTATGCCTTATGATTTTTGACATAGAATGCAGTGACTAGACCACGTATTTCAATCTCTAATTAAGTTAGGCTAAATAAATCTATTACAAATTAATTTATTAATTGCTTTTGTACCGGAGTGTCATAAGTTATGAATAGTATCAAATATTTGCGTACGTAATTGTTTAGAAATTAAAGGTCGAACAGTTTTAGTAGAAATCTCACAATATTAAAAATGTGTTCATATCCAGGGCTAAAGAGAATAGAACACTCCGCTCTTAGAACTGAAGCTACGATTTCCCTCCTCATGACGTCACTGTGTCCAAAGATCTCTGAGATCGCAAGCAAAGATATTATGATAAATTTGCATCCTTCTCTTTGTAAAAATAAGTTAGACTTTTTCTGGTTATTAGCTTTCAAACTTTACGCAATTAACACATTATTTCCGCTCATAAACATGGTTCAAAAAAACTTTCTTGGCCATTATATTAAAAAAAAATTCCATTTTAAACTTATAAAACTGTTTTGCTAGTTGGCGAAAATAACACGATAAATATTTTATTTTAAAAAGTTCTGTTTTAACTTTAATTATTAAGGAAAATGAAAGCATATATCGACACTTTTTTTTATCTACATATTCTTTTATAACAATAAGTTGAATTAAATTTAGAATCACTGATTTTAAAATATGCCGTTAATAGCAATTTGTTCATACTTAATCATTAGAAAACAGCAACCTTAAACGCTAATTACAGAAACAAAATAATAATTTAGGTTCATAATGGCATTAGAAATTTTGCAATTGTTTATAGATATTTAAATTTACGATGATATAATTTATAGATATTTAAATTTATTTAAGAGAATATAATTTTGATAAAAAATCATAAATATTTAGAATAACTACATTAAAAAATATGTTATGAAATTAGGAGAATTCCAACTATGTACTATATATTTTATTTATACTTTTTATTTACATATTAATTTTGTTTGACTTTATCCATTTTTTTCACATGCCTTTCTTTTTGAAGTAACGAGGCGGTTTCTATTTAGATAATGAATTTTTATAAAAGTTCTTAACGACAGAATAAACGTATTGCTGTTTTATATTAACTGTGTCTTTTCGGAATCCATTCTTTACATAGTTATTCATTTACTTTAGGGAACACGCGGAAAATTATATTTTTTCCTTTCGTTTTTCTATCAGAATTCCCCTTTCATGTAAGTTCATTTGCAATCGCGCAAACTGGGATTTCGTTAATAGTTTTAAATAATTGTAAATTCACTGCGAAAACTGAGGAAAGTCATTATAGATAATAACAAATGTCTTAGAATATCTCGCAAAAAGAAATGCTCCAATATTAGTTAGAGCTAGTAAGGCCGAAAGCTGCGTTCTTGAAGTAAAAGTGCGAGCTTTGCGCCTAAGTGACGTCACTAGAGAAAATCAGAGGATTGGAGAGGCGAGAGTTTCTTCAAAGGAGTGAACCAGCCCTTCTATTCTCTTTAGCCCTGGTTCGTATCAGCCATATTTACATTTTTAAAATCTAAATCTTGGGAAATATTGATTAAATGATTTAATTCTTTATCATTTTCCTGAGCTTCTGCTATTTTGCTATAATCTACAGGATTTGGCATGTTCATATGAGCTATTTTTGATAACGCATCTACTGTTATATTATCAGATCCATTTGGGTATCGTATATCTGTTGTAAACTGAGATAAAAAATCTAATTGAAGTGAAAATTTATCTAACTTTCGCTTGAATGCATAGGTGGGTGGTTTGTGACGTGTGAACAAAACATAATTTCGAGAATTGTTTGATTACAACTCCCTACAGTTGAAGAAATTCGTTTTCTGTTTAAAATATAGATTTTCCTGTTGCAAAATCCGAGGCAACCACGTTCAATTCTAAATTTGCATCGAGGTAAGGATGCGTAAGCAGCGTAGCGTTTGCTGAAAGGGTTTTGCAATTTTGAATTTCGCTCATGGACTGTTCTGACTAGTTAATCATACGATTATCCTTGCGCTCTTTGAGTCTTTCAAAAAATCGCTTAAATGAGTTTAGTTAAGAGCTGCACGAGGTAGAAAACAAAAAAAATGAGAAATCAAGGAAATCTTAACAATTCTTTTTGACTGCGGGGTAATTTAAAATCGTGTCTACTTTATCAGGTGATGGTTTCGTGCCCTCCTTAGTTATTAAGTACCAAAAAATTGACATTTCTGCCACACCAAACAGACATTTTGATAAGCTCATCATTAAAGCATATTCGGTTAATATTTGAAATACGGCTCGAACATGCATTTTGTGCTGTCAAGGTGTGTAGAGTTTTTAAGAAGTGCTTAAAGCTGCTTATTTTCAATTTTCGTTTATTAAAAGCTCTTAAAGGTGCTTTTTTCATTGGGTGTTTTTAAAAAGTGCTTAATTTTCCCTTTTCGAATATGAGATTTTTTTTCTTAACCATGTCAATTTTCGCCACGTATTATACAAACCATATTTTTCACTTTGTTCTATTCAACTTTTTAACAATTCATTCAACCACCACCTATTTCGGCGTACCGTCAGTCGTTGTTATTGTTCATTTACGTCACACTAGAGCTGATCAATGGGCTATTGGTGACTGTCTTGGAAACATCCCTGAGGATGATTCGAAGACACGCCATCACAATTTTGATCCTCTGCAGAGGGGATGGCATCTCAGCGGTAGAACTTTACGGTAGAACAGTTTAACGAGGACCCATACCGCACACCATACGCATACGGATCCAAGTGGTCACCCCCCCCCCACTCACTGACCGCAGTCAGTGATGCTTGATTTCGGTGAGCTGCTGGGAACCGTGACGTATTGTTGGTCCATAGCGTATGAATGCGCCAATCATTTTACATGCTTGATGAAATACTTGCGAATCCGCATGTGCGTCTACAGAGCTGGATTCGGTAAGATTATTGCACTCTCATGTAGAACTCTGCTACATTTTGCAAGATATTCACTATTTCAGTCATCATTTTCCACCCACTGAAATTGAACTGAAAAATTTCTCGATCATTTTATAATGGCTAATATAATCAAGAAAAGTGTTCTTTGTCAAAAACTAGTTATTTTATCACGATCACGTAAAGTCTTTGAAAGTTATTTTGCATTTTGTTAATGTATATAGTGCTTGAAAATATTTTTTGAGTGCTTAAAAAGTAATGAAGGTGTTTATTTTTTGATGAGAGATTTGGCTACGCACCCTGGTTGTTCCTCTGATTCACTAAAAATGAGGATATCACCGAGGTTAACATAGCAAGAAGGGAAATTTCCAAAAAGGCAAATCTAATGAATTTTACATTTATTAATGAACCTCCGAAAAGTTTGCTCTTCTCCTCACTGACCCAAAATTCATAAAAAGAAACTTAAAAATTGTGTGTTTAATTTCCTCCCCATCTGGTCGAATATTTTTTGAGAGCTTTAAGGAGTGGAGACAACCATAGTGACATCGAAGACCGGCGAATACCCTGCTCTAGCATGAACTGAAATTCTTGTTTTTACAACATCCCATATTTTTGGACTAGGTTTCCTGTGTGTAGGAGAACCAGTTGCATCGAAATAATGTACAGTATTATGATACGCCTGCTTAATTTTTGGTGTTAACTTAGTTAATTCCGGAAAATTTAATATGTGTCACCTGAGCCGTGGTGGCTTAGGTGATAGAGCACTCGCCTCCCAATGAGGTGACCCGGGTTCGATCCCAACAACAACTGATTGATTCGAATTCCGCACATGGCTTGCATCGACCACAGTGCTGACGTAAAATATCCTCAGTGGTAGGTGAATGATAGAGTCCCCTTGCCATTAGGCTAACCATGGCTGGTTTTCTTCCCCATGTAACGCAAATGCGGGTTAGTTCCATCAATAAGTCGGCCACGATGGCAAAATTTCTACTAATACTTAATCCAGTAGTTCCCTTGTCTACTGGATTGGGTTCAAAATGACAAGGCGACGGAGTTGAACATTAGTAGTCGTAAACCCAAAAAACTGGGTCGACTGTTCAACGACGGTTATAAAATAAAAAATATACGTCACCTGAAATTAATTTTATTTAAAAAGTATCAGTTTCGGTAGTTATGCCAAATAAAGAAAAGTGACATCAATTAATTTACGCCATTTTAAGTCAATCAACAGCCCTAAGTGCTCTGAAAATAATTGGAATAGGCACCGTAGCAATTTTTTATTTGCAGTCTCTTCGTAATGCTCAATTAATGTTCAATAACTTAGTTCCGTAGGTCAATGATGTCACGTAGAATAAATACGAATTAGTCTAAAAAGTTGAAGAGATTTATGTAACACCTTCAAAGTACAGGGAACAAAGCAACTGTCGTGTCGGCTTGAAACACCCGGTCTTTTATAGGAATAATAACGGAATAGGAAATGACGTATTAGAACTTTCTAGAAACTTTAGAAGAAACATAAATAAAAGCTTATTTTAGAGTTTTATAATTTATTAGAGTTCTGAGGATCGAACACTGCTTTCCAGGACGACGACTCAGACCTCTCGGCCACGCTGACACGTCAATATTTTTGATTATTAGCTTTAAATAATTGTAATGGATCAAGGTGTAAATTTCTAATCATTTTCTGGACGGGCAAGCAGCTTACTTCCATACCTGAAGCCTCTAAAAATTTTAAATTCGTTTTTTTATCAAATGCAAATAAGGGACACGAGCGTTTGACTGTCAGATCATTTGTCGCCCTCACAGCAACAGCAAGTTTTAAGATTTCCTTGCTATCGTTGTACGAACACGATGAACAACATCTTTTAGATCGACAGATTTAACGTACGATTTATCGTGGATCAGTCATCATTTGCTACATGGGGAGTCTTCGGCCGGCGGGGATCGAACCCACGATCTCTTAGAAATGGACCCAGTTCCCTACCAGCCAGGCTATACCGGCCTAGGGGAGTCCCGCAGTGGACTGATCGGTAAGACACGGTTCCCAGCAGATCACCAAAGTCAAGCATCACCGGCTGCGGTCAGTGTGCGGGTGGGTGACCACTTGGATCAGTCTGCATAGGGACCGAGGGTGCGCGGTATTGGTCCTCGTTAAACTGTTCTACCGTAAAGTGCTCGACTTCGCGAACAGGTCGTCGGGCTACCGAAGCGGGGGTGCCATCCCCTCTGCAGAGGATCAAAATTGTGATGGCATATCTCAGGGATGTTTCCCAGACCGTCGCCAATAGCCCATTGTGCAGCTCTAGTGCGCCGTGAATGAACTACAACAGCAACAACCCTGCCTAGGGGAGAGTTCTTACCATAGACAAACCATAAGTGCCAGTTCTTTACCCGATGGAGGATGTGTACCACAGGGTTTCCTTTTCCTCAAAATATTTACTCGCCAAGCTGGCGGGAGTAAAAATACTGGTGAGAAACTGGTGGAAAAAACTGATTAATTAAAAATTAATTAAAAATTACAGATTAAAACTGGTGTGGCGAGCACCGCAAAGTAAATAAATTAAGAAACAAAATATTTTTTGTGTATAGAGCTTAAAAGTAGATGTTACTTTTAAATTATGGATTTTCATTATTCATTTCATAAATAATTTTCTTATTTTAAAGCACTCCTTTCAGTGAGAAAAATAATTTGCTGTTTCATTAGCAATAAATATATTTAATTTATGCCCATTTCATTTTTTATTACATTTATTTAAGTTAATAATTAAGTAATTTCAAAATTTAATAAAAGTGTAGGTTGAGTATCACTGCTATTAAGTAAAGAATAAAGACTTGTTCTACCAAGAATAATTTGTTTTAAGACGTTTTCTCATCTGAATTAATTTACTTTTCATCCGACAGGTTAGTTCTCTGTTTTTACCATCCTTTAACGTTTTGAGTTTGATTTGAAAAAAGAAATATCTGACTGAGTTAACTTATTTATTCAGTAATTAGTTTGCAGTGACTAAATAATAAACTTTTTTATTATTAGTATTATTAAGAATTTTAGTTGCAGTACTATTGTTTAATAGTGTTAAAAATTATTTTTTATATTTTTAGTTAGAGTTTTGATCGTTAAATGCGAAAACAATTTTTAAAAAAAATGGAAAATAATCTATACATAATAATAAACGCGGTTGTGTGTGTGTGTCTGTAATCACAATATATCTCCCCAGAAGCCTCGCCCAGGCACAAAACTCGGCACATAATTGTGTTTTGACATAATGAAGAAGTATTTTTTTTCTTTTTCAAAAATTTGGATTAGTTTTTTAGTTATCAGTAATTTTGCAAGAAAATCTATGCTTTTTCGTCTTTAAAGAGCCATATTCAAAAAACTATTGAAAAATGCATATACTTTTCTCCACTCTTATAAATGTATGCTAATGCTAACCTTACAATTGAAATATTAATTTTCGACAACTTAAACCAATAATGTATGAATGAATTAATAATTTAATTGTAAGGTTCGCATTAGTTTACATTTATCAAAGTGGAGAAAAGTTTAACTTTTGTATTAAAAATGTGGCAACATATTCGATACGTAAATAGAACGCTTCGCTTTGATATATTTGTTGTTGTTCATAATTGTGATAAGTTTTTCTTCTTTCCACGCTTTATTTTTTTTTTCTTAAGGGAAGACGATAATTTTTGTCGCCATATAGAAATAGAAATTGATACCATAAAAAATTATATGGAAATAGAAGTTGATACCATAAAAAATTAATTCGTTTTCGTGTTCTTTTCATGTATTTAGCATTTTAGTTTTTTTTTTCTTAAGCGTTGTAGCTATATAAAATAGGAATTTAATTGTTTTTGAATTAACGATCACTCTTACCTTGGATCTCTTTGGTTTTTCTATTCTTTATTTTAACAGTTTTTATCAAATGTAATTAGTTATTTTCAGAAAGTTTCAGCAGATAAGCACTTAGATTTTAATATTGAAGACAAAATTGCAGAACAGGAACACTTTAATTGTCCACTAATCTTCAGATTTCCTGCTATGTTTTAAAAATCTTTATTTGCGAAAACTTTTAGCGTGGCGGACAGCTGGCCGCCTTAAGCGGCTAGTAGTTTTAATAAAAACAAAATCTCATTTTTATTAACCATGATAAAATGCCTCAATATTTCGGCCAGGGCAGCTGAGACTCTGAGTACGTCCTTGAGTGTCGTAATATGTTGAAAATATTTGAGTTTTAAATACGTTGCAAAAATAGTCTAAAAATTCCTTAAATGATCTAGATTTACGTAACGTGATTTGAGCACTTAATTTTGAAGCGTCGCATCATCATAACATCACATCAAAATGTCGGAATTAAAACTAACCCTTTATGAAAAAAATAAAGTTCCCAAAATAAATTTGAAATTGTAATGGATTCTACGATGAAGTTACGATGAACTACCATACAGGCCTACCGACAGGCCGGGATGCGATATTCCACTTTGACTAACTCTGGGGTGCTCCAATTGGCACTGTTTGGCGTGCGAATTCTTAACACGACAAATCAATGAATCTCACGCTTTCTCGAATCGTACGAGATTAAACTTCAACCGCTATTATATTTTTTTTTATACGAGTGCAAGTAGTGTTTGTTTATGTAATGATCGGTGGAACTCGCATGTACAAAAAATTGTTAATTTAAATAAAAAAATAAAATTACTTAAGATATTTAAATTGTTTTTTTTCTCGTATGTTTTAGTTTCACGTTAATTGTTTCGTATAACGAAACTTCTTTTTTAATTCAAGTAGCGTAAAAATGGTGCAGTAATTAATTATACAACTATATGTTTGTATTTACATGGCGCAACGCAATTTTATTATATTGACAAATAAACATTTCTACCACTCACGATTTCATCTATAGAATCATATTTCCGCTTAGAATTAAATGTTCTATTTTTTTTAATAAATTTACTACAAGAATAATTAATATCAGGAAGTTTTGCACTGCACAACAATTACCATACCTTTTATAAAAATTATGGTTAATCTATCCATATTTCAGTTGTTGAAAATTTTTCTTGGTTTCTTCTTTGCTATTTAAAAAATAACTCATCAAAGTAAAACTTAAAGACTTGCTTGATATAATATGTTGGTTCTCATGTGAAAAACGATGTTTGATAATTTCACAAGAATAGTAGGGGAGAGTGGTGTCAATTGTAACATTTTTTACTTAACTATTTTTAACTAACAAAATATCCAATATATTATTAGTATTAATAGACAGACGAGTAAAGCAGACTATCCTCTACTAGAAAAAAATAAATACCTTATTTTAAATGTTATTATATGAGTTATTAACAATTTTTGACAGTCGTGCACTTGTTACAATTGTCCCCACTTACGGGGTCAATTGTAACAGTTCATATATTCAACTAAAACATAGTTAATTATGCATAGTATCATAGTTTTGATATATTTTTTTATTGATCAAAATAGTAGTGATATTTTAGGAGTAAAAATAATAATGAGCAGAGACCTAAAGGGTTAAACTTTTAACTTTAAGGGGTTAAAAATTTTAATTTATGCTGTGAAAGGTGACAAATAAAATAATGCACATGCAACATAATATAAATGATATAGGAAACTATTGATGGTTCTTAAGGGGTTAAGTAATGGTTTGTAAACATAAGATTATTTATTTTCAGCTGTTACAATCGTCCCTTTATTTATTGTTATAATTGTCCCCAAGACGCCATCTCAGCTTCATTTGTTAAAAACAATGCTAGCTAATTAACAAAACTAATCTTTTTCTTTTTGAAATGTTATTTAAGGTGTCCATTTACATATTCGGTTAATAACTTTTATTTGTTTGAACAAAATTACTTTGTTACAATATAATATTCTAATACCAAACAAAGTACTTACGTAGCGTGAAAATATCTTTTGTGGTGTAACTCTTTCAAAAGTACAAAAAAATGGTTGCCAGCAGCGGTGTACATGTAGATTTATTAAATACACCTTGTGCGCCACCTAGGAACCAAATCTAGAATCCGACACTCGAAACTTCTGCTCTGTTAAAATCGTACCGTGTTACAATTGACCCCACTCTCCCCTACTGATTTCTAAAAATTATTTTTTTTTAAATAGATTTAGTTTAGAAAAAGTATTAGTAAGCAAAATATTTGGTAATTGGTTAAGCAAAATATTAAAAGTATTAGTAAGCAAAATATTTAAATATTTACATAGTCATATTAATTATAAAAAGTAATTAAAATCTAAATAAAAATGACTTCAAAATGAGTTAAATGCAATATATCCAATTTACTGTAATGGTGAATAGGGATAAACTAATACATTTAGTAATAATTTTTATTTTAATTTAATTTAAAGCATATTGCAGAAAAATATTAAATTATTTCGCTATGATTGCGTTCAGTGTCTTAAATTTTGCCTAGTTTTTATTTTCATTTCATCTAACTTTTTTTACCATCAAGAAACAATGGTTCTCCTCGAAAAGAAAACCCAGTGATTTTTAGTATAGTCTCACCGTTTTAATATGAAATTATCAACATTTCATTCCAGTAGAAAGTTAATATCCTGTAAACAGTCACTAAACATTTCTTCCTAAGTGAATTTGCGTAATAACTGATATTTTCTGTTTTGGGCAGTATGGTCCTCATATATTAACCTACAATGTTCAAACTTTGTCAGTCACATTTATTAAATCTTTATGTGAAACACAAAGATTGTAATTATACACTAATAAGGGTGCGATCACGTTTAATTTTGTTTATAGAGTAAGAAATTTTAAACAAAACTTGATTCACAAATAAAATATATTGTTTAATTACATGGTGTAGCATTTAGACAACCACAAAATGTTGAGAGGAATACTATGCTGCAATTCAATGAGTACATTTTATTTTAATGATTATGTACTAAAATTTAAATGAAATGACAATTTTTTTCTTTCATGCACATGCATTTCTTTTAAAAGTGCTTTTTTTAATTTTTTTCATTAATTTAGATTATCTTGAATTTTTAATGATAAAACGCTTTTGAAATCATTTGCCTTTGATTATGTTCAGGGAAATTACAATTTTATAAAATTTATGAAGTGAAAAAGATACGGTAAATTTGAATTAATAGTAATAATGCGAAAATTATTTTGTATCTGGCTTATTTGCTTCAAAAATCAAATATATTCGATTTGGTCGAATATAAATACATTTCGATATCAGTTGATGTATTTTGAGCTTTTTTTCATGTAATTTTTTTAATTTATGTGCTACTTTTCTTAATCGAGACAAAGTTGTCTCGAATAATAAAAATGGCACATAAATTAAATGGTAAGGTGATATGCAAGGTGAGAAACAAATCCATCCTGTGTTAGAAAGACTTATCAACGAATTTTACTTGATAAATAGACATTTTTTTAAAAAACGTTCAATTTGTGAATCTTTGGTGATGCGGCAGAATTCGAATTCTTCCCACACTTGCTACAATATATCGCTATAAATGGTAGTGGATGTGGCCCTTCATCGTAATCCTGCTAAATAATAAGCACTTTGATTTAATCTCATAAGAAATCACAGGGATTTAAATCTGGAGATCAAATCAAATTTTTTTTTCAAGCCCCGGAGTGAATTGTGACACAACCTGCAATTCTGTTAATACAATTTAGACTGCTTTTATTAAATTATGGTTCTACTAACGTAACTATTTCTCTAGTAGGGAAGAGTTATGAAGTTAATTGAGGGCCGCTAAGACCCTAAGTTTGTTCCTGAATGTCGTAGTGTGTTGAAAATAATTGAGTTTTTAATACCATGGTATAAAAATTCTTTGATATAGATTTGATTTGAGCACTTAAATTTTTTTGTACCATTATTTTACTAAAGCAACTATTTTTTTTATAGGAAAGAGTTATGGTGTCAGTTGAGCTGTATAACGTAGTACAATAAAATACAGGTAAGATAATGATTCTTATGTTTTATTAATTCTGAAATCTTCACCTGTTTTGATTAAAGATTTAAATTTTCCCTTGCCTGTTGCTACCAATTTCATTTGCTGCATTTTTTTTTCAAAAGTGCAACACAAATGAAAAACTACTACTGCTATAAAAATTTGAATTTTTATTTACAGTGCACAAAAATATATATATATATATAAATAGACCACCATAAATAATTTTTGATCTAATGATTGGATCTTCACATTCTATGACTCAATCTAAATTGTTAGGGGTGTTATATCATATATGCTAATTAATTAGTGCAAACGATATTTTAGGTTACGAAAGCAGACACAAAAATGTACTTTCTCTGAATAAACATATCTTTTTCTCGACCGATTCGAATAGATGGTAGCCGCGATCTGCGAAATATGGTTCCAATAGTTTGGGCCCCTCAATGCCAACTTTACTTTATACGTAATTCATATAATTTGTTTCTTTGGATTCACATCTAGCAAGTCTTGAAAATGGGTGCTTGTTTTTGAGGGCTTGAAACATGTATACTGTTATTTCTTGCTTGAATATTTTTTGAAGCGATCAAATTTTAATCGGATAATAGCTAAATGATTTAGTTTCTTGAGACTATTTGTTTAATGTAAAAAAAATGTTTACATTTTTGACAGGCAATGATAAAAATTACGTTTAATTTTCAAAATAGAAAATAAGTGCAAAAATTTGGGGCTAATAATAAAACCATGCGTGTACATTTAAGTCTAATTTATTAAATAAATCAATTTGTTGCCCAATGTAAATATTACATGCAAAGTATAAATACAAATATTGAATTGATACAAATATATGCTTACCTCCAAATGAATCAATTCATTTTAAATGTTTAGTATCTAATGAGATGTCACAATTTATTTAAAAAAAAAAAAGATAAATTAATCAATGTAAAATGTGAATAAAAACTATTGCAAGTAGATATTAAAACGCATGATTAAAAAAAAAGTAGTTTCAGTTAAAATATTTAATAATAAAATAAAATAAAATAAACTCCTTTAAGAAGAAGATCTCAGACTAAAATATTAAATTTTAAACTAAAAAGCTGAAATAATATAGTTCTTTTCAATGATTGATTAAAAGACTGACAGAATGACCGAAAAAAATACCAACAGAATAATTTTATGCTTCTAAAAAATTGATACATCTGTAGTTCTAGAAATTCTAGATGATAAGGCAATTTATTATTAGTGTAAATCGTACAAGGAATTAATTCCTCGTAAATTTTGAAAGGTCATAGATGAAAACGAGTCCAAAGCAATATTGAAAATGACAGTCAAAATTTATCGAAGCAACCAATATTTTTCCATTGAGTAATTTGAGCCGGCGTCTGCGCACAGTGATCGGTAAAACTACATTTTCTTTATAGTTAACTATAACTACTTTATTACAACTGCAGTTAACTACAACTACTTTATTTTTACCTTTTGAAATATAATTACTACTAGTTTTTGAAGACATACATACTTTACTAGAGAGAATCATTCACTCTAATGTTCAAAATGATTTAGAATTAAAAAAATTGACTTAGTTATGCATGAGAAGTTATTGAGAAATGTTAATTCATCTTTACATGAAATAGTTATTTATTCTAATGCACTTTTTACGAATTTATTCTTTTAACCTTTAAACTCTTCTTGACAGTGAATATTTAATTAAGGAAATGATAAGAAATCATCTAATATTTGGGATTGAAGGATTAATGCTTTTTGATAGCCCTCTAGAAATGAAGTACAGTGCACAAAATTAAAGAAAAAAATGGAACTCCCTGAATAACTTTATATCTAATGATCTGATCTTCACGTTCTAGGACTCGATCTTAATGGTTCGATTTCCAATGATTCCTTTGTTTACAAGATTCCCAATAATAATGAACGAAATAAATTAAGAACATAAAAAATAACTTCTGCAAATTAAAAAAAACTTGCTGCTCTGGAGCATCAGACGAAAAAAAAATTTTTTTTTCCTGCGATATAGCTTTCGCCTTCCAATGAGGTGTCCCTGGTTGGAATCTCAGCTTTGGCTGATTGATACGAATTCCACATCCGGCTAGCACCAACCACAGTGCTGGCGTAAAATATCCTCATTGATAGACGGATCATGGGTTAGAGTCCCCTTGCCGTCAGGCTAACCTAGCGAGATTTTCGTTGTTTTCCTCCCCATGTAACGCAAATGCGGTTTAGTTCCACCAAAAAATCCCCCATGAAGGAAATTTCTACCAATACTTGATTCAGGAGTTCCCTTGTCTTCTGGATTGGGCTCAAGAATTCAGAGCTACGGTGTTGAACATTAGTAGTCGTAAAGCCAAAAAATTGGGACAGCTGTTCAACGACGGTTATAAAATAAACTTCAAAAGTAGTAGCCAAAAATCACTACAAACTACTGTTTTTTGTATCAAACTACACGCTACACTACGAACTACAAAAAAGGTAGCGACTACAGTAGTTTCGCTACTTGTAGCTCTCTACTTCCGACCCATGAGGTTGCATTATTTTGATTCTCTTATCTCTGTGATGAATTTTCGAAAGAAAAGGAAAACTGCTAATTGATGCAACGGTAATCAGGCGGATGGATTCACCTTTGCAATTCAGGTTGTTGGACAACTCTACATGCATGGTTGGGTACGCTGCCTATCTCCAACCGCTATTTTATTAAAATTTCAATGTTAAAATGTGTTAGTACACTTAATTAGCATGGGTGATATAGGTGCATTTTCAAAGAAAAATCTTAATAGTACAGTACTGTTTATCAATAAAGTAAAAATACAGAACAAACCAACGAGAAGGAAAAAAATTTTTAAAAAAAATTCTTTCCCTCAATGCTTCACTATTCCCAATATTGAGAGGAGAGTGCAAACTTACCGGGTCACAAAGTCCTCCATGTTCCCGTAGCAGATCAATACCTCTGGGGTTCTGGATTGGAGATCGATCGTTCTCAGATTCAGGTCAAAATTACGATCTGTGGATGAATGAATGGGTCCGCCCTATAATCGGGTGCGACGTATGGTGTGGCAGAAGTCGAATTTTTGGCCATAGATGGCACCACTGAAAACAAGAAGAAATAATCTTAAATTTGCTCGGTTTCACCAAGAAGGCTTGCCCGTTTGGCAAGTAGCATTAGAAACAACAAGAAGAATTTCTGTTACTGTGCCCCTAAATGTTGTTTTCCCCTTTTACACAGGGACCGCACCTAACATCGGGGAACTAGTTTACATTATGTCATTGAAAGCTAGACTTCTTTCCCTATGAATATTATTTGATATAACTACTCGTTCAGATACTTTACAATTTGCACTTAATTGTTCATTTTTAATATAATCTATACATAATAATAAACGCGGCTGTGTGTGTGTGTGTGTGTGTGTCTGTAATCACAATATATCGCCCCAGAAGCCTCGCCCGGGCACGAAACTCGGCCCATAATGGACAATTGCAGCATCTCTTAAATTTTCCAAATTATAGTCATTACTTCTTAAGATTGATTTCCTGATTACGAAAATATAATTTTTAACTCTGACAAATAAATATTTATTTAATTATTAATATTTTAATTTGAGCGAAAACGCCCTCACTCGAAAACGACCGCTGATTGGTGTGACGTCATTAGAGCCTTACTCCTCACGACCTTCCCGTTGTTATTATGTATTTTCTTTCTTGCGGTTTTAACTAGCTCTTCTTTAACTTATTTTTTCCAAATTTTCCCGCGTGTATTTAAATGCGTATTTAGCAGCAAATATTTTGAAATCTATTGCATATATAGAATCAAAATGGAAGAGGGGTTTCAAAAAGCTCAAACGGACAATTTGCCGCAAGTTACTGAAGAGATGATTATGGATTTTTTTCGAACGAACCAAGATTTCATTTCGCCTGAAATCAAAGGCATAAAGGCTCAAAGGTATAAATTTGTTTATTTATAAACTGTAGCTGTAAATAAGGGCGTCGGCAAGGAGGTGCACTTGCACTACCCTGGATTTTCTTTAAGCAATTAAAAATAAATAGAAAAGCAATTTAGTTATAAAATTTTATGTAAAAAATTGATTAATCAAACAAGAATTGCAATCATACAGAATAGTTTTAATCTTTTTTTTTGTGGGGATGGTAGTTTGTTAGAGGGTTGCACCCCCCTATATTTTATTCTACCGGCGCCCCTGGCTGTAAATAATTTTGTGTGTGAAAATGGAACGGCGATTTGTTATAACACATATAGGTACACGTTAAAATATAGCAAGGATTTAAGTATACTAAAAACATCTTTCCACTTTCATAAAAGTATAAAACTAAACGCTATTCTTACACACTAAATTATTACTCACAAAAACAAATAATTATACTTACTCACAAAATTATTATTATAAACGTTATACTTACTCTTTTATTAAAATTATTTTATTAAAAATTAATTTTAATAAAATGTATTATTTTATTAAAAATTAATTTGAATTAAAGTTATTATTTTATTAAAGACCAATTATAAATAACTTTGTAATAATTACAATCAATTTTATTAAAATTATTTTAGTTAAAAATTAATTAAAGTCAATTTTATTAAAAATAATTTATAAACGATTTTATAAAAATAAGCTATTATTTTTATTAAAAATTATTGTTTTATCAAAAATTAATATTTAATAAAATAAAATTAAAGAAAATTAGATTCTAATTTATAAAAAAAATTAAGGAAATAGTCAGAGGCAAGCTAGTTATAGAATATTTTTACCCTTTCTACTGTCAAACATAAATAAACATCTTCAATTTTAGTATATTTTACTTTAACTACACCTGCTAATGTTTTTTTATCCAATTTTTTTATTAAATTTAAAAATAAGTTTTGCTTCATAATATTTTTTAAAGTGTTAAATCCAAGGTGTAAATAATAACATGAACCATTTTGAAAGATACTGGTACATTTTATGAATGATGTATTAAAAATCAAAAAGATTTTTATTACATTATATTTTAAAGCGTCTAGTTATGCAGATAGTGTGCATATTGAAGAATTTAAAAAAATATAATAGTTTTTATCCCTATTCTGTAAAAAAAAGAAAAAATTAATGTATACTAAATTTTATATTAAATAACTATTTCATAATTTAAGGTTTCCAGAAACTTTTGGAATTTTTACGGAAAAGAAAGATATGAAATAGCGATTAACACAAACTAATATTACATGGACATAGGAAAGCTATAAAAAACTTCTTCTTTATCGACACTATGGCCTTGGGGAGGCCAGGTCTGTCTCAATTGGTTGTTTAGTCTAATAAGATTCTGTTTTTCAGTTTTTAAATCATCTTTTTCACACACACACATATATATATATATATATATATATATATATATATATATATATATATATATATATATATATTTTAACTTCAGATCAGCAAGACAAACATATGGGGATAATGCTATAGGCTATGGGCATTTTTCAGAAAATTCAGGATTTTTATTCTCATCACGCTTCATTAGATGGCACCATCTTTTCCTTATCTCAGCTTTTCTTGGCACATCAAAAAATATCTTTTCAGGAGCTGTGGAAGTTGTGTTAGTGCACATAGGCACTATACAGTACTTATATTAACTTGATGAAGACATCAAACAGCAATACACTTCGATTTTAAAATATATTTTTAAAAAAACAAACGACGTTCAACTAGGCACGAAACAAGCGTTAAATCACCAAGGAGAAAAAGTGTAAACAAACGCGAGTCAGGCTCGAATGGCGTCACTTTCTTAAAAGTCACGTGACTTCCTTTTTAAACTGAAAACGGAAGTACACGATTTTTAATTGCTCTTAATTAAAAAAGTAGCATTTTTTGGGAGGTAAAAAGATGTTTTTCAGGACTTTTCCATCATTCTGAATTCATTAAGAACATAAAAAAAATTGACTGCAATTGTCCATTGTGTTTTGACATAATGAAGAAGTATTTTTTTTCTTTTTCAAAAATTTTGATTAGTTATTTAGTTATCAATCATTTTGTAAGTCTATGCTTTTCGTCTGCTTTTTCGTCTTCAAAGAGCCATATTCAAAAAACTATTCGCGATCGCAACGAACTATAGGGGGCGTTGTTGTATGAGACGCTTACCTGCGATTTCCATATGAACCGTCATTCAGTTACTCTGGAGACGTCGTTAATGTAGCGTGTAGCATTGCAACGTTTCTTCTTTAATGTGGCTTATTAAATTTAAAAAAGAAAAATGCTTGATCTACTTTCTTGTACAACCGAAAACAAAATGGTATCTCTTTTTATTAGAGAAGGAATATCCAAAACACATCGGAAAAATATTTGTACATTAACAGAAAAAAATATGTATATTCTTATAAGAGTTAAAACCTAATGCCCGAGAAATAGTATTACTAAATTTAATGATATAACATGAAAGGCCCATTTAAACTTTACATTCTATAGTTTTAAGAATCATATTAGTTCAAAAATTAAAATGAACAAAAAGTATACATAAGCCTCATAATTTTATGAAATTTAATTTTGTAAACAACGTTTTTTGACAACAATTTTTATCAAAAAATTTCAAGTTTCAATAAAAATCATTATTTAGAAACTAAGAAACGTAAAATAAAGAATGCTGACGAAACAAAAACAAAAAAACAATTCTTTTTTGTCGCCATTTTTAGTGCTACGAATATTCGTCTTTGGGATTTGCCAAAAACAAAACCAGATGCAATTTTATTTTTTCAGGAGGGAAATATTTTACCGAAAAAACGAAAATGTACCAATTCCCACAACATAAAACTTTATCTTGGCAAACGTACGTTTTGGAAATGTTATTTCATTTGGAATCTTATTTATCAGAGTTCATATGGCGATATGATTGTTTTGAATCTATGCTAAACTCTATATCGGCTCATTTTCCACCGAAATCCAATTAACTATTTTGAGTTTAAATAAAGTGTTTTATTTTATGAACTGTCGCAAAAATTTTAAGTGTAGATTGGCGGCACTTAAAAACCGCCAAATCTGTAGCGGCGGTGGCGTTAATATGTCGTAAGTACCGAATTTTTATTCCATACTTTTCTGAATCATATTATTTCAAACATTGGAATATACAAGAAGTATACATAAACACATAATGTTATACCATTTAATTTTTCAAAAGTATTTTGAGAACAATTTTTATCAAAAAATTATTAACTAAAAAACGGAAAATAAAGAATTCTTAGGATAAAAAAAACGATTTTAAGAATTATTAACATTGAAATAAAAACTTTCATATTGTTTCTTTTTTTATTATTCTTATAGTTCTTAATCAGACGTAAAAAACCATTCTGTAGAGAACCATCATCAAATGAAAAAAAAATATTTACAAGCAAATTTTTTATTGTAAAAATCATTGCACTTACCTGATTTATGATTCCCGGAGAATTCCAAAATGAAAAGTTCCTTGTTTGAAAACTTTATTCTCAAATAATAGATACATAGTTTATACCTTCATTACTTTTAGATAACATACTACACAGCAAAATTTTATAATTGATATGAATTTGAATATGTAGCTAAAAACAGAATAGCTGAATTCTAGTTGAACTTATTCTTTCAAAATTAAAAAAAACTTACCAAGAAAACGATTTAAATTAATTAAGAATCAGCACAAATGGCACTATTTCAAGTAACTTGGATACTTTTTTATTGTTGTTTTCCGAATTATATGGATACAGAAATATATACTATTCTATAACGAAGAAGAATATGCTATAACTATTACAATTCTGTATGTTCTGAATTCATATTTATTCACTGGAATGACGAAAGCAATGTTGACTTCACTTTAATTCGTAATGAATTGAAGACAGAAGAAATGCATTTTACCTTAATACACACATCTGTAACAGTATCCGAAATCGGAAGTCATCAGTTGCAAGTTTGTTGATAATAGAAATTAAAAATTATTGAGGAATTTTTCTTGAAATGTTTGGCGTGTTCTGTTCCTGAAAGATTAACTAATATTCTGGAGATTTTTTTCAAGTTCTTCGGCCTTTTCCTTAGGGAAATTTTGTTTCTTATTTGCTGCTAAAAAATGGCGTCTGATTCAGTCAATGACTTTGATGGAACTAAATGAAAACGTGATAAATTAATGTCCGATATTTACAGGCTCCCGCTAGACGGCGTACTCGAGCGTTGCGATCGCGAATTAAAAAATGCATATACTTTTCCCCACTCTTATAAATGTATGCTAATGTGAACCTCACAATTGAAATATTAATTTTCGACAACTTAAACCAATAATATACGAAGGAATTAATAATTTAATTGTAAAGTTCGCATTAGTTTACATTTATTAAAGTGGAGAAAAGTTTAACTTTTGTATTAAAAATGTGGCAACATATTCGATACGTAAATAGAACGCTTCGCTTTGATATATTTGTCGCTGTTCATAATTGTTATAATAAGTTTTTCTTCTTCTTTCCACGCTCTATTTTTTTTTCTTAAACGAAGACGATAATTTTTATAACGATATTGTAGTACTTTGTACAACTAAAAATTCTTTTCACACTTTTCACTTTATTTTCTTTATATATACAGAGAACAGTCGGCAAAGAATTCGATTAGGCTGAAAAACATTTCGCTAAAAAGGAACGAATTCCAAAAGAAAAAATAAACAACTTAAAGAATAAAAATGCTGATACCAGCCAATTTTTTGAAAGTTAACTTAGAAATAACAAACCAAACGATGTTAAATAACAAACCAAACGATGCTAACAAAATGACGTAGAAAGCGCAACTAGATCAAAATTATACAAGCACAACTAGATCAAATTATAATACCTGAGTGCTTGACGTAACAGATATAGAAATAGAATTTGATACCATAAAAAATTATATAGAAATAGAAATTGATACCATAAAAAATTTATTCGTTTTCGTGTTCTTTTCATGTATTTAGCATTTTAGTTTTTTTTTTCTTAAGCGTTGTAGCTATATAATTTCAAACATCCTCAAGAGCTATAACACATCTGCAGCAGTACTGGATATGAAGACAAAATTGCTGGACAGGAACACTTTAATTGTCCACTAATCTTCAGATTTCCTGCTATGTTTTGAAAAACTTTTTTTTGTGAAAACCTTCAGCTTGGCGGACAGCTGGCCGCCTTAGGTGGCTAGTATAAAATAAGACACTTATATCACTGTATACATAAACAGATGGAATCAAATTTGATACATGCGTACAGACTTTTGCACCATATTTCAGTATTTAAAATTTTGTGAATTTCATATACGCATTGCATATGATTTTTACAATCCAAATAAACATTACATCTTTATTCAACACAAACAAAACTGCGAACACTTCCTTTTTTCATTGATAAATTTTGTACGTTAACTAAATTGTAGATTTGCGATGCATAAAATGAAATCATTGATATATTGATGTCATACTTCAATTAAACTTGCAAGTAATTCAGCCTAGAATTTGCCTATTAGAAAATATTTGCGCTTTCACGTTTATTTTTAATATAGTTTATGTTTATTTTTTATATTTATGTTTACTTTAATGTTTATTTTAATTTTAATAATATATAATTTTTAATAAGACATTTTTATCACACGAGGCATTAACACATGGAATCCCATCCTTACAGACTTTCGCACCATCCTGTAAAACTTGATGTGCAGTACATGTAATTTTCATGTAACTTTCACATGTAACTTTCATGTGCAGTACATGTAATTTTTTCAATCCAAATAAACATTGCATCTTATTTATTCAACTCAACTCGGCAAACAAAATTTCTTCTTTCGTTGGCGAATTTTGTTCTTCAACTACATCAAAGATTTGCGATATACAGTCCGTGCCCAAATTAATAGAGACACTATAAGATTCTATGTAAAATCTTAATTATCAGGTGATACTCTACAGCTTTATTGTTTTTTGCACGACTGAAACCGGTTTGCACTTGTTTACATTAGTGTATCAATAGGTTAACATTGTAATGCAAAACGTTAAAAATGAATACACATAAGAAGAATATTAAAAAATCTCCCGAATAAAAACCCCATTACATGTATGTTTAAAAATAAAAGTATTGCCTATAAACTCGTGCAAAACATGTCATTATTATAACACTACAGTGCGTCTAGTGATTTGGTCTAATTATTAAAATATAATTATATCATATCTGATATAATAAATATAATATATTTATCTAATAGATCGTCTAATTTATTCAACTGTCGAATTTATATTATATATCGTCTAATTTTACCAATTGATACAAGAATGTAAACAGGTGCAAATAGTCGCGTAAAAACAATAAAGCTGTATAGAGTATCACCTGAAGATTGAAATTTTACATAGAATCTTATAGTGAGTCTAATAATTTAGCCAGGCACTGTTTAAAATGAAATCAAAGAATAACCACCTTTATCAAGGAAATTAATTATATTTAAAAAAATGTTTGTTCTTGGGAATTAATAGAATTCGAGAGGGAGAGCTGAGGAGTAAAGCCTGATCCTCATCGTCTGCTCCTGACTTCACAGCTACTGTGAAAATCAGATTTTTCTCAAGCAGGCGTTGTTACATCCGTAGTCGGCAAAATCTCTTTTTGCAGTGGATGTATTAATTGCAATTTCTTTAGAAAAACTGATTATTATTTTTCGATACATCAGATCCGTTAGAGAAATTGTATCTTAAAAATTATTTACACCAAAAATTCTTGAAACTCATCGAATGCAGAATAAAAGTCACGGAAATATTCGTGATCGGTAAACACACTGGTCCTGCACATTTTAATTAATTTTATTTCATAACAGCAGACCCAATTTTTTTGAGGTTTACGACTACTAATATTCAACTCCGTAGCCTTTTAATTTCGAAAATAATCCGGAAGACAAAGGAACTCCTGGATCAAGTATTGGGAGAACTAACCGCATTTGCATTACATGGAGAGGAAAACCTCGAAAACCTTCACGGTTAGCCTGACATCAAAAGGAAACTCTAACCCATGATCCATCTACCATTGAGAATATTTTACGTCAGAACAGCGGTCGGTGCAAGCCATTGCTGGGATTGGAACCCGGTTCACGTTTAATTTCTGATTAAATTACTTCCACCTGGAATTTTAATTCAAAAATTGATAAATTTTGGAACATTGTTAACTACCCGACAAAATGCTGTAAAAATGAAGTTTCAGTTAACTTATAATCTAAAAATCAACAGCACATTTTATTTAATGAATAAAATATTTCTTTTTTATAACAGCCGTTGAACTGCCGACCCAATTTTTTTTTATTTGTGGGGAGGGGGGGGGAGGTTTGCGAGTATTAATGCTAAACTCCGCAGCCTTGAATTTTGAAACTAATCCAGAATACAAGGGAAGACTTGGATCAAGTATTGGGAGGAATTTGCATTTGTGGAGTAGTTTTTGATGGAACTAACCCGCGTTTGCGTTACATGGAGAGGAAAACCACAAGAACCTCCCACGGTGAGCCAGGCAGCAAAAGAATATAAAATTTATATTTCTTTGATAGGATTTACATCAAGCACCATATATGGATTTATTTTCAGACTAATCGATCGTTTAGCAATCATTTTTTATTTCAATTTATAACCATCGTTGAACAGCTGACCCAACTTTGGGTTTACGTCTACCAATGTTCAACTCCGTAGCCTTGTAATTTTGAACCCATTAAGGAAGACAAAGGAGCTTCTGAATCAAGTATTGGGAGAAATTTTGCCTTTGGTGATCCTTGTGATGGAACTTAAATCATTTGTGTTACATAGAGAGGAAAACCTCCTACGGTTAGCCTGACGGCAAGGGGACTTTCTTTCTTTCCAGACTGGGATAAGTACCTAGGTTAGTAAAACCCGTATAATCCGCGTCTGGCCACTATTCCAGCCAACCTCAACCAATTATTTAGAATTTCAAAAGAAAGGAGGTTACAATTTTGTTTATAAATATACAGAAATATTATTTTGTTTACAAATATACAGAAATACCAATTATAGTTTAAACAAGAATTTTTTTAAACTATATGGGATATAGAAAGTGAGAATAAATAAATTTTGAAAAGTAAATTAATGAGAAAAAAAGGTTAATAAAAAAAAAATTTCTTAGTTCTCCATTAAAATTTTGATTTCCAGGTATTAAATAATAAAGGAAAGTATAATTAAAATGTTATAATAATAAATAAAAAATTGAATAGAAAAGATATGTACAATATTTACAACATACGGCAAGGGGACTCTAAGCCATGATCCGTCTGAAGATATTTTACGCTAGCACTGTGGTCAGCGCAAGCCTGATGCGGAATTCGTATCTACCAGCCATCACCGAGATTCGAACCCGATTCACCTCATTGGAAGGCGATTGCTGTATCCTCTGAGCCTTCACGGATCAAATGAAATATTATGAAAAAATTAACAAAACAACTGCTCATAAAAGTAATATTGCGTGTAACTTATAAAAATTGAGATTACATAGTCTCGGCTGATTTTTGAGGTTTTATGTTAATTTGATATAAAGTTCGTCTTAAAATGCGCTGCATAAATATTTTAAAAAATCTTTGAAGGAAGCATATGAACGTTGGTGGATTATTTGCTTCATCAGTCTTTTGTAGGCCATCACGCAAAAACTTTTATAGTCAAAACAAGTTTTAGCTAGATTCTGACCTAGAAAACACAATACTGAACTTTACGTCAAAAGTAAGCCTCTTGTAATAAATTGTAAGCACACCCTATGAAAAGTTCTGCCTGTAAAATTTTTGACCGCTTTATGAATTAGGAAGAAAAAAGTTTGAATTTAAACTGAAAATCAAACCATTTTAACCATATCTAACAAAAGCGATATGGTCAAAAAAAGTTCTCACTAAGTTTTGACTAAACAACCAAGTGTTTTTACTCCAAATATTAACAGTTATTAGGGAATTATTAACCCAACAACCATTTTTGCTGTTACAAACGCCAACAAAGTTACGGCCAAAACAGTTTGTATCCAACTTCTATTAAATAGATTAAATTTGAGAATTAATAATTTTGATTTGAAGCAACATTTAAAATCAATCTATGATACGTAAACACATAGAGGAAAATCGTTATCCAGCTAAACTTTTCCTCTAGTCAACCCTTAAAAAAAATTTACCTTTGTAATTACTCCTAGCGAGCTTTTGATCTAATAAAGAAGAGAACACATATCGGCATCTCTGGAACTCTCTCCTTTACAACAAAAGAAGTTCTCATTACTCAGCAATCGGACTCCTTTAAACTTGAATTTTGATGTAAACAATCTTTTTTTTTATTTTCATTAATTTAAGAACTTTTACCCAAATGGTTAACAATCATTAAAAATTGCGTTGCTTTTATGAGGATTTCTGAGAATATCTCGAATGATACCTTACAAACAGAGAAATTTTCTGGTAATATTTTATTAATGTTTTAAATTTCAGTAAAGATTAGAAAAATTAGGTAACCTCCATTTGCCCATCAAAACCTTTTTTTTTTGATTGACCGCTAAAAAATGTCCCACGGAAGTTGTAGCTGATTTTTTGACCAAATCAGCAAAAGTTAGGATTTACAATCTGAAGGAATTAAATTTAATATATCATCGCTATCCCAATAAGAATTTTGTTAATTTGTCCACAAAAAATAAATTAATAATAATAATATTCTTCAAAATATTTTTTTAAAATGGCCATTGGCCACAGAAAGTGCTAGAACTACTAACTCTCTTTTCGTTACCCAGTGGACACCTGAGGCGAAGCCACGGCCGTGGAACATCGTCATCCACGTCGCACTATCACAACCCGTTTATAGGGCGGGTTTGACAACAAATTTGAACTTTGTCTTGAAATGTTAGCCCATAGTAGCAAACCATTATCCAACCAGAAATTTCCTATGACTTAAAAGTATTTGTCCAGTGTAAACATTCGTTACGAGGTTTACAATAAAAATAGCCTTTTCTGAAGAAGACCAAGCTGGCCAATTTTTTAAAAAAAAAGCTAGAGTAGGAAATATTCATTCCATCTAAACTTTTCTTTACCAAACCTCCCATATAAATACATGGTTACGTCGGAATAAACCCCTTAACAATCTTACTATGTTAAAAAACGGTCATAAAAGCGCCTATTTCTTATTCAATAAAATTATATACATAGAAAAGGTGTAAGTACAATATTTATGCATGCATTTTTGATTTTCGAGATTTTTCTTAGCTTGAAATTTAAAACTCCATGCAACTCTGACTCCATATTGCACTCAATATTAAACAGTATTTTATCACAGAGCACAAACCCCGTGTATTCACAAAGAGCATAAGTAGCTGGGCTAAGTGTACGAAATATATATCGAAAATGCATATATTTGGATGGTGCTGACATCTTGTTTAAAATAAACTCTTGTTACATTAAAAATAATCTGGTGCAGCCATCTTCTATATAAGAAAAGAATTTAAAAAATTTGGGGCACAAGAGAGGGATATGTTTAAACCATTTCGGTGCTTTACTTTTGAACACTCTCTATCCCGAAAATATCACGAGCACGAGAAATGTGAGACGAAAGCTTATACCTTGATTTTGACGGGATTCAGCTGGAAGGGGCTAAGTTAATCTTTGACCTAGAAACCACAATTTTGAATTTTACCTCTAAACGTCATTTCAACTTATAGTATACCTTAAAAGCACCTTTTCCCGTTAATAAATACCATTTGCCTGACTGTTAAAATGTTTTACATCCAAAATCAGTTTTAGTTTATTTTTGACCTGGAAATCACGAATGTATTATGTATCAAAACGTTAAGCCCATTATAGGATATCGTTAACCCATCAAACCATTTTTCCAACAATTAAAATATGGCCAAAGCCAGTTATCCAGTTTTTGATTAAATTACTTCAAGCTGGAATTTTAACTCGAAAGTTAATAAATTTTTGAACATCGTTAACTACCCTCGAAAAAGCAGTAAAAATGAAATTTCAATTAATATATAATCTAAAAACCAAAAGTTTAAATTATGCTTCGAAATGTTAATCCATTGATCAAAATAACTAGCTCACCGAATATTTCGGTGGCCCATTAGGCAAAAAAAAAAAAAAAAAATTGTTCATTTCTTCGATCGACGGTGATGAATCTGAAATTTCCAGCAGTTAGTCTTTTAGGATGTCCATTTATCCGTGATAAACGATATTGGGTTTTTAAAAGAGAGTTTTCAGAAAGTTTAAAAGTTTCAAAATATTTTTTAAAAAAAAACCTTTTAAATTTTAATGTTAGATTGACTTTTTACTTTGTTGCTTTCGCGTGTCATTCGTGGCACCTGTTGGTCACTTTTGCGTTGACCCAACTGTAATTATCGCTTCTTTAAATAGGTAAAAAAATATTTTTTCAAAACCAAGCTATATAAGTCATTTCTGACAACAAAACCCGTTAGTTTGAAATTTGCCTCCAAAAAGACATCGTTAGTCCATGTTAAACTATCAAAAATTTAATTAGGCAAATGTTAAATGTCATGGCTAAAAAAATTTTATTACTGCTTACATCTTAACATCTTTTTGCTGGTCACAGCTAATTTTTCTACCAAATTTAAACATATTATTTAGAACTGTTAGCTTATTAAGCCTCTCATGTTTACCCGCTAAACACTTTTTCTCAGCCAACCCCTCCCCCCCCCCAAAAAAAAAAAGCAACGGCAAGAAATGGTTTTCAGCAGCAACAACAAAAAAAAAATAAAGTTTGAATTTTGTCTCAAAACGTCAACCTGTTGTAGAAATCGTGAGAAATCAATCACCAAAACTTTTCTAAACCAAAATACGTTTTAGCTAATTAGTGATTATAAATTTAAACTTTTAATATTGCCTTTAAAGTTTGGTCAATATTAAGACCTTATAAGCCCATGGTAGATAACCTATTGAAAAACAATTTCCAAAGCAGCATTTTGTACATATTTGATAAATCTAGGCATTTATTTCTAAGTTTAAAATATTAAAACATATTGTACACCCAATCAAGGAAATCGTTAGCACACTGAAACTTTACAACGAAACAAGTTGACTGAAATTTTACTGAAAAACGAAAATTATCAATTCCGTCATTGTTTGTCCATGCTCGGAAATCGTTACCCTATCTGAAAAAAAAATTTTTAAAGCTATTTTTTAACCCATAAACAAGCTCGAATTTGACCTCCAAACCTATACCAATAAAAAAAATTGTTATCCTGAGGTAAAGCACCCACCAAGAATAGGTTACAACCAAAACAAGTAAAAAAAACTGTCTAAATCTCGTCTCTCCCCTGTCAAAAAAATCGTTAACTATCCCACCCAAAAAAAAAACTGTGGCCAAATAGTCTTAGCTTATTTTTTTGCCTACAAAACATGATTCGAATTTTCTTCTAAACAATAGCCCTTTGTTTTTAAACAGTTACTCCATACCGCTAAAACAATATGAAAATAGTTTATTTTTAACCAAGAATTTTCCCTACAAACCACTGTGGGCCAGAAGACCATAATCTTTGACCAAAAGTCAAAATTAAATTTTCAACTAAAATATATGTAAGCAGTTTTAGTATCACCCAAATTAAGTATTCATAATCATTTCAGACATTAGAATTTACTTTTTGGACCAACGAGAGTACAATGCAGTGAAAAATATGATAAAAAACATTTTTTTAATGTAACTTTTAAATTTATATTTCAGAAATATGCATAGGAATTTCACCTTACTCTTGCATTTTTATCAGAGTCATTAGTCTGAAATTATAGAACAATTTTTAAATTTGTTGGATTAGTTAATACTCTTGATAAACGTATAGTTTATATCTTATCATTTGACATTTTACAATGTTTGAATCACTTTCGAAACTTATCTCTAAAAAGTTTCACGAGGTAATCTGCTAGACTTTTTGTTGTCTTCTTTGATTTTTCTTCTTTCGAAAAAAACATGCCCCATTTTGCCCATATTGCAAAGGTGATCTAAATATACCGAAAAAAAATTATGTTTTTTTTTCATGTTTCTGCGTTATTTTGTAATTAATTGGCGTTATTTTGTAATATTACTTCGGAATTATAATTTGCTTTTCATTTTTAATATAAAATTATGAAAATTATTATATTTTCATTGATATATTTAATTATTTAAACGTACTATTTTATTTATTTTTTTTGCTCGCCATATTTCTGCCGCCATTTTGTTTTATTTTTTTTAGGGAATTTTGTAACTTGTGCTCTTGTAAATACTTATTACAATTCTAGATTTGATTTCTAGATTTGATCTATTTGATTTCGAGTTATTTATTTATTTATTTTTTTGCAATTTCAGGTTGTTGATGTTGCCTTTATTTAAGAGGAAAGAGAAAGCCTTAAAAATGCGACTATTTGACACTCTGTTCCAGGTAAGGAGACAGTAGCTATTATTTTAACAATAAATTGCTCGAAAAGTCAGAAAAAAGACGAATTTATGGAAAGATAAATTTAAAATGTTTTTTTATTTCTGCTAAGCTAATAAGTTGCTCCATATCTAACTATATAACTCGTATGCAAATATAAGATTTCGAAAAAAATCATAGGCAAATGGTCGAAAAGCGATGAATAAATTCATAAAAAATGCATAGTGACAAATTTTAATTTGTATTAAAACCTTCCTTAGCAATATCAAAAAGTGATAATTCAACTTCCTATTCGCATGACGTAATAACATGATATATCAGAATTTTATTATAATAAAAAAATCAAAATCAAAAATAATATTTTCAAAAATCACGTTTTTGTAGTGGAAAATAATAATTAAAAAATAAAAATTTGAAAAACGAAAAACGTGGGGTGCATGAAATACATAACAGTAATGTTATATTAGTGTGTGTATGTGTGCTCATGAGAATATGTGTATGTAAATCTGTAATTCTATCTGAATGTGGATGTGTATGTGGAATATGTTTGTGTATATGCGTGTATGTGGCAGTGCATGTGTATGAGTAAGAAAATTTGTATATGTACTGTTATGTATTTCATGCACCCGACGTTTTTCGTTTTTCAAATTTTTATTTTTTAATTATTATTCTCCACTACAAAAACGTGGTTTTTAAAAATATTATTTTTTATTTTGATTTTTTTTACTCACTTCCAAAGTGTCTTTTCACTCACTGTTCACAAAACTTTTCAACTGACATATGACACTCATTTGAAATAATCGAATCAACAACAAAAGACAATCGCGAAGATATTAATTTTTCTTTAATTTTATTTTACTTTGTATGCCTTTTTTCTCTTCATTTTCATGCATTGTCATCCAATTCTGTACTATGTGCTAAATTTGAAGTCAGTAGCTAGTAGGGAAGTTAGTTTATAATCGATTACAAAATTTCATCCGAACATTCATGCACGAAGGCAAGTTAATGTAAACGTGGTAAAAACTATAGAAAATTGACTAAAAATAATCAGTAAACGACGTCGAATTATTATTGAATGCCTCAAATTAAATATGCCAGAATGATAATTCGAAGTTCAAGCGTCGCAATCTCATATAAAATATTATTGAAATTTCAAAATCCATGAGGAAATGATCAGTAAACGACATGGGTTAGTCGCTATTCAGCGTGTTAGATCAGCAACTTCTAGACAAAAGGTCTCGGCATGGATCAATTTAGTTCTCAGACATAAAGAACATAAACTGCGCAGTGGATGAAAAATAGGAACGATGTCACTGCGTTCGGGCTACTAACAAGGGAGACTAAGGAGGTGTGACTCGACAATTTTGAAATAAACTAGTGGGATGTATGCCTTGGTTTGGACAGACATATCGACCTTCATGTGTTCGATAGAAGTAGAGGTCAACGATGCATGGACGCTATCCTTGGCCCCCCATGTGAGACTTTTCCGCACAGTATATGAACCAAATTTCAACTTTATCTACGATAACGATCCTACACATAGGGCTCAGTTCGGAACGAATACCTCTAACCGGATGACATACCAGGATTGACGTCCCTGAGATGTCCCCCGATCTGGATCCCATCGAACACATATGCGACGCAAATCAAAGTTCAATTGCTATGAGGCTGCCTTGGTGCATGAGTGGGTGTGGTTGCCACAGTGATTAATAAGGACCCAGGTAAGAAGTATGAAAAACCGATGAGAGAGTGATGTAACTGTTAAAGGTGATCATACACGCCATTAGACATGTATTTCTCTGACAGGGTGTCGGTCTGCTTCTTTGCTGTACAAATGACCAGTTTCGTTATTTAGGGTACAGATTTTGCGAATTGGTCTAATGTCAAATGATATTTTGGCCATGTTTGGTTTCATTCTACTTTTTGGTTTTTTTTATTGTAAAAGGAAACTAGGAAACTATGTCTCATCAAATGTTGTCACCAGTTTATATCACAAAAAATAAAGTTCGAACAAAATGGGTCTAATACTTTCTGACAAATAGAATTCTAAGTAAGATTTTTTTAAATTCTATCTAGAGACGATGGCTAGCTTCCATAGACATAATCTAAATCACTTTCCCAAGGGTTGGGAGACGGGATCTGTGTATAAAGGAAAAGACAACATTTAGGGGCACAGGCGATGAAGATCTTCTTAAAACTGGTTTGCGCCCACCTCTCCCATCAGCAGCTCAGATCGGGATCAGGAGGAATGTTTTCGATTCACTTAACAAATTCCCAAGATGCAACGAAGTACGCAAAAAGTTAAATAAACATAAAGGAATCCAAACTTTCGATCGCAAAGAATCCGAATTCGACGGAAAAAAATGTACGTTTTTGTGTCTGATTTCGTAACTTAAATGGTTATCTCGTAACTTAAAATATTGTCTGCACTAATGCTGCGAGGGATAATAATGAACCTAAAGGTGAAGGAAGTTAAACGTTTTTGAAATGTTCATCAGTCGGCTATGAACGATTAGTGTTTTTAATACCGTTGATTAGCAATAGTCAAGTAACAAATATTCATAAACAAAAATTATGTAGGAAAAATTCATTACAAACTTTAAATAAAATTTTCTCCTTTCTTGACATTATTCAACGAGTACTCAAAAAAAGTATAAAGTCGAGCTGAAAGTCACCAAATATGAAACACCGCTTATATAGCTCAATATACAAATTTATTTTCTGCTTGCAAATATAGCGTCTAATTGCTTAACATGACAAGTTTATTCCATATGGATGGTTAACTGAATATAAACAATAAAAAGCTTCTTAAAACCGGAAGAAATTTAGAAAACTTCCGGTGTATCCCTCCGCTCATGTTACGCTTACGAGGCGACGTGTGAGCAGGCTTAATATTCTAGGAAGTTTTATTATTTCGATTTGTGTTTAAATTTACGCGCAAATTTTACCACTCATAAGAGTTTTCTGTCATTTATAAATTCAAACAGGTCTTGAGCCAAAAATAAATTTTAAAAAATATGATAGCATAAATAAAGGGCAAGGTTATTTTTATTTTATTTTATAACCGTCGCTGAGCAGCCGACCCAATTTTCCGGTTTTCGACTACTAATGTTCAACTCCGTAGCCTTGTAATTTTGAACCCAATCCAGAAGACAAGGGAACTCTTGGATCAAGTATTTAGAGAAATTTGCCTTCGTGGAAGACTTTTTGATGAAACTAACTAGCATTTGTATTAGACCACGAGAACCTCCTTTATTTTAATTATATATTATATTTATTATATCATGAGAACCTCCCACGGTTAGCCTGGTGTCAAAGGGATTCAAACCCATTATCGGTCTACCACTGAGGATATTTCACGTCAGCTCTGAGGTCGGTGCAAGCCGGATGCGGATTCGTATCGACCAGCCGTCGCTGGGGTTCGAACCCGGTTCACCTCATTGAAAGGCGAACGCTCTATCCCCAGAGCCATCATGGCTCTAAGTGTAAGGTTAGCCGTGCTGTGAATGTTATCCCTTATTTGGCTATATTTGTGTAAAATAGCACCGTTTGTTATTTTTTAGATAGTATTATAGCAGGCTTGAGTAGTTTCCCGAATTTGTCATTTGTTTCATTGACACTTAAGTTAAAAGAACGCGTGATAATTGAAAACACTACAAGTATGATAATAATGGATGGTGCTTTTTTTTCAAGCTTGTACTTAAAAGACAGAAGTTGTAAACCGGAAGTCTTACGATGAATTTTAACCCCTAGCGCCCATCGCTCTAGCGAAATTGGCATAGTCATTGAAAAACAATTTGGAAAAAAGTTTTAGGTTTCAAAGGAATGATCTCGAGTGAATCTCAAAATATCAGAATATTATGCGGCTACAGTAAATAGCTTATCTCAGGAATCCTGAAAGCTGTGGCAGTAAAGAGTGTATTGAAGGGGGTAAAAATCAGAAAAGCAAGAAATTTGAATCTGGAAGCTTGCTAATCTCGGTACAAATTAAATGCAAATACCATGCAGAAGCCGCTCGGTTTAAGTAATAATCCAAACATTTAATTTAAAAATATCAAGGAAAACTCAGATTGCTAAATGACACGAAAATGCTCGTTTAGCATATTGCAAAGAAATACCTTAGAATTTACGAATTGGAGTGAAGTGGTCTTTTCTGATGAAAAAAAAGTTTAGATATGAGCCGCTCAGAAGCCAATGCGGTTAAGTCCATTTTTTGATATTTTCTGATTTTTGGAAATTTTGATGAAATAAATAATAATCTTCTTAGTTATTAAAGGATTTACTCGTTGGTTACTTTTTCTAGGTTAGACAGCAAGTTTTTTAATAGCTTCTGAATATCTATATATATAATAATTTCAGAAGCCATTGTGAATAAGTCCACCTTTCATCAATCTTTTTTTACATAAACTTAAATTCTTCTTCTTCTTTCGATATTTTTTGGTAACACTGAAAAACAGGAAATTCATAGTAACCAGGGTTGCCAGACGTAGTATTTTCAATACTACGGTAGTATTTTTTCACCAAAAAAAGGGGTATGGTATTTTTCGTAGTATTTTTTTAAAATGTGGTATTTTTTATTTTTTTAAAATTTTTTTTTCATTTCCTAAAACAAAGAAAAGTGCCACTTTAGTTTTGAAGTAAAAAACAATTTTTGAAATAATCCAACAGTTTATTTTCTATTAGTCACTGTATCTAGTGATGATTGAGAAAAATCGAAGTTCGTTTATACTAGAAGACATAAATTTCCTATCTTTTTCAACTGCCAAAAAGTATAAGTCCTAAAATTTTTAAGATGCTGTCATTATTTCAATAAATACTTACGTTTTTATTTACACATCCTGTACATATCTCGTTTCTTTGCAGAGTTTACACCTCGAAAAAAGAGTTTATACACTTTTCTAATTAAATTAATAAACCAGGAATTTTAAAAACTAATGTATCAAATCTTTTTCATTTCATTCTCAAACAATATGGAAATGAATGAGGGTAAACTGGATCCTACCACGTGATTTCCCGGCCAATAAAAATGTAGCGTTAAACGTTTAACGCAACCTTGTTGGAAGTCGCATAAGAAGTATAACTTCAAAAAATTATATAAGTCCTTTAGTCTTAAGTTGTATTACTTTCTGAGACTTTATACTTTTTTCCCATCACTGTATCACGCAGAGGAATTCTGAGAAAAATCGAAGTTCGTTTATACTAGAAGACATAAATTTCCTATCTTTTTCAACTGCCAAAAAGTATAAGTCCTAAAATTTTTAAGATGCTGTCATTATTTCAATAAATACTTACGTTTTTATTTACACATCCTGTACATATCTTGTTTCTTTGCAGAGTTTACACCTCGAAAAAAGAGTTTATACACTTTTCTAATTAAATTAATAAACCAGGAATTTTAAAAACTAATGTATCAAATCTTTTTCATTTCATTCTCAAACAATATGGAAATGAATGAGGGTAAACTGGATCCTACCACGTGATTTCCCGGCCAATAAAAATGTAGCGTTAAACGTTTAACGCAACCTTGTTGGAAGTCGCATAAGAAGTATAACTTCAAAAAATTATATAAGTCCTTTAGTCTTAAGTTGTATTACTTTCTGAGACTTTATACTTTTTTCCCATCACTGTATCACGCAGAGGAATTCTGAGAAAAATCGAAGTTCGTTTATACTAGAAGACATAAATTTCCTATCTTTTTCAACTGCCAAAAAGTATAAGTCCTAAAATTTTTAAGATGCTGTCATTATTTCAATAAATACTTACGTTTTTATTTACACATCCTGTACATATCTTGTTTCTTTGCAGAGTTTACACCTCGAAAAAAGAGTTTATACACTTTTCTAATTAAATTAATAAACCAGGAATTTTAAAAACTAATGTATCAAATCTTTTTCATTTCATTCTCAAACAATATGGAAATGAATGAGGGTAAACTGGATCCTACCACGTGATTTCCCGGCCAATAAAAATGTAGCGTTAAACGTTTAACGCAACCTTGTTGGAAGTCGCATAAGAAGTATAACTTCAAAAAATTATATAAGTCCTTTAGTCTTAAGTTGTATTACTTTCTGAGACTTTATACTTTTTTCCCATCACTGTATCACGCAGAGGAATTCTGAGTGTGTCACTCAGAATTCCTCTGCGTGATATTTGTCTCGCGTATTGTCCTTCCATGCGTTAATCCTTCAAAATTGGGTCCCGCAGTGAGCTGATCGTGAAGACACGGTTTCCAGTAGAACACCGAAGTCAGGCGTCACTGGCTGAGGTCAGTAAGAGTGTGAGAGACCACTTAGATCAGCCTACTTAGACAGAGAATGCGCTGTATCGGTTCTCGTTAAACTGTTCTACCATAAAATGGCCCCACAGTGGACTGATCGTTAAGACACGGTTCCCAGCAGGTCACCGAAGTCAAGTATCACTGGCTGCGGTCAGAGTGAGGGTGCGTGACCACTTGGATCAGTCTGCGTAGGGACAGAGGGTGTGTGGTATGATTCCTCGTTAAACTGTTCTACCGTAAAGTGCTCGACTTGGCGTGCAGATCGTCGAGCTACCGATGCAAGGGTGCCATTTCCTCTGCAGAAGATCAAAATTGTGATGGCATGTCTTCTGATCATCCTCAGGGATGTTTCCCAGACAGTCGGCAATAGCCCATTGTGCAGCTCTAGTGCGATGTAAAGGAACTACAACTCCAAATCTACCGTAAAATGATCCACTTCGCGTGCAGGTCGTCGGGGGATCAAATCAGTGGAGCCATCCCCTATGCAGAGGATCAAAATTACGATGACATGTCTTATTCCTCAGGGATGTTTCTCAAACCGTCGCCAATAGCCCATTATGCAGCTCTACTTCGAATTAAGTAAAGTACCTACCTATTTATTTATTTTTGGTCTATACGGGAATGAGATCGCTGACTCGCTGGCAAAATGTGGCACAAATGAACCTCTGCCGGAAAGTTTGGCACTCACATCCTCGGACTCGGAAATTCACTCCATTAGAAAGAAAGGTGTCCAGCTAATCTGGAAGACTCCCCCGGTGCATATCTGGTACTATGGGGATAAGCCGGATTGTGCTTTGACCTTCAGAGGTAATAGAGGCGATCAGACCGCGCTCACTAGATTCATCAGTGGTCACATTAAGTGCATGAGGTACGAACAGCAGCGAAAGGTCTATCCCACCTGCAACAAATGTTTTTCCAGTGCAGCCAGCCCGGCCCACCTCCTTAGCTGTGTGGATTTTGAAAAGAAGGATTTTCTGCCCGACCCGGTCTTGTTTTTTGATTCCCTGGGGGTGAATGGACTCATGGACCAGTGGGGATGAGAAATAGCAACAACACCTACCTATTTAGCAATTTTTTTTTTATAACATAATAAAATTTTATAGGGATTGGCTTATTTTTGGGAGAGTTATTGCTGTTTTTGCAATTTTTCCTTAATTTATGATAGCCAGTATTATTGTGGAATAATATAATTATGAAGAAAGATACTTTTGAAGAAATTTTACTCAGCGTTAATTCTTTCACTTACGTTATCACGAGGGAGGGGCGTTAATTCTTTCACCTTTCACTAACGTTACTGGTAACAGTGCAGGAATTGTTAATATATATCATGTTATTAGAGAAATATGAGTTTTTGAAAATGCACCACTTTACTGGATTCTGTTGTGGTGTTGTAGCGTTTTTTTCCATAAAAATCCTATGTTAGAAAAGTTTTCAAGATTTAACTACCATATGAATAAACGAAAGTTGAAATTATCTTGGTACCAAGGACTTTTTTTTTCATGTTCTGGTATTTATGAAATAAATGAATAAATAAGAAAGAAGGTATAACCCAAACCAAATTTATAGAATTTATAACCAAAAAAAAACAGATATTTGAATTCCGTCTCCATTTATTAAATCATTCTGGGAAATCATTCACCCATCAAAAAATTTTGTTAGCTACCCCGCTTAAAAAACTTGTGTTTAGGAGAAATTTTAGCTAATTTCTGAACTACAAACCAAAAACCTTAATTTTTTCACAAGCATTAATCCATATTACGACACCATGAGCAACGTTGAATTTTTTTCTAATCACTCAAGTTTGAATTTTACTTTAAAATGTATCATTTCTTCTCAACCAAAAGCTTTTAACTTCAACAGCAAATAAAAAGTAATGGATGAAATAAGCTATAAATAATTTTTTACTATAAATGCACAGGTTTTAAATTAGCCTTCAAATGGTATAGAAAATCGGCAGCATAGTCGGTTTTTTGCTTATTTTCAAGCATTAGAGTAAGTAATTTGGAAAAAAGTCATAACTCTTTTTGATAATAGTTCTGATTTAAATAACTGTAGTAATATTTTAAGAAAAGTTATTCAAAATATACTTTTTGTTACAGGGTCTGTCACAAAGGGAGTTAAATCTGTGGAGAAGTTTGATACGTTGCCAACACAAATTAAAATTTAATAAGAAGTGATCAGAAGAAATTGTAGTATCTAATGCGAAATTGAAGGATTTGAGGTGAAAGTTGACATCTTCGATAACATCTTCCTTAACATGAGTGACCCACACGTGATATGATCACGCCTACTTCGATGAACGGTCCGCATTGAACAGTTGCGACTGCGTCATCGTCCTCCTCACGCTGTTGCTTATTGGTCTCATGTACACACAACGGGATTCTACAAACACTCGACTGCTTACAGCAATACAGAAGTGACCACTCGCAACCAAGAACTTAATACAGCTCTCACGACAAACGCACTAAGCTTGGTGAACTTAATACAGCTCTCCCCATAAGTACTAAAAATTCTGTAAACTTAAACACAGCTTTCTCGGTCTTTCGCAAATACTGCAACTAGTTGTATGTGTTCATCGAATTCTATCCCTGAAATAATTGGCTCAAGCGAGTATTGGCTCAAGCGACGAACCTTGCTGCATTCCCCATATTAAAATTCTTATAGGTGATGCAATAGTTTTTTTTCATAGCGTCTCTCAGTCTTCCACAAAGTTAAAAACAAAGGCAAATTGTGTGGAAGCTCAATCTTATTCAGTTCGTTTCTGAGAGTTCCCCAGTTAGAGCGTAGTTAAAGACATTCTTAATATCCAGATCTACCCCAATTGTGTGCTTATTTTCCTGTTCAGCTGCTGTAACGAAAGTCTGCTAAGACATCCGTCCTCTACCGAATCAATTAATTTGAAGGTACTAGATAATAGACTAGTCTCTTGGTAATCATCTAGAATCTTGCCCCAGACCAAGACAAGGGAGATGAGCCTATAGGATTCAGGCAATCTTAGATATCTCTTTAGTTTACCAATAAGGGCGAACACGTTATATAATTTTCCATTATTTTTGGAAAAGTTCCCGTATTCAGACATTTATTGAAGAACTCCAGTAGCGATTGATACAGAAGATATCTCCGAAAATTACCGCCCGGCTCCTGATTTTAGAGTTAATCCATTGTGAATGGAGGACCATTATTTGCCAAGTTACCTCACCGGTGCATGTTCAAAATCAACCTCCGGAAAATGATGTGACGTAATATTTTCAACAGTGCCCACTAAACCTATTAGTAGTTGAATCATCCTGCTTAGTTTGGACTTGGTCTCAAGCACTCGCATTTGCTAATAGAGAAGATTAGTCGATTGTAAACCATGTTTAAAGACATTTTCTGAACCTTACTTTTAGGAAATTTTCTTTTACTGTCTTATACTCTATATGTTTGTAATACGATGCACACAAAAAATAAGTTGCATCAATGTATAATAGTAATCTTATTATTGACAAAAGGCTCAACGGTAAATTAACATGCCTCTTTAGGTTAAGCCTCCTGAATACTATAACAGATCTTATATTTTATTACTATGAATATGCTAAGCCAGTGATGTAATTAAAAAATTATTTTGTGTGTGCTTCATTTTTACAACAGAAGAAAAACATTTTAGCTGAATAGGGAAGTAATTGGGTTCTTTTTAGACATATTTATTAAGTTAGACTCTACTGAAAAATTTAATTCATAAAAAATTGGTAAAGGGGACAGCTTATGGTGGAAATATATCTTCGCTAAAAAGAGGTGACCGCTTAGGAGTAAGATATGTAATGTCAGCAAGCTAATGCTGAAAACAACAGTTAAAATTAGAAATGGCAAATCTATTAACTAAATTCAAAGGAAAAATACTATATAAAATAAGTTATCGCAGACTAAATTTGCTTTCAGCAAATAAATATTGCAAGAATAAACTGAGACATCAGTGTTTTGCAAACTGGAGTCTATTTAGCCTGGTCATATTCTGTTAAAAAAAGTTAGATTAATATTAAATCACCGTTTTTAGTAAATTTTAAAAACAGATAAGTACTAAAATTTATTATTACAAATTCTGTAACAATTCTAATGCTTAAAACAGTTGAGGTAAAGGTCTTAGGTACAAAACAAAATTAATTTCACCAATGTCTCATTTATAATGTGAACAATATTGTATTATACAATGTTACCATTCTCAAAGACTGATTAGTTACTCCCTGGTAACAAATATTAAATGAATTCCATCAATAATTAAATTAATAAAAGATGATAAAAACCGTGATGTAGACTGAAAAACCCTGGGTGAGGAATCCGATAAAAATATAAAGGATTCAGTATTAATAAAATCAAGTACTAATACTAATTGTGCCTTCGAGTACTTATAATTCGATCCTGGTGCGTAGCGTTTTTATTGGGTGGCATTAAAAAGTGCTTATTTTTCCCTTTTCGAAAATGAGAATTTTTCTTTACCATGTCTACTTTCGCGAGGTAATTTGCAAAAGCGTGGTTTTCATATTTTTTCTATTCAATTTTTTTGTACATTTCACACAACCAAAATTCATTTCGGCGTACCGTGGGTCCATAGCTTATGAAAGAGCCAATCATTTTACACGTTTGATGAAATACTTGCGAGTTTGCATGTGCGTCTACTGAGCTGAGATCGGTTAAATTTTTGCGCTTTCATGTGCAACTCTTTTGCATTTCGCATGATAATCTCCATTTCAGGCATCATTTCCACCGTCTGATATGAACCGAAAAACCTCTTGATCTTTCTATAATGGCTAATATAATGTTATATTGTTAGAAACTAATTATTTTTGTCATGAACATGTAAAGTCTTTGAAAACTATTTGGTTAATGTATATAGTGCTTAAAATATTCTTTTAGTGCTTAAAATTTACTCTAAAGGTGCTTATTTTTTGTTGAAAGTTTTGGCTACGCACTCTGATGGTCGTAGGTTAGATAACCATTAGAATTATTTTGGTTTCATTAATTGTGGGATATAATACTAATCAAATAACACTAGCTGCAAGAATTTATTAAGTAATGATGTTTGTATAGATCAAATATATAGTGTATTAATCATCTTCGAGTAAGACTAATAGTAAACGATCTACCCCTGAAGGAGTTTGTGGATAAGGGTTTCAAACTTCACGTGAACTAAACACAACAAAACTACAGAAAAGTAAAATCGAAACTAAAAAGATTGATACACATAGGAGAAATACCAAAAGTCGAAAAGATGATAAAAGAAAACAATAAAAATTTAAAGTGATTAAAACATCTAAGTGAATAAAATTAACCAACAGTAAAAGTGTCAAAAATACAAGTAAAAACATATAAAATAAGTAAGGTTAGGTAAAACATCAAATAGTAAAAATATGAAAAATCACATTACATGCAAATAAGAATAGAATAATTAAAATAGTCGACTGAAAGTTAAAGTGTCCCCCATTCAAGGCTAAGTACCTCTAAGATTAAAAATGTTCTAAGATAAACCAAAGTATCTCTAAAAAGGATAAACACTCAAAGATGACACCGGGTAAAATAGAGGGTGTTCACCAAGATCAAAATTATCGATATCAAGATCAGTGTGCGAATCCTCAATTTTTTTTAAAATCTATACTCAAACCTGCTATTATTGGACCAGCTCATATAACCAGCCTTTTAATAAAACATTCGAGCTCACTATGTTTCTATCGGCATTCGAAGATGCTATTATTTTTATCAGTTTACAAAAACAGAGTTTTTCAATCAACATTCACACCCAATTTTCATATTATTACACGAAACAGCTACATATCTGGTTAGAATTTGCTATAATTCGAACAGTATTTTTACGCACTCTTTTTTTTAAAAAAAAAAAAACAATTACTTGAACCCACTGCCTTTCTCTCGGTACTTGACCCTGCTATAAATAATATGGTCGTTTTTCAAAACAATGTGAACGAAAACTGTTCCAATGCTAGCAAATTCCCATATCAAATTTTGAAAAAATGGTAGGTTCTAGTAAATTGATTAATCTCTCATATATTGATTAATCTTCTCATTGCAATTAGAAACATCAAGCACTATATTGGACGATAATCTACCTGACCGAAAAATCAGTGCCAGATTAAGCGGGGCCCTAGGGCATTTAAATTTTTGGGACCCTTAGATTCAATTTTTTTTCGCGTATATTATTTATGGATTTAAATATTAAAGTATTTATATTTCATTTAAGGAAGCATATTTAAAATAAATTAAATTTTACTTTATTTTGTTAAATTAGAACTAAAAAATAATCATAACATTTTGAATTTTATTAACACTTTACAAAATCAACGCTACTATATATTTTTCTTTTTCTGCTCTTGAGATCAATAAACTCCTCTATACTGTTATCAAAATTAATTTCATGGAGAACATCTGATTCGATAAACATTAAACTTACCATGTCTAATCGTTTTTGAAACATGACGCTTCTTTGCTCACTCTTGATTCGTTTCATTTTCGAAAACGAGCACTCCGTAGAACAATTTGTTATCATAAGAGTTAGAAAAAGGCGAAGAACAGTCTAAATTTGAAATTAAAAAGCATTTATAAATTTTAAAATACATTAACTATAATAATACTTATAAATAATAACTAAAATAAGTAATAAATAAATGTGATTAACATTACGTAAAAAAATTATCGTATTCTTTTAATATTTATTTGAAATTTTTTATTTTCAAAAAAAACATTTTAAGAGGGCCATGGCCTAATGGGTGATTGGGCACTGCGAAAAATATATAGAAATATAATATGCCAGGACTAAATTTGAGTTTGCAGTCAAGATTAGATTTAAAACTAGAAAATAATGCATTCTGAATATAATCATGATTTAAATCATTTGATTTTTTTAAAAGAAATGACTGATTTAAATCAGCTGCGGTTTTTTTTAGAAAAAACATTAACTTAAACAAACTTAATTTTCTTTTCATAACATTTAATATGAACATACTTAGTAAAAAAAAATTTCATTTAAGTTTAAAATATTTTCATATAATGTAATTAATAAATACATTCTTAAAGGTGTGAGTTTTTGAAAAGTCTGATTTCATTGATTATGAATATTCATTGATTATTGATAATCATTGAGTTTTAAGGAGCTAATTTTTACTACGAAATAATAAAAGGCATATGCATTGAAATTAAAAAATGTATTGACTTAAATTATTATTTTAAAACAAATAAATCAATAATTTAAACAAATTAAAAAAGATTTCGATTGAAAAAAATTTTTTATTTAATCATAAAATATTTTTTTCTTCTATAAAATTACTAAATACATTATTTAGGGAGCGATTCTTTTAAACCTGATTTTAATGATAATGAGGATTTTTAACAAAGAATGGATATGCCTGTAAATTATGATTACAGTGAATGCGAATAAGAAGGATATGAAACTTTTAAATTGTAATTCTCCATTAAATATATTTAAAATAACTTTCTGACTAGAAACATATTTCAATTATATCCATTTAGTTTTTTGTTATTTAATTTAAAATGCAGTGTTTTCATAGCTTATTAAATCTGAAGTTAGCGTGTATTAAGACTTGCTCAATCCAAAGTGACAATTTTTTTTCAGTTATGTTTTCTGATCTAAACTAATTTACTCTTCATTTGGGTATCTAGTTGACAAATTGTCTTCCAATTTTTAGCAGTCGTCAGCAAGTTGAGCTTGAAAAATACAACTGCGATTTTTCTCAACTCGGTGATTAGTATATAATAATAACTTCCTCCATTTTTGCAAGAAATAATAACTATTTTAGTTACATTATTTTTAAACAATATTAAGTCTTATTAAAATCTTTTGTCAGATGCTATAGATGGTAACTTTAAAAAAAAATCTGATTTAAATCAAGTAGGTATGATTTTGTGATTAAAACATAATCGTGATTTTTGCAAACCGCAGCTTCTGGTGAGCGTTGTAATTATTAACTTTTCAGTAGAAGAACGGTAAAAATTCAAACATTTTCTGTGCATATTTTTTTGTAAAAATAATATGCAGAAGTTTGGTTCATATAGATTGGTTTAAAATTCATTTAAATGTTACCACTTTAAAGTAAGGTTCTTGCAATTTAATTAAAACTAGGGGGTTTCTCCCACTGCTCGCTGGCGCTCGCCAACCCCCGGAACTGCTTTCGCAGTTCATTTCGGATTGCTTCACAATCCGATGCTCGCTTTGCTCGCGCATTGGATACGTTCTTACTCTTAGCTTTTGTATACTTTTTTGAACACTGAAGTTCCGAAAACTTTAACTGCAGAAAATTCTAAACCTGTGCATTTCAATATTTATTTGAAATTGCAAACAGTTCACATATTTTTCTTAATCACACTATTCTAAATTTCAGTTGTTGAGGAAAGTAAATTTTGTTTTAAAGTCTTTCCCACCAGAGGGCTAAAACCATGTGTTGTAAAACGATATGAAATAGTACTGAACGCCGGATGTAAAGCATCGGCTTCGATGAAGATTATTTTGTGAGAATTTTTTTGATAATTCGGTGAGAATTCACCCGATTAGACATATGATGCTGACTACGTGCTCTTGCGCACCGAAGCCTATCAATTAAAACGTATTAGCGTTTTATATAATATAGATTAGCCATATGATGCTCACTATGTGCTCTTGCGCGCCGAATCCCATCAATTAAAAATGAAAACTGTTGCCAACGCGAGAAAAGAAATATCATCGGTTTTATTGATACATACGTATTAGCGTTTTATATAATATCGATGGATTTAGTATTGCACCCAGAACTTGCACTTTTTAACGAACTTAAGGCGACAAGAGAGGCAAAGATGTTTTTTTTTATTCGGTTTTTAACTTTTTATCCAAAAAGAGACAAGAGGGCATCAAATGTTTTTTTTTTTTTTTAAACCAATATTCTCGAAAAAAATCGCATTGTGCTAATTGAAATTTAGAGCTTTTTTCAAAAATCCCTTGTCACCTTAAAATTGACAAAAAGTTTTTTTCAGCGTTTAAATATAGTTTGTATTTTAAAATTGCTAAAGTAAAAGCAATTTTAAACATAAAAAATTACTATTAAATGAAAATTGCATAATTGACCAAAAATGGAGAAGCACTATATCCTCCCACCTCATACTTGCTTCTGACGATTACTATAGACGAAACCACTATTTTATCAGAAATTGTTTTACTGCATGATTGAAGTAAGAGGGATGGTCATAAGGGTTGTTTTGAGCTCACCACTCCAACCCTTCTCAAGGGGCTTAATAAGTTAGCAACGCAGTCCACCAGGTTTTAGAAAACCATTAGAGCAATCCGCTATCACCAGATTAAAAGAGACTAGTTTTGAAATTTGATCAAATTACAGCTGGTTCACTTACGGATTGAAAGATAGTGGGTCTGAGCATTTAAAGAAAAAGGTTCGATATTAGTTTAATGACAGAAAGATTGAAAAGTTAATGGGTTCGAATGTTGGTCAAAAGAGACTGGTATAGTAGGTTAAAGCACCAGGAAAAAGTTAGTGGGTTCGAGTACATATCGGAAAAGAATGTGATCGGAAATTTTTCAGATGATAACGGTTTCGAGTAGAGATATAGATAGTGGGTTCAAGCTAGATAGACTGGTTGTTAAAGATTGCTCAAATTATAACAGATCAGGGGAAAATAGAAAGTTATCGGTATTTTCCACCAAACACTGAGCAAAGCGTGAAGGTAGCGGGTTCGAATCCCGCTTTTACACTGGATGTATCTTCGTGCTGTCCAGGAAAGGTTTTTGCTTGACCATTTTGACAAAGGTTTATAAGCCTAAATTGATCACACAAGCTTGCAAATGTATGAAAATCCAATTAGCTGTTATCCATTATACTTCTATGAAACACTAAGCTGAGGTAATAAAAACCTCTTATTTGCAAGAAAAATTTAGCATGAGAGTAATACACATGCATCGTAATTTTCGATACTTATCTTTTAATTTTATTCATTATCAACTTTAAATAAATATCAATATAATTCCCTATTTTTATTTAGTTAATATTCATATTATTTTAAGTATTAGACTTCTGGATTTGAATGTTCTTCTAAGCGGATCTCTTAAGTAAATATGCTTTCCAAAGGCGGTCCACTTTACTAAAGTTTCCGTGAATTAAAATTCTGCATTAAAGTGAAATAAGACCAGTTATTTCAGCTTTGACCACTTAGAAAGTGGGAGAATATTTTCGAAATTACAAATTATCTTTAGGAATAGTTTTAACAATACTATAATTTTGAATATGCTTGCATAAATGAGTGCTACCATGCACTGGATACTCTCTAAAATTGGTCAACTCAGAGGACGAGACTAGAAATCAAATATTAAAATACTTTTATCTGAAAATCTTGCCTGGCAACAAATAATTACTAGGTACATCTTCAGGTCCCTCGCTAAGGATTTTAAATATTTAGCCAGTAAATTTGCCAAATATCAACAGTATTCGCTCATTTTCGAAAGTCTTCGCCAAATGCAAGTCTTAACAATTTTTTATTACTAATTTTTTTCCTCATAGCAAAATATTTTACAATAGTTCGTATCAAGATTTTGGACTCAGTTCTAATTGGTTATGAGTCCTAATTGGTTATGCAGCGTTTCTAACGAATATGTGACTGCAATCAAATAAAAATACTGATTTTTTTTTTAGAAAAATTCATTTTGACGTAGTTTTGAGGATAGAGTAAAATATATATTTGTCTTTCCAGTGGAAAAAATCCTTCGCCAACACTTTTGCCGAAACACAATTTTATTGGCCAAATTTACGATTTCATTGCATTTTGCAAAGTGCCGAATGCTTACCCAAGTCGAAATTCTTGATGGTTCCATCAAAACATTTTGATGGTTTATGGATGGTTGGTTTCAGTACGATTTATGATGATTCAACATCATTTGATGGACACCATCATCCAACATGTTTCGTTTTGCGTTCATGGTTTTTGATATGCCAACAAATTTCCATCATTCCCTGATGGAAAGTGCTACTTTAATACTATGATGGTTTACCATCGAGAGAAGTTTGATTCTTATGAACCATCAATCCATGATGTTATATGAATTCTTGATGGATCTCTGGAAACCATCAAAACAATTTGTTTGTTTTTTATATTAGACCATCATAAATCAATCCGAATTCTTGCATTGAGATGATGGTTTTTCATGATCGTCTCAACATTTGATTTCTAGGAAACTATGATGGAAATTTCTGATGGTTCAACTTGAACGAAATATCAAAACAAGTTGCTATTCTTATGCAGGACATCATAAATAAGACCAAATTCTTACATTGTGGTGATGGTTACTTACGTTCGTTACCATCAAAAATGTAATGGTTTATGATGGAATTATTGATTGTCGACTCGAGTAGCGCGCGGGCACTGCATCTATGATAATCACACAGAAAAAAATTGAAGTATACACAACGAACAGAATTCTAGGGTTGGATAAAAATTCTGAATTGTTCACTTTTGACCGTATTTCATACGAAATTCACTAATGGTAATCTTTAAAGTGTTTCATTTTAAAAAAAATTATTTATTTTACAATTCAAAAGAATTCTCAGTAATAAAGCACTTTAACTGATTTGAAACATTCCAATTTTACAAAGATTAGTTTTAAGCCCAAATATTCTTTAAAACAAAAGTACAGTGTGCAAAATAAAAAAAGCAAACACCCTGAATAACTTTTGATCTACTGACCGGATTTACACGTACTATGTATCAACGTTAATGTCCTGAATGCCAAATCTTAAATATGCTAATGAATTAATACAGGCGATCAAGTTACGTACTTCGTACGTAACTTGACACTCAAAATAGCGGGGCCGGAATAGCCTGTTTGGCAGAGCACTGGGCCCATGACCAAGAGGTCGTGGGTTCGATCCCTGTCTGCCAAAGACTAATGCACGCTACATCTGTCGGGTCACAAAGTCCTCCATATTTCCATAACGAATCATACCTCTGGGGGCATTGACCCAGGTGGCTCCTTGTCTTCTGGATTGGTTGAAAATTACAAGGCTGCGGAGTTGAACGTTAGTAGTCGTAAACGCAAAATTGGGTCCGCTGTTCAACAACGGTTGTTCTTGGCATATGCCTGTTAAGTCCGAGGGATGCAATTGTTCTTGATTAACACAGGTTTGCCACATATTTAGTCAAGTTGATTGCAAATAGTATAATGATTTTAATCTAAACATTATGAAGCAGTAAATAGTTTTATCAGTAAACTTAATAACATATTAGAAAGAAAAAAGGTAAAAATCTTTAACATTCCAATTTATTGTCAACAATTTAAGATTAAAAGAAAGATATATTTAATTGAAAAAATTACAACCAGGGCACAAAACTAATGAGTGCCCGCGATTGCTAAATTTTTAATCAGACCATCATAGAATAAATAATCCATGGCCTCCCTGACCAGCAATCATTGTTAACTGCTAACTGTTTCAGTAATATGATTTTAAATAATAAAAAATAGCATATAGCACAAAATAGAATATTTCTTCATAATTAAAAATGAAGTTCCATTTGACAATTTCATATTCTATTATTGCTCATATTCTACATTATATTATTACCCAAATTGTCCATAAGCTATTCTCCATTAATTTTTCTACTCTCCATATTCTATGCTTTTATATTCTCTGAACTTATATTTCATTTAACATTCACACTATTAACTTAAAATAAAAATTCAAATAGACCATTGAAACTGTGTATGAATTAGGTAGTAATACATTTTAGTTACTTGTTCATTGTACCAGTGATTATATTTTCTTAATTTCTATCCATGATTACAATAAAGTATCAATCAGAACAAGTTGGAACTGGAGCCAACTCTAGAAAAATGGATTTTTCAATTATAAAGTGAATAAAAGTAAAAATTATTATTTTAAAAGAAAATAAAGCTTCAGGGTTAAAAAAAAAGATTTAACGAAACTAAAATCATGCATCTTTTTTAAAAGAAAACTAATTATTATTTGCCTTTCAGTTAATATTATTTTTCCAGCAACACCATTTTCATTCTTTAGTAATAAAACACGCCAAAAATGGAGAAAAGAAGTATGTATACATATTTCACAAAAAAATACAGTCAGACCCCGATTTAACGAACCCCTATTTAACGAATTTCGCGATTTAAAGAATTTTTTTTCAAGCCCAGCAAAAACAGAGTCAAAAAACCCTAATTAACGAATAATTAACCCCGAATTAACGAATTATTTCAGCATCCGGAAAAAATATTTTAATCAGAAAAATATTGCATTTTTTGTAATTGGCAGATTCTAAAGGGAAAAAAATCTTTCCTGGGAGGAATAAAATAGAAAAAGTGCATATTCGTCTCAAACAAAAGAAAAGCCCGCAACGGGGAAAAACAAAATTCGTCGTGGGTAGGTGGGCAGAAGGGCAGAGTCAATAAGACATTACACTTGCAAGGTCATTTTCCGGGGGTTTGTCACGTGAACTATGAGTCAAACAGGAAATTCCTTTCTTATCTTAGATAGTCGTTTATAACTAGTAAATTTTTTTGAACCCCGATTTTACGAATGACACCGATTTAACGAATAAAATTTCCGGTCCCGATGAATTCGTTAAATCGGGGTCCGACTGTATCTCAAAAAATTTTTAGCAAGCTGAGATGGCGTTCGCCTTCCAATGAAGTAAACCGGGATCAAATCCTGGCAATGGCTGGTCGATATAAATTCTGCATTCGGCTTGCCCCGACCACAATGCTGACGCAAAATATACTGAGTGATACCCCTTGCAGTCAGGTTAAACGTGGGAGGTTTTACTCTCCACGTAACGCATATACGGGTCAGTATGCTTAATTAATATGGGTAATACCTATTATATGAATTTAAAAAAAAAATTATTTACAAAAATTTCAAGTTAATGATAAATTTCAATATTATGTCTAGTGATGCTGAATACAGTTAATTTCCATTTGAATGGGATGAACTGCAAAAAAAAGGGTTTTGTTATGATTTTGTTTATTAATTTTGTCAGTATATATACTGCTCAGTTTTGTTCACAATTTCATTGCATTGATCAGTACCGAGCTATTGCTTTTTCATTTTATTAATCCTGTTCGAAGAGAGGATATTCAGCTAGTTGAAAATAAAAATATGTTGAATTGCAGTTATCAAAATTAGTTCGTTAAAAAATTAGTAAACTAACGTTTTTCGTTTCCCGAAACTCTGGCTTTTCCTCAAGTCAAAAGCAGGCTTTTGTTCAATACTAATCAGTATTTTAGTCAAATAGCTTCAACTAACCTACTATTGGATGTATTTTCTAACTTTTATGAAGTTTTTAATTTAATATATTAGCATTAAATTCTAACTTGAGATTCATTTAAACTGAAATGGTTGTAGTGATATAGCAGTAATAGCTTGTATATTAAGTAAATTGAGTACCTTGGATATATAATGCTATAAAATAGTTGCTTTCTCTATCATCTTCAAGAAAGGATAAATAAATGAGATACATTTTCTTTTGAATATATTTTTCTTTTCATTTATTTATTTTTCAGTGGTAAGTAAGAGTACAGCATATGTAAAAAGAATAAAATAGGAAGAAAAAAAATTAGTTTGATCAGAGTTTGAGAGAGAAGTTTGATCAGAGAATTTAAAGCATGTCTACTTCTTTTCGTTCTTACACAATAGACAAAGAGTATTGGTAGCCAGTTTGACTCTATGATGGTGCAATCACAAAAGGTCTATGACCGTTACTAGTGGCAACATCCTGAGAAAAGGAGCAGCTAAAAGTCTTGTTTGCTTAGTCAGCTGTAAAATAGAAGCATTTTTCTTGATAGAAAAATAGAAATCTTGTTACCTTAAAATTCTGCAGTGGGTCAGAATCCAATCTAAGACTTCAATTATATTAATAACTGAGAACTGTGCCAGAAAATAAAGAGTTTAATTAATTTTACGAATTTTAAAAGTATACAATTATATTTAATACATATTGCAAAATCAATGACTGAAATGTTAAGGCACAGAGATAGTCTTCAAATCAATTGAGAATCTGCATAAACCATTGTAGATACATCAGTCCTGGTAAACATATCTCACAGAAAAGCTTTTAGCAGACAATGCTGTGAGACTGTTCTCCGGGACAAATATGAAACAGAACAAACTACATTGTGAATACTAATTACTTTTTTAGATTAAAAACAAACTACATTTATTACAGAAAACTCCATATATGATCCAGGCAAAAGCTAGAAGAGGACAAGTTGCTTCAAATTACTATTGCAATTAAGATAACTTGTCAAGATTTCGACCAATGGTTAAGTATATAGTTAAAAGCCGAAGTCATAGATGTGGGGCACGACTGGGGAGCCGATTCGAAAACTCTTCGCAGTACATATTTCGGCTCTTATTAGACCAATCCTGGAATATGGGTATCCAGTTTATTGTTGTGCTTCTGAGACCTAACTTGAGAGGCTTGAACGGGTTCAGCTTAGTGCTGTGCGGATCATTACGGGTTTACGTAACAGCTGCCCCAACGATATTGTCCTCTTTGAGGCTGACTTACAACCGCTCAGTTTTCGAAGAAAATCAATGCTTGTCAAATATTATAACAAACTACTCAGTTTTGGTACTGGTAACCGAACGTCAGCTTTCCTTCACAGTTGGAGAAATAACCAAAGGCTCAAGAGAAACAGCCCTTTCAGTCTAGTGATCGGTGATAATTTGACTTCTGAAAATGTTGAGCCGCACTATCTGAACTCTTGTGTTGATCAAATCGAGGGACTCCAAGGAGTGTATTTCCACCCATTTCTTCCTGCACATGTCAGCAAATCTTCTGACGTTCCTGAGTATCTGAGACAAATTGCTCTTGAATTGATCAGCAGCATTCCGAGCGAGGCAACTCTTATTTATACAGATGGCAGTAGGAATGCCGATTCTTGTTCTGGCAGTGGAGTCTTCGTCAGATCCAATCACAGCTCTTACCATATCAAGTTGAGAAATCCTGATCACTGCTCTGTCTTTCGCAGCGAGCTGATCGCTATAGATGCTGGACTGGGCGCTGTGCTTACTTTTCCTGGATCAAATGACATCTGGATTTTGAGCGATAGTAGGAGTGCAATCCAGCACCTTTCGGATTGGCATGGGATGGGTGACAGTGATGGAGTTTCAATTTTAAACAAGCTGAAGACCCATTCTTTCTCCCATAATATACACTTGCAATGGATCCCATCTCATGTTGATGTTGAGGGTAATGAGATTGCAGACTCCTTGGCTAAGAGCAGAACTGATCTGCCCCTGCATTCTTCGGCGTCTCTGACTTTCTCGGAGCTCCACTCCCGTTTTAACAGGCTTCGTGATCCTGTGGCCCCTCCTGTTCATCATTGGTATCAGTGCAACCGCCCAGGTGACAGCCTGACCCTTCAGTGCAGTAGGTAGGATCAGACGGTTATATCAAGATTTCGAAGCGGTCACCTAAGAACTATGCTGTTCAGTAATGGTTCAAGAGTTTTCCCTGTTTGCACTAAGTGTAACGACCAACAAGCTACTCCTGAACATATACTTCAATAAATACACAAGTGGGCGACCTTTGTGCTAAAATACAAACTAAGGTAGACAACGTTAAAGAGCAACGTTTTTGTGCTATTATGTTGTTGCAACTATGTTGTTGCTGGCCCACATGGTTAGCTCCGCTAACCATGTGGGCCAGCAACAACATAGTTAAAAGCACAACTCTTCAAATTGTGAATCTAAAAGATTGCTTACAGTAGTTTGAATCATCTTGAATTACAGAGTGAAAAAGGGACATTTAACACAGATCTTCGAAAAAAGATGATTTTTCTAAAACTTGTCTATTAAGATGTTTATTGAATTTGTTACTTAATTAACGCATTAATTTACTATTCAGTCTCAACATTAGTTTTATACAAATTAATTACAGCTTTAAACACAGGAGAATGATCTTTTTGTGTAAACAACAATTTTTAAACACAATTTTTTTTAAAATTTATAAGATAGTTTTATAATATATAAAATAGTTTTAGTTTTAAATACATAAAACAGTTTAATATCTAAAATAATTTTTTTTGTACTTAGAATATTCTTAAAATAATAAAAACAGCAAGCATTCCGAGCTTATTTAGCAGAAAAACTTAACTTTAACTTACACATTTTAAATTTAAGCAGTGACTAGATTACGGAAACAAAATGAATGATGAATGACCACAGAAAATTCATAAACAAATCGAATAATAATCAAAGCAATAGAATAGATTAACATAATAGATAAATAAGTCAAATGTAGGAACTTTTTTTTATACCATAAAATTAGAAATATTGTAACACATACTAATAGTCGAAATCAAATAAAAAAAATATAAAGAAATAACAGTGGTTTACTCATCTAAATCAATAATATAGTTTAAAATAAAAACAATTACAATAATTAGACTGAATAATAGTATAACAGTAAGATAAATAAAATATAAAATTACTAACAGTACTAATCAGTAATTTTATAATAATAGTAATTTTACTATAGTAATAGTCAAATTACTGCTACTATAAAATTACAGATATAACACTAAGATAAATAAAATATTAAAAAAAAAGAACTGAAGATTAAGAGTATAAATTGGAATTTCTCTGAATGAAGAATCTAGAGAAAGTATGTGTGTCAGAGTGTGTAGCCAGATTTGTCAACCAAAAATATTCATCTTTTAAGCACTCACAAAAATATTTTAATCACTTTCCAAAAAAAAAAAATCATAATTAGGTTCTATGCAGTAATAAAATGCTTTTTTTTTTCTCTACCGTTTAAAGTTCTAAATTTATAAACATAAATCAATAAAATTCAGAAACTTTTTCAAAAACTGTACATAATCATCATAAAACAATTAGTTTCTGATAAATGTTGCAAAGAAAATTGTGAAAATCATGCATTTTTTTGTAATTTAGAACTACAATCGACTAGGCAAAGAAAAAAAATCTCTATTTAAAAGATAGAAAATTGAGCACTTTTTACAAACTACGAATAAAAAAGCACCTTTAAGGGCTTTTAAAAAATTTAAATAAAAAATAAGCACCTTTAAGCGTTCTTTAAAAACATCAACTTTGGAAAGTGGAGCAAAAGACAGAAGAATCTGCAAGCAAAATATGTTTTCCAACAACAAACCATTTTTTTAATACCTTAGCAGAGGAAAAATAATGTTCTTTATTTACTACTAATCACAGCACATTATTAAAATATATAATTTTAAGCATTTATTTTCAAATTGTCCCTTCTTCCATTAAGTTCTTCAACTCATAATAAGTTATTAAAAAATGTAACAAGAGTAGTTAAACGTTTATTTGCCCTTGAATCACAACAACAGCATTGCCACTGATAAGGACTCAGTCATCAACAAGCTTCATTTATAAGTCACCATCCTGAGCAGAACATCGTGGAGCTATAAGAAAGAAAAAAAAACATTTGAGTGAACCTAGGACATTTATTCTATAAATTTCACCTTTTTATGCCAAATTTTTTTTCCTCCTTAACATTGTCAGGGAGAAATTTCAGTAGATTTTAGAAAATAATATAAATTTCATGATAATTGTTGCACTAAATATTTAACACTTGGGGAATTTTAGGGATTGTTAAAGTCATTAAAATAGAAAAACTGCAATAGTTTCCAGTTATGATTGACATTAAACATACTTGAAATCTAATGTATTACGTTTACTCACAATTTCAAATAGTAATAGGCATTTAATTCATCAAAGATAGTTAAAAGATTTTATTTAAAAGAGAGTTCTGAATAAAAATAAACCAAACATTTTAGAACAAAAAAAGTTTTTAACTGATTTCTATGAATGAGATTCATTTCATTATGTATTGGTAATACTTATTTAAATATTTAGGCGATAATCTGTTCAAAAATTCTATTTCAGCAGAGATTTTTTTAGGAAACTTACTCGATTTCAAGCATTTTTCTAAAATGTACAAAAACCAAGACAATTTTAATTAAACCAGTAGACCAGGAGAAACGGGCAAAATCCAATACTACGCATTAGATATCCATCTAATATTAATTTGAATTCTTATGTCGAAGAGTTTTTTCTAAAACCTTGTTATCTTTAACTTTTTTTAAATAAAAAATGAATTTTTTCGTACAAATCACAAGATAAGTTTATAGTAAACCAATTATTGTCCATTTAGTGCATAATTATTTTTATCTTACATTTAAAAATAAAATTATCATTGTTGTATTTTTACTTATAATCAACTATCATTACATATTTATTATCATTACATTATACATTATCATTACATATTTAATAATAGTTATTCTTATGTTTCATGATTCTACCTTTTAGAGTCAGATTTTAGAATATATTTTTCTACTTTTTAGAACACATATTTAGTTCTGAACTTGTTATCGGGAAAACTCGTAAGTGTCCTTTCCACTTGGAGATATCTAGAGTATACTGTATATAAATTTTAAGCTACTATTTCTTATTAAAAAAAACCATTCTGACTTGCAGTTAAAAAAATAATGTAAGTGCTTGCGAACAACAACTGCTAATGTTTGATAACACGATAAGTACCAGTTCCAGGAAAAAAAATTTGCTTACATTTTTTTTAATAGATATTATTCAATATGTATAAATGTTATGCATAGTATTTTACATTCATGTGATCATTAAAATATAAAAAGCATCAGAAATGTTTCGATTTATTGGATAAAATGTTTGTGCATGCTTTTCTGAAGCATTGCATATAGAATAATATTGAGTTTAAAAAAAATTATACAAGTATTGTTACTTTTCTATTCTGCACAGAGATAATTTGGTGGTAAAAATTCAACTTAGTCCAAAAATAGATTTACAGGGTTAGTCACTCAAATCTGGAGAAAAAAAATTCCTGTACTTTCCCTGTATATATTATACACAATAGATTAAGAGAAATCACACAATTATTTTGCTCTTGAGTAGGACTGGGCTATAAATCGATATATCGCGACATATCGATTTAACGCCTATATCGGCAAACCGATACAGCAACTTTCATTCCAAGCGATGCATCAGAAATCTGATTTAAGCCGTCGGGTGAAGAAGACGATATAACGATATAGCGATATAACGATATAGCGATATAGCGATACACGCAAGGACTTTCTCTTACGTTCCGATGCCAACTCGCGCTGTGGAAGACGATATTGTTTCGTTATGTTGAGACGGCCTTGACTGATGAGCGGTAGAATCAGAATCAGTTTTGAGACCTTATATCGTTGTATCACATGTTCGTTTTCGCACCTTCGCGATTTGAAATCGTTTCTTGTAGATTATTTTCAATGGGATTAACTTCGTGATCGCCGTCGTAACCTTGTTCTGAACGCAATCTATTATTGAAAAGAATTTATAAAGAAAAGTTTCTTCATTAATTAGGTAAGTTTTTTATTTATTTTCGGACAAAACTTTTTTTATATTTTTAAATGTGAAAATTATCGGAAATCTAATTTAAGACACCCATAAGGAATTAAATTACAAAGTAAATAAATTTGTTAGGTTATTTTTTTACTTTCTTCTAATTTATTAAAAACCTTTCGGATAAAACTTCTAATAATTTAATGGGCTTCTATTACTGATTTTAAATTTATAAATCTTTAGTTGTTTTTATTTTTAGAAATAAAGTTAAAACAAAACTTATTTTTTGGACATAAGTCAATAAACTTTATTTGTTCAAAAGAATTTGAAAAGCTTGCGAATTTTATTCATTTCTTTTTTTTTTTTTTATTATCAATTACTCCTTCGTTTTATTAGAGAGTAAAATCATTATTTTCTTTTAATTTTCGTTTTATATTATTAGTTAATTAGCTAAATATATTACCGAATATCACAATTCTTTTGCTTTTATTTTTAAGAATTTAATTAAGAAACTTTGCCTTACTTTGTTTTTCGTTCGTTCATTATTTAATTTAATTTAATTATTTATATGAAATAATAATAAAAATAGTGTTCAAGAAGCATTTTTTTTCTAAAATTTATTTAGCTCTTTGTTTTAAGCATACAAATAATTTTTTAACGAACTTATTTTTTAAATTTTGTTCCTATGCTGTTAGGTAAATATATTGATAAATTTCACTTTTATTTATTTTTTTATTTTTAAACTAAGAAATCTTTTGTTATTTGCGTGATCATTTTTAGAAAATATAACAAAACTTGTGTTTACTTCTTCATTAAGAATTTGAACATTACGATCGAACTTAATAATTCTGTAATTATTTACGCATAATAGTACAAGCAAATATTGATTTGTTAAAAAAAGTTTCTTTTTTTAAAAAAAAAAATATTTTTAACACTTTGTTTTAAGTGTATAATGAATTTCTTAACAAACTTTTTTTTTTAATTTTTCAAATTTTCTTTCAATAATTTCAGCTAGATATCTTTATAAAATTCCCTTTTTATTTTTAAACTGAGAAATCTTTCAGAGAACGAAAATTTTAAGAAATTATTACAATTCTTATGTTTACTTTTTAGTTTAAAATTCGAACATTTTTAATTTTAAACTTCGGCTTTTGGTCAATCTAACTTTTATTTTAATTAAAATATATTTTGAAATTTTAAAATCAGCTTTTGTTTAATAACAATATTTTTTTTCATTAAGGCTGTTTTAGTGGTTAACTTAAATTAAGACTGCTTATACCTTATAAACGATAAAGTGCAAATATTTCATTCTGTATCTACACACATTTTTTCAATAAATATTTTAAGTAAGATTTGTATATCTTAGTCAATTTATTTAATATCTTTCTTTAGCAAAACATATATATTTTCAAATTTATAAATTGATTTAAATCAATATGCGTATAAAGTCTTGATAGAAATCTGACTTTCTGTGCCTTAAAGTAAATGAAATTCAAAAATACTATATCGCGATACATCGCTATATCGCGATGCAAAACTGACGATATATCACGATATATAATTTCTAATATCGCCCAGTCCTACTCTTGAGTGACCTAAATTAGGCTAACTATACTAGTTTTAAATGCTCAAAAAACTTAAAGAAATAAGGAAGAGCTTAACATACTTCAAACATATAATGCTATAGTAAATGAAATAAGTTAGTGTAGATGAAATATCATCTTTAAATATCTCATAGATTGCGCATTGAGTGGTCACCACTTGTTTAAAAGACTTAAATAAGAAATATAATTCCTTGCATTTCCCCAGTTTGTGACAAAAAACTTAAAATTCTCAGCATTTTTCCCTGTGGTTTTGGGTGATTTCCAGGTATTTTTTCAGGTTTCCCTTGTAGAGTGGAAACCCTGATTTAGAATATTATGTGACAGTTTTGAATTATAGAAAAAGAAGCCATTCTCATAATAAAAATGTCATGCAAAGACAAGTTAAGAAACATTACCTCAGAATAATTTCTTCTAAAAGAAAAAAAAAATTTGAGGGAAATTAGAGAATTATTATGAATAATTCCCTAATGTAATAAATGTAATTTGTGTTTCGCCTTTCCTAAAAATTGACAATTGTGACACTCCAGCTAGGATTTTGTTTTGATTTAGGTGATAAAAATGCATTAATTTAGGAAAAGTCTTGTAGCAAATAAAGAGCTATTTAATAATGACAGGGGTGATTGCGAGTCCTGAAAATTTCTTGAGTAAAATCACAAATGACGCATTTCAAAAAATTAATGTCTTTATAAATTTATATTGATATTTTCTAACATGAAATTTTAAATAAATTATATGCAGCATAGTTTAAATGAATAATTATGTATAAGTTTACTTTTATCTCTGATCACATTTATCATTCTGCCAGAAAAAATATATTTACAAATGAAAGAGATGCAAAGTATAAATTCTAGTTCTAATATTTGTAAATAAAATGTACAAGAACTTTTATACATAAATTTGATCGATGATTTATTGAAACTTCTTGACCTTGAATTTCTGGATTACGGTTAGCGAAAAATCCAGAATTTTTCCGAAACACAATCATCTTGGTAATTATATCTTTTCACTGCAACCAAAGTGTCAGGGCTAAAGAGAATAGAAGGGCTGGTTCACTCCTTTGAAGTATCTCTCGCCGCGCCGATCCTCCGACGTGACTCTAGTGACGTCACTTTGGCGCAAAGCTCGCACTTTTACTTCAAGAACGGAGCGTTTGGCCTTACTAGCTCTAACTAATAAAGGATAATTTTTTTTGCTAGATATTCTAAGACATTTGTTATTTTCTATAATGACTTTCCTCAGTTTTTGCAGTGAATTTACAAGAATTTAAAACTATTATCGAAATGCCAGTTTGCGCGATTGCAACTTGCAAAAATTCTGATACAAAAACAAAAGGAAAAAGTATAATTTTTCGCGTGTTCCTTAAAGTAAATGAACAACTATGTAAAGAATGGATTCCGAAATGACACAGTTAATATAAAACAGCGATATATTTATTCTGTCGTAAAGAACTTTTATAAAAATTCATTATCTAAATAGAAACCGCCTCGTTACTTCATAATGAAAGGCAGGTGAAAAGAATTACAAAATGGATAAAGTCAAAGAAAATTAAAATGTAAATAAAAAAGTATAAATAAAATATATAGTACATAGTTGAAATTCTCCTAATTTCATAACATATTTTTTAATGTAGTTACTCTAAATATTTATGATTTTTTTTTAAAAATTATATTCTCTTCAATTTAAATATCTATAAATTATATCATCGTAAATTTAAATAACTATAAACAATTGTAAAACTTCTAATGTCATTATGAACATAAATTATTATTTTGTTTCAGTAATTAGCGTTTAAGGTTGATGTTTCCTAATGATTAAGTATGAACAAATTGCTATTAACGACATATTTTAAAATCAGGGATTCTTAATTTAACTTAACTTATCGTTATAAAAGAATATGTAGATATATGTAGAAAAAGTGTCGATATATGCCTTCATTTTTCTTAATAGTTAAAGTTAAAACTGAACTTTTTAAAATAAAGTATTTATCGTGTCATTTTCACCAACTAGCAAAACATTTTTATAAGTTTAAAATGGTATTTTTTTAAATATAATAACCAAGAAAGTTTTTTTTAACTATGTTTATGAACGGAAATAATGTGTTAATTAAGTAAAGTTTGAAGGCTAATAACCAGAAAAAGTCTAACTTATTTTTACAAATAGAAAGATGCAAAGTTATCATATCTTTGCTTGCGATCTCCGAGATCTGTGGACACAGTGACGTCATGAGGAGGGAAATCGTAGCTTCAGCTCTAAGAGCGGAGTGAACTAGCCCTTCTATTCTCTTTAGCCCTGCCAAAGTGTAGCTTTCTTCCTTTGACAAATTTAAAATAGTACAAAAAGGTCTCCTTCAATCATGGGAGATAAAAGAAAAAACAAAATATAATAATTCATGAAAAAAAACAATTTTTAGTAAAATTTGAAAAATTCCCCATTCTCCCAAAATATTAGGGCATGCGTTGAATTAAATATTCAAATATAAAATAAATTGAAAAACCATATGAAAAATTACTTATTGTAGGGGTGCCCAAGCATTTTAAGTAAGTGCCATTTGCATGGCAGGTAGATTAACACAGGGTTGCACGCATATTTAGTCAAGTTAATTGCAAATATAATGATTTTAATCTAAACATTATGAAGCACTAAATAGTTTTATCAGTAAACTTAATAACATATTCGCAGAAAATTAAATACTTTTAACTATTTTAATTTATTTAAAACTAAAAAAAACTAATACTTTTTTTAAAAAACTTTTTCAATTTTTCACAAAAATTAATTTGTTTAATATATACGCATACATAAATATTGGAAGGGGAAATATAAATTCTAACCAAACAGAAGCTTAAAGAATGATAGATCAAAAAATATATGCATTTTATAGAGTAATATAAATTTGAATTAAATATTTTAATTAAAGAAAATTCATAATGTTTCAGCAAAAACCAAATCAAAAGAATTTTTTTTATTGCGTTCGGAAGCTCTTGTGGGCCGCACACCAACAGGTGGTGCACCCCAATAATTAGACTAAAGAAAAAGAGTTCTATGAATACACATTTTACATACCACAATAAGAATTCTGCTGCAGAGTTTTAGACCAATATGGAGCAAGCACTGAATGAGCAGAACCTGAAAAGCAATTTAATTTTAATAAAAGGCCAAAACATTTGATAAAAACTTGAAAATATTATTAAACTTTTTATTTATTTTTAACTAAAACAAGTATTACCACAGAATTTAAATTAATCTGAACTACAACCGGAGACAACATAGAAGCAACGGAGTTTCCAATTATACAAGGAAAAAAGGTAAAAATCTTTAACATTCCAATTTATTGTCAACAATTTAAGATTCAAAGAAAGATATCTTTAATTGAAAAAATTACTACCAGGGCTCAAAACTAATGAGTGCCCGCGATTGCTAAATTTTAAATCAGACCATCATAGAATAAATAATCCATGGCCTCCCTGACCAGCAATCATTGTTAATGAATGGTTAACTGCTAACTGTTTCAGTTATATGATTTTAAATAATAAAAAATAGCATATAGCACAAAATAGAATATTTCTTCATAATTAGGAATGAAGTTCCATTTGACAATTTCATATTTTTTTATTGCTCATATTCTACATTATATTATTATCCAAATTGTCCATAATCTATTCTCCATTAATTTTTCTATTCTCCATTAATTTTTCTACTCTCCATATTCTATGCTTTTATATTCTCTGAACTTCTATTTCATTTAACATTCACACTATTAACTTAAAATAAAAATTCAAATAGAGACAAGCAAATAGACCATTGAAACTGTGTATGAATTAGGTAGTAATACATTTTAGTTACTTGTTCATTGTACCAGTGATTATATTTTCTTAATTTCTATCCATGATTACAATAAAGTATCAATCAGAACAAGTTGGAACTGGAGCCAACTCTAGAACAATGGATTTTTCAATTATAAAGTGAATAAAAGTAAAAATTATTATTCTAAAAGAAAATAAAGCTTCAGGGTTAAAAAAAAAGATTTAACGAAACTAAAATCATGCATCTTTTTTAAAAGAAAACTAATTATTATTTGCCTTTCAGTTAATATTATTTTTCCAGCAACACCATTTTCATTCTTTAGTAATAAAACATGCCAAAGATGCAGAAAAGAAGTATGTATACATATATCACAAAAAAATATCTCAATAAATTTTTAGCAAGCTGAGATGGCTCAGGGGATAGAGCGTTCACCTTCCAATGAAGTAAACCGGGATCAAATCCTGGCAATGGCTGGTCGATATAAATTCCGCATTCGGCTTGCACCGACCACAATGCTGACGCAAAATATACTGAGTGGTAGATGGATCATGGGATAGAGTCCCCTTGCCGTCAGGTTAAACGTGGGAGGTTTTACTCTCCATGTAACGCATATACGGGTTAGTTCCATCAATAAGTCCTCCCACATTTGTCGCAATATTTGATTTAGGAGTTCCCTTGTCTTCTTGGTTGTGTTCAAAATTACAAAGTTGAACATTAGTAATCATAAACCCAAAATTGGAAAGGCTGCTCAACAAGGGTTATAAAAAAAATTTCAGAAAAAAAAATTTTACTCTTAAATTTATGATGAAAAGATAAATTCTCATATAAAAGATCAAGCAAATAAATAAAATATTAAAAATTCTTATCCTTTAAATAACCAGAGCTCAGATCCTTTCACTTCAAAAAGAATTCCTTTTAATACTCTGCATATTTTTAACATTTACACTTGTATTATTTCAAAAAAGGAGTTTAGAAAAATCAACTACACTGGGTTAAGCTTAAACAGCATTGCATACTCATACAAAAACGAAACAAACAAAGCACTTAAAAAAAGGAAATGAAAAAACATTTTAATAGCTTCTGTGACTACTCATTTTATAATAAGTCGTAATAGAAGCAATAATATATATTACACAATTAAAAATAACAATAACCTGAAAATGAAAACAACGGGCCTTGGCAGCAAAAATTAGCGGAAAATTTAATAATTTACGCTATTAGTGAAAAAACCAACCTTATATGATGGCCTCTCATCAAGTCTCTTACTTTCTCAAACATTTAATTCAGTGTGTTGTGACTAACTCATAACACAATTAAAAATTGTTAAAGTATTAAAGGTGACATGTTTTGAGCACTCAAAACATAGCCAATCATTCTCAAGACCTACCAAACTAAATAAGGAAACCAAAAAAAATTTTTTAAAGGAATAAATGCTAAGTGTCCAAAAAAAAAATTCAAAAATAAAAGTGAAAGACAAAAAAAAAACAAAAAAAAAATTACGATTGACAAGAGACATAACAGAGATGGGACTTTATCTGATTTATCTAAAGGCTGGTAACAAGAGTACTAAAACGATTTAAATTTTTCTTCTTATTTAAAGGTCATAAATTTTTTTGTTTTTCATTACGAAATATATTTTTTAGCTTCTGTCTTTTGAGATTATTTATTTCAAAAGAAAAATAGATCAACTGAGGCCTGGCTATATACCATCAAAAAAGCAAAAATTTCAAAATATCAACTTTTAATTTCATTTTGCATAATTATAAATTTAACATCAAATAATTAAGATAAGATAAATACCAGTAACTGGGTCCTCAGCTACTCCCAACCAGTAGTGCAAAGTAACGGGATATAAAGTCACACTGATTTCCAGCATCATCTTTGCAATCGAATTTGTCTCTTGCTAGTCACTATCACGCCAACTACCTCTGAAGATGTAGATAATAATTCATTTTAATTTTTTTTGAATGATTCAAACTCTTGCCTGAAAATTTAAGTACAACAGTAAATTATAACAGAATCATAAAAACTTACAGAAAATATCAAAATAAGTATTTTCAGAATGTTTTTTCTGAATTTGTAGAACATTAGTAAATTGTAATTTTTTTTAAGATTCTATGAAAATTGCTTAAATAGAACTACTTTTTAAAAATATTGATATCAAAATTTTTACTTTAATAATTTGATCTCTATTTTATTTTTCTTGAAAAAATAGATTAATATGGTATAAAAAAATTCATACCACATAATTAAAAAAATTTTCATCTACAACTAAATAAGAAAAAATAATAGATTATAAATATTTTTTTGTATGGAATTATGTTTGAGTAAACAGGTTTTATGAGTGGGTGCAATTTTTTTTAAAAATTTTCCTAAGTATTTTTGAAAATATGATTAAGAACACAAAAAGTGAAATTAACATTAAGGAGTCAAAACTTTGGAACGCTCTCCTGATCAAATTATGGGGATCATATTTTCCAGAGAGGGTTGCCACTCAAATCAGAAAAAACAAATTTCCTGTGTTTTCCCAGTACATATACGCAATATATTAAGAGGAAACACAATTACTGTGCTCTTTTGTGAGCTATATTAGGCAAACCACATTTATTAGTTTTAATGGCTGGAAAAACAGCTGAGCATACTTAAATAATGCTTTAGTAAATGAAATAGTTTAGTATAGCTGAAATATCATGGTTAAATATCCCATACATTACGCTTTGAGTGGTTACTATTTTTTAAAAGATAAAAATAAGAAACAAAATTCCTCGTATTTTCCCAGTTTGTAAAGAAAAAAGAAAAATCCCTGTTATTTTAGGTGATTTTTAAATTTCTGTATTTTCCAGGTTTTTCCTGTTCTTACTGTGGAGTGGCAACCCTGCCAGATTGCGGCTACCCCCTATATTTGGAAGGTTAAGAATGAAAAGATGCAAAAAAACATATTGCAGAGAAAATACATTTTTCTGTTTGATTTCGCAACTTAATTAATGACTAGCACAGGGGCGTACGCAAGGGGGGGGGTTAGGGGGTTAACCCCCCCCCCCTTGAGCTCAGACAAAGTGAATTTACAAAATAATACAGACAAAAATAAAAATTTTAGTAGAAATTTTGCGGGTTATTATTTTTTAAGACTATATATTTTTATTTGCCTTATGCCTACTTTTTTTTTCTCACGGTATTTCTCAGAATACTAATAAAACATTTACTATAATAGGGTTGTATTTTTGAAACCAAATTCACGTGATACTGTTACGGGCGAGCCCCGATCACTGGTTCCTTTCTGACCTGCCAGTCGCGATAGTTTTCGAGACTGGCTGGCATTCGCGAGGTCTGGAATCCTCGACGTTCTGTCGTCTTTGAGACAATTCGAGAATTTTGTAGATGCGGTTAAAAAAAATTATATGAAAGGGGGCTACATTTATTTTCGATTTTAGTCAGACTAAGAGTTATCTCTGCCGCTTGTCTGTCTTTCGGAGCTTGTTTCTAAATCTGTTTTGTTTTGGAGACACTGTGCTCGTTGAAGTTAATCATTCCAGCTCGAAACTTTGAGATCGTAGCTTAGCGGATATTTCTGTGCCAATATATATGTATATATTTTTGCTGTTCTTGGATCTTTAGGATGTCAAAAAGCAAGAATTTAACAATTTTTGATTACCTTGAGAAAAAATCATGACCTGAAATTAGTGAGGTGACAGCATCTAGTACCAATGTAAGTTTTTCTGTTGAACAGAAATGTGATACTTCCGTTGAAGAAAACGTTTCTAGCGTAACAGAATCTGATGAATGTGAAAGCGGCCCTCAAAGTGTTACTTCCCACCCATATGACATTGGACTTTTTTCAGAAGATAATACATGCAAGGATAAAAAACTGGATATACTTAAAAATGTTTGGGAACCCAATCCAGCATTTGTTTTTCCTGAAAAAGGAAAAAGAAAATTGAAATTTCAGTATAAATGGCTTTATCGCTGGAATTGGCTTGCATATTCAGAGGTTAAGGGTGGTGCTTTTTGCAAATTTTGTGTACTTTTCGCCCCAAGTGGTGCCGGTTCTGGAAAGCAACCTTTAGGCCAACTGTGCAATGTAAAATTTGACAACTGGAAAAATGCTGTAGAGCGATTTTCTGAACACGAGAAATGTCTTTATCACAAAAAATCGATCGAAACTGCTGGGACATTAAACGATATTTTATTTGGAAAGATGAAACCTGTGGATGAACAAGTTGACAGTGCAGCAAGCAGAAGAAAATTAGAAAATAGAAAAAACATTACTCCAATCATTGAAACCATCCTATTTTGTGGAAATCAAGGTCTCGCTCTAAGAGGACATAAGGATTCGGGAATAATTGCTGAACAACCAGGTGAAGAGAACGACGGAAATTTTCGGGCATTGCTTCGTTTCCGGAGTAAAAACGATTCGACTCTTAAGAACATTTTAGAGTCAAGCAGAAAAATGCTCAGTATACCAGCCCTCGATTTCAGAACGAAGTTATTGAGGTTTGCAATATTTTAATCCTGCAAAAACTAGTCAGCAAGATTAATGATGCAACTTGCTTTTCCATTCTTGCAGATGAAACAACTGATATTGCAGGTATAGAGCAATTATCATTATGCGTTCGATATGTCGATAAAGAAAATTTTAACATCACCGAACAGTTTTTACAATTCATTCTGGTGCATGACTTAACCGGAAAAGCAATAGCAACAACAATATTAGACCAATTACAGTCTAAGAAAGTTGATATAAAAAAGTTACGTGGACAAGGGTACGATGGTGCTGCATCAATGAGTGGAAAAATTAATGGATTGGATTGGATTGAATGTAGGGTTTAGTGGCACAAAGTCCAAAAGAGGACATGCTGCGCCAAACAATACGGTAAAAACAGTTCATAAGACATGATGCGTGCAACACTTAGTTATTCGTAGGAAAAATTAATGGTGTACAAGCCCACGTAAGAAGTATTGTCCCATCAGCACTCTATGTACATTGTTCTGCTCATAGCCTCAATTTGGATGTATCAAATGCATGCGAAATAACTGGCATTAGAAATTGCTTAGGGACAATTAAAACATTATACGACTTTTTAAATACGCCAAAAAGACAGTATGTCCTATCTTCAGCAATAGAGGAGATGGAAACCAGCTCTAAGAGGGAGAAAATTAAACAGCTATGTGCAACCCGTTGGATGGAAAGATACGACTCAGTAACCGCTGTGGTGGAACTTTTCGAGCCTATCGCCGAAACACTACAAAAATATCAGAATGGAAGGATAAGGTATCAGCTACCCAGGCTAATTCTTTACTGTGCACAGTATCTAATTGCCAGTTCGTAATATCTCTTTTGTGCATTTACAAAGTTTTTACCATAACAATCCATCTCTGTAGATACCTACAAAAAACAAGCATAGATTTGATAGAGGCAGTGAGTCTTGCAGAAGATGTCATTAAAGATCTAAAATTAATGCGTGAAAATGCCACTGAAACATTCTCTGAAATATTCAGCTCTTCTTCTCTTATGCTAACAAGCATTGGATCTTCCACTTCCATGCAAATCCCTAGAATAACAGGAGAAAAATCGCGATAATTTTCCCTCATCGACACCGGAAACATATTTCAGAGTTAGTGTTTTTATTCAATTTATAGAAAATTTTATAACACAATTAAACGTAAGATTTGTATCGGATCGTGATATTTTGAAAGGATTTCAATGTCTTCTACCTGCCGATCCTTTCATTTGCCAACCTTCAAACATAAAGGCTTTTGAAGCATTAGTGGAATTTTACGCTGGAGAATTGGATACCTGTAAAGAAAGCCTTAAGTCTGAACTAAAACTCTGGTATAAAAGATTAAAAAGGATTAGTGAAGACGGAGGTAGTGTTCCAAAAACTGCGGCGGATGCTCTTGGAATGTGCAATAAAGATATAACACCAAACATTTTCAAACTCCTAGAAATATTGGTCGTTCTATCTGTTTCAACGAATGCAAACGAAAGATCCTTTTCGACTTTGCGCCGTTTGAAGACTTATTTACGCAACTCAACGGGAAATAATAGAATGAATGGATTGGCGCTCTTAAGCATTCATAGAAAATTTACCCAGCTGTCGAAGACATTTTAAACGAACTTGCAAAAAAACCCCGTCGTTTGGATATTACAGTATAAATCAATAAATTTTTAGCGTGTTTGTATACTGGTTTAATTCCCTATTTGTTGGTAAGTCATTTTTTAGTTAAATTCATTGGTTTTCTATGGAATATTCAGATTTATATGGTTATTATTTAGGTAGCTGTTACAGTATGAGTAGTTTTTTCTGGCTTGATTTATTCCTACTTTTTAATAAAAATAAAATATTTTACCTCTTATTATAAAAAAAAATTATATTCTTAAACTTAAAAAATAAAAACAAAATTTAACTAAACAATGTTGTCGAAATAAAAAGTCAAAATTCTCTAGCTGTCAAAATTAGGGAAGTAATAGTGCTTTATTACATACTCGAATTTCTTTTAGTAATTTCTGAAAATTATGACCCCCTCCTCTTGAAAAAATTCTGCGTCTACTGCCTGGCAGTACACACTGCTTTGGCCTAATACACTGCTTTGGCCCGTGCTTCAGGTAAAAGGAAGGTGCTTATTGGCCTGTATGCATCAACCGAACGTCATCTGTTGGCTTGGGTCTAGTCCGGGGTCACTTACTCGTTAAAGGTGGAGATTGCTTTAGGGGTGCCTCGTTAGTCAGCATCAATGTTCAAGTAACAGATTGGTCTCAGTACCTATCTGTTATTTGCATCCCCTAAGTTGGACTCCGTGGTGGGTGGTGCTGAAGATGGAAAGATTTCTATGGCTGAAGATGGAAAGGTGTTGAGTTCCGCACACCACTTCATAAGCAGCGGAACAACACTTACACGGCACGCATACTATTACGAACTAGCCACTCCCTCTATCGGAGATCCACTGAAGCAGTAATAAAATGTAACCGTAACTCTTTACGCTTAGAACTGTTCTATGTTTATTTTTAGGCGAGGAGAAGTCCAAAGGAGCAAACGCTCCGATTCAAATTCATTATGCAAATTCCTCTGTAATTTTTCTGTAAATAGTCTTCTTTATAACTAATTAAACTCCTATTCTTATGTTAACTATTTCAGTTTTATTAAATTTCATCGTTTATTAGAAGAAAAACGGTCTCAAAAAGTTATTAGGTCACACCCGGACAATTAAGAACTGTAGGAAAGTAAGCTTTTTTACCTTAATATTATTATTAGTTTGAAAAGAAGAGAGGTTATTTTACATTTAGTGGCATCCCTGCCGGGATCTGGCCTTTCTTGAGGAATAAAAATAAGTTAACAAACGAGAAAGAATAGGAATCGAAAGTGAAAGTAATTGTTTATAAAACGAGCTCGTCAGAATCGATTGATTGATTGAATGTAGAGGTTTTATGGCACAAGATCCAAAGGAGGATATGCTGCGCCAAACAATTTGTTGAGTCAGATCTAATGGTAAATTACACACAATTATTTCATTGTCATAAATTAAATGAGACTAATAAAATTGTTTATCTCAAGACACGTATTTTTAAAAAAGTTCATCAAAATCGATAAATAGGGTAATTCTATAAAATACACATTTAAAGTAAAACGGTTCATGAATAAGAAATAAGAGTGAATAAAATCAGATAAAACAGTTATATACAATTTAAAATGCCAATAACTCGCAGAAATGCGAAAATGTTAGGATGATGAATTTCACCTAACAAATCACATAAAATAGAGTGCTGTTAAAAAGGGTAAGACGATGTCGGTTAAAACAAGGACAAATGGTTAAAATGTGATGAACCGTAAGTAAAACATTACAAGAGTCGCATTTGGGAGGAGATTCTCCAAACAACAGATGAGTGTGGCCGATTCTGAGACGATTTAGCTTTACATCTGCATTACGTAGACGCAATACAGGTAATGGATCTATATATGGTTTGATGTTATAGAGTTTATTTTGAGTTTGAAGGTCCCAATGCTGTTGCCAAAGGGACGAGATGAGCTGCCGAACATGAAGTTTAATGTCTGAGAATGGTACAGATATTGTTAATTCAGTAGTTGCAGATCGTGCTGCAGAATCAGCCAACTCATTCCCTGGTATACCGACGTGACTTGGTATCCAGCAAAATGAAATATCAAATCCCTTCTTGTGAAGAGCGATTAATAAATGATTAATGAAGCATAAGATTGGATGAGTATCGCTGCGAAAATTTTCTAACTGGCTCAAAACGCTCTTACTATCGGAGTATATCAAATACTTTCGTTCGGAGCGTGAAGAAATCAGCCGCAATGCCAAAAGGATGGCAACAGATTCAGCAGTGAAGACGGAGCAAATATCTAGGATCTTGTAGCTATGAGTATCATCAGCGATGATGACACCACAGCCTACGTACCCCGCCGATTTTGATCCGTCAGTATATACAGGCACATACTCAAAATATTGATGACGATGAGAATTGAATATTTGTTGACAAATGACGGATGCAACATTAGATTTACTGTACAACATAAATGGGGAATAAAATTGATATGGTGCGATGATCCAGGGTGGTATGAGAAGGTGATCTACTGATTGTGTTGTTATGTCACAAATGTCAAATGTTCGTATGATTGAGCGCACTCGAGCATGGAATGGACGGACGTGTGAAGGTCTAGCGTCATACAATCGTTCCAAGCTTAATGGAAAGACATCTTGCTTTAGAGGATGAGATTTGTAGGACTTCACACGATAGTAATATGCCAATGACAACTTCATGCGACGTAAATCGAGAGGTGATTGGTGACAAATAACATAAACTCTCAACTGGTGAAATGCGGAATGCACCACTACATATACGTAAAGCCGTATGATGTACTGTATCTAAACGCCTTAAGTTGGAAGCAGTAGCAGTACCATAGACTGCACAAGCGTAATCTATACGTGATAGTATTAACGCTTTGTACAGTCTGAGTAGGGCGATACGATCCGCCCCCCAAGAAGTATTCGACAAAACGCGTAATATATTCAAAGTCTTCTCACACCGTTTTCTTAGATGTAAAATATGAGGTTTAAAAGTGAGTTTGTGATCAAATATAACACCTAAAAACTTTAATTCGGATACAACGGGTATAGTAATGTTGTTAATAGATATAACATGATCAAAATGTATTCTGCGTAATTTACAAAAGTGAATGCAAGAGCTTTTAGCGGGTGAAAGGGCATGACCATTTTGCTCACACCATTCCACAATTTTATTTACAGTCAACTGCAGTTGACGCTCAATGACGCGCATGTCAGATGCTGTACATGACACGTTCAGATCGTCAACATATAGTGAACCAAATACGGAAGGAGGCAGCACGTTCAAGATTTGTGATACATGAATAATGAAGAGTATGACACTTAATACACTGCCTTGAGGGACGCCTTCAGTCTGACTGAAGAGATCAGAAAATGTAGTTCCCAGCTTGAAGAACTTGATGCGGACATTAATTCGGCCATGGATTATCGCGAAAGAATAATTACATGGAAATTTAGAGCAAAAAAGAAAATAAACTCACAATTATTGATTCCAAACGAAAGCACAAAACAATCTACATCTCAAAACGAAACCACACCCGATTCAAGTTTAAAGAACACTTTAGAAAATATGTTTCAAGATAAAGTTCAAATAAATCTACCGAAATTATCAATCCAAAAATTCTATGGAGATATTAGCCAATGGCTTAGTTTTTCGAACTCGTTCGAATCAGCCATACACAACAACAATTCGTTAGATAAAATTAGCAAATTCAATTATTTGAAATTTTACTTGTCGGTAACAGCGCTTCAGACTGTCGAAGGATTTGCTATAACGGCTGAAAATTATGATAATGCTATTAAAATGTTAGAAGATAGATTTGGACGCATGGAAATTTTAATCGACACCCACATGAATAAAATTTTGAATATTTCCCCCTTAAAAAACTCCAGTGATGTGAAATCATTCCGAAAGCTTTTCGATGCGATTCAAACAGAAATTCGAAGCTTAGAATCGCTAAATATTTTAGCCGATACCTATGCTGTCTCCCATGTTATTAAAAATGATTTGGTTTTTGAATTTAATAAGGAGATTAAGAATTCCTCATGTAATACAAAAGATATACTAGAGTTTCTATCTAAAATTTTAATTGCTAAAGAGCGTTCATCTTTTTTAGCCATTTGAAATAAAGGTCAAAAAGAAAAACCTACTATTTCTTTCACTCCGCGGTATAGAAATGAACATAAGAATCAAAAAATAATCACCGGCGCCGAATTGTTTTGTTCTTCGGAAGTAAAAAATCATAAATATTCATCAGATTGCGGTTTCTGTCGTAAGTCACACAGAAGTGATCTATGTCCGCTCGCTTTAAAATTGAGTTTAGAGGAAAAGAAAAATATTTTATTTAAGAATGGCGCTTGCTTTAAACGTACTTCCTTTTCTCACATTAGCCGTCAATGCAAAAATAAAAATATTTTATGTAAACATTGCGGACGTGGTCATGTTTCGATTATGTGTTGTAGTTTAAATAATAAGGAAAAAGAAAAATCTAAATATGAAACAAATTATAATATGTCAGAAAATAGTGTTTTAGCTAATAATTCTAGTTATAAAGAAATTCTTTTGCAGACTTTAATTGTATGCATTAATGTGAATGATGTAGATTATTATGTTAGAGGGATTCTTGACACTGGGTCACAAAAAAGTTACGTCAGTAAATTTATTGTAGAACCTTTAAAATTGAAGTGTTTAGGTGAAGAATCTGTGAATCACGGCCTTTTCGGAGGAATAGTTAAACAAGAGACCCATAAAAGATATTGTATAGAATTAAGTAATATTGATAAGAGTTTTTCTTTAAATGTAAATGTAATGGAGCAGGAGAAAATTTGTATACCATTACCGAAATTAAACGATGAATTGAAGAATTTTGGAATTTATATTAGTGATATTTTCATCAATGACAATGTTTGTTTGTGTGAAAAAGATCCGAAAGAATTACATTTTCTCTTGGGAGCGGATGTAGCTAGCAAAATCTTTACCGGAGATATTAAACATCTTAGTAAAGGACTATTAGCAGTAAAAACAAAACTAGGGTGGACAATAATGGGCAAAATTGATAATAACGATTCGAAAATGGAAAATTCTTTGTCAAGTTTATCGTTGTCTTTGCATGTTTCCGATTCTAAATTAACAGATTTATGGCGTTTAGACACTTTAGGAATTTCTGCACGAGAAGAAAATCAAACTAAGAGTTTACTAGAGGAAGAGACCAAAAAGCATTTTGCGAACACGATTAGAAAAGACAAAACTGGTAGATATGAAGTTTCATTACCTTGGGTAGTAGATAGTTCCATTTTGCACAATAACCGTTTTATAGCCGAAAAATGTCTCGTTAAAACAGAAAATAAGCTAATTAGCAGGCCCGGACTGGCCAGTAGGCAGACCGGACAAATGCCCGGTGGGCCGGTCTGACCTGAGGGCCGGTTGGGCCGAACCAGCAGCGCAAATTTTTTTTATACATTGCATGAATTTCAAATAATATTGCGCAAATAATAATAATATTAAATAACATATTTATGATACATGTAGTAGTAATACAGGGTGTCTATAAAAGAACTCCGGGGTTTTAAAAATTCATATCTCACTAACTATAGAAGACAGCAAAATTTAGTCGATTTCTCTGAAAAGAGTAGCTCAAAAAGTTTTACTCATACCAATTGGGAATGTTTGTATCAACTGTTGCCGGCGCTGCAGGGCGTTGACCATGAAATGACGTCGCGAAATTTGAAATGATGGCGACTCCGCAACAAAAGGCTCAATGTGTTATTCGGCACATAGAAACGAAGTCTTTAGTTACCGTACAAAGAAACTTTCGACGTAACTATGGTGTTAACCCGCCTTCTGATAAAACCATTCGTCAATGGTTCAGTGCATTTAAGGAAACAGGAAGTGTTTTTGGAAGCAAAAGTCGCCGGGTAGGCCGAGTGTGTCTCAAGAGAAAGTGTTAAAAAACTTAAAGTTACTGAACATTAAAAAAAACTTAAAAATGTAAGCTTTTCAGACATGTATAAAACATGTATGTATGTTTTTTATTTCATTAAAATATTTTGCCTCAAAACCCCGGAGTTCTTTTATAGACAGCCTGTATTGTTTTAATGTACAGGGTGATTCAGACCATGCGTGCCACCCATTTTTTTCGAGAATGGAGCAAATAATCGATTTGAAATAAAAAATCTAACAACTAAATCGACCCCAAGGAATTCAATAGTGATATTGCTAATTCCCCGAAGTACCGAAATTTGAACACAATTTTGATTTTTTAAATGGAAACCTGTATCTTATTTGGCATCACTGGAGAGGGTTTTCGAAAAAAAGTAATTTTTACTTGAAATTTTTTTTATATCTCTTGCCGTTCTCAAGATAACAGATACGAAAAAATTCTGATTATTTACTTCAATTTATCATTTTTACCAAAAATAATTAACTTAAATTATCAAAATCGCTTCAATTTTTTTAAAAAAAGGGAAGAAAAGCACAAATGTGTTTCAATGAAGGTATAAGACATTATGAAAAAAAATTTTTTTTTTTTATGAATGTGTCAAAATCTATTTAATATGTATTTTTTCTTATCTATTATCTTGAAAATAGTAAGAGATATTAAAAAATATTTTAAGTAAAAGTTACTTCTATTCAAAAACTCTCTCCAATGATGCCAAATAAGATATAGGTTTCCATTTTAAAAATCAAAGTTGTGTTCAAATTCTGGTAATTCAGGCTACTTGCGGGAATTAACAATATCACTTTTGAATCCCTTGGGGTAGATTTAGATATAAGATTTTTTATTTCAAATCTATTATTCGCTCCATTCTCGAAAAACATGGGTGGCACGCATGGTCTGAATCACCTGTATTTTATAACTTAATATTAAATTAGTTCCTGGAGATACTGTTAGATGTCGTTGTTGACACATGATAAAATCAAATAAATAAATAAATGTCCGACTGTGAGTCTTTAGTGTTGTATAAGATTCTCTTTCTTTATTATTTCCAGTATTGCACAAACGTGAACTTTTATTTTATCCAGTAGAATTTTCTACAGTGTGTGACTCTTCACTAGACTTTTAATATAATGTATTATTTCTTTTTGTGTGTTTTTTAAATTCTATTTGGTAAGTACCTATTTTTAATTTTTATTTCTATATTGTATAGGTATTAAGTTCCAGGGGTTTCCTAAGGATCGTTATCGACCCCCAACCGGTCGAAGGACCTTTAAAGGGGGTCTATAAGGACGAAGGGGTTATGGGGGCCTATTGTCGAATTTATACCGTACTAAAACATTAAAAGTAAAAACTGGTTTAACCTCAGAATTCAATAGCATATCTATTTGAATACACTATACACTTCATTGTCTTCTAGTAAAAATCGTAATAAAGTTGATATTTGTTAGTATAGCAAATTGTCTAATACATATTGCATTTATTCATGTCATATTTTTTCATATTTTGATTGGAAAATTAAAGAATTTTTATGAAACAGCTATTCTTAATGGGCTCTTAATCTTGTAAACTGCTAAAGATAAATGTCTGTTACTAAATGTCTGTCATTTTCAAACGCAGATATGTCACATTGATTACAAGTTTGGAGACTATACAACAAAATTCAAATTTCAAGCCATATATCCGTGCAAAGGCAAAAATATTTTTAGAATAATTTTGCAAATATGAAACAGTAATCACCACCAAAATATTCTCAAGAATATTTGAATTAACTACACCGCTCTCCCAATATTTGCAAACCTCTGGTTTAGACATCTTAAAAGCTTTTGGAATGGTATCACAAACGTGTTCAGAACTAAAAAAAATAGTGAGAGATTTTGAAGGTGTACAAAAAGTTAGATGATTTTATTATTCGCGTAAATAAGGAATTTGAAAAAAACTGAAACTGAAATAGAAATTCAAACAAAGTTTCCACAAAAAAGAGTGAAGAAAAGAAAATTCATGCCAGTTGAGATAGCGTCGAATGAAACCACTGCATTTAAGATAAACATCCATAACATTATTTTCAGCACAGTTGTAGCGTCAATGGAACGCCGGTTTCCCGCAAATGGAAAATTGTACGCTGATATTTCCTATCTAGATCCGAAACATTAATGTTACTGAAATACGTCTTAACAAGCTTCAATCTGGCGAACTAAATGAGTTAAGCAAACTCTTGCTAAAATTTGATGAAACAGCTATAGGTGAAAATTTGCGGATTGAACTAAAAAATTTAGCTTTACATTGGAAAAAACTGAAAAATTCAGACCTAGAAGATTGTAAAAATAATAAGAGAAGATCATTCAAATGAAGATAATAACGACTTTACTTTGGAAACACAAGAAGAAGTAAGTCTAAAATGTGAAACACGCAGTGCATGCAAAAATTGTGTTATTTGTTGCTACAAGATATTACAGATATTCAATTTATTGACCAATTCTTACAATTTAATTGGTCCAGCATTAAATTTTTTACTAGCATTGTCAATAAGTCAGGTGGCTTGGGAAAGATCATTCTCCACATTAAAAGTAATTAAAACTCGAATGAGGAGTACTTTATCTTTGGGTAATTTGAATGCTCTCATGGTAATGGCAATAGAAAACGATCTATTAATGAAATTAGATAGCGACGACAGAATCGATAAAGTGGCAGAAAATAGTGAGCTTCTTCAAAAGTCATTAAATTAATATTTAATTTAATGACTTTTGAAGAAGCATTAAATCTATTTTTAAAAAAATGTTTAGATAAATCATTCATGTATGTGCAGTATAATAAATATTTTTATTTACTCTTCATCTTTCATCATCTTTCACCGCAGAGGACCAAAATTGTGATGGCATGTCTTCGGATCATCCTCCGGGATGTTTCCCAGACCGTCGCCAATAGCCCAACGTGCAGCTCTAGTGCGACGTAAATTAACAACAACAACAACTTCATCTTTCACCTTTTTGATTTTATCAACCTATGTTTCCTCATAAGAACCATGTATTTTAAACTGAAATATATTCTATAAAGGATTATTAAGCAATTTTAATCTACTTTCTTACTTCGATAAATTAACTTACGTTCATGAGAATTTATAAGTAAAAAATGCCTAAAAATGATACATTGGGAGCCACGTACGCTTTGCGCACACGGTGTTTATCTGAAGTAGAGGGCCGATATCTCCAAAATGCCCGGGCCGATTTTAGATCCCAGTACGGGCCTGCTAATTAGTACAAATCATAGGGACGAATATCAGAAAATTTTTGAATTTTGGGAATCTGAGAATATTATTGAGGTGGTAAATGACAATAAGATTTCGGGAACTCATTACCTACACCATAGACCCGTATTTAAAGAAAACAATGAGACTAAGAAAATCCGACCGGTTTTCAATGCGTCAGCGCACACAAGTAACAAGCCATCACTTAATGATTGTTTTACAAAAGGACCAAACCTAATCGAAATTATACCCAGTATAGTGAACCGTTTTCGGAAATATCGAATAGGAATTTCGTCGGATATCGAGAAAGCATTTCTTCAGATTAATGTTAGAGAAAATGATCGCGATTTTTTGAGATTTTTGTGTTATGACAGTGAAAGAAATATTAGGGTTTATCGGCATAGGCGCGTTGTGTTCGGCCTTACATCAAGCCTCTACTTGTTAGCAGCTACGCTAGAACATCACTTGAACAATGTGCCAGAACATTTCAATCAAACAGCGGAGTTATTAAGATCATCTAAGATTTTACCCTCCAATCATCCAGTGGTACACCGTTTAATAATTGAAAAACACATCGAACATCAACATGCAGGAGTAACAACACTTATGTCACTTCTAAGAGAAAACTTTTGGATTTTAAAGTCAAGGAAGACCATACGTAACATTATAAGAACGTGCATCCAAATCGTGGATTGTGTTATTTACCTGTGCTATATACCGTGCTTTACACCTGAAACTGATAACATTTCTGTCAACGGAAGCTTTCATTCAATCCCTGAGGAGGTTTATTTCAAGAAGAGGCAGGCCATACATTATCTATGGGAGAGACTAGTTAGAATGATTAAACAAGTCTTAAGAAAAGTTCTGGGTCATGCTTCCCTGAACTATGAAGAACTTAATACAATACTATGTGAGTGCGAACAGATTTTAAATTCTAGACCAATTACATATGTGTCCGAAGATGCAAAAGATCCTTCTCCTTTGACACCTATGATGTTTCTCCATGAACTACCATCATCGGGAGTCCCAGATATTGATGAAATAGATGCAAAAGAACTTAGTCGTAGAGCCAAGTACAGACAACAACTTCGTAATGATTTGAGAAACAGGTTTCGTAACGAATATCTAGGACAGTTGAGACTCTACTCTGTTAAGAACAAAAGATTTGATAAAGTGAATGTTGGAGACTTAGTTCTTTTAGAGGAGGCCAACAAAAAGCGTATCCATTGGCCCTTAGCTAAAATTGTAGAGGTTCTACCCGGAAAGGACAATGTGATTCGCCTTGCTAAAGTCAAAACAGAAAACAGTGTTTTCCTCCGTCCTGTGCAAAGACTCTACCCTCTAGAACTTCAACCTGTAGAACTTGTCCCTAAAACCATCGAAAGAAAGGACCCACTTGATTCAACAATTCCTGTGAGTGACCAGAATGATGGAGCAGCCATTCAAAAGCCTGATATCCCGAGTGGCGATCGAACCAGCTACCCTATCACTTTTCCAGTGACCAGAGTTGGACGAGCTATTAGACCACCACAACGTTTGAACTTGTTGAGCTCTTCAATTATTTCAGACCTCAAGGTGGGAGAATATTACGAACTAGCCACTCCCTCTATCGGAGATCCACCGAAGCAGTAATAAAATGTAACCGTAACTCTTTACGCTTAGAACTGTTCTATGTTTATTTTTAGGCGAGGAGAAGTCCAAAGGAGCAACCGCTCCGATTCAAATTCATTATGCAAATTCCTCTGTAATTTTTCTGTAAATAGTCTTCTTTATAACTAATTAAACTCCTATTCTTATGTTAACTATTTCAGTTTTATTAAATTTCATCGTTTATTAGAAGAAAAACGGCCTCAAGAAGTTATTAGGTCACACCCGGACAATTAAGAACTGTAGGTAGGTAAGCTTTTTTACCTTAATATTATTATTAGTTTGAAAGGAAGAGAGGTTATTTTACACATACGCTCGTTATTTCATTATAACATTCACGAATCCTGTCTTACCAAACACATCATTTTCTAAGGTTTCACCATTCTTAATACACAAGGCTCTTCTCTCCGCACTGGGAGCACTAGCCTCAGTGAGAAAACTACGTTCCGGCGACCTTTTAGTGTAAACGACATCCGGAAAACAAGCCACTGCTCTATCCAATTCTACAACTATCTGTTCCTTTAATGTAACTGTCACTCCCCACAAATCTCTGAATACTGGTCGTGGAGCAATCTCTCAAGCTTAATTCGTAGATGATAATTCATAGACGATGAAATTATGATCTAAGAAAACCTGCGAGACCAGCAAGTTGTTGAGGTTTGCAGGATTAAGATTCGAAGGAGTGGCCAACTCATTCCAACGAATCATCTTATCCTTACGTTTGCCTCTCAAACATTACCATCAGCTGTTAAACTTGCATGGTATAATTGTTCTGTCCGGCACTATGTCTCAAACCTTTTTAAGGTGCTTTCAGTGCCAAAGGTTTGGACATTCAAAAGCATTTTGCCGTGGTACATTTGTTTGTGCTCGATGCTCTACTCCTGGCCATTCAGGCACTTCTTGTGAGTTGCATCCCCTTTGCATTAACGGCAAGGGAGCGCATGAAGCTTACACAGGAAGCTGTCCCAGATGGTCAGAGGAGAATGAAATTCAATCTGTTAAAGTATTGTAGAACCTAACCTTTAATGAAGCTTGCCGAATCGTTCCCGTCCGTACACCCAGTCGTGGCGTGTTGTATTCTACGGCTGCTAAGGCTTCAAGTTGTTCTGTCGGTACTCAGACTAATTCCCCGGCACTAACATCTACTAAAATTAAACCACCAACTCAAAAACCTCAATTTAACTTTACCACACCATCAACATCTAATAGGACCACCTCACCTCCACCTAACAAATTATCTAAAATAGACAAATTCGAAAAGGCCCGACCTTTTACGAAACAAATCCCTTAAAAAAACTTCCCCCAAGTCAAAAGCCTGGCTATTCCAGGAAGAAAAAAGATGTAAAGTTCGCTCAACCTGCCAATCAATCCACCTCTTCTGATTTACTGAAGATGGATTTTGAAGTAGAATTGTCTTTGCATTCTTCTGACGACGAATGCCTACTCGATTGACCTCTGGATATTGTCGTTAACTTTCAATCATCCTCTCATATTTCATAATGTCCATATGTTTCATGTTATGGAACTGTCGCGGTTTGCGAAATAAGAACCTCACGGAGGTGTTTCAATTTTAACTTCGAATGCATTACCATCTACTGACCTTTTATTATAAACCTCATTACAGGCTTGCATTGTCCATATCAATATTCTACTCACAATATGCACTGTTAACCTACCTCATCATGCATCCATTTCTCAAACAGTTATAGATCAGTTACCTTCGCCTTTTATTTTGCTTGAAGATTTTAATGGCCATAGTGAGTTACGGGGTAGTTCCGCCTCCAATGGCCGGCTGCGCAAAATTGAGCAACTCATCCATGACCATAGCCTCTGTTTGCTGAATCAGGGTGAAGAAACTTATTTTCATACTCCAACACGAGCAGTTCATTCCATTGATTTGTAAGGAAAAGTTTTCTATCTTCCTACTATGTGCGATTTTGGATAAATAAAAATGAAGTAAATTGGAGACATCACAACATTTAATATACACAGTTATTTACAAGTTAATATAAAATATATACATCCATTAATACTTTTACATCCCAATGTCTGGAACGTCAAGATAGTAATTATTATTGAGTTGTCTTAGCAATGCGTTGTTTTTATTTTTTATAAAACTAAATTTAAATACCTGTTATGTTATTGCTCTTGCGCACCACAGATTTAGCTTTATGTTCACCATCTCTTATCTTTTATAAACTTTTCTGTGAGTGATGATCTTCATAACAACGAACAGTTTCCTCTCATAATTTCGTATTTTACTACTGTTTCCATGAGCCCAAGACCATCAGCTCTTATATATCATCGTGCTAATTGGCTTTTCTTTGCTCAGATCACAGAGGATATTGTGACACATGATACTGTAAGTGCAGCTGTTGACCCTGTTACGTATGTAATTCTAAAAGCGGCAGAAGATAGTATACCAAAGTCGTCAACTTCACTTCCTCAACATTGCAAACCGTGGTGGAATTCGGAATGTGCGGCTGCTTATAAAGAGCAGAGATACTTGTGGAACATATTCCGACACTATCCCAACACTGCCAACGTTTTAGCTTTCAAACGGGCTAAAGCAATAGCACGTAAGGTCAGGCGCAATAGTCAGAGAGATTCTTGGTCCCGTTACAAAATCACATCGTCGACAGCTCCCAGACAAGTCCGGTCGAGAGTTAAGAAAGCTAACGGCATATGCTGTGAATTTCACCTTCCGGTGTTGGAGAAAAACGGTACAATTTACTCTTCTCCTGTTGACGTCTGTAATATGCTTGGTGAGGCATTTGCTGCTGTCTCTAGTCCCGAGAGTTACAGTTCAGCATTACAACATCACAAGCAGACCAACGAACGGAATAACATCCACTTTGGTACACGCCGTCTTTTCCTCTATAACAATAAGTTTAATTTTGAAGAATTACAACGAGCATTCTTGCGGTCTAACACTACAAACCTCGGTCCTGATGGTATCACATGCTCAGCCAATTAGATCGGACGTCGTTGTCGAATGTCCTCGTTCTATTCAATAGAATATGGACGGAACAAACGTACCCGTCTGGTTGGCGTGAAGCTAGTGTGATACCCATATTAAAACCAGGTAAAGACCCTAAGGATCCTATTAACTATCGCCCTACAGCGTTGATCAGCTGTCTTGGGAATTTTAGAACAAATGGTCAACTGTCGTCTGGTATACTACCTCGAAAAAAATAATCTCATACCTGACTTCCAGAGCGGTTTTCGTAAGGGTAGTTTTGATAACATAGTTGCGCTTGAAATAAGAATTCGTAACGTTTTTGTCTGACGTAACCATTTCATCTATCTTCTTTGATATTGAGAATGCTTACGATGGGACATGGCGATACAGAATTTTGAAGACACTTTACGACATAAGACTTCTTGGAAATCTGCCCATCTTCCTCATGAACTTTCTCTTGAAGCGGTATTTTGGAGTAAAACTTGGATCCACCTTTTCTGATCCTTACACTCAGATTGAAGGTGTCCCATAAAGCAGCGTTTTAAGGGTCACATTATTCATCATTCATATTTCCCCAGTTTTAAACATATTGCGACCTACTGTCTTTGGCTCTCTCTATGTTGATGATCTACACAGCTCGTGCTCAGGATCCAACATGAGAGCCATCGAGCGACAATTGCAAATAGCCGTAAATAAAACTTTAGATTGGTGTGATCATAATGGCCACACCCTTTTACCTTCTAAAAGTTCGTGCATTCATTTCTGCCGGAAACGCAATTTGCATAATGATTCCGTCATCTCTTTTCATAACATTGCTATTCCAGTTGGGAAGCACACAAAATTTCTAGGGGTCGTTTTCGATAACAAACTAACTTTTATCACTCATATAAAGCAATTAAGAAAACGATGATGTGAGCAGAAATTAAATATGCTGCGTGTGCTGTCGAATACGTTTTGGGGAGCGGATCGCCAAGCCTTACTGCGGATTTATCAAACCTTGATACTATCGAGGCTCGATTATGCATGTGCAGTTTATGTTACTGCAACAGCTTCTAACATACGAGTCTTGGACACAGTACACCACACTGCTTTACGCATTTCGTACATCCTCTGTCAAAAGTTTATATGTTGTTTACCATCATCTGCCACTAGGCCGACGTCGCATGGAGATGTCGTTCACTTATACTTTCGTATCGTGTCAACTAAATCTCATCTATTGAAGCATGATGTTATTTCATCAAGTACTGTATGTTGCTAGACCGTCACATACTCGCCCATTTCATGCTCGCTCATACAAGCATTCGATATTTGTGAATTGCCTTTGCAATCAGCAAATCACTTTCTTATACCACCATGGACCATCTTACCATATCATTTTATTACACCATTTATGTTATTCAGTAAGACCAATGTTGCACCCTGCATTTTCCATCAACTCTTTATAGAACATCGTAATTAATATTCTGAATACGTACCTATTTTTACTGACTGGTCAAAATCTGCTGGATATGTTGGCTGTGGTGTCATCATCGCTGTGTGCGAGGACGTCTATAGCTATAAAATACCAGATATATTTGCTGCTTCTTTACTACTGAAGCTTTTACTATTCTTTTGGCAGTAAGCATTATTTCTTCATGCTCTACGCGGAGATATTGTATGTATTTACTCCGATAGTATGAGCGTTTTGGGCCAGTTAGATAATTTTAACAGTAATAATCATCCAATTTTATGTTTTATTTTTCTTCTGTTGATCACTCTTCATATAAATGGGTTTCGTGTGTTGTTTTGTTGGGTGTCAAGTCACGTTGGCATATCAGGAAACGACCCAGCTGCTGCTCTCCTATCATTATCTGAGCCTTTCTCGGATGTTAAGCTGCATTTATGATCTATTACATCTTTATGGCAACAAAGATGGGACCTCCAAACTTTGAATAAACTACGTAATATTAAAACAGATTTGAACCAGTTGCCTGTGCTGCACCTCCGTAGTGCAGACGTTAAACTTACTCGAATAGGTCACACCCGGTTAACACACCTTTATTTGCTATTTGGAGAACCTTCTCCTCAATGTAATACTTGTAATGTTCAGCTCACAATTCACTACATTTTAATATTTTGCCCATGTTCGACAACGTTTAACCTTTTTGGGGAGTTCAATTTTATGTATACAGGATTTATTGAATGACATTCATCATCCTAATATTTTTGCATTTTTACGTGCCGTTGCTATTTTTAACAATATTTGAATGCTTTTAAGCATCTACAATTTTATTCAGTTTGCAAACATCGTATCATTTTACTCATTGTATTTTATATTGTATTCATACTCCTTTTACCTGAGTTTATTTTTACCTTTTATCTGATTTTATAAACTTATACCATTTTATCGATAAAAATTGTACAATGAAATTGCTGTATGCACTTTTACCTTAGCCCTTAAACTAATATACCGTATTGTTTGGCGCAGCATGTCCTTATTTGAACTTTGTGCCATTAAACCCTACATTCAATCAATCTCTTCCATGACTTTCAATTTATCTTTGATCTCCAATTCTTTTTATTAATTGTAACAAAATCAGACTCTACCGAATCATCTCATCTCAACTTTCCTCGCTTTCTTGTCATAGTGGATCTAAAAAGCAATATCTTTTCTATTGTATTGCCACCACTCATTGGAATCACACGTGCCATGCAATTAATTCTATTTATTTTCATGAATTTAATAAAATCAGTTTATTTATAAATCTTGAACAATTCAAGGTTAAATCTCCTTCTCCAGTTATTGTTTTCACATTTACACCACCAAATAAACTAAGCAAAATCTTTCTCTCAGTACGATACAATTTTCCTCCAATCTTGTCATTGTCCAAGCTTCAGAAGCATATGTCAAGACAGGCCTGACAAGAGTTTTGTAAATCAAGAACTTTGTTTTGTTAGAAAGAAACCAAGATTTAATAAATATCCTCAGTCCATAGGCAGCCCTATTTTCTTAAATATCAGTTATACTACTTACAATTTTAAACGTTCTAGGCGAGAACTTACTTATTAAATTCTAAACTGTAAAATAATAAAGGAGAAGAAATTTAATAAATTGCTCAAATAAAATCCTAGTTTCTGAACGTAATATTTAATTATTTGTAAATCAAAATTCGGTTGATAATTTCTGTTCTGTTAGGTTGAATAGATCAACTCACGTGCTCTGTTAGACCAACTCACGTGCTCTTAACTTTAATCTATCCTCCTGACCCTTAATATCCAAATTGGTTTCTCGTATTAAGAAAGCTTTTCAATTTAGTATTCTCACTACTCCTAAAAAGATTCAGTTGAAAATTTGATTTTTAGCACTGATAATTTAAATTCGCGACTTTCTGCTAATAATCATAGAAAAATTGAATTAACACTCAGTGCAACTATTCCTAAACAACTAAAATGTTCTCTTATATGTTTATAGCTTACAAGATTTTACGTTTTACCAAAATTTCAGATGGCTGGATCTTCTTTTATACCCAAACTTTTCTTATTTCTTATTTCTTTTATTATTTCATCTTATTTCAATTTATCACCACTTTCCAGTTTGAGTTCATTCACTGTTAAAGAAATCACATGATTTTGTTCATGAGCTTCGTACGCACAAATCTAATGAATCTCATGGTCTCTTTTGCTGTAATATCTTTATTCACTAACGTTCCCATTAATATTAATAATTGCCTCAAACAAATTACAAAAATTCCACTTTTGCCAAGATGAAATTGAAGATATAAAGCACATAACTCGCATTTGTTTAGTATAGTCCACTTTCACTTTTAATGGTAAATTTTATTTAATGAGGGAATATCTACTATTGATAATCCTCTCAGCTCTTAAGTAAGTTACCAGAATAAGCACTATTATGAATTGAATTGAATTAAATGTGGGGTTTAATGGCACAAGATAAGCACTCTTATGAAGTGGAACTCGGATTTATTTTTTGACGATAGGTTGACAACTGTTTCGCATTGATGGACAATGTTCCACAGACCAAGTTCTTTATATTATGACTCTTAATATGGTCCATGCATTCAGTTCACGTTTGCACAAAAAATATATACTTTCCTAGACGTTCTTAATTGTGATGAATTTCTCTGTACTGTTTATAGGTAAACACTATGTCTTCATAATATTTCATCCCATCAACCTTAGCAAAAGTTGCCTTATGCACGCTTGCTTTTCACACTTCTTAAATGTGTTCTAATAGCTATCTCCTGAGTAAAAGTTAACTCAAAGCTATTGATCGTGAATTTTCTTCTTATATTATCGATTCCATCAGTAGAAAATTAATCACGTAATCAAACAAATTCTTTAGTTTGAAGAATTTGATAGATTGATTTCACGATTTGAACTTTATCCAAAAATTACTCCCCAAATTGAAAAGATTTTAAAGAAACTTGGATTTAAAGTAGCTTTTCTCCCCTTTAAACAAAGTAAATTTCCCCAAACCCTGTCGTTGATATTAATAGTGAGAATACTTATCATATTTTTTGTCAATGTATCGTATTGAGTACAGCTCTCTTAATATGCATATCGACCTTAAATTTCGTCTTGAAAAATAATTCCAAAATAAGGATATAAAACGATCTTTTTCCATCCTAGATAAATGGAATTCTAAGCTTTCTGCTTCTAAAATCATTCAATTCTGCTCTTCATAATCCGACCTTGATTTCTGGTAATCATTTCACAGTTTGAAAAATTCTAAAAATTTAGCTAATGATCTTTCTAGTATCCCACCGTTTCTTAAAGTTTCTGAAATATATATTAATTTCATCCTTTTTTTTTACCCAGGGGTTTCTGCCAAACCCTATCACCCATTTCTTATAACTCTTCTTTTTATAAATTTTTTCTTACTTTTACTTAGTCTCTATTGTTTAAACCACTTTCTAATGTGTTTATCTCCATACTTTCGTGCAACCACTTGGTGTTTGGTAGTAATATATTTTTCATACTATGATGCATTTTTATTTTTAAGACTCATATTCAAAATAATCAAAACAGGATTACTTTTAAGCATTGCCATACCTCTTTTCCATGTGGTTTCACAGGACACTAAAGATTAAAAAAATAACCAAGAAAAATTACATATTTGATTCTACAAACTATATTTAATCTTAAGAATTAGAAATCGTAAAAAATTCCAATTTTTTAATATAAAAATGCTTATTATGAATGTGCTTATTATGAATTTATTGCCATGTCAGGCAATGAATTATTCATTTCTTTTGAATAAACTAGTCATTTTTTTTGTTTCGCAAGGTTAAATAAAATGATAATGAAGAAAATAACTGAAATAAATTGTTTTATATCTCATCCATAAAAGTATATTCATATTTTCATCAACCATACCTTCAATACGCTACGATATCCTCACTACGATTAATTTCATTAAATTTTCTCTGAAAGTTTTTTATTTATCTATTTATTTTTGAAAAAAATATTCTATTCCTTCGTTTTCTAATTTTGAGCTATAGAATCACCTAATTTCGTATTTAGTTTTCTCAATTATATCAGATTACATATCCCAGGCTTCAAATCCTTTTTCTTCAGTCAATTGCACTTTTCTGTTAGAGAGCATTTTAGAGAATATTTAAAAACTGAAAGATACAGTATTAAAATCTTCTAAAATTCCAAACAAGTATTTTTTAAAAATTAATTTTACTTACTTGAAAGGATCTGTCACTTTTAAACTGATTTGTTTCTACATTTCCATAAACTGTTCCGCTTTTAACTATTTTAATTATTTTGTTGATAATTAGTGTTGTTTCACTTACTAAACTCATTTTACAGTTTTATCATTTACTATAGAGTCTGTTGTTGTTACATATGGCTTTATTGGAAATATTAATCCATATACAATGTTTAACTTTAAGTGGACTTAAACAAGGAGTAAAAAGGAACAAAATTACAATAACAAACAAAGAAAACACATGGCAAACACATATTAATACAAAAAGAACACATAGAAAAAATTAAAGTAAGAAAAAAAAAATATATATATATATACAGTGAAGAATGAGGAGTAGTCTTTACAGAGAGTTCATGTGATCTCTGGCATCACAGTAAAGTTTACACAGATCACCCCGCTCTTGGGATTGTTAGTCCAGTAAAGGGCTTACAAGCAAGTGGTCTGAGTTCATGGTTCCCGAATTGCAGATTTGGCACTCACTAGATGGAAGGATACCTATTCTGCTGAGGTGCTCCGCCAAGCAGTCATGGCCTGTTGAGAGTCTGAAGCTTGCCATAGCCTTCTTACGAGGACTGTGACAAGATTTTTTTCATACTGTTTTGAATGTTAGCCCAGGGTTTTCCAGTGGATTTTACTGCTTGGTTGAGCTTTATGTTGGTCTTAAGTTTCTCGGAAAATTGTTTTTTAAGGGAGTCTGGTGGAATCGGTTTATTACATTGTGGTTCGAGTGTCCTTTTCTTGGCTAGTTGGTCTGCATTTTCATTGCTATTGATTCCTACATGCGAAGGGATCCACGGGAACATAATAATTTTGTTGGCATTCTCGAGAAAATTAAATTATCTCTAATATCTGAAATAGTCTGAGTATCTGAATCATGGTTTATGGCAACTGCCTGGTCTTTCTTTTTGTCTTGCTATTTATCTTTCTCTTTATTATTCATGTCATATTTCAGTTTTGTAGGTCCAAAAAGATTCTTTAGGTTTTATTGGCTCTACAAAATCTCTTATCCATTTCATTTTAATGCATTTATTAGTATTTTTATTATTACGAAAAAATCATTTCTTAAAATAATTTTTGTGTACTATTTTACAAATATTTTCATGCATGTATTAAATTGAATATTCGTTGTTGATTTTCTACCGTATCTTTTACTTTTAGCCAGTGACATCCATGAAGTTGATAGATGATGCTTTCATAAAAACCATCTACTTTATAGTATGCTTTACCTAATTTTAACTTCTTTTTTTGTTCTCGAATCTTGTAAATTTAATTGAATTAAATGTAGAGTTTAATGACACAAAGTCCACGAAAGGACATGCTGTGCCAAACGAACGGTTTTAAAATAAATCTTAAGTAAAATGCTTAATTTCTCTTACTAAAATCACATGGAGCTTATAAAACTAAACAAGACGAAACAGACTATTCAAAAGTGAATAAAATCAGATAAAATGTAATAACAGTAAAACACCATAAACCAGTTGCATTCGAAACTAACCAAAACATGTTGGTATATGGTATATAGTTTAGATAAATAATCTAACCAAGCTACTAATCTATACTTCATTGATATTTTTGAAAAATATTTTCAATATCAATTGTTATATATTTTGAATTGTTAATAGCCATAAATATACTCGCAGAACGAAAAAAAAAATGTAACAAAGGAAAGTAAAATGCACTATTTTTTACCGTTTCATATCCTTTCTGACAGAAATACCCTTTGTTAAATATTTCTCAATGTTGAATTGAATTGAATCTACAAATCTTTTGTAATTACCAATCACTTCCCGAGAAATCAAATTGTTTCCTTGATAAACAGTAAACACACACTTAACAAGAAATTAAAATTTTTTAATTGGAGATGGTATTCTCAATTTTATCTTATGAATAAAGGCAATAATTAAATACTCAATGATTTAATTCGTGTTTTACTCGTTGTCATTACTTTTAAAATGTGTGATATAGCCTTATATGACTCTTGCACTAAGTGACCTTACTTTAATAAATGAAGACTATGTAGCCTATATAAACAGCATTATTGTTACTGTCTAGACGAAATAACCATTCATATTTTTAATACTAAATTTGTTTTCCTTTCAATTACAATTATGGTTTACTTCATTAGTTACTATTTTTTTTATTAGTTTTGAAATTTAAAAAAAATGTATTTTTCTGTATAAGTTTCTGACGAACAGTAAAAACATGATCTTTTTTTCGTTTATTAATAGTTTTTTAATACAATCATATCTGCAAAATGGACTCTTTTTTAGAAGCATCATTCTTCTTCGTTGTTCTCTTACAAACAAATATACACTTCTACCTCTTTTTGTTTACATAAATCATTCTTTACAACTTTTATATTTCATTTTTCCAAATTCATGCTTTTAAGGAGTTTCTTCACTTCTATTAATCTTATATTTACTTTTTAAACATTTTACATTCATAACTTTTATTTTTATTTGGCATATTATGATTATCTAAACATTATTTTACATTTACTTAGTCTGAAACTCTCCTTCACAATTAGAATTTTATAAAAAACATCCATCACATTGTAATATGCATTTATGCATGTATTTTTTATCATGACTATTTTGCAATATTCGCAATTTTTTTTTAATTTAAAATCCTTTGATAATAGTTATAACATCAAAATGATTTAGATTTTTCAATACGTAAAAATACAGGTAGATTTTTAAGTACTATATATTTTTTCATTCGAAGTTTCTCTACACAGTATATATCACATAATATATAATAACTGTATATCGCATAATTCATGTAATTTTTCTGCCAATAGTTTTTGTGATTTAATACAGTCCTTGATTGATATGTTTTAAAGAGCTTTTTAATAATTTAATTAATCACATGACAAATCATGATTTCGTTTTGAAAGGGCTGTTATAAAACTAGCTGAGCATAAATTATCACAATCTATTATTTAAATAATTCGAAATTGTTTCATCATTTACTACTTTTAGATGCTTAACACTTTTTCGTCATTCAAATCATATTAATATCAATCGTACATTGAGTGATATTTGATTTTTTTTAAATTTTATATTATTTCTTATTTCTAGCAAACTCGAAAGTTTTTTCTGTAACCATTAATTTTGGGTAAAAGAGTTTACGTAATAATGAGTTACGCATTGAAAATGTCTACTTTTCTACCAATCTTTCCAATAGTCTTTATTTTCTAAATAAGTCTTGAAATATTTTATTAACTTGTTTAGTTATATTATATTTTCGATGTGCTATACATTTCTTATATATTGATTGATTTCATAATCTGGAATGAAAAAGAAAATAAAGATCTATTTCTGTTTTATTAAAATTATTATTTATACATTTTTCTGGTTTTTGATTTTTAAAATCAGTGTTATGGAATTTCCAAAAAGAATCAAATATTTTTTTTTATAAATATTTTCTTTTCCATACAATTTAATGCATGTAAATTTAATAAATCAATTATAACAGGTTTATAAATGCAATTCATATATAGTTTGTCACTATTTTAATCCAGAATTTATTTTAATTTTTATTTTACTCCCACTCTTTACTTTAATGTTTAATTCTTTTAAAGTAGTAAAATTTTCTTCAAATGACGTTCTCTATTTATTAGGAAACATTTTTTTAAACGTATTATTTGACTATCAACATATTTATCTGTTAAAGAATTCCATCATCTTTTCTTTAGGATATCTCCATATTTTTAGGAATATTTCACAAATCGTATAATTTATTTGCAAAATATTTGTAATCTAAACTCTTTCAAAGTACATGAAATCGAAAAATGTAAAACACATTTATTTTAAATGTAAAATTTAAATTTTTTTTTAGCTTTCAGAAATACTAACTCTTAATGGGTAGTATTGTTTGAAAAACTGTTCAAAATCTTTCATATCATAATAATATTTTTCTTCTTTTGAATCATACAACTACTTTTTTTTTTTTTATATGTTTAGATATTTCCGGATGAACCCTTCCAGCTCCCTTTCCAATAACAAATTTACTAATTTTTTATTAGAAAAACAAATTAGTAAGTCATTATCTTAAAACCAAATCTAGCAACTTGCAAGGATGATATTCGAATAAACTTTTTTCACGCCACTTCGTGGTAAAATCTAATCGCTTCGTACGACTCTGAGGGCTGAGTGGTTTGATGCTTTTTATTCGATAAATTTTTTTTATGAGCAGTATTGATTAAAATAGGAAGATAAGTAGTCACTCTTCTGATTCTTTTCATTTGGGAGCAATTTTAAATTTAACTTAGTTATTTTTTTATTATTCATTACTTTTTTTATGACTATTTTATTTTTTGCTTTATTTTCTAAATTGTTTTGTCATTATAAATTGTTTTAATTTTATTTCAAATTTCTTTTGATTTTTGTATTATTTATGGTATCGATAAAATTCACTTGACATTATATTCTTCTTTTCTTTTTGACATTATATTCTTATTTTTCAGGGTAGTGGACGGCTTCTTTAAGTAGTACAAAGTGTTCAACTGTCGTGGAATTGGCAGAATCTTCTTCAAACCCGTCGTCTTTGAAGTGTGTGTGATGGAATTTTAGAATACAGTTAAAAAAAATCCGCAATATGTAGTGCAGTTTCTTCAATGTCTCTATTGTGAACTATTTCTTCATTTAATATTAACGCTAGTTTTTTTCCAAGTAAAAGTTAAATTAGGCTATATAGCGCCAAGAACTTAATAGACATAAAACCATGATTTAAATTAAGGAGAAACAACCTATGTTTTTCAGAATAACAATACGATTTTAGTGTTCAATTACACAAAGTAAAGTATATAAGCTAAAAAAAATCCCAATTAAAAAAATACGGGCCAATACAGGCCATTTCATCAATTACATCGACTTCAAACATTGTATCATTCCATGGTTACGTGTGGGACTTTTTTAACATTAAATTGTATTAATGCAGCTTTAATCTTTAAAAAAAATCGAATTTTTATGTACTTTCCATGATTTAATGGAGTCAATATTTTCTTTTTTAACTAAGAAAAATGCTCCAAGTCAAAAGATAGAATATCTATAATAATCAAAGAAAGTGTCACGTGCGGAATTTAGCTTAAATTGCATAAATGTATTTTTAGAAATAAATAGATGATTCAGCATATCTATTTTCATATTATACAATTTTTTGCAGTAATATAAATCATTGAAATACTGCAAATATTTTTTTTTAAAATTGATCAAAAGTTTATCACATGTAAGACTCAAGGGAAAATCGAGCAATGTCCGGCATGTGATAATTCAAAATGAAACAACTAAAAACGTTTTTTAACTCCACTCTAGCTATTAAAAGTTTAAAAAATATATTAAAACACTTCAAAATAAATTTTTTTTTATTAATTTAATAAATGAATATAATAAAATTTATTATCCATTTAATGTTTCAATGAAATATGAAACAAAACTTTTCCAAAAGTACAGTTGTATTTTTTTCCTGACATCTTATTTTATCGTGATTATTAACAATCACAATTGGCTGCATTTTATAGGTGGTACAGTTGTTAGGAATTTGTGATTCATAAATTCCTGATGTACCGTTTGCTTCACTCATATTTGAATCCTATCAGCTCTATTTATGCGTATTGTTTTTTCTGAATAACTTAAATCAAGCAATTTTTATCTCACTGGGAAATTATTCAAATTTTTAACTTTTATTTTATTTTTTCATCAAAGGTAATTAATTACGTTTCACAAAATTACCATAGAATTTTCAATGAATTGCCTAGCTTCCCTACTGCGCACGCTAATTGGCTTTATAACAGGAACATTTAATACTGCCTCTAACAATTGCTATTTCATATCTATATTCAATTTATTTTGGAATTCTTCACTTTAGCATATACTGTAAAATCTATTTCCAGCTGTAGGAGATTTTGTTTGATCAATACAAATTGAATGGAGTATTTTATATGTTCATCAACATCATCTTTCTGTATAATCTGACAAAAAACTCATCTGTTTTTTGCTTAGTTATCCATGAAGTAGTTATTATTTTTGCTTAGTAATTTTCTGATAAACTTGAATTTAGGTTAAGATTAAGGAAGAACATATTTTGTGCAAAATTTGAAGAAAAAAAAACACTACTACCACGAATGAAAGTACTGTAGTTCTATTCCAAAGGAACTTCGAATCTCGTCTATTGCAATATCTATTTAAATTGTTCTTATTTCTATAACTTTTTTGTATTTTTCATGCTCAGAGAGCAGAACTGTTTTGATGCCTGTGTCTCCATCGATAGTAGACCTTCAAACATTATGTCTTGCCTGTGATCTATTTCATGGGCCATTTATTTCTAATGCGGTAAATTAAACTTAATTTAAATTTTAACGCGATATTTCTTAACAAGTGTCAGAACTTGCCGTTAAGACTGTTCAGAAAAACAAGTTATTTTTGATGGTACAGGAAAATCTATTTGACTTGAAGTAAATTCAAAACTTTATTAAAATGAAAAGAAAAAAAAATTGAATATTTTGAAGATCTTAATAGGGCATTTCTCGTAATATGTATGCATAAAACTATTATTCTCGTTGTTTGCCTTTTTAAACCATTATTTAAATATTTCTTCACATGTTCTACCTTTATCTGTTCTAAAAAACTATCCTCCCTTTTCTCACAAATATACGAACTTCTTCTTAGATCTTCTAACTTTCCTATCCTTATTTCTTGCTATCGCTGAACTCTAGTATTGTTCACTCTTTGCTTTAAATTTACGAATAGCATAAGAAGGCTTCAAATTCCTTACATTTAGCCGACAAGCGAAAAATACGCATCTTTCTTGGCAAACTTTTCTCAGTTGAAGAGTTAATTTGCGTCATTTAAAAATCACGGATCATATGCATAACTTTGATTAGAGTAATTGGCATTAAACTGCCCTACAAAATTACCTACTAGCAGAATTCTAACTTCATTTAAATTCGTAATTGGTGCTACGCATAAAACTGATGTCTGCACAAATTAAAACTATATACCCTAACATAATGTATTATTTTATCTTTTTTTAATCTCTATACAAATAAATAGATGAAGGATCTAGATCCCCCATCGAAACAACATCTCCATTGGAGTCCCCAGAAATCTTTGGAAAAAAGCAATAAAAATCTTATTTTATTGTTAAATTTTATTATTTATAGAATGTAATCCATCAAGGCATCTCTGGTGAGTCTTTTCCGGCCTCCGGGAGATCTATTGTTTCATTAAAGAGTGTTTGAAATACGATGTTCCATTTGACTTAGGCTTAGAGTACCAGATCGCCATTTTAACGTGCCATCCACTGCAAGCGGATTTTTATCGCTAACTTTGGCTTCATTTTTTACTATTTTTTCTTCTCATTAAGTTTAATATTTCCGGCGGACTGGTACCCTTCATATTGTTATCTTTCCAAATTTTGACATGTCTTGGGTATAGACTTTCGCTACGTTCACCATTTTGTAAACGCTGACTTTATCCTAATCTTTTTCTTCAAAATTTTAATATGTATTTCTCTAAATTGCTTGTGAGTGATCGATATCTTTCTTTTTAATTTTTACCCACCCTGGGATTTTTATTAATTTTAAAGTGACATTACTTTTCTATTATAAATGATTTTTCAATCTCCATAGCAAAATCAAAACAAACTTCATGTTGACAAATACAGTCAAGTTCTTCTCATCACGCTTGACCCATCCATTCTTAAATATTTTTCTCTCATTTAGTTTAATACTTTTAGTTATAATCTCAACTGATTCATGGGAGTGAACACCTGAAAAGTCTCACATTTTCTGCAAATCAAAAGATCTTTCCTATTTGCCCTAAATGCCAACAAAACCAGGCATCACCTGAGCACATCTTGATCTGTTTAGGGCTGGACTGGAACGATATTCATTCCTCTCCCATTCTGGTTTCGGATTTTCTCAATATCAACGGATTCATTGATCTGGTCTGACCCCGTCAGACCAGATGGGAATTAGCAACAACAACAACAACAGTTATAATCTCAAAATGCTGTCATATATCAATTTCAAAGTCAACTTTTACAATCTCATTTAATATTCTTTTTATGTTCTACGTAGGTTAGGACAATGCTTTTTCAGACCATCATACATACGTTGGGGCCTTATTTCTCTTCTATATATGGTTACTTATATGCTTATTATTAAAATGTTTATTTGCCTTGTCTCTGTATATTTATTTTTCTACTTAATTTAGTACAATGTTATTTCTCATTTGAATACACATTTTAGAGTTTCTTATTTATGTCAGTCCCTGGTCAAGAACAAGGAAGACCTTCCCTGGCCAAATCATCTGCTGTGGTTGCTTAAAACATTTACAACAGTTCAAATTTACTTATTGTTTTATTGTATTTCTATATTTAACATAGCGACTGCCTGTACCAATATTTTTTTTGTTTTAAATTTTATTATCTATTTTTCTTTTTTATTTCATTTTTTATTTTAAATTTTTTTTATTTCATTTTATCCCTAATCAAGTGCCAATCTGTTTTTTTGCTAATCTCTATCTGACCAATATTTCTTCAAGTTTTAAACTTGTTTAGCATAATTTTATTGCAACCTAATTTTCCTTTTTAACCTAACCCAACTCAACAAATATCTTATGTGCTAATCTTCTCACAATTCCTATGACTCAAATTACCGAATTTCTTATTCATTCTAAGTTTTTAGTTTAGTAATCAGACATTTTCTCTTAAATACTGTCTGCTTGTCACTATCAGTCGAACAATTATCAGCCTGGTCATAGTCCTACCTCTTTTATTACTCATCTTATTTACTCCGACCACCGGCCCCACTTTTTATTCCTTTGAATATTTACAGGTTTTCTTAACTTCTGTCAATTGTTGTTATCAAAATTTTTTACTTAACATTAAATTTAATATTTTTCATACTCGCTCCGACCACCGAACTCAACTCTTGTTATTTTGTTTACATACAGGTTTTTCTTACATCTCATGTCTGTAACTAAAACATTTCTTTATTTAGTAACAAAATCAAACTTTTTCATGCTCGCTCTGACCACCGGACCCATTTTCTTTAAACTGTTGTTTTCTTCCAGGAGTTTTCAATCTCAGACGCGAGCTACCAAACTGTTTTATACTAAATTATTAAATAAATTTCTCACATGCACACTCCGACCACCGGACCCACTTCTTATTATTTCGTGTTTTCACATGTTTTTCTAATTTCTGATACTTGTTTCTAATATATTTTGTTTCTTAACTAATGAATAGAAATTTTTCTCGCTCGCTCCGATCACCGGACCCAATTGCATTTCTTCATGCATTTTTCGTGTAATTTTTATTAGAGTTCGACTGGTGGTGTCATTAGCAGACATTAACAGTCTCTAATGGAACATTGGATTTATGCATCTCTTTAATTAGTTTCACTGATTAGTTAGGAGGCCTCTAGGGGGCCCGGGATTGATTCGCCATTGCTATTTTCTCCATTGTCTAAATTAATTCATCCCCTTTAAATTTTCCTTTCCTCTTGCTTCTTTCCTTGAATTTATTATGATGAGTTCGAATAGTGGAAGACCCTTAAACAGACTCACAGGAACAAAAATGGTTTATCCAGGCCACCTCGAGACATATCTCAGCAACACCATCTTCACACAACAGATCCTTTGAATCTCCTTTTAAGTCCAACCTTCTCTAGTGAACCTCGACATCCATCCCAACAGCCTCAATTGATTAGAGTCCATGTCTGCTACAGAACCTCGTCAACCTGTGATGGAACTCTCAACAATAACAATTTGGAATCCACCAGTCCAACATTATCCCCATCTAATTCAATCGTCATTGAGAAGAAGCCTTAGACTCCTCTGATGAATTGGACAATCTGCTAGCTACAAACATCGACTGCAAATCGGGTGGAAAATTTAAACTTCCTGTCTCCCAGAGACTAGCTTGCAAAGAGGCCTTGCTTAAGACTTTCATAAACATCAAAACCCAAAATCCACAAGCCAAGCTGTCAAACTCACATCCATTGAACATCGTATCAACATGGTGTCTGAAAAATTAGACATAATCAAGGAACATGTTTCCAAACCATCGAAACATTATACTTGCAGTGAGATGCTCCAAAAAGCCAAACCTCCCACACCTTTTATCATAAAACCTAGTGAGAATCAGACAACAGACGGTTTACTTGAAGATATCCAAAAACGCGTTCCCAAACCATTGGTCAAAAAAATCTACAAAAATAACAATTTCATCGAGGTCAAATTTCATAGCAACGAACATAAGAATTGTCTTAAAGAAAAACTGCTCAATTCAGGCATCAATCTCAGCGATAAACAAACAAAACTTAGATCTCTTATTCTGCTGAATGTTCCAACTGATTATTCCTCCGATGAAATTCTCGATTTTGTGAAAACTAACGGCGATTTCATTAACGACAGGGACAGAGTGGAAGTCAACAAAATCTCCATACCGCACAAAAGAGATCCTCTCAAGCACCTTGTCACATTCAAATGTTCGCATCTCCTGGCAAACAAACTATTACTGCTCAACTACATCTCTGTCGGTTTCACGTGATGCTTTATTAAAAAGAAATTAGTCCTTATCAGATGCCGGAATTGTCAAGAACCTGGTCATCACCAAAACAACTGTAGCGTCAACTGCTCTTATTGTGGAAACTGTGGTGAAGAACATCCAACCTCCCATTGTCATTCAAATCAAATACAGTGTGTCAACTGCCTATACTACAATCAAGATCACCCAGAGGCTAATCTCAACACCAACCGCAAAGCATCCGACGCTTTTTGCCCGACATATCTACTTAGACTAAAAGAACTTAGATTTAATCTTCCCAGATCATAATTGACTCTGCAAATTCCTATTGAAAAAGAGAAAAAAAAAGTTTTTAACACTTTCCTTTCTCAGGTCAAACCATTTGTTTAATTCTATTTTGATGTCTCCACTAAAACCTTCTTTCTAAAATATTCTGTTCAACGTCGAATTTAACAATTTGTTCCATAGGTTCGCCTGTTCTTCACTTATGTATTTAAACATTCTTTTTCAAAATTTCCTACTAAAAAAAATAAGTAATTACAATAATTTTAAATTTAACTTCCTTTTTTTCTTTAATTTTCTTTTTACTTTTTTATATATTTTTTTTCATTTTCTTTTTTCTTTTCTCTTGCAACTTCCCCCTTTTTCAAAAAAAAAACTTATTTGTTCTTACCCTTTCTTTAAAAAAAGAAAAATAATAATTATTATAACTCTCTATCTTAGTAAAATATTTCTTCTTATCCTTTTTTAAACTAATAGACTTTCCTGTTTTGGATTCAATTTTAGGCTTTTGATAAATTTCCTTTTCTAAAAAATATATTTAAAAAAAAATAATAATTTTATTTTTTTATTTTTTAAAAAAAAAAATTAATAATAATAATAATTTTCCATTACAGTCTAGAATTTTTCTTTTCTTTTCTAAATTTCCCTTTTGTTTTTCTTAAGTGTTTGAATGCTTTCCAGTTACAAAATTTTTTTTTCTTACCTTAAAAATTTTTTGACGTTGTTTTCAGCTTCATTTTCTATTCTCTGTATAAGCCATTATTATTGTTGTAATTTTATGCGTTTTATGTATGTTTAATGTATGTTTTATCTGTAGAATGCATGTTCTACTCTCGTGTGCCCTTGAATAGGGTGGGTCGAGATAAGAATAAACAATATACAAATAAAAAACTATGCCATTGTACCGTTATTGAACTACATAGAAATCAAAATTCTTACTAATGTTATGTGGTAACGTAACGTTCGTTTAATACATACATTTTTAAATTCTTTGCTAAACAATTTTACTTCAGAATATTTATTCTAATTTTGCCTTTCAGTAAAAATTTTGGTGAATAATTTTGTTGTTAATAATGCTTAAGAACATTAATTAAGTTCTTAATGTGTAACTTATGTCATGAATTCATTATTTTTAAATTAAGAATTTTTTCTTCACGTTTTCTTATTTTTTAAATCTTCATTTTCACCCACATTAACCATCCAGATTAAATACATGTCTTCCAACTTTATATCATGCTTAGGCAATTTATTATATTTATTCTGGCTTATTAGTTAACGCAAAAAACTATGTAATATTCAAGAAAAATTTACCTAATTCGTATTTTAGAAGAATGGACAAATTAACCCAAACCACTATCAGTTACTCAAAATATTATTTATCCGAAATGTTTTTTTTTTTACTATGTCTACATCTTATTACAAAATCAAACGCTTGTAACAAAAGAGATACAACTAGCATGGAAAGATCTAGCCAAAAATTCATTTTATTTCTAAGCATTTAATAAAAACTTTTCACAAAGTATTTAGCGTCAAAATGTTTTAATTTACTCCCTGGTGAAAATCAACTGCAAATTGTTCAAATAATTTGAAATAACTCTTTTACTTTTTTACTACATAATGTTATCATAATTATACATAAATTTATCATAATAATTCTAGGAATCCTATATTTTTTATAAACGTATATGTGTTTTCATAGTTGCCTTTTTCAGGTTTTATGACTGATTTAACTTGCTTCAAACCTGGCATTCCTGCTCGCCATCCCTCCATATGTAAATTGTAGTTTTGAATATTATTCTTAACTCATTTGTGTTTTCTTTTAATATGTTGATGCTTACTTTATTATTATTTGTAGTCATTGACATAGACCTAAATGTCCAAAACTGGCTCATTCAATTTACATCTACTGTTTTTTCTGCCCATGTCTATGTGTATCGTATTGTATTGTTTTGAATTATTAAAGGTGTTTCACATCAATAAAAAAACATAAACATCAAAAGAAATATATTTTATCATTCTTTCTTCTATCGATAAAAAGAGCGAATTATTCTGCCTTTCTTTTAACCTGTTCACAATTTTTTTTTCGAGATTTAAGTTTTTAAAAAGTTCTTTTAGATTCACAGTTTGTTAAGTATATCCCAAGATATATTTTAAAAGTGGTGTTTAAATTTAGTATATATGCGGCAACTGGTCTATATGAGAAAAATCGGGTGTGGAATCTACAAGATAAAAAATTATTTCGATTGTTTTATCCCTTATTTAGGTAACTAACACATTCTTCCTCATTGACCGAAGAAATTTTTCGAACACTGTTTTGCCTAAAAAATTTTGCGCTTTTTAATATTCTTTTTTTTTAAAACTGGATCAAATTCTTGTAATTGCTTGTAAGTAATTGCTACTAAAATTTCTTTAATCACCAAATATTTCATTTTTACTGTAAAAAGCGAGTCCTTTTTTTTACTTTATAAATTTCGCAGTTAGCACCATTTTTTTTCCCAATTACTTACGCCGATACTTTGATTCAGAAGTTATTTGTTTCATTGGTTCTTTGTCATTGAATCCTTACTTACATTAACAAATATTCTCGCAACTACACTTTCTCAATGTTTACAAAAAATTTGTCTAATACATAGTTAAATGGGAATTTCCTGCTTGAATATGAAAACACAATTATTTTAAAACTAGAAGTCTCTTCCAGTAACAAATGATATCACTATTGATGACCTAGCGTATTACAAGCGTCTGCAGGAGTAAATGGAACCGTTTTTCTTAAATATCCGAAGTCGAATCGCAATATATATGCCATTAGCTCTCTTAACACTCGACCAGATTTGTCTGGGAGATGTTTAAGATGCTATGGACGAGGCATAACGTGACCAAGATTCTCTTTAACTTTTGTGTCTAATCTTTCGTGCTATAGCTTTGCCCGTTTAGAGGCTAAAAGTTTAACAGTGTTAGGGTAACGGCGGAAAATCAGTCTGAAGTTACCCCATACTATAAAGAAATTAAACTAGCATAAACCGTAAGCCTGGAATTTTTTCCAATTCATTAAATTTTTTGTCCAATTCATCTTGAGCAGTTTTCTTTTATTGTTTGCTAGTTTCAAAGCCTATATGTTCTTTGCGTCTATATGTTTCGTTTCTAATTTTATTTTTAAAAACCTAACATAATTAATTTTAATAGTTCATTTGTTTTCTTTTCAGAATGCCATACTTATGAACATTTTTATGCACTTTTCGCTTTTTATGTTCTTTTCTGTTTTTACTTGGTTTTAATAAACATTTACCCGTATGCCCTGAATTGGGGCAGGTCGGGGTAAATATTTTCATACTTCCTTTCGAAAGCTAATTTCATTTCATCAGTTTTTTGTGTTTGTATGAAATCTATTTTAATATCGTAATGATATTGAATTTCTTATTTAGATAAGTAATCTTACCAAGCTACTGATACCTACGGCATTGATATTTTTGAAAATATTTTCAATAGCAATTGTTACGTATTTGAGACTGTTAATGGCCATACATTCACTCGCAGAGCAAAAACATATAACAAAGAAAATAAAAATATGTTGCATGTTATGTAAAATATGTTACTTTACTTGTTTTTTTATCTACAACATATAAAAAGATATATTGGAAGTAAAATGCATTATTTTTTACCGTTTCATAACTTTTGTTGAAATGAAGTAAATGTTGGCCCAAAATATGATCGCGCCATTTTTCTTAATGCCGAATTGAATCTGCAAATCTTTTATAATAATCAGTCACTTCCATAGAAATCAATGTTTCCTTGATAAACACACATTCAACAAGAAAATAAAAAATTTTAATTGGAGATGGTCTTCACAAAATTTTATGTTTTTTCTTAAGAATAAAGGCTTTTACTCATGAATAGAATGTAGGGTTTAATGGCACAAGGTCCACAAAAGGAGCGCCAAACATTCGGTTTTAAAACGAAACAATTGTATGATTGAATGTAGGGTTTAGTGGCACAAGGTCCAAATGAGGACATGCTGCGCCAAACAATATGGTGAAACAGTTCAAACGTCTAAGTGCATGCAAAATGTTAATTGCAGCACAATTAAAACTGATAAAACAGTACAAAGTGAATAAAACACGATAAAAAGTATGAATACAGTATAAAACGCGTGAAGTACTAAGTAAAATGAACAAAGGTGATAAGATATTAAGAGTGTATAAAACAGTAGATGTGTTAAAACTTTTATATGCAGTTAAAAATACCAACGCACGTAAAAATGCAAAAATGTTCGGATGGTGAATGCCATCCAACAAATCTTGCATGCATAAAATAGAACTTCCAAAAAACTTTAAACGATGTTGATTAAAACATGAACACGTTATTAAAATATGATGAATTGTGAGAGGAACGTTACACATACTGCATTCCGGAGAAGGCTCTCCAAACAGTAAATGGAGATGCGTTAACCGGGTGTGACCGATTCGGAGGCGGGTGAGCTTCACATCAGCACTGCGCAAGTGCAGCACTGGCAAACTGTCTAAATCAGATTTAATGTTATGCAATTTATTAAAAACTTTGAAGTCCTATTGTTGTTGCCATATTGATGTTACAAAGTTTCGGATGCGTAGCTTCACATCGGCGAAAGGTATGGACAATGATTGATTAATTGAATGTGGGGTTTAGTGGCACAAGGTCCAAAAACGGACATACTGCGCCAAACACACGGTTTTAAAAACAGATTAAGAGGTTAAGTAAAGCACACGTATAAAATCAGATATAGTGAATATTCTAAAACAATGTTGTAAAGTTACATACATTAAAATCAATAAAACTGCATGTCAATAAAACGGTAAATTTACTAATCAAATGCAAATCAATAAAACTGTAAATTTACTAAAACACTAAAAAATATAAATTAATTATATACAACTTAAAATTCCAATAGCGCGTAAAAATTCAAAGATGTTAGGATGGTGATTTTTATCTAACAAGTCTTTTATACATAAAATTGTGCTTCCAAAGAAGGTAAGGCGTTGTTGGTTAAAACATGGGCAAGTGATTAAAATATGATGAATTGAAAGTGAAACGTTACAAGTATTGCATCGAGGAGGCGGTTCTCCGAACAGCAAGTGAAGATGAGTCAGCCGAGTATGTCCTATACGTAGACGGGTGAGCTTGACATCTGCTCCGCGCAATTGCAACACAGGCCAAGGTTCTAGCGTGGATTTAATTGTGTGCAGTTTATTTTCAATTTGTAAATCCCAGTGTTGTTGCCACAAGGACATAGTAAACTGTCGTGTGTAATTCTTCATGTCAGAAATAGTGTTAATGGAGTTGCAGCAGAGTCAGCCATGTCATTACCTGAAATACCAACATGGCTGGGAATCCAACAAAATAAAATGTTAAAACCACTTTTGTGAAGACTAACTAACAGATGTTTAATGATACATAAAATAGGGTGAGCCTCGTTGTTTACATGATTATTCAGCTGACGTAAAACACTTTGGCTGTCAGAGTAAATGCAAAACTTTCATGCTGTCAGTGATGAGATAAGTCGTAGAGCTATGAGAATGGCCACATCTTCAGCAGTAAATACAGAACATATGGCAGGTATGATATAACTGTATGTTCGATCAGCTATAATGATTCCACATCCAACATGCCCTGGAGATTTTGACCCATCCGTAAAAACAGAAACATACTGAGAATACTCATGACGATGAGAGATGAATAGCTGAATATACACGCTAGGAGATATAATGGATTTTTTGTATGAAGCAAATGGAGAATAAAAGTGATATGATGGAATAATCCAAGGTTTGTTAAGAAAGTGATCGGTTGATTGAGATGGTGATTCGCAAAAATTGAATGTCTGAATAACTGTACGCATACGAGCATTAAAAGGAGGTGTGCATGAGGGTCGCGCATCATATAATCGTCGTAAGCTTAATGGAATAACCTCCTGTCGAAGAGGATGAGATTTAGATGACATAACACGAAAGTAAAATGTAAGACAGAGCATACGTCGAAAATAGAGAGATGATAAATTACATATACTATATAAACTTTCGACTAGGGACGTTCGAAATGCGCCGCTATAGATTCGCATTGCAGTATGATGCACTGTATCTAACAGCTTCAAATTTGACACAGTTGCAGTGCCATAGACTGCACAAGCATAATCAATGCGTGATAATATCAACGCGCTGTAGATTCTAATTAGGGCGATGCGATCCGCACCCCAGAAAGTGTTTGAGAGAACACGTAGGACATTTAAAGTTTTTTCACAACGTTTTCTAAGATAACGAATATGGGGCAGGAAAGTGAGTTTGCTGTCAAGAATTACGCCTAAATATTTTGTCTCCGACACAATAGGTATATTATCGTTATGAATAGAAATAACTGGATCATTGTGTAATCTGCGCAATCGACAAAAATGTATGCAAGAACTTTTTGTGGGTGAAAGTGTGTGACCATTTTGTTCACACTATTTTGAAATCTTATTGACGGCCAGCTGAAGTTGACGCTCAATAACGCGCATATCAGAGCCAGAACATGAAACATTTAGATCGTCCACATAAAGTGAGCCAAATACATGAGGTGGTAGTATGTTTAAAATGAGTGAAACATGAGTAATAAAAAGAATGATACTTAAAACACTGCCTTGAGGAACGCCTTCGGCCTGAACGAAGAGGTCTGAAAACGTAGAACCCAATTTTACCCTAAAATACCGTTTCATCAGAAAGTTCTTCAGGAAGATGGGTAAATTACCCCGAAGTCCCATATCGTAGAGTGTCTTAAGAATTCCGTATCGCCATGTCCGATCGTAAGCCTTCTCAATATCAAAGAAGATAGAGACAAAATGGTTACGTCGGACAAAGGCGTTACGAATTCGTGACTCTAAAGCAATAAGGTTATCAGTAGTAGATCTTCCTTTTCGAAAACCACTCTGGAACTCAGGTATATGATGGTTCTTTTCTAGGAAATATACTAAGCGGGTATTAACCATGCGCTCAAAGGTCTTTCCCAGACAGCTTGTTAAAGCTATAGGACGATAGCTTTCCGGGTTCTTAGGATCCTTGCCTGGTTTCAATATGGGGATGACAATTGCCTCACGCCAACATGATGGATAAGTCTGTTCCGTCCATAGTCTATTAAATAACACCAGGACGTTACCCAAAGACGTAATATCCAAATGGCGGAGCATTTGGTAAGTTATCCCATCGAGACCAGGGCTTGTGTTCGCAGCTGTTGATAAGGCCTTTTGTAGTTCCAGAAATGTAAAATTGCCATTGTATGAAGATGATCGACGAGTGTGAAAATTGATATTATGACGTTCAGCGTTGAGTTTATGGTTTTGGAAAACCGGGCTGTAACTCTCTGTACTAGAGATATCGGCGAATGTCTCACCTAGCATGTTACATACATCAATGGGAGCAGAGTAGACTGTATCGTTCTTTTCTAATATAGGGAAATGAAAATCGCGGTATATGCCGTTTGCCTTTTTTACTCTCGACCAAACTTGTTTGGGAGATGTCATTGATGATATAGATGAGACATAGCGTTTCCATGATTCTCTTTGGCTACGGCGTCGGACTTTAAGAGCAAACGCTTTAGCTCTTTTAAATGCTACAAGATTTGATGTGGAAGGTGAACGACGGAAGAGGCTCCAAAGTCGTTTCTGTTCCTTGTAAGCGGTAGAACACTCTGAATTCCACCAAGGCTTACGATGACGAGGAGGAGTAGTTGAAGACTTTGGAATACTCTCTTCTGCAGCCTTTATAATTACAGAAGTTACTGTATTCACTGCGGCATTTACGTTGTTACCTGTTACCATAGCATCAGTAATCTGAGCAAGTTGAGTAAATAAGTGCCAATTAGCGCGATGATGTATGAAAACTGATGGTTTAGGACTCATGGGAACATTATTAGAATATGAAATTATGAGTGGAAAATTATCACTATTGTGAAGATCATTACTCACAGAAAAGTTTATGAAAGGTAAGAGAGCTGGTGAACATAATGCTAAATCGATGGAGTGAAAGGTATGGGTCGGCATATGAAAGTAAGTCTCCTCGCCTTGGTTTAACAAACATAGATTATGGTCCTGTATATGTTGCTCTATTTTTCGTCCTCGATCATTGGAGGCGGAGCTACCCCACAATTCACTATGGCCATTAAAATCCCCGAGCAAAATAAAAGGTGAAGGTAATTGTATAATCAATGAGTTTAGTTCTGTTTGAGACACAGGTGTATTAGGAGGTAGATAAATTGAACTAACAGTGAGGAGTACATTAATGTGAATTTGGACGACAGTTGCTTGTAATGTAGTTGATAATAAATAATGAGTAGATGGTAATGCATTGCAGGTTAAAATTGCAACGCCGCCATGAGGATGACTTCCATCATCAAAATCATGTCGGGTGCAAGAGTAATTATGAAATTTAAAATTATGACATGACGTTAAATGAGTTTCCTGCAGAGCGAAACATGCAGGCTGATATTTATAGATAATATTCTTGATATCTGAAAGTTTATTTCTTATGCCACGACAATTCCAGGATATAAAATTAATAGACATTATGGAATGGATTGATATTTTTGTAATTTAACGCCAAGTAAAAAGATCAGTCAAGTATGAATTCATCGTCGGAAGGGTGAAGGGACAATTCTACGTCAAGATCCATCTTCTTCGGAGCACCAGAAGTTGATTGGTTGACGTACTGATTGTACTTAGGATCTTTCTTCTTCCGAGATATGCCAGGTTTTTTACTTAGGGGTATTTTTGTTGATATGAGCTGCTTGGGGAAAGGTGAGGTTTTTTCTGAGTTGTCAATTTTAGAAGTTTTTTTAGGAGGAGGAGATGTTGTTCTGTTTGATGGTGCATTAAAGTTAAATTTCGATTTTTGAGGAGTATTTTTAACCTGATGAGATGTAGAAGGCAAAGGTCGAAGGTTCGTTTGCGTACTGACAGAGCATTTGGTTACCTTTATAGCCGCAGAATAGGACACGCCTGGACGTGGGGTTCGGGCGGTTACTATTCGGCGTGCCTCATTGAAAGTCACATTCTGCAAAACTTTGACGGACTGAATTTCCTTTTCCTGTGACCATTTTGTACAATTCCTGGAGTAGGCCGCGTGGTCACCATTGCAGTTGACGCAATGGGACGGTAACTCACAGGTTGTATCAGCATGGTCACTGCTAGAACAGCGGGCACAGATGGGCTTGCTTCGACAAGATGCCTCTGAATGTCCAAACCTTTGACATTGGAAGCATCTCAAAGGGTTTGGCACATATGGTCTAACCGGGCAGTTATACCAGGCAAGCTTGACGGCAGATGGTAAGTTTGGAGTAGCAAAGGTAAGAATGAGATGTTTTGTCGGGATAAGTTGACCATCTCGACGAATCTTTATTATTCGAACAGCAATAACGTGTTGGTCACGCAATTCCTCTACAATATTTTCTTCGGTATCATTGATAAATTTAGACTGTGATATAACGCCTCGTGAGGTGTTTAAAGTTCTATGAGGAGTAATATTAACAGAGAACGAGCATATGTTTGTACAAGTAGACAGAGTAGTAGCTTGTTTCTCGGATGAGACTTGAACTAACAAGTCACCTGGGCGTAATTTTTTAACTGAGGCCACTTCTCCTAGAAGAGAAAGAAGAGCCTTATGTATCAAAAATGGAGAAACTTTACTAAGTGACGTATTAGGTATTGTGGGATTTGTCAAAGCTATCATGAAGTACTGAGCGTGTTCAAATGGTACTAAAGGTGTTCCGCTATTTTTGTATTGGTGTGCGGAACTGACCACCATTTCATTTTCAGCCATAGAAAATTAAATCAACTTTCAGCTACCAGCCGCGACACCCACCACGGAGTCCAACTAAGGGGGTGCAAATAACAAACTAGTGCTGCCACAAATCTGCTACTTAACACCGATGCTAACCAATAGTTATACGCCCGAAAGTCACCACTTAAGCAGCCTCCACCCTTAACGAGTTGCCCAGTAAGTGACCTCGGGCTTAACCTTAGCCAACAGATGACGTTTGTGACTAGCCGATTGGTGCACACAGGCCAATATGCACCTCCCGTTTACCTGAAGCACGGGCCAAAGCAGTGTATTGGGGTACCAAGATGCCCCTCAACTGCCAGGATCCCCTTTTCCAGGGACACGGGTTTCCACGCACGGCAAACTCGCGGGTGGTATCTTCCCATCTGGGTTCGATACAACAGGGTGGTATTCGAACACAGATGACAAGCCCTTACCAGTAAATTCGGCAACCACGACAAGGGGGAAGAGAAAGGGAGAAAGTAGGAGAAAAGGGAGATGAAACGGAAGGGAGGATAGATCACTAGGGTACCCCGGGGCGTGACTCCCTGTATTTACCTAAAGAAGGTAAACCCCCTGAGGGGTTAAAACGAAACAAAGGTAAAATCAACCACCAATTTCTTACAAGATTTTTACACATCATAACAAGAGTATTCGAAAGTGAATAAAACCAGCTAAAATATAAGACTAGAGGATACAGGATCAAAAAGTGAATAAAATCAGATAAAAGTGTAAATAGGATAAGGCTTTTACTCAATGATTCAATTCATTTTTTACCCTTTGACATTACTTTTACCATGTGTGAAAAGCGATGTAGCGTAACATGACTGTGGCACTAAGTGACAAAAGCCTTACCGTAATAAAAAGACTATGTAGCTCCTAAAAATAGCATTTTTGTTGCTCTCTAGACGAAATGACCTTTGTTTTCCTTACAATTGCAATCATGGTTCCTATTTTTTTTTAATTAATTTTGAAATAAAAAAATATGTATTTTTCTGTATAAGTTTCTGACTAACAGTAAAAACAAAAGTTGTTGATCAATAGTTTTTCTACAAAATGGACTCTTTTTAGAAGCGTCGCAATCATTCTACTTCGTTAATTATTGTTCTTTTACCAACAAATATCCTCCCTTTTCTCATAAACATCCGAACTTCTTCTTAGATCTTTCCTATCCCTATTTCTTGCTACCTCTGACCACTAGTATTGTCCACTCTTTGCTTTAAATTAATCAATAGCCTAAGAAATCTTCAAATTCCTTACATCTAACTGACAAGCGAAGAAGACGCATCTTTTCTGGGGAATTTTTTTGAATTGAAGAGTTAGTTTGCGTCATTTAGAAATCACGAATCGTATGCATAAATGTGATTTGAATGAATGGCAACAAGCTTAATAATGCCCTACATACCTACTACCCGACATCAAACTACATTTAAATTCTTAATTGATGTTACTCAAAAATTTTATGTCTGTACAAATTAAAAATGTACGCAATATACTCTAAATTTTAATTTTTGTAATCTCTGAACAAATATATAACTTATGCCGTTGTACCATAATAGAACTACATACAAATAAAAAATCTCACTAACGTTATGTGGTATTTCGTTTAGTATATATATTTTTAAAATCTTTGCTAAACAATTTTGTTTTGGAATGTTTATTCTAATTCTGCCTTTCACTAGAAATTTTGGTTAAAAATATTTTTGTTTTTAATGTTTAAGAATGTTAATTAATGTCTAGCTGTGTAACTTATATCATGAATTCATTATTTCTAAATCAAGAATATTTTCTTAATTTTTTTCTTATAATTCCAACAACTAGTTTTTAAATATCTTCATTTTCACTCACTTTAACCATCCAGATTATTAAATTTTTCTTTCTGGTCTTCCAGTTTAAATGACAAGGTTTTCCAACCACGTCAATACAGTAACATTTCATTTTACATTTCGCATTTCCATATTATCAGGCAACTTTGGTGTTTTGCCCCCAACATCAAATTTTTCCCGATGTCTTTTCATGTAATTTATTCATTTAATTAAAAAATTAACAAAAAAACATATACGTCAAAAGAAAGATATTTTATCATTCCTTGGTAAAATGGCGAAATATTATACCTTTCATTTTGCTTACACACATTTGTTTCTAAATTATGTTTTTAAAAAAATTCTTTCGGATTTACAGTTTGCTATGTATATCACAAGATATACCTTAAAAGTTGTGTTTAACTTAAGTTTATAAGTGACAACTTATGGGAGAAATCGGGTGTAGAATACAAATAAGAAATTATTACGATTGTTTCAATCTCTTATTTAGGTATGTTTGGTCATCTAAGTGTTTTGTATATTTGTTTCAGTAAAGGTGATTATTTATATGAATGTTATAATGGTAAATATTTATTTAATGTGATAATTATTATTATTCTTTATGCTTGTATTTTCATTAGGGGCCTCGGGGCACTGTTAGTTTTGGCTTTGCCACTAACAACAGAAAGGCTCCTGTGTGTTTACAGACAGTGTGTCCCCTGATGAAGTGCTGCTCTGTAAACACACAACTTTATTTAAATTTTATTTAAATTATATTTAAATTATTTTTGAGTAAATTTATATTATTACTAGTTTAATAGTCTAATGTGTATCATTTTCATGCTAGAATGTCCAATAGATTCCTTTAGATTATTGGAGCATATTTCCTCTTAATTACACTAGGATGGGCATCAGTAAGATTGAACCTCACCTTTTGGCCAATCTGTCTGTATGGGATTGCAAAAATGTCATTTCAGGTGATGAAAGATAAAGGTAGCTACAATTTTGCCTTATTAATCATACATTATGGTGTATAATATACCCTTACAAAAAATCACATTGTCCTAAATCTAAAAAATTTCGTTTACTCTTAAAAAGTTTATATATCAAATACTTCAGTTTTCTAAGCTATTTTAGGGCTTAGCAAAGGCATTGTAATTTCAGATTTCCTTAGAAATATCACTAAATTCAGTATTTTTCAAACTCAAATATTTATTTCATTAATTTGAAATAATCAGTAACAAAAAAACTCATTCGTATCAATGTTTTGTTTTTCACTTTTTTCAACATCATTTACATGAAATAAAGTCATCACCAAAGGTAACAATAATGAAACTTATACATAATGAAGTGTTTTTTTTTAACTTATGAATTTTATTTTAAACTGATTTCTAATCTTAGTTGAATTTTTTAATCTAGTCATTACTAGACACTTTCAACTACAATTCCTGGTTGGCGGATCAATTTCGCCTTAAATGCGTCTTAGAATGCTCTGTAATTACTTTGTTCTTATATAAAATACCATCCCCTTATTTCTTAGAATTAAATTTGTGGTTTTGTAAAATCACTAATATCATATAAAAAAGATGGTACCGATTGCTTTTTTGAGTAACAAAGTTACACCAAGGTAGACATGTAATGGATTTTGGAAAATATAAATTCTCACAGAAAATACACTTGCTTTTGATTTATCTGGAGCAAAATTCTTCGTTTTCTTTTTATGTAAATGAACTTGACTTAAAAACTTACCCAAAAATGCTTCCGAATTCAACACAACATCATACACAAAGAAGGAGCATTAAATTATGTCAATGACTAAGCAGAACAAGGAATCAAGATAAGCAAGAATCGACAAAATGTACAAAAACGTTAAAAAAAAAAAAAAAAAAAGCTCTGCGAGTTGTCGGGCAAGATAGACCTCGTCAGAGAAGTCTCTGAATCTCGTCAAAATTCATTTTAACTGAAATTGAGTGTAATTGTATGTATTAAAAAATTGCAAATGAGAACTGATGCTGCTATAGCCTTTTTTACATCACACGAAATATCAATTTTTAATATTCCACCAGATAATACGATATAGTTTATTTTGATTTATTATATGCTTCTTTTCAGAATTTCTATATTTGTTGAACTATAGTGAACCACCTAAATATCATTCACATTTTGCACATGATAATTTTTTTTTAAATTTCCAACAAAAATAAGAAGGGACAATTCCTTGAAAAATTTTTGTGAAAAGCATTTGAAGTTGGATGCACATGGACATGTGCAATATGTTTCACAAACTGCCAGATCTGTTTTACAAATTTATAATTTTTACCAATACATCAAACTATATAATCATGCACTACCTCCCCGATGTTATATGAAGATTAAGCAACTGTCTATTGCGCATTTTTCTTAGATTCAACTACTAAAACAATTTATTGATCGATCTATTAACGAAGCACATGGTTCAAAATGTGAAACAAAATCTTTTTCAAGTATTATGCTTTAAGACAGTGTTTCCCAAAGTGTGGTACGCGTACCCCCAGGGGTACGGGAACAGTTTAGTGGGGGTACGCGTTCTCATGCGAAATATCTAGCAGCAAACGGAAATTTCAAAAAATTTTATTTAAAAATAAAGCTAGCCATGAAAATTAACGATTACATATTTTACTATTGGCTATTTTTTGCAGAGTTAACAGTTAATAATTAGTGGTATCAACAGTCAGTTGTAATTTTTATCTTTTGTGCAATTTTCTTATTGTAAAAAATGCATTCATTTTTTAATTGGTGGTACACAGCGTTACGAAAAATCAAGAAAGGGTACACAAAAGTCATAAGTTTGGGAAACACTGCTTTAAGAAAATCGAGAAGTATGTTCATAATATATTCATTTTTTAATTTAAGTCACTCCATGATATTTTATCTTATATATTCGAAATAAGAAATTTTAAACATTTAATCGTACATTAATTTTTATAAAAAAATTTTTTTTCGTTATATTTCGAATTAATATCACTGTGAATAGCATATCTTTTGAGCAAACTTTGATAAACAGCTACCATGAATAACAAAACAGTAGTTCTATTCAAGAGAGAACTTTCGTCTATTGCGAAATCTATTTAAATTGTTTTTATTTATTATTTTTTTTCTTTGTATTTTTCATGTAGCGCAGTTTTTATTCATCCGTCTTCATCGATGGTAAATCTTAGAATATTTTGCCATGCTCATGATTGTGCTAGAACCTTTTTATAAGCCATTTATTTCTAGTAAGGGTCGATTGAAATAATTTTAGAATTAAAATTGATATCAGAAACGAATTCCCGTAGCTCATCAGATAAAATTATTTTAACTTCTAAAACCACTTTTTTTTGTAAGCCTGCTTAACACCGCCTATTAGGTTTTTTAAAAAGGTAGGGAACTTAATAACTTTTGCTTTTATATTCAAAGAAAAAAACTTTGCAAATTATAAAAACTAAAAATGACAATATATCTTATTTAATTTTTAGCATTTCCTAAAGCCAGCATGTGGATACAGATTTCATTTTAACGTACTCTATCAGAGCAGAAGTTAGTAACAAATCGATGCCCAAATGAAAAATGGTTTATATTTTATAATGGAATTTTAAATTGGTTTTAAGAACCCTAATTACTAATTTGAAAGAAAGAAATTATAATTTATCGTCCACTAAACTACATATGCAAAACGTATAAATGAACTTTTATATATATATATTATATACATTTATTCTATCTCAATACCTATTTATAGATTCATTTGTTTCTTCTTTTTTTTTGATATCATAAAACAGGAATTTTTTTTTTTAATTCTCTTAAATAAGGACTTTCTTCCTGTTTTTTCAAGACTTGTTCTTTTTTTCTTACGTTTGAAATGTACTCGATGTCAGTAAGATTCTTAATATGGATTCGATGTAGAGAGTCACCAAAAAGTTGAATAAAGAAAATAACAACTAAAATATCGTCTTTCAGTTTTTAAATTGGAACACTGGGTCAAGATGTGGTTTATAGTTAATGGTTCTCTTCAACTCCAGTTAGCAGACACTGGTTCGTTTAGTAAAATGTATAAGTTAATTCATCTTGTACGACCAATACGTAATTTGTTTATGAGAGTCTCAATATTTCTGGAGCTATTTACTGTAATAAATGCATAAATCGTCTCTCTAAGAATCCTTCAATAATCCGACCCTGTATATGTCAGAATCAGATTCAATATTTCGTATTACTCCAAAAGTATACGCATGATACACTTTTGCAGCAATATGAAAAAGTGTTCGTAAATGTGTACGAATAATAAATTGTAGAAATATTTACATCTGCCCATTCCAGCACTTTATTCATTGCCTGTTGTTTTCATTCTTTCATTCCCTCATTGTATCCCTTATTACTTATTTTGCCAACCATGCAGACTAATGTGGTATGGCTGGTTGAGGAGATGACAGACTTTGTTACTTCGTCAACGGTTCTATTTTTATTTATTATTATTATTATTATTATTTTGTTAAATACAACTGTGTTATGAAGTAGTATTCTGTTTGCTTGCCATAGTTATTAACCATGGTTACGTACCTTATTTTCTTCAACGTGAATACAAGAGGGAAATTAATTTTATCTATGCATAATTTTTCTTTGCATATTATACACTAATCATACTTTTGGTGTATACTTATAACACGTAGAGAAACATTAATTTTATTTTAAGCTTTTTTCGATTTGTGTATCAACAAAACTTTTCGCATTCTGAATGCTGACGAAATGCCAGGAAAATTCCGCACATGCAATTCTTACATTGCTATCTAATATCGCTCTATTTCAATAACAAGTAAAAAGATTCGGAAAAATCTGCAAAGGCAATTTAAGGACTCCCTAATTAAATCATAAAATAATTACATTTATCAGTAAATCATGCATATTAATTCAAAATTATTTTTTCAAAAAGGTTTTTCGGTATTTACTAGGTTTTCGAGTAGTAAGTGTAAAATTCTCTTGGCGCATTTAAGCTTTTTCACCATTGTAACAGTGTGTATGCTTTCATACTGTTTTTGCATAGGATAATACTGATCTTATAGTATGAAACGATAATATTCATTTAAGTAGTTAAGCTTATAATTCATAACAAAACATGTGAGAGTTTTCTCTCTCACTCTTTTCTTAAATAAAAAAACAGAATTAATTCATTCATCGATATCACACATATTATGTTCATAAACGAAAAATAATTTCATACAATACAACTCTAACAAACATAATTTTTATTTAATCGTTTGCGAGCCGTATTGTATTCAAAACTAGTACGAAATCACAATGCTTTTGCAACTTATGACTTGAAAAACGATGACTTATGATACTTTATTTATTCATTGTAGGCAAAATATTTCAAAAAATCAGCTTCATGCAATTACTGTGGAGTGAGACAGGACATTGATCATCTACTTAAGCACTGTCCAAGATTCCGGGCACTTCGTGGAACCCACATGAATAATTGCGAAGAGGAACATCAATTCTTCGCTATATTGACCTACAGGAAAATTGTGACTCAAATTATTAAACAAACCCTCGAGGACATTCTAGCCCCAGATCATTGAATTGAATGTTGGGTTTAATGGCACAAAGTCCACAGAAGGACATGCTGCGCCAAACAAACGGTTTTAAAATAAAATCCTAGGTAGATGTATACTACAAGTTTTTCCCATCAAAATCACACGGCATTTATAAAACTGAATACAACGAAACCAACGCATTCAAGAGTAAGTAAAACAAGATAAAATTTAAATGTAGTTAAGTATCATAAAACAGTTGCATTCAAAGCTGAATAAAGACACATAAAATTGTAAATAGGATAAAAACAGTTATATACAGTATAAGAGACCAATTGCGCGTAGAAACGCAAAAATGTTAGGATGATGGCAGTCACCTAACAAATCCTGCAGTGTTAAAATAGAACTTCCAAAAAAGGTTAAACGATGACGGTTAAAACATGGGCAATAAATTAAAATGTGATGGATAGTGAGTAAAACGTTGCAAGTATTGCAGTGAGGAGAGGGTTCATCAAACAGCAAGTGAAGGTGGGTTAATCGAGTGTGGCCAATTCGAAGACGAGTAAGTTTGACGTCTGCCCTACGATTACGTAGCACAGGCAATGGATCTAAATCAATTTTTATAGCCCGTAATTTATTATTAATTTGGAGATCCCACTGCTGCAACCATAGAGACTTTGTAAGCTGTCGTACGTGTGTTTTTATATCTTGGTATGGTATAGACAGAGAGAAAGGGTTTGTAGCAGATCGTGCGGCAACATCGGCCAAGTCATTGCCCGGAATTCCGACATGACTTGGGACCCAACAAAATAAAATATCAAACCCATTTTTATGAAAAGAATTTAACAGATGATGTATAAAATTTAAAATTGGGTGAGTCGATTCTTCGAAATGTCCCAATTGGCGTAACACGCTCAAACTATCTGAATAAATGCAATATTTTCGAGTAGGCAGTGATGAGATCAATCGCAGAGCTAAAAGAATAGCTACAGCTTCGGCAGTGAAAATTGAACAAATATCTGGGATTTTAAAATTGTACGTGACATCAGCAATGACGACGCCACAACCGACATGACCTGGAGATTTTGAGCCATCTGTAAATACAGGGGCGTATTGAGAAAACTGATGACGATGGGAAGTGAAAAGTTGCTGAAATATAATAGGAGACACTTGAGCCTTATTATAAGCAACAAACTGACAATCAAACTGGTATTGTGAGATGGTCCATGGTGAAATAAGCAAATGCTCAACTGATTGAGATGGCAAATCACAAATAGACAAATTTTCAATAAGTGATCGCATGCGAACGTTAAAAGGGCGAATATGAGAAGGACGAGCTTCATAAAACCGCAACAAACTTGATGGTGTAGAATCACGCTGTAGAGGATGTGTAGCAGATGACATGATGCGAAAGTAATACGTCAAGGACAGCTGCATGCGGCGTAGGTCTAAAGGTAGTTGATCACAGATAACATAGAGGCTTTTAACAGGGGACGTGCGGAAGGCGCCGTTACATATGCGCAAGGCAGTATGATGCACTGTATCCAAGCGTCTTAAGTTAGAAGCGGAAGCAGTGCCATATACCGCACATGCGTAATCAAGACGAGATAATGTTAGCGCTTCATATATTCGCAGTAGGGCGATGCGATCTGCACCCCAAGACGTGTTTGAAAGCACTCGTAATATGTTTAGAGTCTTCTCGCATCGTTTTCTAAGTTGTTTGATGTGAGGTAAAAAAGTAAGCTTCTTGTCAAATATCAGCCCAAGAAACTTTGTGTTCTCAACTATAGGTATGACAGTGTTATTGATATGAATGGCAGGTTCATTATGAAGCCTGCGCAACCGACAAAAGTGCATGCAGGAACTTTTAGAGGGGGAGATTGTATAGCCATTCAGTTCACACCACTCCACGATTTTATTTACACTCAGTTGAAGTTGCCGCTCTATTACTCTCATGTCTGATCCTGAGAATGATACGTTCAAATCGTCAACATAAAGTGAGCCATGAACTGTAGATGGTAGTATGTTTAAGATGAGAGAAATATGTACAATGAAAAGTATGACACTTAAAACACTGCCCTGTGGTACACCTTCAGATTGGATAAAAACATCAGATAGCGTATTGCACACTTTGACCCGGAAATATCTACGACTTAAAAAGTTTTTGATAAAAATCGGTAGATGACCACGGAGACCCATGTCGAATAAAACTTTTAGAATGCCGTAACGCCATGTCCGATCGTAAGCTTTCTCAATATCGAAGAAGATAGAGACTAAATGACTTCGTCGGACAAAGGCATTACGTATACGCGATTCTAAAGAAACTAGTATATTATCCAGTGTTGATCTGCCTCTACGGAAACCACTTTGAAAATCTGGAATAAGTTTGTTTTTCTCGAGAAAATAAATGAGGCGAGAGTTTACCATGCGTTCAAATACCTTGCCGAGGCAACTCGTTAATGCTATCGGGCGATAATTAATTGGCTCCGTCGGGTCTTTACCAGGTTTCAATATTGGTATGACAATAGCCAGTCGCCAACTTGATGGGTATGTTTGCTCGGTCCATAATCTGTTAAAGAGTAACAGCACATTCTGCAAAGATGCAGAAGTCAAGTGACGAAGCATTCGGTATGATACACCATCAAAGCCGGGACTGGTATTGGGAGCTCTAGCCAGTGCTCTCTGTAATTCTTCAAATGTAAAATTACTATTGTACCGAAACCGCTGTCGAGTCGCAAACTGCAGATTAAGTCTTTCAGTCACACGCTTGTGAGCTTGGAAAACTGGACTGTAGTTTTCAATGCTGGAGACGGCAGCAAACGTTTCACCCAAGATGTTACTCACATCTACAGGGTCAGAGTACGTGGTACCGTTTCTATCAAATACCGGAAGATGGAATTCACGGTAGATACCATTTGCTCTCTTGACCCTCGACCAGACTTGTCTGGTAGATGTTGTAGATGTGATGGATGAAACATAGCGAGACCAAGAGTCTCTCTGGCTTTGGCGCCGAGTCCTGCGTGCAAGTGCTCGAGCTCGTTTAAAGGCTACGAGGTGGTCTGTCGATGGATACCTGCGAAAGATATTCCAAAGTCTCTGTTGTTCTTTGTGAGCTGCGGAGCATTCAGCATTCCACCAAGGCTTCCGATGCCTAGGGAGAGAAGTTGATGTTTTTGGAATGCTGGTTTCTGCAGCATTGATGATTCTTGAAGTAACAGTTTCAACAACAGTTTCAATATTGTCATTTAAAACCATATCATTTGTTATTTCAGCAAGTTGTGTGAAAAGGTTCCAATCCGCTCGATGATATATGAAAACAGATGGTCTGGGAGTAATATTAAAAGTAGATGAGTATGAAACTATAATAGGAAAATGGTCACTATTATGAAGATCATCATCAACTGAAAATTGTGAGAATGGTAAAAGTGTAGGTGAACATAAAGCCAGGTCAATGCAGTGAAAAGTACGAGTTGGTGCGTGAAAATAAGTGTCCTCACCTTGATTCAGTAGGCAGAGGCTATGATCTAGGATGATTGTTTCGATTTGATTTCCACGAGCATTTGTGTTCTGGCTTCCCCACAGCGTGTTGTGGCCGTTAAAATCTCCAATCAAAATAAAAGGTTTCGGCAACTGATTAATTAAAATGCTCAAATCAGTTTGTGAAATGGGATCATTCGGTGGTAAGTACAAAGAACAAATTGTAATAGAGATGTTTATGTGAAGTTGAACGGCAATAGCCTGTAATGAAGATGATAGAGACAAATGGGATGAGGGAAAATGTGTAGAAATTAAAATAGCAACACCACCATTAGTTCGGTTACCAGCAATGTTATCGTTTCGGTAACAAATGTAGTTACGTAAATTAAAATTTTCTGATAATGACAAAAATGTTTCTTGAAGTGCTAAGCAAGCAGGATGATATTTAAAGACAATATCTCTGATATCAGAGCTCTTATTGCGCACGCTTCGACAATTCCATGAAATAATGGAGATAGACATTATTTCTTTGATGCGGAAGCAGCATGGATCGGAGGGTCATCGAAAATTGATTCATCATCTGAAGGATGTAAAGTAACTTCATCTTCCATTCTGTCAAGAATGTCCGATGAAACCTGATTTATATGATGGGCAAATTTCGGAGTTTTCTTCTTACGTGAGATTCCAGGTTTCTCACTAGGTGGAAATTTTAAATTTGGGCGCTGCTTTAACGCAGGCTGAGGCTTTTCCGAGGAATTAGTTCGGAATGCTTTTGAGGGTGGAGGAGAGGTGGACGCAGGTCTGGTTGTTTTAGCAAAGTCAAACAATGGTTTCTGTTTAGTTTTCTGTGGGATAGAGGATTGAAAGGTATCTGTTTGTGTGCTGACTGTACGAAAAGTAGTTTTTGCAGCCGCAGAATAAGACAAACCCGGACGTGGAGTACGAGCAGTGACTATTCTACGAGCTTCATCAAAACTTAAATTTTGTAGGACTTTGACAGATTGAATCTCTTTTTCCTGGGACCATTTGGGGCAACTCCTGGCATAAGCTGCATGCGCGCCCTTGCAGTTAATGCATAGGGGTTGCAACTCGCAGGAATTGTCATCATGGTCGGTACCAGAACAACGAGCACAGACAGATTGACCTCGACAAGCTGTTTTTGAATGCCCAAATCTTTGACATTGAAAACATCTCAAAGGGTTAGGAACATAAGGTCTAACCGGGCAGTTGTGCCAAGCCATTTTGATTGAAGATGGTAACTTTGGTATATTGAAAGTAAGAATAAGGTGTTTCGTAGGGATGAGTTTTCCATCCCTGCGAATCCTTATCCTACGGACAGCAGTGACATTTTGTTCTTTTAGTTCTTCTGCTATCATTTCCTCTGAGTCATGAATAAATTCTGAATCGGATATAACACCTCGACAGGTGTTGAGTGATTTGTGGGGTGTAACATTGACTTCAAATGAGCATAATGTTGTGCACGTTTCTAACAAGGTGGCTTGCTGTTGTGATATGATTTGTATCAACAGATCACCGGAACGTAGTTTTTTCACAGAGGTTACCTCTCCTAAAACGGAGATTAGGGCCTTGTGAATCAAGAAGGGAGAGACTTTAGTAAATGAAGTATTTGGTACTTCGGGATTCATCAATTTAATTATATAGAATCGAGCGTAATCACATGGTAAAGGGGTTGTTCCGCTGTTTTTGCTATGGTGTGCGGAACTGAACACCTTACTATTTTCAGCCATAGATGATATTAAAAGTTTCAACTATCAGCGGCATCACCCACCACGGAGTCCAACTTAGGGGATGCAAATAATAGATAGGTACTGAGACCAATCTGTTACCTGAACATCGATGCTGACTAATAGCAATACGTCCGTGAGTCACCCCTGAAGCAGCCTCCACCCTTAACGAGGTGCCCAGTAAGTGACACCAGACTTGACCCTAGCCAACAGATGACATTTGTGACCAGCCGATTGATACATACAGGCCAATATGCACCTCCCGTTTACCTGAAGCAGGGGCCAAAGCAGTGTATTGGGGTACCAAGATGCCCCTCAACTGCCAGGATCCCCTTTTCCAGGGACACGGGTCTCCACGCACGGCGAACACGTGGGTGGTCTCTTCCCATCTGGATCCGATACAACAGGGTGGTAATCGAACACAGACAAAAAGCCCTTACCAGTGAATTCGGCAACCACGACAAGGGGGAAGAGAAAGGAGAAAGTAGGAGAAAAGGGAGAAGAAACGGAAGGGAGGACAGATCACTAGGGTACCCCGGGGCGTGACTCCCTGTATTTACCTAAAGAAGGTAAACCCCCTCAGGGGCTAGCCCCAGATCAACTGGCCCCAGTCATGAACCAACAATAGAGCATGTCATCGTTAATTTTTACTAATCAACTTTTAGCCTTACATTTTGAATTTTTATCTACTTTTGATTTTAGACTTCATAGACTTCTAGTCAGACTTTTACTTTTAGACATTTACTATTTGGTCTTTTAGCTTTCATTGATTTTAGTTTTGAGATTTTTTATCTCTTGTTTCCTTATTATTATAATCATTTAATTCTCGACATTTACACCGGCGCTATTGGGTTTCATTGCCTTTAACACATGTTTTTAATTGTCAAACTTTATTGTTAATCCACTTTTAACTGATCACCACCATTGTCATTTGGCGAAATTTTACTGTAACTTTAGTTTTTAGAGAAATTTTATTGTAATAATTTTACTTTTATCTCCGTATACCCCCTTGGGGTGGGTCGGAGTTCAACCTTACTTATTCATTGTAGGCATGTAACAATCTATACTGATTCCATGTCCTCCTTACAAGCCCTGGCTGACCCAGAACCCAGTTCAAAAATTATTGAAGAAACAAAACAACTATGGCACAATAACATTAAATTGAACTGGGTCAAAGCACATGTGGGGATCCAGGGCAATGAGGAGGCAGATGAGGCAGCCAAAAACGTCATTTGTTCTAGCACAATAGATCTCCAGGTACTGAGGACCCCCAAACAGGTTAAAACAAACATTAGAAATCTCTTAACTTCAATATGGAAGAATCAATGGGAGAGCAGTAATAAGGGCCGTCAAACATTTAAATTTATTAAGTCAGTTAAAAGATTACAAACAAATTTTTTTCTGGACCAATATTTGACGGGGTCTACCAAAAAAAGTATTTTAATAAAAGTGATACCTGTAATAACTGTGATTGATTGATTGAATGTAGAGTTTAATGGCACAAAATCCAAATGTGGACATGCTGCGCCAAACAATATGTTTATACATGTCAAAATTGAAGTGCATACTTATTTTCCTAAACATAATTAAAAATTGATAAAATCATATACAAACAATCAACGGAAGTATTGGAATAAAATCACGTCAAAGTTAAAACACAGTAAAATAGTATAAAAGTAAGAATATCCTTCTAAAAATGAATAAATTCATGAACAGAATAAACTTATATACAATTTAAAATGCCAATAGCAAGTAAAAATGCAAAAATGTTCGGATGATGAGAGTCACCTAACAAATCTCCCATAGATAAAATAGAACTGCCAAAAAAGGCAAGACGATGTCTGTAAAAATACGGGCAAGTGATTAAAATATGGTGAATCGAAAGTAAAACATCACAAGTGTTGCATTAAGGAGGTGGTTCACCAAACAACAAATGTAGATGGGTCAGTCTGGTGTGTCCGATTCGCAGACGGGTAAGCTTAACATCTGCACTACGTAGTCGCAACACAGGGAAGGGTTCCAAATTTGACTTATGAGCGTGCAACTTATTATTCACTTGGTTATCCCACTGCTGCTGCCATAAAGATTTTATATACTTTTTAATATGTATTTTTACATCTGAGAATGGTATAGATAAATTTAAAGTGGTAGTAGCAGATCGCGCTGCAGTATCGGCTTAATCATTGCCTGGGATTCCAACGTGACTTGGAACCCAGAAAAATAAAATATCGAAACCATTTTTATGAAGATTAAATAGCAAATGCTGTATAAAACACAAAATGGGATGAGTTTCATTGTCAAAATGGTTGAGTTGGCGCAACACGCTCATACTATCTGAGTAAACGCAGTATTTTCGATTCAAACTAGCTGAAATAAGCCTTAATGCCAACAGAATTGCAACTGCCTCAGCGGTGAATACGGAACACATAGTTGGTATTTTATAACTGTAGGTGTCGTCAGCAATAACAATACCACAGCCTACATAGCCAGGACATTTTGAGCCATCTGTGAAAACCGGAACATGTTGACAATATTGATGACGATGAGCTTTGTATAGTTGCTGAAAAATGATAGGCGCAACATGAGATTTACTATGTACATCGAATGGAGAATGAAGATGATACTGTGAAACGTTCCAAGGTGGAATAAGCGAGTGATCGACACATTGTGTTGTTGAGTCACAGATATTGAATGATTGGTTGAGCGAGCATTAAAAGGGCGAACATGTGAGGGTCGAGCATCATAAATCCGCTCTAAACTTACTGGAAGTGTTTCACGTTTAAGAGGGTGTGATGTGGATGAGACTACGTGAAAATAATATGTTAGACTGAGCTGCATGCGTCTCAAATCTAGAGGCAATTGGTGACACACAGCATACAGGCTTTCAACTGGAGAAGTACGAAATGCACCGCTACATATACGCAAGGCAGTATGATGCACTGTATCCAACCTTTTAAGGTGAGAAGCTGAGGCAGTGCCATATACTGCACAAGCATAATCAATACGCGATAGAATAAGTGCTTGATATATCCGTAGTAAGGCAATACGATCTGCACCCCAATGCGTATTTGAAATGACGCGTAACATGTTCATAGTTTTCTCACAGCGTTTTCGCAACTGTCTAATATGAGGGCCAAATGTCAACTTCTTGTCGAAAATCACTCCCAAAAATTTAGCTTCTTCAACTACGGGTATAGCAATGTTATTAATATGTATGAAGGGATCATTATGCAGCCTGCGCAACCGACAAAAATGCATGCATGAACTTTTGGAGGGGGAAATTGTATGCCCGTTCTCATCACACCATTTGATGGTTTTATTCACAGCAAGTTGAAGTTGACGTTCAATCACTCGCATGTCAGATCCTGAGCATGAGACGTTGAGATCGTCAACGTATAGTGAACCAAAAACTGTAGGTGGTAAAATATGTAAGATGAGAGATACATGAACGATGAAAAGTATGACACTCAGAACGCTACCCTGTGGAACACCTTCAGATTGAATGTAGACATCAGAGAGTGTATTACCCAGTCTGACTCGAAAATACCTCTGTCTCAGAAAGTTTTCAATAAATGCAGGGAGATGACCTCGAAGACCCATGTTAAACAAAACCTTTAGAATGCCGTAACGCCATGTTCGATCGTACGCCTTCTCAATATCAAAGAAGATAGAGATAAAATGGCTACGTCGAACAAAAGCATTACGAATACGCTATTCCAAAGCAGCAATGTTGTCTATAGTCGATCTGCCCTTGCGAAATCCACTTTGAAAGTCGGGGATTAGATGTTTCCTCTCTAGATAATAGACAAGTCGAGAATTTACCATGCGCTCGAGAGTTTTGCAGAAGCAACTCGTCAGCGCAATCGGGCGATAGTTCATCGGATTTGTCGCATCCTTACCTGGCTTCAAGATAGGTATGACAATTGCCTTACGCCAATTAGTTGGAAATATCTGTTCTAACCATATTCGATTGAAAAGATCGAGAATATTGCGCAAGGAGACAGTATTCAAGTGGCGTAGCATGCAATACGTAATTCCATCGGGGCCAGGGCTTGTATTGGGAGATTTCGCAATTGCTCGTAGTAATTCTGTAAAAGTAAATGGTTGATTATACTGCAGTTGCTGTCGAGTCACAAAATTTAGTTTATTTTTTTCCGCAACGCGCTTATGGCTTTGAAACGGTCGGCTGTAACTGTCAGGACTGGAGACGGCAGCAAAAGCTTCACCTAGGATGTTACTCACATCTACAGGATCTGAGTAAATAGTACCGTGTCTTTCAAATACCGGAAGATGGAATTCACGGTACATACCATTCGCCTTTTTAACTCTCGACCAGACTTGTCTGGGAGACGTTGTAGATGTGATAGATGAAACGTAACGCTTCCAAGACTCCCTTTGACTTTGGCGCCTTGTCCTACGAAAGAAAGCTCTAGCTCGTTTAAAAGCCACAAAATTAGTGTTTGTTGGATAGCGACGGAAGATGTTCCACAATCTCTGCTTCTCTTTGCGAGCCGCAGAGCAATCGGCATTCCACCATGGTCGGCGGTGACGGGGAAGAGAGGTAGATGTTTTCGGTATGCTAACTTCGGCAGCATGCATTATGACCGAAGTTACGTTTTCAACTGCATCACTTATATTGCTAGAGTTAACCATATCTTCAGTGATATCAGCAAGCTGATTAAAGAGACTCCAATCAGCATGATGATATATGAAGACAGAGGGTCTAGGAGTGATATTACTAGTAGATGAATATGAAATGATGACAGGAAAAAGGTCGCTGTTATGAAGGTCATCATCAACTGAGAGTTGTGAGAATGGTAAAATTACCGGTGAACATAAAGCTAAATCAATGCAATGGAAAGTCTGTGTGGGTGCATGAAAATATGTGTCCTCTCCTTGATTCAGTAAACATAAGTTATGATCAATAATGAGTCTTTCTATTTGACATCCGCGTGCATTGGAGTCGGAACTACCCCATAATTCGCTGTGACCATTAAAATCCCCTAATAGTAGAAAAGGTGTGGGCAGTTGATGAATCAATGAGTTTAAATCGATTTGAGTTATAGCGGCATGTGGAGGTAAGTAAACAGAGCAGATTGTAATGGAGATATTAACGTAAATTTGAACGGCAACAGCCTGTAATGGAGTCGACAATGAAATGAGAGATGATGGGAAACTTGTAGAGATTAATATTGCAACACCACCGCTAGGTCGATTAGTATCAACGCAATCCTTTCGATGGCAGACATAGTTGCGAAGTTTAAAATTGTCTGATGAAACCAAAAATGTTTCTTGAAGCGCAAAACATAAAGGTTGATATTTAGATACAATATCTCTGATATCAGAGATTTTATTTCTTGCACTGCGACAGTTCCAAGAAATAAGGGAAATTGTCATTATTTCTTTTTCTTGGATGTAGAAGTAGATGTGGATGGAGGTGCGTCATCCATCGGAAGTTCATCAAAAAGCGATTCATCTTCTGAAGGATGTAACGTTAAAATATCATCCGCCTTCTGTGCAATAGCAGAAGCAGATTGATTAGAGTACTGATTAAATTTAGGATTTTTCTTTTTCCGGGTGAGTCCCGGTTTTTCGCTAGGAGGGAGTTTTGACTTCGAGCGCTGCGTAAAGTCAGGCCGAGGCTTCACTGAGAAATCTGTCCGAGATGCTTTTGTAGGTGGAGGAGATGTTGAGACAGGTCTACGAGGTGCTGAAGGTCCAGTAAAATTAAATATGGGCTTTTTGCTGCTCTGTGTCAATGGAATCGGAATTTTGTGATTTTTGGGCTGTGAGGGAGGGGTTGGTAGATTATCTGTTTGAGTGCTCACTGAATTATATGAAATTTTAGTAGCCGCGGAATAGGATACACCCGGGCGAGGAGTACGGGCGGTGACTATCCGGCGAGCTTCACTGAACGTAACATTTTGCAACACTTTTACACATTGTATTTCCTTCTCTTGGGACCATTTTGGGCAGTTCCTGGAGTATGCTGCATGCGCGCCATTGCAGTTACTGCAAACGGCTGGCAGCTCACAGGAAGTGTCACTATGGTCAAAACCAGAGCAGTGGGCACAAATTGGCTTGCTACGACAAGATGTTTTAGAATGGCCAAACCTTTGGCACTGAAAGCACCTTAATGGGTTTGGCACATATGGTCGTATGGGGCAGTTATGCCAGGCAAGCTTAACCGAAGATGGTAGTTTCGGCGTGTCAAAAGTAAGAATCAGATGTTTCGTTGGGATAAGTTTACCATCCCTACGTATCTTAATTCTACGGACAGCAGTTACATGTTGTTCTTTTAATTCTTCAGCGATAGTTTCCTCTTCATCATCGAGGAATTCTGATTGTGATATTACACCTCGTGAAGTGTTGAGAGTTTTATGAGGGGAGACAGTTACTGTAAATGAGCAGATTTTCTCGCATGTGGATAATATAGCAGCTTGTTTTTCGGAGACCTCAACTAAAAGGTCACCCGAACGCAATTTTTTCACAGAAGCTACTTCTCCCAATACTGACAGAAGAGCCCTGTGGATTAAAAATGGCGAGACTTTCGCAAACGAAGTGTTTGGAACAGTTGGATTTGTCAAACTTATTATGAAATATCGAGCGTGTTCTAACGGTAAAGGGGTTGTTCCACTGTTTTTGCTATGGTGTGCAGAACTAAACACCTTGCCTCTATTTTCAGCCATAGAAAATTTCAAAATACTTCCACTATCAGCGGCATCACCCACCACGGAGTCCTACATGGGGGATGCAAGTAACAAAAATGAGTAACTTGACACCGATGCTAACCAATAGCTATACGTCCGCGAGTCACCCCTGAAGCAGCCTCCACCCTTAACGAGGTGCCCAGTAAGTGACCCCGGACTTGACCCTAGCCAACTGATGACGGTCGTGACTAGCCGGTTGATGCATACAGGCCAATATGCACCTCCCGTTTACCTGAAGCACGGGCCGAAGCAGTGTATTGGGGTACCAGGATGCCCCTCAACTGCCAGGATCCCCTTTTCCAGGGACACGGGTCTCCACGCACGGCAAACACGCGGGTGGTCTCTTCCCATCTGAGTCCGATACAACAGGGTGGTTATCGAACACAGACAAAAGCCCTCACCAGTTAATGTGGCAACCACGACAAGGGGGAAGAGAAAGGAGAAAGTGGGAGAAAAGGGAGAGGAAACGGAAGGGAGGACATATCACTAGGGTACCCCGGGGCGTGACTCCCTGTGTTTACCTAAAGAAGGTAAACCCCCTCACGGGACAAAAGAGATACAACTAGCATGGAAAGATCTAGCCAAAAATTCATTTTATTTCTAAGCATTTAATGAAAACTTTTCACAAAGTATTTAGCGTCAAAATGTTTTAATTTACTCCCTGGTGAATATCAACTGCAAATTGTTCAAATAATTTTAAATAACTCTTTTACTTTTTTACTACACAATGTTATCATAATTATACATAAATTTATCATAATAATTTTAGGAATCCTATATTTTTTATAAACGTATATGTGTTTTCATAGTTGCCTTTTTCAGGTTTTATGACTGATTTAACTTGCTTCAAACCTGGCATTCCTGCTCGCCATCCCTCCATATGTAAATTGTAGTTTTGAATATTATTCTTAACTCATTTGTGTTTTCTTTTAATATTTTGATGTTTACTTTATTATTATTTGTAGTCATTGACATAGACCTAAATGTCCAAAACTGGCTCATTCAATTTACATCTACTGTTTTTTCTGCCCATGTCTATGTGTATCGTATTGTATTGTTTTGAATTATTAAAGGTGTTTCACATCAATAAAAAAACATAAACATCAAAAGAAATATATTTTATCATTCTTTCTTCTATCGATAAAAAGAGCGAATTATTCTGCCTTTCTTTTAACCTGTTCAAAATTTTTTTTTCGAGATTTAAGTTTTTAAAAAGTTGTTTTAGATTCACAGTTTGTTAAGTATATCCCAAGATATATTTTAAAAGTGGTGTTTAAATTTAGTATATATGCGGCAACTGGTCTATGAGAAAAATCGGGTGTGGAATCTACAAGATAAAAAATTATTTCGATTGTTTTATCCCTTATTTAGGTAACTAACACATTCTTCCTCATTGACCGAAGAAATTTTTCGAACACTGTTTTGCCTAAAAAATTTTGCGCTTTTTAATATTCTTTTTTTTAAAAACTGGATCAAATTCTTGTAATTGCTTGTAAGTAATTGCTACTAAAATTTCTTTAACCACCAAATATTTCATTTTTACTGTGAAAAGAGAGTCCTTTTTTTTACTTTATAAATTTCGCAGTTAGCACCATTTTTTTTTCCCAATTACTTACGCCGATACTTTGATTCAGAAGTTATTTGTTTCATTGGTTCTTTGTCATTGAATCCTTACTTACATTAACAAATATTCTCGCAACTACACTTTCTCAATGTTTACAAAAAATTTGTCTAATACATAGTTAAATGGGAATTTCCTGCTTAAATATGAAAACACAATTATTTTAAAACTAGAAGTCTCTTCCAGTAACAAATGATATCACTATTGATGACCTAGAGTATTACAAGCGTCTGCAGGAGTAAATGGAACCGTTTTTCTTAAATATCCGAAGTCGAAATTCGCGATATATATGCCATTAGCTCTCTTAACACTCGACCAGATTTGTCTGGGAGATGTTTAAGATGCTATGGACGAGGCATAACGTGACCAAGATTCTCTTTAACTTTTGTGTCTAATCTTTCGTGCTATAGCTTTGCCCGTTTAGAGGCTAAAAGTTTAACAGTGTTAGGGTAACGGCGGAAAATCAGTCTGAAGTTACCCCATACTATAAAGAAATTAAACTAGCATAAACCGTAAGCCTGGGATTTTTTCCAATTCATTGAATTTTTTGTCCAATTCATCTTGAGCAGTTTTCTTTTATTGTTTGCTAGTTTCAAAGTCTATATGTTCTTTGCGTCTATATGTTTCGTTTCTAATTTTATTTTTAAATCCTAACATAATTAATTTTAATAGTTCATTTGTTTTCTTTTTAGAATGCCATACTTATGAACATTTTTATGCACTTTTTGCTTTTTATGTTCTTTTCTGTTTTTACTTGGTTTTAATAAACATTTACCCGTATGCCCTGAATTGGGGCATGTCGGGGTAAATATTTTCATATTTATGAAACATTTCAAACTTCCTTTCGATAGCTAATTTCATTTCATCAGTTTTTTGTGTTTGTATGAAATCTATTTTAATATCGTAATGATATTGAATTTCTTATTTAGATAAGTAATATTACCAAGCTACTGATACCTAAGGCATTGATATTTTTGAAAATATTTTCAATAGCAATTGTTACGTATTTAAGACTGTTAATGGCCATACATTCACTCGCAGAACAAAAACATATAACAAAGAAAATAAAAATATGTTGCATGCTATGTTAAATATGTTACTTTACTTGTTTTTTTTATCTACAACATATAAAAAGATATATTGAAAGTAAAATGCATTATTTTTTTACCGTTTCATAACTTTTGTTGAAATGAAGTGAATGTAGGGTGCCCAAAAAATGCTCGCGCCATTTTTCTTAATGTTGAATTGAATCTGCAAATCTTTTATAATAATCAGTCACTTCCATAGAAATCAATTTGTTTCCTTGATAAACACACATTCAACAAGAAAATAAAAAATTTTAATTGGAGATGGTCTTCACAAAATTTTATGTTTTTTCTTAAGAATAAAGGCTTTTACTCAATTGAATTGAATAGAATGTAGGGTTTAATGACACAAGGTCCACAAAAGGAGCGCCAAACATTCGGTGTTAAAACGAAACAATTGATTGATTGAATGTAGGGTTTAGTGGCACAAGGTCCAAATGAGGACATGCTGCGCCAAACAATATGGTGAAACAGTTCAAACGTCTAAGTGCATGCAAAATGTTAATTGCAGCACAATTAAAACTGATAAAACAGTACAAAGTGAATAAAACACGATAAAAAGTATGAATACAGTATAAAACGCGTGAAGTACTAAGTAAAATGAACAAAGATGATAAGATATTAAGAGTGTATAAAACAGTAGATGTGTTAAAACTTTTATATGCAGTTAAAAATACCAATGGCACGTAAAAATGCAAAAATGTTCGGATGGTGAATACCATCCAACAAATCTTGCATGCATAAAATAGAACTTCCAAAAAACTTTAAACGATGTTGATTAAAACATGAGCACGTTATTAAAATATGATGAATTGTGAGAGGAACGTTACAAGTACTGCATTCCGGAGAAGGCTCTCCAAACAGTAAATGGAGATGCGTTAACCGGGTGTGACCGATTCGGAGGCGGGTGAGCTTCACATCAGCACTGCGCAAGCGCAGCACTGGCAAACTGTCTAAATCAGATTTAATGTTATGCAATTTATTAAAAACTTTGAGGTCCCATTGTTGTTGCCATATTGATGTTACAAATTTTCGGATGCGTAGCTTCACATCGGCGAAAGGTATGGACAATGATTGATTGATTGAATGTGGGGTTTAGTGGCACAAGGTCCAAAAACGGACATACAGCGCCAAACACACGGTTTTAAAAACAGATTAAGAGGTTAAGTAAAGCACACGTATAAAATCAGATATAGTGAAAATTCTAAAACAATGTTGTAAAGTTACATACATTAAAATCAATAAAACTGCATGTCAATAAAACGGTAAATTTACTAATCAAATGCAAATCAATAAAACGGTAAATTCACTAAAACACTAAATAGTATAAAACAATTATATACAACTTAAAATTCCAATAGCGCGTAAAAATGCAAAGATGTTAGGATGGTGATTTTTATCTAACAAGTCTTTTATATATAAAATCGTGCTTCCAAAGAAGGTAAGGCGTTGTTGGTTAAAACATGGGCAAGCGATTAAAATATGATGAATTGAAAGTGAAACGTTACAAGTATCGCATCGAGGAGGCGGTTCTCCGAACAGCAAGTGAAGATGAGTCAGCCGAGTATGTCCTATACGTAGACGGGTGAGCTTGACATCTGCTCCGCGCAATTGCAACACAGGCCAAGGTTCTAGCGTGGATTTAATTGTGTGCAGTTTATTTTCAATTTGTAAATCCCAGTGTTGTTGCCACAAGGACATAGTAAACTGTCGTGTGTAATTCTTCATGTCAGAAATTGGGATTGATAGTGTTAATGGAGTTGCAGCAGATCGGGCAGCAGAGTCAGCCATGTCATTACCTGAAATACCAACATGGCTGGGAATCCAACAAAATAAAATGTTGAAACCACTTTTGTGAAGACTAACTAACAGATGTTTAATGATACATAAAATAGGGAGAGCTTCGTTGTTTACATGATTATTCAGCTGACGTAAAACACTTTGGCTGTCAGAGTAAATGCAAAACTTTCGTGCTGTCAGTGATGAGATAAGTCGTAGAGCTATGAGAATGGCCACAGCTTCAGCAGTAAATACAGAACATATGGCAGGTATGATATAACTGTATGTTCGATCAGCTATAATGATTCCACATCCAACATCCCCTGGAGATTTTGACCCATCCGTAAAAACAGAAACATACTGAGAATACTCATGACGATGAGAGATGAATAGCTGAATATACACGCTAGGAGATATACTGAATTTTTTGTATGAAGCAAATGGAGAATAAAAGTGATATGATGGAATAATCCAAGGTTTGTTAAGAAAGTGATCGGTTGATTGAGATGGTGATTCGCAAAAATTGAATGTCTGAATAACTGTACGCATACGAGCATTAAAAGGAGGTGTGTATGAGGGTCGCGCATCATATAATCGTCGTAAGCTTAGTGGAATAACCTCTTGTCGAAGAGGATGAGATTTAGATGACATAACACGAAAGTAAAATGTAAGACAGAGCTGCATACGTCGAAAATAGAGAGATGATAAATTACATATACTATATAAACTTTCAACTGGGGACGTTCGAAATGCGCCGCTACAGATTCGCATTGCAGTATGATGCACTGTATCTAACAGCTTCAAATTTGACGCAGTTGCAGTGCCATAGACTGCACAAGCATAATCAATGCGTGATAATATCAACGCTTTGTAGATTCTAATTAGGGCGATGCGATCCGCACCCCAGAAAGTGTTTGAGAGAACACGTAGGACATTTAAAGTTTTTTCACAACGTTTTCTAAGATAACGAATATGGGGCAGGAAAGTGAGTTTGCTGTCAAGAATTACGCCTAAATATTTTGTCTCCGACACAATAGGTATATTATCGTTATGAATAGAAATAACTGGATCATTGTGTAATCTGCGCAATCGACAAAAATGTATGCAAGAACTTTTTGTGGGTGAAAGTGTGTGACCATTTTGTTCACACCATTTTGAAATCTTATTGACGGCCAGCTGAAGTTGACGCTCAATAACGCGCATATCAGAGCCAGAACATGAAACATTTAGATCGTCCACATAAAGTGAGCCAAATACATGAGGTGGTAGTATGTTTAAAATGAGTGAAACATGAGTAATAAAAAGAATGACACTTAAAACACTGCCTTGAGGAACGCCTTCGGCCTGAACGAAGAGGTCTGAAAACGTAGAACCCAATTTTACCCTAAAATACCGTCTCATCAGAAAGATGGGTAAATTACCCCGAAGTCCCATATCGTAGAGTGTCTTAAGAATTCCGTATCGCCATGTCCGATCGTAAACCTTCTCAATATCAAAGAAGATAGAGACAAAATGGTTACGTCGGACAAAGGCGTTACGAATTCGTGACTCTAAAGCAATAAGGTTATCAGTAGTAGATCTTCCTTTTCGAAAACCACTCTGGAACTCAGGTATATCATGGTTCTTTTCTAGGAAATATACTAAGCGGGTATTAACCATGCGCTCAAAGGTCTTTCCCAGACAGCTTGTTAAAGCTATAGGGCGATAGCTTTCCGGGTTCTTAGGATCCTTGCCTGGTTTCAATATGGGGATGACAATTGCCTCACGCCAACATGATGGATAAGTCTGTTCCGTCCATAGTCTATTAAATAACACCAGGACGTTACCCAAAGACGTAATATCCAAATGGCGGAGCATTTGGTAAGTTATCCCATCGAGACCAGGGCTTGTGTTCGCAGCTGTTGATAAGGCCTTTTGTAGTTCCAGAAATGTAAAATTGCCATTGTATGAAGATGATCGACGAGTGTGAAAATTGATATTATGACGTTCAGCGTTGAGTTTATGGTTTTGGAAAACCGGGCTGTAACTCTCTGTACTAGAGATATCGGCGAATGTCTCACCTAGCATGTTATATACATCAATGGGAGCAGAGTAGACTGTATCGTTCTTTTCTAATATAGGGAAATGAAATTCGCGGTATATGCCGTTTGCCTTTTTTACTCTCGACCAAACTTGTTTGGGAGATGTCATTGATGATATAGATGAGACATAGCGTTTCCATGATTCTCTTTGGCTACGTCGTCGGACTTTACGAGCAAACGCTTTAGCTCCTTTAAATGCTACAAGATTTGATGTGGAAGGTGAACGACGGAAGAGGCTCCAAAGTCGTTTCTGTTCCTTGTAAGCGGTAGAACACTCTGAATTCCACCAAGGCTTACGATGACGAGGAGGAGTAGTTGAAGACTTTGGAATACTCTCTTCTGCAGCCTTTATAATTACAGAAGTTACTGTATTCACTGTGGCATTTACGTTGTTACCTGTTACCATAGCATCAGTAATCTGAGCAAGTTGAGTAAATAAGTGCCAATTAGCGCGATGATGTATGAAAACTGATGGTTTAGGACTCATGGGAACATTATTAGAATATGAAATTATGAGTGGAAAATGATCTGAAATGAAATGAAATTGTGAAGATCATTACTCACAGAAAAGTTTATGAAAGGCAAGAGAGCTGGTGAACATAATGCTAAATCGATGGAGTGAAAGGTATGGGTCGGCATATGAAAGTAAGTCTCCTCGCCTTGGTTTAACAAACATAGATTATGGTCCTGTATAAGTTGCTCTATTTTACGTCCTCGATCATTGGAGACGGAGCTACCCCACAATTCACTATGGCCATTAAAATCCCCGAGTAAAATAAAAGGTGAAGGTAATTGTATAATCAATGAATTTAGTTCTGTTTGAGACACAGGTGTATTAGGAGGTAGATAAATTGAACAAACAGTGAGGAGTACATTAATGTGAATTTGGACAACAGTTGCTTGTAATGTAGTTGATAATAAATAATAAGTAGATGGTAATGCATTGCAGGTTAAAATTGCAACGCCGCCATGAGGATGACTTCCATCATCAAAATCATGTCGGGTGCAAGAGTAATTATGAAATTTAAAATTATGACATGACGTTAAATGAGTTTCCTGCAGAGCGAAACATGCAGGCTGATATTTATGAATAATATCCTTGATATCTGAAAGTTTATTTCTTATGCCACGACAATTCCAGGATATAAAATTAATAGACATTATGGAATGGATTGATATTTTTGTAATTTAACGCCAAGTAAAAAGATCAGTCAAATATGAATTCATCGTCGGAAGGGTGGAGGGACAATTCTACGTCAAGATCCATCTTCTTCGGAGCACCAGAAGTTGATTGGTTGACGTACTGATTGTACTTAGGATCTTTCTTCTTCCGAGATATGCCAGGTTTTTTACTTAGGTTTTTTTTTGTTGATATGAGCTGCTTGGGGAAAGGTGAGGTTTTTTCTGAGTTGTCAATTTTAGAAGTTTTTTTAGGAGGAGGAGATGTTGTTCTGTTTGATGGTGCATTAAAGTTAAATTTCGATTTTTGAGGAGTATTTTTAACCTGATGAGATGTAGAAGGCAAAGGTGGAAGGTTCGTTTGCGTACTGACAGAGCATTTGGTTACCTTTATAGCCGCAGAATAGGACACGCCTGGACGTGGGGTTCGGGCGGTTACTATTCGGCGTGCCTCATTGAAAGTCACATTCTGCAAAACTTTGACGGACTGAATTTCCTTTTCCTGTGACCATTTTGTACAATTCCTGGAGTAGGCCCCGTGGTCACCATTGCAATTGACGCAATGGGACGGTAACTCACAGGTTGTATCAGCATGGTCACTGCTAGAACAGCGGGCACAGATGGGCTTGCTTCGACAAGATGCCTTTGAATGTCCAAACTTTTGACATTGGAAGCATCTCAAAGGGTTTGGCACATATGGTCTAACCGGGCAGTTATACCAGGCAAGCTTGACGGCAGATGGTAAGTTTGGAGTAGCAAAGGTAAGAATGAGATGTTTTGTCGGGATAAGTTGACCATCTCGACGAATCTTTATTCTTCGAACAGCAATAACGTGTTGGTCACGCAATTCCTCTACAATATTTTCTTCGGTATCATTGATAAATTTAGACTGTGATATAACGCCTCGTGAGGTGTTTAAAGTTCTATGAGGAGTAATATTAACAGAGAACGAGCATATGTTTGTACAAGTAGACAGAGTAGTAGCTTGTTTCTCGGATGAGACTTGAACTAACAAGTCACCTGGGCGTAATTTTTTAACTGAGGCTACTTCTCCTAGAAGAGAAAGAAGAACCTTATGTATCAAAAATGGAGAAACTTTACTAAGTGACGTATTAAGTATTGTGGGATTTGTCAAAGCTATCATGAAGTACTGAGCGTGTTCAAATGGTACTAAAGGTGTTCCGCTGTTTTTGTATTGGTATGCGGAACTGACCACCATTTCATTTTCAGCCATAGAAAATTAAATCAACTTTTAGCTCCCAGCCGCAACACCCACCACGGAGTCCAACTAAGGGGGTGCAAATAACAAACTAGTGCTGCCACAAATCTGCTACTTAACACCGATGCTAACCAATAGTTATACGCCCGAAAGTCACCACTTAAGCAGCCTCCACCCTTAACGAGTTGCCCAGTAAGTGACCTCGGGCTTAACCTTAGCCAACAGATGACGTTTGTGACTAGCCGATTGGTGCACACAGGCCAATGTGCACCTCCCGTTTACCTGAAGCACGGGCCAAAGCAGTGTATTGGGGTACCAAGATGCTCCTCAACTGCCAGGATCCCCTTTTCCATTGACACGGGTCTCCACACACGGCAAACACGCGGGTGGTATCTTCCCATCTGGGTTCGATACAACAGGGTGGTATTCGAACACAGATGACAAGCCCTTACCAGTAAATTTGGCAAGCACGACAATGGGGAAGAGAAAGGGAGAAAGTAGGAGAAAAGGGAGAGGAAACGGAAGGGAGGATAGATTACTAGGGTACCCCGGGGCGTGACTCCATGTATTTACCTAAAGAAGGTGAACCCCCTGAGGGGTTAAAACGAAACAAAGGTAAAATCAACCACCAATTTCTTACAAGATTTTTACACATCATAACAAGAGTATTCGAAAGTGAATAAAACCAGCTAAAATATAAGACTAGAGGATACAGGATCAAAAAGTGAATAAAATCAGATAAAAGTGTAAATAGGATAAGGCTTTTACTCAATGATTCAATTCATTTTTTACCCTTTGACATTACTTTTACCATGTGTGAAAAGCGATGTAGCGTAACATGACTGTGACAAAAGCCTTACCGTAATAAAAAGACTATGTAGCTCCTAAAAATAGCATTTTTGTTGCTCTCTAGACGAAATGACCTTTGTTTTCCTTACAATTGCAATCATGGTTCCTATTTTTTTTTTATTAATTTTGAAATAAAAAATATGTATTTTTCTGTATAAGTTTCTGACTAACAGTAAAAACAAAAGTTGTTGATCAATAGATTTTCTACAAAATGGACTCTTTTTAGAAGAGTCGCAATCATTCTACTTCGTTAATTATTGTTCTTTTACAAACAAATATCCTCCCTTTTCTCATAAACATCCGAACTTCTTCTTAGATCTTTCCTATCCCTATTTCTTGCTACCTCTGACCACTAGTATTGTCCACTCTTTGCTTTAAATTAATCAATAGCCTAAGAAATCTTCAAATTCCTTACATCTAACTGACAAGCGAAGAATACGCATCTTTTCTGGGGAATTTTTTTGAATTGAAGAGTTAGTTTGCGTCATTTAGAAATCACGAATCGTATGCAGAAATGTGATTTGAATGAATGGCAACAAGCTTAATAATGCCCTACATACCTACTACCCGACATCAAACTACATTTAAATTCTTAATTGATGTTACTCAAAAATTTTATGTCTGTACAAATTAAAAATGTACGCAATATACTCTAAATTTTAATTTTTGTAATCTCTGAACAAATATATAACTTATGCCGTTGTACCATAATAGAACTACATACAAATAAAAAATCTCACTAACGTTATGTGGTATTTCGTTTAGTATGTATATTTTTAAGATCTTTGCCAAACAATTTTGTTTTGGAATGTTTATTCTAATTCTGCCTTTCACTAGAAATTTTGGTTAAAAATATTTTTGTTTTTAATGTTTAAGAATGTTAATTAATGTCTAGCTGTGTAACTTATATCATGAATTCATTATTTCTAAATCAAGAATATTTTCTTATAATTCCAACAACTATTTTTTAAATATCTTCATTTTCACTCACATTAACCATCCAGATTATTAAATTTTTCTTTCTGGTCTTCCAGTTTAGATGACAAGATTTTCCAACCACGTCAATACAGTAACATTTCATTTTACATTTCGCATTTCCATATTATCAGGCAACTTTGGTGTTTTGCCCCCAATCCCGGTGTTTCCCGATGTCTTTTCATGTAATTTATTCATTTAATTAAAAAATTAACAAAAAAACATATACGTCAAACGAAAGATATTTTATCATTCCTTGGTAAAATGGCGAAATATTATACCTTTCATTTTGCTTACACACATTTTTTTCTAAATTATGTTTTTAAAAAAATTCTTTCGGATTTACAGTTTGCTATGTATACGAGGCCTGTCTAAAAAGTATCCGACCTTTGGCCGGAAAAAATATTTCGAATACCTGACGGAGTTGGGACCCTAATCCCCTTCAAAGTAGGCCCCTTGTGCTTGTACACACTTAGCCCACCGATCCTTCCACTGCTGGAAACACCTCTGGAAGTCTTCTTTTGGAATGGTGTTCAGCTCCGTCGTCGCGTTTAGCATTATCTCTTCTTTACTCTCAAAACTGGATCCTTTCAGTGACGTCTTCAATTTTGGATACAACAAGAAGTCGCAAGGAGACTGGTCTGGAGAGTAGAGAGGTTGGCGAACGGTTGTAATTCCATGTTTGGCTAAGAAAGTGTGGATCAATTGGGATGAATGTGCAGAGGCGTGCTTTTTGTTCCGGCGACAACAACTTGGGTACGAATTTTGCAGCCACTCGGTTCATGTTCAAATCTTCAAGCAAAATTGCATGTGCAAAATCTTTACTCACTCCAACCTCTTCTGCAATCTTCCGCACTGTCAAACGACGATCTGCCATCACCAAATTTCACAACCTCTCAACATTAACTGCACTCTGAGCAGTTTGAGGCCTACCACAACGTTGCTCACTCTCCTCTGATGTGTGGCCATCTTTGAATCGGTTGAACCACTCCTTAATTTGTGTTACACTCATCGCTTCTTCTCCAAACACCTGCTGAATCTTGCGAATTGTTTGGCTTTGAGAATCACCAAGCTTTTGACAGAATTTCATACAGTATCTTTGCTCAATTCGTTCAGTCATCTTGCGAAAAAACTAAATCCGACGAACACTACGAACAGCATCTTACTTGGCGACCACCAGCTAGCGCGTTGCACAAGCGAACACGGTGAGAAAATTCAGTCATGTGCATTAAGGTTCCTCCTTCCACTGTGCACTAAGGCGCCGCCTTAGAGTCACTACTTTGAGCAGGAAAAATTAAGGTCGAATACTTTTTAGACAGGCCTCGTATCACAAGATATACCTTAAAAGTTGTGTTTAACTTAAGTTTATAAGTGACAACTTATGGGAGAAATCGGGTGTAGAATACAAATAAGAAATTATTACGATTGTTTCAATCTCTTATTTAGGTATGTTTGGTCATCTAAGTGTTTTGTATATTTGTTTCAGTAAAGGTGATTATTTATATGAATGTTATAATGGTAAATATTTATTTAATGTGATAATTATTATTATTCTTTATGCTTGTATTTTCATTAGGGGCCTCGGGGCACTGTTAGTTTTGGCTTTGCCACTAACAACAGAAAGGCTCCTGTGTGTTTACAGACAGTGTGTCCCCTGATGAAGTGCTGCTCTGTAAACACACAACTTTATTTAAATTTTATTTAAATTATATTTAAATTATTTTTGAGTAAATTTATATTATTACTAGTTTAATAGTCTAATGTGTATAATTTTCATGCTAGAATGTCCAATAGATTCCTTTAGATTATTGGAGCATATTTTCTCTTAATTACACTAGGATGGGCATCAGTAAGATTGGACCTCACCTTTTGGCCAATCTGTCTGTATGGGATTGCAAAAATGTCATTTCAGGTGATGAAAGATAAAGGTAGCTACAATTTTGCCTTATTAATCATACATTATGGTGTATAATATACCCTTACAAAAAATCACATTGTCCTAAATCTAAAAAATTTCGTTTACTCTTAAAAAGTTTATATATCAAATACTTCAGTTTTCTAAGCTATTTTAGGGCTTAGCAAAGACATTGTAATTTCAGATTTCCTTAAAAATATCACTAAATTCAGTATTTTTCAAACTCAAATATTTATTTCATTAATTTGAAATAATCAGTAACAAAAAAACTCATTCGTATCAATGTTTTGTTTTTCACTTTTTTCAACATCATTTACATGAAATAAAGTCATCACCAAAGGTAACAATGAAACTTATACATAATGAAGTGATTTTTTTTAACTTATGAATTTTATTTTAAACTGATTTCTAATCTTAGTTGAATTTTTTAATCTAGTCATTACTAGACACTTTCAACTACAATTCCTGTTTGGCGGATCAATTTCGCCTTAAATGCGTCTTAGAATGCTCTGTAATTACTTTGTTCTTATATAAAATACCATCCCCTTATTTCTTAGAATTAAATTTGTGGTTTTGTAAAATCCCTAATATCATATAAAAAAGATGGTACCGATTGCTTTTATGAGTAACAAAGTTACACCAAATGAATGGAGAACTTTGAAAACCAATTTAACCAAAACTCTTTTTAAATTGCAAGGTAGACATGTAATGGATTTTGGAAAATATAAATTCTCACAGTAAATACACTTGCTTCTGATTTATCTGGAGCAAAATTCTTCGTTTTCTTTTTATGTAAATGAACTTGACTTAAAAAATTACCCAAAAATGCTTCCGAATTCAACACAACATCATACACAAAGAAGGAGCATTAAATTATGTCAATGACTAAGCAGAACAAGGAATCAAGATAAGCAAGAATCGACAAAATGTTCAAAAACGTTAAAAAAAAAAAAAAAAGCTCTGCGAGTTTTCGGGCAAGATATACCTCATCAGAGAAGTCTCTGAATCTCGTCAAAATTCATTTTAACTGAAATTGAGTGTAATTGTATGTATTAAAAAAATTGCAAATGAGAACTGATGCTGCTATAGCCTTTTTTACATCACACGAAATATCAATTTTTAATATTCCACCAGATAATACGATATAGTTTATTTTGATTTATTATATGCTTCTTTTCAGAATTTCTATATTTGTTGAACTATAGTGAACCACCTAAATATCATTCACATTTTGCACATGATATTTTTTTTTTAAATTTCCAACAAAAATAACAAGGGACAATTCCTTGAAAAATTTTTGTGAAAAGCATTTGAAGTTGGATGCACATGGACATGTGCAATATGTTTCACAAACTGCCAGATCTGTTTTACAAATTTATAATTTTTACCAATACATCAAACTATATAATCATGCACTACCTCCCCGATGTTATATGAAGATTAAGCAACTGTCTATTGCGCATTTTTCTTACATTCAACTACTAAAACAATTTATTGATCGATCTATTAACGAAGCACATGGTTCAAAATGTGAAACAAAATCTTTTTCAAGTATTATGCTTTAAGAAAATCGAGAAGTATGTTTATAATATATTCATTTTTTAATTTAAATCACTCCATGATAATTTATCTTATATATTCGAAATAAGAAATTTTAAACATTTTATCGTACATTAATTTTTATAAAAAAAATTTTTTTCGTTATATTTCGAATTAATATCCCTGTGAATTGCATATATTTTGAGCAAACTTTGATAAACAGCTACCATGAATAACAAAACAGTAGTTCTATTCAAGACAGAACTTTCGTCTATTGCGAAATCTATTTAAATTGTTTTTATTTATTATATTTTCTTTGTATTTTTCATGCAGCGCAGTTTTTATTCATCCGTCTTCATCGATGGTAAATCTTAGAATATTTTGCCATGCTCATGATTGTGATAGAACCTTTTTATAAGCCATTTATTTCTAGTAAGGGTCAATTGAAATAATTTTAGAATTAAAATTGATATCAGAAACGAATTCCCGTAGCTCATCAGATAAAATTATTTTAACTTCTAAAACCACTTTTTTTTGTAAGCCTGCTTAACACCGCCTATTAGGTTTTTTAAAAAGGTAGGGAACTTAATAACTTTTGCTTTTATATTCAAAGGAAAAAACTTTGCAAATGATAAAAACTAAAAATGACAATATATCTTATTTAATTTTTAGCATTTCCTAAAGCCAGCATGTGGATACCGATTTCATTTTAACGTACTCCATCAGAGCAGAAGTTAGTAACAAATAGATGCCCAAATGAAAAATAGTTTATATTTTATAATGGAATTTTAAATCGGTTTTAAGAACCCTAATTACTAATCTGAAAGAACGAAATTATAATTTATCGTCCACTAAACTACATATGCAAAACGTATAAATGAACTTTTATATATATGTATTATATACATTTATTCTATCTCAATTCCTATTTATAGATTCATTTGTTTCTTCTTTTTTTGATATCATAAAACAGGAATTTTTTTTAATTCTCTTAAATAAGGACTTTCTTCCTGTTTTTTCAAGACTTGTTCTTTTTTTCTTACGTTTGAAATGTACTCGATGTCAGTAAGATTCTTAATATGGATTCGATGTAGAGAGTCACCAAAAAGTTGAATAAAGAAAATAACAACTAAAATATCGTCTTTCAGTTTTTAAATTGGAACACTGGGTCAAGATGTGGTTTATAGTTAATGGTTCTCTTCAACTCCAGTTAGCAGACACCGGTTCGTTTAGTAAAATGTATAAGTTAAATTCATCTTGTACGACCAATACGTAATTTGTTTATGAGAGTCTCAATATTTCTGGAGCTATTTACTGTAATAAATGCATAAATCGTCTCTCTAAGAATCCTTCAATAATCCGACCCTGTATATGTCAGAATCAGATTCAATATTTCGTATTACTGCAAAAGTATACGCTTGATACACTTTTGCAGCAATATGAAAAAGTGTTCGTAAAAGTGTACGAATGATAAATTGTAGAAATATTTACATCTGCCCATTCCAGCACTTTATTCATTGCCTGTTGTTGTCATTCTTTCATTCCCTCATTGCATCCCTTATTACTTATTTTGTCAACCATGCAGACTAATGTGGTATGGCTGGTTGAGGAGATGACAGATTTTGTTACTTCGTCAACGGTTCTATTTTTATTTATTATTATTATTTTTTTTTTTTGTTAAATACAACTGTGTTATGAAGTAGTATTCTGTTTGCTTGCCATAGTTATTAACCATGGTTACGTACCTTATTTTCTTCAACATGAATACAGGAGGGAAATTAATTTTATCTATGCATAATTTTTCTTTGCATATTATACACTAATCATACTTTTGGTGTATATTTATAACACGTAGAGAAACATTAATTTTATTTTAAGCTTTTTTCGATTTGTGTATCAACAAAACTTTTCGCATTCTGAATGCTGACGAAATGCCAGGAAAATTTCACACATGCAATTCTTACATTGCTATCTAATATCGCTCTATTTCAATAACAAGTAAAAAGATTCGGAAAAATCTGCAAAGGCAATTTAAGGACTCCCTAATTAAATCATAAAATAATTACATTTATCAGTAAATCATGCATATTAATTCAAAATTATTTTTTCAAAAAGGTTTTTCGGTATTTACTAGGTTTTCGAGTAGTAAGTGTAAAATTCTCTTGGCGCATTTAAGCTTTTTCACCATTGTAACAGTGTGTATGCTTTCATCCTGTTTTTGCATAGGATAATACTGATCTTATAGTATGAAACGATAATATTCATTTAAGTAGTTAAGCTTATAATTCATAACAAAACGTGTGAGAGTTTTCTCTCTCACTCTTTTCTTAAATAAAAAAACAGAATTAATTCATTCATCGATATCACACATATTATGTTCATAAACGAAAAATAATTTCATACAATACAACTCTAACAAACATAATTTTTATTTAATCGTTTGCGAACCGTATTGTATTCAAAACTAGTAAGAAATCACAATGCTTTTGCAACTTATGACTTGAAAAACGATGACTTATGATACTTTATTTATTCATTGTAGGCATGTAACAATCTATACTGATTCCATGTCCTCCTTACAAGCCCTGGCTGACCCAGAACCCAGTTCAAAAATTATTGAAGAAACAAAACAACTATGGCACAATAACATTAAATTGAACTGGGTCAAAGAACATGTGGGGATCCAGGGCAATGAGGAGGCAGATGAGGCAGCCAAAAACGCCATTTGTTCTAGCACAATAGATCTCCAGGTACTGAGGACCCCTAAACAGGTTAAAACAAACATTAGAAATCTCTTAACTTCAATATGGAAGAATCAATGGGAGAGCAGTAATAAGGGCCGTCAAACATTTAAATTTATTAAGTCAGTTAAAAGATTACAAATTTTTTTTTTCTGAACCAATATTTGACGGGGTCTACCAAAAAAAGTATTTTAATAAAAGTGATACCTGTAATAACTGTGAAGACATTCAAACCATTGAGCACCTACTCTTTCACTGCGACAGATTCCGGACACTCAGACAAAACCACTTCCTCGGGAGAAATGAACAACAAATTTTCGTAAGCAATGCTTGCAAATCCATTATTAAAGAGATCATTAAAATTACACTCGAGGAGATGCTGGCCCAAATTAACAACTAATTTGCTCTCAACCCCCCCCCCCAAAAAAAATATAGTTAATTACTCTTTGGATCACTTTATTTAATAATTTTACTCGTAGTATTTCAAATTTCAAACTTTTGGCATATCATATTTTAAATTTTAGATCTTGTATTTACATTTTTTATGTTTTAAACATCACTTTAAATTTTACTCAATACTTTTTAAATATTGCTCGGCTGGTTGTTTTACACTGGTCTGATATTGATTTTTAACTGTTAATCATTCAACTTTTAACTGATTTTCATTTTAATATTTATACACAATTAGCTTTTACCTTTGATTTTGTATACCACCTTTTTTTAGTATTCATCAAAGCACACTTTTAAATATTGATCTGCAAACATTTTTAGATTTTAAATGAATTTTATAACATTTACGTCCCTTTTAGACAAATATATTTTAATGATTTTAATCTTAGGGTATATTTTATCTATACTTGCTATTTTATCAATTTTGTCTTTTTACATTTTTATCCTATCTTTTATCCACAAATAATTTTATACCATGAAATTTTATGCATGTTAATGGCTTTGTATAGTCCATTTCTTATTTTAACATAATGTTTTAAAATTGTAATGTTTTTACAATTTTCATTTTTACTGATTTTTACAAATTTTATGTCCTTTTGGACAGGCTTGTACTAATGTGTACTTTTACCCTGTGTGTAATTCCTAACTATTTACTTTTACCCAGCAACTAGCTCTCCATTCGATCCTATTGATACCTTACTTCAAGTGTAGTATCTAGTAGGTAAAAATGGATTTGTGATGTTAGATATATTACGTTACTATAAGGGTCTGTTGGCCTGAACACAACAACACCAAACAGGACCAATATTGTTTTAGTTTATTTTTATGTTAAATCTTTGAACGATATGTTAAATTATAAGGGTCCGTTGACCTTCTTTCTGATGTATTTCAATGTTTTAAAGGCTTGTTGCTATCATTGTTACTGTAAAATTTTTAACATTTTATTTCTATGTACTTGCTGTCAAATTGAAAATTGTTGTTCCATTGTATTCGGCGTATGGGCCTAGGCAGCTGTAAAATTTTCAATAGCTTATTCATTGTAGGTGCATTCAATTTTATTCTAAATTCATGTCTTTAAAATTTATTTTACCCTCACAACAAGATTGAGTAAATACTTCTTAATTTTAAGTTTTTATTTTCAAGAAATTTAGTAAAAAGTTAGTCACTGTTGAGCGCGAATTATATCAGCAATTCTACGTCGAATGATCGACGTTCTTGGTGAAGAGCTCACTCTACACAAACTAATCCCAGAAAAGTAATTTAATAAATTCCTCAAAACCAATCATAGTCTTGAAATTAATACTTAACCACCTATTAATCAAAATTTGGTTGTCAATTTAGACCCATTGTATCCAATATTGGCACCACATCTTATAAATCAACTACGCAGTTTGTTTAATTTTTATCCCGACTTTCTAGTTTGAATTTATTTACTATCAATAACTCGTATGATTTTGTTAACGAGCTTCGTACGTTCATACCAAATGACAGTCACTTTTGATGCAAACTTTATTTCACTAACATTCCCATTGTTGGTGCTCTAATTGCATCGAAAAGAGACTAAAAGAGACTTTACCGAAGCTGAAATTGATGATTACTCGCATTTACTTAGAGCAGTACACTTTCACTTTTAATGATACATTCTAGCTTATGATTGCAAGCTTAGTTGCAATAGGAAATCCTTTCTGCCCTTTTTTAAGTGACCTGTATATGTGTTATTATAAAATGATATACTTTGATTAAATAAAATCCCCTGTTATAGTCGATTGCAATGGCCATGGATCATGTTCTCAATAATATGAATGCAATATATCGCATTTATTTCACGTTTAAACAAGAAGGAAAGAAAATTTACTTAGACTTTTTCTTAATTGCAATGAATTTTTCACTACTGTTAATCGGTAATCGTTAACTTATTAAGCAAATGATTGCTGCCTTACTCTCACTTAATTATCGTGGTTCTCACATTTATTCAAATAGTTATAATCTAAAAGAAAAGCTTGTTTAGCTTAAAGTTCTATTGCTGTTATACGCGGAATCCATCTAATACTATTTATTCTTTCTGCAGAATATTAGCCCATGAAACTATATATTTCGAATAAATTGATTACTATACGAAAATCAGCTCTTAAGATTTTAAATAAATTTGGATTTAAAGTAGTTTCTTTTGGTGTAAACCAACTAAATTTCACGAACCCTAAGAAAATAATGTTAATACGTTAATAAAAAAAATTATATTGTTGATATATTGTTAGCAGGAATAATTATGAATTTTTTTTAAGTGTAGTCTAGAGTATATTGGGCAAATTAAATTCACCCTTAAATTTAAACTCAAAGAACATGAAATATTTGTAGAAATGAGGATACTAAATGATCTTCTATTGCTCTAGATTTGGAATTCTAATCATAGGTTCTGCTTCCATTAGTATTCAACTTCATTAACTGACCTTAAGTTCTAGGAATCGTATTCCATTTTGAAAAATTCTAATAATTTAAATAAACCTTTTGCCCCCGTGAAAATACCACCCTCTATATATTTTTCTTTCTCTCTCTTTGTGATATTTCGGGGGTTGAGGTGTTCAAAAGATTAAAACGATTTATTTCTTATGCCGGAATCATGCTTATTTTTCAGTCTTTAAACCAGATGTCAGTAATAGACATATTTGTAATGTGTTTAGAGATAGTTTATTTCAAACTATATTTCAGCGCTCTTCAAATATGTCAAAAATTAAAACATGCATTCTACATATATTTATTTTTAAATAATCATTTTCAATAACAGCATGACAATTTTATGACCGCTTTTTTTAAAACTCTACAAACATTAAAAGGTTCAATAACTTGCTAGTATCACACCTTTTCTTAAGATTTAAAAGACTTCTCTAATTTAATCTTTCGTACTCTATGCTTTTTATCAGGACCCCTTCACTCTTGTTTTTTTATCACTCTTCTTTTTTATTTTGTTCTTCTGTCCCTATTGTACATGTTTATCTCTTTCCCTTTCTGCTGTCATTTTATGTTTAGACACTGAGGAAGATTCTTGTTTAGAGGCTTAAAAGATTGGTTTTCTGTACTTTTATTTGAGCTTTATTCACCTTAGTTTTTATTTCAAACAATGTGGAACTAAGTACATCTTGCACGACTCTTATATTATTAAGAGCTGGACCAAAATAAATAAATAAACTAAAATGATTTAACTACAATTTAGTTTAACAGATCTGAGTGCTAAACTTTTCTAGAGAATAAAAAGTTTTCCTCTAATAATCCTATGTAGGTATTATTACTCATTCATAGTGTTTAGTGAAATTTTTATATTAATTGTGCATCTAAAGGAAGTTTTGTCAGGAAATTATAATGTTGCAGTTTTAAGTTAATTCAAAAAATGCATTATTTATGTTACGTAACTAGCTTGTCATGGTATAAATATACTAAATGCATTGAACCCAGTGTAAAAGAAAAGCTTAGCTAAAGCATTGATATCAATTTGTCAAAATAAATATCAATTATCAAAATGTGCCAACAATATATTTTATCAGAATTTTTCTTTTTTTAAAAACAATTGCTGAAATCAAAGGACCATCTAATCTTTTGGTTTTTATCACAACTAAACTTCATCCACAACAATTTAGAAATTCCAGAAAATGTCCTTTTCTTGATCTTTATAGCATTGAATAAACAACAGGGTGTTACTTAATTAATTGTAAGCTATTAGTTATTACATTATCAATTTCTCCAACTAACTGTTCTCCAAGTCATCATTTAGTACATTTTTTTAAATTTCCTTTATTTTCTGAACCAATGTAAAAGGGAAGAATATTAGAGCCAACATATTATACAATAGCCAAAATAAATATAAAATAGAAATAATAAACATATTTTCAAAATGCTGACAGGCATATTTTGGCAACTGAGCTAAAATATTTCACACTATATCTCACTCATTTTTTTAACCACAAGCGGTAATATTTTAATATGTAAATGTGTATTGTTATTTTCGAATTAAAACAATTTTGTTTTATTATATGCTGAAAGAGGATGACTAGATTGAGAAATAACTATCCTGTGGCAGCCATTGGGCTAAAGATTGAAATTTATTTTTTAAGCAATGAATATATTCCTATTGTTTTGATAAGATTGTGATGTAATGGGTCACCCTAGCAAAGATTCAAGATCAAGCTAAAAGCAGGAAATGAATTTGTCCCTCAAATGCTTGAATCGTTTTGTGAGAAAAAATCATAATAGCATTGATACTTCAGAGCAGTATATTAATTAAAAGCGGCAACGGCTTAAGCATCTAATGTAGATAATTTTGAAGCAAGAATGCCCACTATCTTCAGAAATTAATCATTAGGGCATATTTTCTCTGTAGAGGTGGGTAGCTATGCTTTTTGAGAGTCGGGTCTCTCATAGAAAGAGTAAGCTACGACTTCTAGTCAGACGATGGAAGGTAATGGAATGTTCAAGTGATAGAAGGCAAGAGTGGCTTAGTCTTTGCCTTTTAAATTATACATATGTCATAAGTTTTAAGGACAGCTTTCTCACTACATTAAAATGTCTACACTACGAAAAATGCTTACTTTACTTATTCGTAATTGCAATGAATTTCTCACTTCTGTTAATCGGTAACCATTGACCTCCTAAACAAAAGATTGCTGCCTTACGCTCTATTATTTATCAGGTTTCTGACATTTGTTCCAATCGTTATAAGCAAAAAGGTAAGCTTGTTTAGCTTAAAGCTCTATTGCTGTTGAGAGTGGATTTCCATTGACTTATTTATTCCTTCAACAGAATATTGACCCAATAAGCTATCTAATTCTAACTAAAGTAAAATTAAAAGCAAAAAACTGCGAACTTTTATTTTTCTAATTTGGTTCGTTTGGTTTTTCGTTAATTTGAGGAAAAAACTACAAATATGCTACGAAAATATCGAAATAAGTTTTAAAAGTTATTAAAAAAACTTACTTAATTTTTAACTAACTTTTCTTAATTTTTTCGCTAACTAATTTTTCGGAACACTTTTGATATTTGATATTTCCTCAAAGGGAGAGTTAGGCAACACTCGACTGCTGCAAAAATTGAGTGGTGTGTGACAGGCACCCGCCGCAGGTGTGTGACAGGCACCCGCCGCAGGTTTGTGACAGGCACCCGTCACAGGTTTGTGACAGGCACCCGCCCAGGTTTGTGACAGGCAACCGCCACATCTACCTACCGACCATCATCCACCGACAGGCAACCGTCTTTTATTAATATTTACCATAATATCAATCATGTGCAGCCCTTCTCAAAGCTATTTAAGCCGATGAAGTAACTCATCTATTGCCTAATATTTTTTTAATTCGAAACAGTTATTTGATAGAACTATCAACGTAGCACACAAATGTTGAAACAGAAAACTTTTAAGAATTTCCCCTTTAAAGAAAGTTAAGGTGCATGTTTATAAGACAGTAACTTTTATTCAGGATTTCCAACACATACATTGATAAATAGTTATGCTATCCAATATATTGATGCTTTTGAGCTTTCTTTCTCAGACTGAGAAGAGAAATGGATCATTTCCATTTGTAAATAATTGATTGCGTAAGCATATTCATCAGTTTGGCAGAATGCCGAGCAAAGTATGAAACGCGTTACAAGTCTTGTGATATTTGTACAATATTACAGTGATAATATTATGAAAAAGTGTAGATATCTTGTTATTTGAGTATAGTAATTTTTTTTCTCAACTTCGCTTGATCGTATTCTGCTTTTGTATTTACAAAACATGTTACTTCAGTATTTATGCTGTCAAGCTAAAGAAAATGCATAAATTATTTAAGGGGAGGCGAGAGAAAGCGTGAACACTTTCTATGTCAACCTTCATCTATCAAAAGGTACCTCTAAATAGAAACAAATTAACATGCCTTATATACTATTGATTTGGTATTTAATATTTGTAGTGGTAGTTATGCCACGTCAAACACTTTAATTAAGATGTTTTTTGAGCAAGTAAGAGTCAGGATGTGTCTATTTCTAAAATGAAATAAATTGGGCGTGAATATTTCTACTCCTTAATTAAATGCCTATATCGCACCCTTGCTACAAAAGTGCCACAACTCAAAAAACTACGTTTTCCAGGAATTGCAAAAAACTGTTATGTCTGGCTGACTAGACACATTTTAGTATTTTTGAATTTGTCAATATGAAGACCGATACATCTCAAACTATGATCGTTAGTCATTGTTCTAGCTTTCCCATCTTTCCGACTCAAAATTCAAATTTTTCAAGTTACGACTGTTTTGATTTCTCACGTACAAAGAATGGAGTAAATTATTTTGAGTTGGGGCACTTTCGAAGATTGTTTTCTGGACATATGACACTCTTGATGACTTAAAATGAAAATAGCTTTTTAGTTACGACGTTTTGTTACTGCTCCATCATGGATTTATTTTACGTTTTTAAATGATCTAATAGAGATCAACTAGGTAGGTACAATACAATGGGTAATGTGTGAATAAAAAAAGTTGCCCAAATTAATGAAAAAGTAATAATACTTTTATTTTTCTCAAACAAAACTCTTCGACGAATGTGAAAAAGTTCAAAACAACAAGAACGATAAGAATAATTAAATAGTAATGCTAATGACTACAGTTTCAGTACACTCATATTGCAGATTATATTATATTATTATTATATTATGTATTATATTATTATATCATATTGCTGCTTTCACTAGATTCCACACGAGATCTGATCATTTTGTGTCTACAAAATTATTATAATAATATAACGAGAAAAACGTTAATCAAAAGAACTGGTTACATAAAATAATAAAACCTGGTAGGTAGGTACCACTTAATTTAACAAATTAAAATATTTGAAATTAATGTTCTTCTATCAGGCTCACAACTGGTAGCACGTGGTTACATTTTGCAAACTTATTCAAGAATAGTTTTAAAGAAAGAGTTGTAATAAAACTTTGGGACTATGTTTTTATCAACAAGATCTTGGATATCTCGTTTTTTATTGTCAGGCAACGGAATCTTAGCTGAATAAGCCTGAACCAACTGGATGGTATTCAAATCTTCTTTAGATCGAATTTTCTTCTTGTTGCACATGTCTACCTTCTTGAAAGTTTCGTCACTGTAGGATGTTTTATAGAAGAATGAACGAGGTTGATCTTGTTCGACACGAAGTATCCTGATGTCTTGCCACTTTATTTTGTTCTTCTCAGTGTCCATATTAAAGTTTTTACCCCATTGCTCTTGCAGCAGTTTTAAGTCATAAAAATCTTCGAATGTGAGCTCATGAACGCGGTAAGGGGGACCCTGTTTTTTCGCTGTCTGAATCAGAGTCACGTACTGTGCAGGTACGTAAATCGGTGAGGATTTTAGATGTCTCGATGTCGCCAAAAGTGACAAATTTTGAGTTCAAACCAGCAAATGTTTTTCACTCATTCATCAAAAACGACATAATTCAAAATACGAAACAATCCTATTCCACAAATGAATCATCTAAAATGCCGCAATTCAAAATCACTCAACTGATCACTACCAGTTGAAACAAAAAAAACGCCACAACTCGAAATATAACAGTTTAAAAGATAAACGATACGCACGTTACTCTACGACGGCTGGACGACAACTCAAGATGTGGCATTTCAGTGGAAAGGGTCCTATGCATCTTGATAACAACAAAACGCCATAACTGCCCTCTGGCTGTTGATTTTTCAATGCAACTTCTGGCTCTTTTGAAGATTGGTAGAGACGTGTAAACTACGTCTAATGACGGTCATAACTCAAAATTTACAATTTTTGAGTTGTGGCACTTTTGTAGCAAGGGTGCGACATGATCACATTGATTTCCTCTTCTCATAACGTCCTAAACAAAAGATAATTGCTTTACTCTCACCTGCTGCTTAAATTTGTTCTCGTAGTTAACTCTTAGTAAAAAGCTCCTTTACCGCGGAGCTATCTTGTTGACCGTGAGTTTCCTTCTGTTATTATAGATTCAATTTGCAGAGCATTAGTCACGCCATTCAACAAACTGTTTAATTTAAACTTTATTAAGTTGATTGTTTTACTTTATCCAAAAATCCGTCACCGAATTTCTAAGATTTTGAGTAAATTTTAATTTAAAGTTGTTTTCTAGCCCGTATTAATAGTTAGAATATTTATCAAGTTTTTTGTCAGTGTAATTATGCATAATACCCTTAAATTTCGACGTAAAGAACATGAAAAATGTGGCAAAATCGGGACATTAAACAATCTTTTAACGCAGCAAGTAGCTGGAAGTCTAATCATAGGTTAGAGTTTTCTGTTCCTAAAATCATTCCACACTGCTCTTCATCTACCAACCTTTATTTCTAGAAATTCTTCCACATTTTGAATAATGCTAAAAATTTAGTTAATGATCGTTCTAGTATCTCACCCTTTTTAAAAATTTGGAAATTTATCCTTATTTTAACTTTGGCACTCTGGGGATCCCTATTGACACCCTCTCACATGTTTATTAAATCTTTTCTTTTTTATCTTGCTCCTCAGTTTTTGTAGGGAAACCACTTCGTACGTCTCTACTTTTTCTTGTCATTTCTGAAATCAGACACTAAGGAAGGATTTTGTTTAGAAAATCGAAACTATAGTATGTCCATATTCGTAATTTACTTTTGATTCATTCAGTTTTTTTTCTTTTTTTGCTTTAATCTGCAAAGAAAAATGCTCTCTTTTAGAATAAAAATTGAATTTTTACTAAAGATTTGATAAAAAAAAACTCATTAAATAAAACTTTTCTAGAGAATAAAAAATTTTCATCTATGAAGTGAGTAAATATTACTGATACTTATTGTATCGAGCAATTTTTATATTGATTTTACATCTAAAGGAAGTTTTGAAAGGAAATTATAATGTATATTAGTTAAAAATATGCCATTATTAAGTTACATTCTTTGTCTGTCATATTTTAATATACAGAATGCATCGAACCCAATATAAAATAAAAGCCTTGGTAAATCACTGTCACCCACTCGTGAACTCTATATACTAGTAATTTTGGATCAAAGCTCTGCTTAATCTGTATTTTTATTTATTTAAGCTTGCTGCAAACAAAGAACCATCTAAGCTTTCATTTTGGTTACCGCTTGTCACAACAAAACCTCATTCACAGCATTAATTAAAGAATTAATTAAAAAAAACTTGAAAGTAATACAAAAAAGAAATATTAACCCCTTCCTTCTCGCTTCCGTGAAAATAATGGGGTGAGATTTCGCCCGCAATTTCTCGCTCCCGTGATATTCACGGGCTGGAGTGTTCAGTAGTAAAGCGCCAATAAGAATAAAACTAATTCATTTCTTTTGCCCGGAAAACATTTTATTTCTCATTTTACACACCTGATGGCAGTAACAGGATATTTTTAAGGTAATTGTAGGTAGTAAGTTTATTTTAAACTAGTTGCAGAACTGATTAAATACGTAATACAAATACAAAAGCCAAAAAAATATGCACTTTTATGACAGTTTTCTTGAAAATTAACCGATTGTTAAGGGGTTAAATGCATTTATAAAATGTTGACAGGCTTATCATTTTTTCAACCAGAATAATTCACTTTTTCTTTTTAGCCACAAGTAATATTTTATATTGTATACGCATGTTGTTTTCGCTTAATAAAAATATTTTTGTTTTATTTTATGTTGGTTGAAATTTATTGACTCTTGATTGACTATACTAATGGTCAGTCAAAACGCTAGAAAGTTATGATTTTTTTAAAGCAATGAATTCAGTTCTATTGTTTTGAAAAAATTGAAAAGAATGTAGGGCCATCGATGAAAAAACTCAAGACCAGGATAATTCCAATCAAAGAGTTTGACTCTACTATTTGAATCATTTACGGAAAAAATAATAGGTACAATTTTTAGCAGTAAAGAAACATAATTGTTTAAAATTTTCAGTATAATTTCAAGGTTTCATTTGACATAATATATTAGTTGATATGCATGTTTGTCAAAAAATGTAAAACAGTCTAATGCATATCATTTTCATGTTAGAATATCCACTAGATTCCTATAAATTATTAGAACATATTTTCACTTAATTATTCTAGGAAGGAGATTTGTAAGATTGGACAACACCTTTTGGTCAGTCTGTCTCTATGGGATTGCAAAACTGTCAATTCAGGTGATGGAAGATAGTCCATGCCATACTAATCATGCATTATGATACATAATGCACCCCTAGAAATAAAGCACATTGTCACAAATCTAAAAGTATTCGCTTTCTCTTAAAAAGTTGATATATCAAATATTTCAGCTTCCTAATCTACTTTAGGGGTTAGCAAAGACATTGTAATTTCAAATTTCCCTTCAAAATATCACTAAAATCAGTATTTTTCAAACTCAAATACTTATTTCATTAATTTTACTTTATTTTGCATGTCGCTGAACAGCCAACCCAATTTTATGTTTACGACTACAAATGTTCAGCTTCGTATCCTTGTAATTTTGATTCTAATCCAGAAGAAAAGGGAGCTTCTCGATCAGTACCCCCCGAGGTATTGATTTGTTATGGGAACTTGGAGAACTTTGTGACCCCGACAGACTTAACTTACACCAGTCACCATTTAATACATTCAGTAACAAAAAAACTCATGCGTATCTAATTGTTTTTTCATTTTTCTAGCATCAAATAAAGTTATCGATTTAAACTTTTACGTAATGAAGAGTTTTCGTTTTGTTTTAACTTGGGAATTTCATTTTAAATTGATTTCTAATCTTAGTTGAACTTTTTAATCTAGACATTACTTGGAGTGGTAATAACTTTATTCCCATATAAAATACCACCTTTGACCATCCTATTATATCTTATAGTTTAATTAATGATTTTGTAAAATCACTACTGGCATACTATAGATTGATTTTTAGAGTAGCAAAATTCCGTCAAAAGAATGGAAAACTTTAAAAACAATTTAACCGATAAATTTTTTAAATTGCAAGGTATACATGAAATGGATTTTGGAAAACATAAATTCTCACAGCAAATACACTTGCTTCTGATTTAACTGGAGCAAATTCTTCGTTTTTATTTTACATAGGTGATCTCGACTCAAAAGCTTACCTAAAAATGTTTCAGAATGGACAAATTCCGAATTTACCATCACAGCATATATAAAGTTGCAGCATTAAATTATGTCAATGACAAAGTGGAGCAAGGAGTCAAGCTAATCAAAGATTACGTAGATTCGGCAAAATTTACAAAAATATAAATAAAATGTTCTGCAAGTTGTCGAGCACGATAGATCGAATCAGAGAAATCTCCAAAGATAGTCGAAATTCACTTTAATTGAGTGTTATTATATGTATTATAAAATTTTTAATGAAAACTAATGCTGCTATAGCCTTTTTTTACATCGCACGAAATTTCAATTTCAATATTTCAACAGATATATTATTTTGATTCATAATATGCTTCTTTTCAGAATTTCCTCATTTGTTGGACTGGTAAACCATTTAAATATCATTTAAATTTTGTGCATATTGTTCTGACATTTCCAAAAAAATAACAGGGGACAATTCTTTGAAAAAAATTTGAAAAACAATTGAAGTTGGATGCACATTGACATACATGTGCAGTATGTTTCAAAAAATCTGCTATCTCAGTTCTATAAATTTCCAACTTTTACCAATACTTCAGAATATACAATTATGTGTGGCCTCCCCAATGCTATATGACGATTAAGTAACTGTCTATTGTGCATTATTTTTAGATTTGAATTATTAAAACAATTCATTGATAGATCTATTAACGAAGCACATGGTTCAAAAATGTGGAATGCTAAAATACAATACCTCACTCAAATATTATGCTTTAATAAAGGTGAGGTGTTTGTTTATAAGATATTCATTTTTTAAGTTAAATCACTCCATGATATTTTGGTCTTATATTCCAAATAAGAATTTTTAAACATTTAATCGTATAGTAATTCGATAAAAAAAATATATCTTTACATTTCGCCTTAAGATCCATGTAAATTACATATATTTCGAGCAAACTTTGATAAATAGCTACCATGAATAATAAAAACAATAGTTCTATTCCAGAGAGAACTTAGAAATACATTTGCAATAGCCGAAATTCGATGTTTTTTTTCTTTGTATTTTTCATGTAGCACTCTTTTAATACCCGTATTTTCATCAATGGTAAAACTTAGAACATTTTGTCATGCTCGTGATTGAGCTATACCCTTTTACTGAGCCATTTATTTCTAGTAAGGGTAAATAGAAATATTTTTAGAATTGAAATCAGAAAATAATTTCTTTAGCTTATTAGATAAAATAAGTTTAAATTTGAAAGCCAATTTTAGCCTATCTAAAACTGCCCATTAAGTGTTTTAAAATGGTTGAGAACTTAATGATTTTTATTTCTTTCTATTTAAAAAAAACTTTGCAAATGATAAAAACTAAAAATGTCAATATATCTCATTTAATTTTGAACATTTCCTGAAATCGTTTTCCATCAGAGCTGAAGTTAGTAACAAATAGATGCTCAAATGAAAAATGGTTTATATTTTAGCATGGAATTTTAAAATTGGTGCTAAGAATATTCAACACGGCCTTAGAAATGATGAAATTATAATTTATTGTCCAATTAACTACATTTGCAAACCGTAAGAATTCATGCTACATTTGCAAAACGTAACGTAGCTTTTCTAACTTGAATCGCTGTTTTTTTTTTGTGTGTGTGTGTGTGTGTACATAGCTTAATTTTTTTCTATCCCGTTCATCATGTCACAATGCATTCTTAAAAAGTTTTTGTCTTAGAAAAAGATCTAATAATTTCATTAAATTTATTTAATAAGATAAATCGATGTTTTAAAATAAAGTTTGAAAACTCAATAATTTTGTTGCTATTGAGAAAAATCCACCTTTTCTGGACAGGTTTTCGATATAATTTTAACTTTTTATATCTTAACCAAAATTTATTTTTTACTAAACAATAAGGAAACTGAGAAAAGCTAGCAACTTGTTCTAAGTAAAACTAACTTTATCGCAGATGAAGAGATTATGGATAATAATCAAGTTTTGACTTAACAATTGATCGGTAGATCTATTGTTAACTATTAGTATTGAATTGGCTCCTTATGTGATGTAATATTTTGAGAATAATTAATCTTCGTAGATACTCAATGTATGATCAAAATGTTAAATCAAAGATAATGCTCAACACTTTATGAAAATCACTTCAGGAATCACACTTCACCACACGAAAATCACCCACAAAAAATCTACCTAGTTGCCGAAATTGATAAAATCTCGTTTATTTTGATTCGAAATAGTTGAGTTAGTTTTAATTTTTGGTGCAAGAGCCAATTATATACCTGGCCTAACACTAAGTGTATATTAGAATTCTGGTTAAAATATTTGAAAAGTACCCGATGTCATTAAGATACTTAATAAGGATTCGATGTCGAGAGTCACTAAAGAAGGTTATTGAATAAAGAAAAGAACAATTAAAATATCGTTTTTTAATTAGAACACTATGTCAAAATGTGCTTTATGGTTAATGGTTCTCTTCAACTCCAGTTAGCAGACACTGGTTCTTTTAGTAAGATGCATCAATTAATTCACCTTGTACGACCAATACCCTACGTAATTTATTTATAAGAGCCTCAATACTTCTGGAGCGATTTAGGGTAATAAACGCGTAAAATAACGATTTTATTTCCTGCATTATTAAATTCTGTCTGCCTGTAGGTACTTAAAACAATTGTCATTACAGTTTGAAAATTATGCTGTTATATAGAGCTTTTAGAAAGATTGTGATTTAATTTTGCCATAGAATCGATTTTTTCATTTCTTGAAATACTTAAATTTCTCAGAAATCCACGAAAACAAAATTCTAAAATCTTTATAATCAAGATTAATTAAGGTAGATTTTGAATAGCTACCAAGCAGCTGTTAAAGTTTAAATGAATGTAATTATTATGTTTCGAAATGGAAAAGTATTTTAAAGCTAAAAAGATTATTTGGCAATCAGAAATGAAAACAGAACATGCAGAATGAAATTTCATTGAAATAATCGCATTGGGTGAAATAAAAGCAGATGCCACATGGTAGTCAATTTTGGAGAAATCGGCAGACATGGGTTTAAAAGTTTAATGGAATGCGCGAAAAGAATTTTTTTTTTATTTATATATTACAGGTGAAGTGAGTTGCTTTGTCTGATTATCGAAAATTTTAATGATATGAAATAGAATATTGAGCAAAGGAGGAAATGGAACAGATAACGAAAGGTTGTCTTCAGTAATGTTCCTGCTTTATGGAACATGATGCATAGAATTTATTCAAAAGCATTCTGAAATGCCTGATATAAAAAAGTGCTGTCTTACACATGAGTTAATGAACTAGTTTAAGCATGGCCTGAAGTGTGTGAAAAACTTTTAAAATGTTTCGAAGAGTTCTAGGAATTTTTTTTCAGGCTAACATTTTACAAGACTTCATTCGTTTCGCCATCCAACAATTTGTAAGAGATTCATTTCTACTTCGAAGGAAGTATTTAGAATATTTGTTGAATTTCTAGTATCTGCTTGATAGCAAAATTCAGATCTGTTTTCTCTCCGTGATAAACTTTTGTCTCAGTAAACAATACTCATTGTATTACTTCCAGTAGATATTTATAACCAAGTACAAAAGGTTCTAAAAATATGCAATTAGTTGACAATCTACCTTGGGAACATATGCATTTGATGAATAATCTTGACTCTATTTCAGAAACATCAGTTCGGTTCAAGTTTGTGACACAGAATAATTGTGACCATGTATACATAATTTTAAAGTGCTTAATAAATGTAACAAACTCAATCAAAATGACACAAGGGAAATTTAAGTTGTTTTTTGTTTAAAGTTACAGCCCACAGAGAACAGTACGATGTATGCAGTAAAAATGGAGGTATCTGTTCCATTTTGATTATTTGCCATTTCCTAGAACATATATTTTTGTTGATCAGACAGCAGAAGATAAAAGGTTCCTTTTCATAGAGTATTTGAATGTAACAAAAATATTTGGTTTTAAATGAAACAGATGTTTTTCTTGAAAATGATTAAAGAAAAAAAAGTGAAAACACTATCTGCAATTGCAAATCTCATAAGAAATTGGCAGTTTGAGAGTAGAAAATCTAATACCGCAAAATCATTAAGTTTCTCATGTTCCTATTATCTGTACTAGTATCAACAGCAATATGTTAGAGTTGGGCCTTCGTTATCAACAATGTGATGTGATATATACAGTGGGTAAAAAAAGTCTCCGTACGCAGATACGAATGCAAATCAAAGTTTAATTTGTCACACAAAATTCATAATGATAAAAATGAAAACTTAAAAATGTGTTAAAACTAATATTATTTAATATTTATTCACATTAAAAAGATGATAATACTGACAAAATTAAATAATTCATTTTAAAAACTAAAAAAATACCGTAAACATGGAACAAAAAAGTCTCCGTACGGTGCCCTAGCACACGAAAAAAGTTTACAAAAAAGCAAAATGCATTCAATGATCAGTGGGCCCTCCTTTGGACTTTATCACCTCTCTTAGACGTTTTGGCATTACCCCTACAAGTTTTTTTGTTGTTTCTGGAGAAATATTACACCAAATGCTACTAATGGCACTTTTGAGTTCAACTTTGTTTTTTTATGTCATATTTTTTAAGTTGTCGGCCAATTTCTTCCCACAAATGTTCGATGGGGTTTAAATCGGGTGACTGGGAAGGGCTATGCAGTTGCTGTTTAAGATGGTAAAGGCACCACTCTTGGCAAATCTTAGAGGTGTGTTTAGGTTGATTGAATGTGGGGTTTAATGGCACAAAGTCCAAAGGAGGACATGCTGCGCCAAACGAACGGTTTTAAAATAAAGGTAAATGTATATTACAAATTTTCCTCATTAAAAGTCACACGGGATTTATAAAACTAGATACAACGTGACAGAGGTATTCAAAAGTGAGTAAAATCAGATAAATTGTAAATGTAGTAAAGCATTATAAAACAGTTGCATTCAAAGATGAATAAAATCAGATAAAATTGTGAATAGGATAAAACAGTTATATACAGTATAAAAGACCAATTGCGCGTAGAAACGCAAAAATGTTAGGATGATGGGAATCACCTAACAAATCCTGAAGAGTTAAAATAGAACTACCAAAAAAGATTAGACGATGACGGTTAAAACATGGGCAGATGATAAAAATATGATGAATAGTGAGTAAAACTTTACAGGTGCTGCATTGGGGAGGAGGTTCCCCGAATAACAAATGTAGGTTGGTCAGCCGAGTGTGACCGATTCTGAGACGGTTTAATTTTACATCTGCATGCCGCAGACTCAATACAGGATAAGGGTTAAAATCTGTTTTTATTGAGTGTAACTTGTTATAAATTTTTAGATCCCATTGTTCTTGCCAAACAGATGTGATGAACTGTCGAACATAAGTTTTTGTGTCCGCGAGAGGTACAGATAGAGTTAAAACAGAGGTAGCAGATTTTGCAGCCGAATCAGCCAAGTCGTTCCCTGGAATACCGACGTGACTCGGCACCCAACAGAATAAAATATGAAATCTATTTTTGTGAAGGGTTATCAACAAGTGATTAATAAAACATAAAATCGGATGAGTATCACTGTTAAAATTTTCCAATTGCCTCAAAACACTCATACTGTCGGAGTAAATGCAATACTTCCTTCTAGAACGAGTGGAAATCAGCCGCAGTGCCAAGAGGATGGCAGCAGCTTCAGCAGTAAAGACGGAGCAAATACTTGGGATTCTGTAGCTATAGGTATCATCAGCGATAATGACGCCACAGCCTACATAACCCGCAGATTTTGATCCGTCAGTAAACACAGGTACATACTCTGAATATTGGTGACGATGAGAAATGAATAGTTGCTGGTAGATCATGGGTGCAACATTAGATTTATTATACATCATAAAAGGGGAATAAAATTGATATGGTATAATGATCCATGGAGGTATGAGAAGATGATCGACTGATTGTGATGGTGATTTGCAAATGTCAAAAGTTTGAATGAGTAAACGCATGCGAGCATGAAATGGACGGACGTGGGAAGATCTAGCTGCATATAATCTCTCCAAGCTTGATGAAATTACATAATTCTTTAGTGGATGATATCTAGAGGACATGATACGAAAGTAATAACTGAGAGATAGCTTCATGCGATGTAAATCTAATGGTATTTGATTACAGACAACGTATAAACTTTCAACGGGAGATGTACGAAAAGCTCCCGAACAAATGCGAAGAGCTGAATGGTGTACGGTATCTAAGATACGTAGATTGGAGGCGGTTGCAGAGCCATAAACTGCACATGCATAGTCAAGCCGTGAAAGTATCAGCGCTTGATATATGCGTAGCAGGGCTAGGCGATCAGCTCCCCAGAATGTATTACACAGTACACGCAAAATGTTCAGTTTCTGTTCGCATTGTCTACGTAATAGCCTGATATGAGGTATAAAAGTTAGCTTATTGTCGAAAATGACTCCTAAAAATTTCGTGTGTGGCACGACTGGTATATTAATGTTTCGAATGGAGATGTCAGGGTCATTATGAAGCGAGCGTTTACGGCAGAAATGGATACAGCAACTTTTAGATGGCGAAAGAGTGTGACCATTCTGATCACACCAGTCTAAGATCTTGTTCACAGCTAATTGCAGTTGTCGCTCGATGACTCTCATGTCGGATCCTGAACACGAGATGTGTAGATCATCGACATAGAGAGAGCCAGAGACAGTAGGGGGCAAGAAGTTTAAAACTGGTGAAATATGCATGATGAATAGTGTGACACTTAAAACGCTGCCTTGTGGGACGCCTTCCGCTTGAACGTAAAGATCAGAAAATGTTGATCCAAGTTTAACACGAAAATAGCGCCTCAGCAAGAAATTTTTGATGAAAATTGGCAAATGACCCCGGAGTCCAATGTTAAACAGTGTCTGGAGAATTCCATAACGCCAAGTCCGATCATATGCTTTCTCAATATCAAAAAAGACAGAGACAAGATGATTCCGCCGGACAAAAGCGTTACGAATTCTGGATTCCAGTTCAATAATATTGTCTAAAGTTGACCGGCCCTTACGGAAGCCACTTTGAAAATCTGGTATGACTCGCTTTTTTTCAATGTAATATACAAGTCGAGAGTTAACCATCCGCTCAAATGTTTTACCAAGGCAGCTGGTCAAGGCTATCGGGCGATAGTTGACTGGATCGTTAGCGTCTTTACCTGGTTTTAGAATAGGTATTACAATTGCTTCACGCCAGACAGATGGGTACGTTTGTTCCGTCCATATTCTGTTGAATAGAACAAAGACATTTGACAAAGACGTCCGATCTAAGTGGCGGAGCATGTGATATGTAATACCATCAAAACCAGGGCTTGTGTTTTTACTTCGATATAGGGCTCTCTGTAATTCGGCAAAACTAAAATCACTGTTATATTGGCAGAGACGACGCGATGCAAAGTTTATATTACTCCTTTCGACCGTCTGCTTATGGTGTTGAAATGCTGGGCTGTAACTCTCTGGACAAGAGACAGCAGCAAATGCATCACCAAGCATATTACAAACGTCTGCAGGAGAAGAATACATGGTATCGTTTTTCTTAAATATCGGAAGTCGAAATTCGCGATATATGCCATTAGCTCTCTTAACTCTCGACCAGACTTGTCTGGGAGATGTCGAAGATGTTATGGACGAGACATAACGGGACCAAGATTCTCTTTGACTTTTGCGTCTGATCTTTCGTGCTATAGCTTTTGCCCGTTTAAAGGCCAAAAGGTTAACAGTATTAGGATAACGGCGGAAGATGTTCCACAAGCGTCTCAGCTCTTTGTAGGCAGCTGCGCATTCCTTATTCCACCACGGCTTGCGGTGGCGAGGAAGCGAACTTGACGACTTAGGAATACTTTCTTCTGCCGCTTGGAGAATTACAGATGTTATATTATTGATAGCAGCACCTATAGTATTGCGAGTTATCATATCCTCCGTAATCTGAGCAAGCATTGTAAATAGAGGCCAGTTAGCGCGATGAAATATGAAAGTTGATGGTCGTGAACTCATGGGAACAGAAGTAAAATATGAAACAATCAGAGGAAAATGATCACTGTTGTGAAGATTATCACTCACAGAGAAGTTTATAAAAGGTAAGATAGCAGGTGAACATACTGCTAGATCAATTGAATGAAAGGTTTGAGTAGGTGAATGAAAGTAAGTTTCTTCGTCTTTATTAAGCAAACATAGATTATGGTCGTGGATGAGTTGTTCAATTTTACGCCCCCGGTCATTGGAGGTGGAACTACCCCACAATTCACTATGACCATTAAAATCTCCGAGCAAAATAAAAGGCGAAGGTAATTGAAGTATCAGTGAGTTCAAATCTGTTTGAGAAATGGGTGCATGAGGGGGTAGATAGACAGAGCAGACTGTAACGAGAACATTGATGTGAATTTGAACTATGGTAGCTTGTAATGAGGTTGATAATGAAAGGTGAGTTGATGGAAAAGCTGATGAAGCTAAAATTGCTACGCCGCCATGAGGTTGATTTCCATCATTAAAATCCTGTCGATAGCAAGAATAGTTGCGCAGTTTAAAAGCATTGGATGACGTTAAATGTGTCTCCTGCAAGGCAATGCATGCAGGTTGATATTTTGAAATAATGTCCTTGACATCAGAGACCTTATTTCGCAAACCGCGACAGTTCCATGATATGAAACATATGGACATTATGGAATAAGAAAAGATGATTGAAAGTTAACGTCATTATCCAGTGGTCAATCGAGTAGGCATTCGTCGTCAGAAGGATGCAAAGACAATTCTACCTCACAATCCATCTTCTGTAAAGCAGAAGAAGTGGATTGATTGGCAAGTTGAATGTACTTTGCATCTTTTTTCTTCCTGGAATAGCCAGGCTTTTGACTTGGGGGGTAATTTTTTTAAAGGTATTTGTTTTGGAAAAGGTCGGGCCTTTTCGGAATTGTCTATTTTAGATGTTTTACTAGGTGGAGGTGAGGTGGTCCTATTAGATGTTGATGCTGCGGTAAAGTTAAAGTTAGGTTTTGGAGTTGGTGGTTTAATCTGCTTATTTTTAGAAGATGTTTGTGCCGGGGAATCAGTTTGAGTACCTATAGTACAATATGAAGTCTTAGTAACCGTAGAATACGAAACGCCCGGACGGGGTGTACGGGCGGTAACGATTCGACGGGCTTCACTAAAGGTTAGGTTCTGCATTACTTTAACTGATTGAATTTCTTTCTCCTCTGACCATCTAGGACAACTCCTTGAGTAAGCTTCATGAGCTCCCTTGCAGTTAATACATAGGGGTTGTAACTCACAAGAAGTGTCTGAATGGCCTGGAGTAGAGCAGCGAGCACAAACAGGTGTACCACGGCAAGATGCTTTTGAATGCCCAAACCTTTGGCACTGAAAGCACCTCAAAGGATTTGGGATATAGGGTCTGACTGGGCAATTATACCATGCAAGTTTAACAGCAGATGGTAACGTTGGAGAGGCAAACGTAAGGATAAGATGTTTCGTTGGAATGAGTTGTCCATTCCTTCGAATCTTAATCCTACGGACCTCAACAACATGCTGGTCTTGCAGGTTTTCTAAGATTGTATTTTCTTCATCTTCTATGAATTCTGATTGGGAGATTACTCCACGGCAGGTATTCAACGATTTGTGTGGGGTGACAGTTATCTGAAAGGAACAGATAGCTGTAGAATTAGATAGCGCAGTGGCTTGTTTTTCAGATGTCGTCTGCACTAAGAGGTCGCCAGAACGTAGTTTTTTCACAGAGGCTACTTCTCCCAGTGCGGAGAGAAGAGCTTTGTGTATTAAGAATGGTGAAACTTTGGAAAATGATGTGTTTGGTATGACAGGATTCGTCAATGTTATTATGAAATAACGAGCGTATACATGCGGTGTAAGAGTTGTTCCGCTGTTTTTGCATTGGTGTGCGGAACTCAACACCGTACTAACTTCAGCCATAGAAAATAAAAACAGTTCTACTACCAGCGGCATCACCCACCACGGAGTCCTACTAAGGGGATGCAAGTAAACAAAATTCGCCACTTAACACCGATGCTAACCAATAGCTATACGTCCGCGAGTCACCCCTGAAGCAGCCTCCACCCTTAACGAGGTGCCCAGTAAGTGACTCCGGACTTGACCCTAGCCAACAGGTGACGTTCGTGGCTAGCCGGTTGACGCATACAGGCCAATATGCGCCTCCCGTTTACCTGAAGCACGGGCCAAAGCAGTGTATTGGGGTACCAGGATGCCCCTCAACTGCCAGGATCCCGTTTTCCAGGGACACGGGTCTCCACGCACGGCAAACACGCGGGTGGTCTCTTCCCATCTATGTCCAACACAACAGAGTGGTAATCAAACACAGATGACAAGCCCTCACCAGTAAATTTGGCAACCACGACAAGGGGGAAGTGAAAGGGGAAAGTAGGAGTAAAGGGAGAGGAAAACGAAGGGAGGACAGATCACTAGGGTACCCCGGGGCGTGACTCCCTGTGTTTACCTAAAGAAGGTAAACCCCCTCAGGGGGAGGTGTGTTTAGGATCGTTGTCCTGCTGAAAAGTAAATCCAGTTCCAAGAGATAGTTTCTCTGCGCTGGATAACACATTTTGTTTAAGAATATCCAGATATCCAAATCGATCCATAGTTCCCTCAATGAATTGTAAATTTCCTACTCCAGAAGCACTCATACACCCCCACACCATAACACCGCCACCACCGTGCTTCACAGTTCCGCATAAATTCTTAGTTAGCATTTGTTTGTTTGGTTTTCTCCACACCAAAACTCGGCCATCTGACCCATGAATGTTAAATTTTGATTCATCACTAAAAAGAATGGATTCCCAAAAAGATAATGGCTTGCTTACATGCTTCTTTGCAAACTCGAGGCGCTTTTTCCTGTTGCACAAACTTATATAGGGTTTCTTCCGGGCCGCACGTCCATGATAACCACTTTTTTTAATAACATTTCTCACGGTTTGAGTTGAGACTTTAATGTTGTAACTAACCATTAAATCAGCTGCCAATCGCGGTGCACTAATTCGTGGATTTTCTTGAACTTGGCGTATGATGTTTCTTTTATGCACGCGATTTAATTTGGACGGCCTCCCGGATCGATCTCTATCCTTAAGTGAATGAAGTTTACGATATCTTTCAATGATATATTGCACAGTAGACTTCGATTTTTTAGTCATTTCACTAATCCTTTTCATGGATAATCCATCTTTTCGCAATTTAATCACTAATTCCCGAATAGCTCTGGGAACTTCCATTTTGAGACGATCAACTTTAACGATTAATTTTCTAACGTCAAAAATTTACTGCGGACCTGTTTTAAACACGTCAGAAAGAATTTGCATAATGCGTACGGAAACTTCTTTTGCACTGCAATTTTCAATTTACCTTAGATATTGCAAATAATATGCTTTTCTCGTTTTGTAAAAATGAAAATTTATAAAATTCTCTTTCTATAGACTTATACTAAACACATATAGACAGTATTTAAAGTATATAAAAAACAGGGTCAGTGATGGGAATACTAATAATATTAGTACAGTAGACATGATGGTATATATTATGTCTAATGATCCGCCATTAGTTTATAAAAACAAAAAGAAAGATTTAAAAATAAATTTAACACAAAAGTTTGGCTTGTCATGCAACAAAATATTTTATGATCTGTTGTAATTCAAAAATGTATTACTTCAAAAGTTTTGTAAAAATTAACAATTTTTTAAGCTCTTTGCCTTGTTTTAAATAAATTTCAGAAAAGTCTCCCATTTAATTTTGAAACATATTCATTTTGTAGAAGGGTGGTTCTATCTTCAAGTTTCAATTCATTAAAATATTTAAAAATTATTCGTAATTCCTTTTAAATTTTATTTTTGATCTTCCATTTAGTGCTTATGCACTTTACATACACGTCACTTTGCATTGCGCTCACTTTACAATTTTTATAATCTGCGCTATATGCAGCTAAAAAATTCATAAAGTAATAACTTTCATCAATTCATATTGTAAAAAAGTGCTGCAATGTTTCAAAAATATAGCAGCCTTCATGAATGACTTATTTAAAAAAAATCAATTTTTCTATAACGAGATAATTTTTTGCAAATTTCTTGCTTAAATATGAAATTAATTATTTCATAATTAGAAGTTACTTCCAAGAACATGGAGCAACTTTATAACGTTCAGTAAAATATTGAACTATTTTAGTCCTTTTTTTTAATTTTTTTAATTTTCCCTATTTTGCTACTGGTTTTTCAACTCCTCTCACATAATTCCTATCCCTATTACGAACAGCAATGAAACTAAATATTTATTTTTTTCTTCATGCTTCTATCAGAAAAAATGTTAAAATACTACAATGCATTTACTAGCAATAAAATTCTATAAGCAATTGATAATACAGTTGGTTTAAGGATCTTAACTTTTCTATCAAAAAACTGATGACTAAAATGAAATGCAAATTACTTAACGTAGGTGCCTGAGATGTTTCTCAGGCTTTCGCGCAGGTAAGAATTGATTAAATGGAGATAGTTTTGTTTCTCTCTCTAATAGATTTGTCACACATAAAATGCTCTACAATCGATTATTAAACTATGACATTTTTATTATGAAATACCCAATAAAGGATTGCAGTTAAGGGTTTTTATAAAATTTATTTTATAATTTCAACTATGCTTGTTCGTCCAGTAGTGTATGTATTGTTTGTCTCTCTCGGAACCCTTCAGTAATCCGATCCTGTATATATCAGAATCAGGTTGAATATTTCGTTTTTAACAAAAGTGTACGTATGATACTTCAGAAATTGTAGAAATGTTTACATCTTCCCACTTTAATCATTGCCTGTTGTTGTCATTCGTTAGTTCTCATGTGTGAAATTACGAGATATAACTGACTGTTTTGAGATCGTGCATGTTCTTTAGGGCATTGTGTTCATTAAAAGTTTGTAATGGGCATTTAAAAATATTTGGAATTTCGTAATGTAATGGTCAGAATTTTTTTTCACAGTTTGATTGTATTCAGGAGAATTTTTGAGTCCACATTGTATTCATGAGATCTTTAGAGAATTAGTCTGCGAATATTTTGCCAATGCGCTTATTTTAATGCAATTAAATTTTCAGCAGGCAAGAGACAAAACTGACCTAATCTCTGGATATCCATTGCGAGATTGGCAGTATTTTTCTTTCCTTCATTACTTATTTGGTAAACCATGCTAATTAATGTGGTATGGCTTGTTGAGGAGATGACAGACTTTGTTACTTCTTCAACAGTTCTACTTCTTCGTTAAATAGAATTGTGTTACGAAATAGTATCCAGTTTGATTGCCATGCTTATTAATAAGGGTACATATCTTATTTTCTTCAACATGAATTGAAGAAGCAGATTTCTTTTATCTATGCATGATTTTTTTTCGTATTATACTTCTAATTATACTTTGCCATTTAAGCTTTTTCACATTTGCGAAGAATAATACTGATCTTATGGTATTAATGTAATATTTATTTAAGTCGATAAACTTATAATATCTTTACAAATCTTGCTTAGGCGTGATAGACTTTTCTCTCTTTTCTTAAATAAGACACAGAATTATTTCTTTCATCAATATCACACATATTATGTTCATAAAAGAAAAATAACTTTATCCAGCACAACAGCAACTCGAACAAACATAATTTTTAATTAGCCATTTGTGAACCGTATTAACTTCAAAACTTGTAAGAAATCACAACGTTTTTGCAACTTAAAGCTTGAAAAACAAATTCTTACACTACTTTAGTTTCTTTATTCATTGTAGGCGCATTAAATTTTATTTATTCTGAATTCATATCATTAAAATATATTATGCCCTTACAACAAAATTGAGAAAATTCTTCTTTTTAAGTTTCAAGAAATTTCGTAAAAAGTTAGCCACTGTTGAGCACGAATTACATGACTTGCATATAAATATCAATAATTCTACTTCCAATTTTGACACAATTGATCGACGTTCTTGGTGAATAATTGAATTATTCTACACAAACTAATCCGAAGAATAATTCTATGAATTCCTCACATATGATTATATTCCTGAACTTAATACTTAACCACCAGTTAATCAAAATTCTGTTGTCAATTTGTTACGTCAAATCATAACGAGCTCAGTGCTCTTAAAGAACAACTTTATTCTACTCTCCCACCCTTAATATCCAAGTTGATTTTTTCTATTAAAAGATCATTTTAATTTAGTGATGTCAGAAGCGCAAAAAAAGAACCAATTAAACATTTGATTGTCAATACTGTTGACTTAAATTCGCGACCTTAAAAAAATCCTCTTTCTGAATTAAAATTTCGATAGTATTGGTATTATTCATTAGTATTCAAAGGTAATTTGTAGTATTAGTACTCGGTAGTATTAATTAGTAGCATTGCTAGTTTACCTCGGACATTACTATTACTAAAAAGGATACAAATTATAGTTCTAGACAAAGTTAAATATCTACAGAAATCCTAATAATTAATCTATGACGGCCCATATAGAGTTTTACCTAAACATTTAAGCTTTAAAGAGTTTAAGAAAATTATATCTGCCATCAAGACTGCTGTAATAATTCGTAAGTATCTGGAATTTTCTCTTGCATATAATAATTCACACTGTGCTAGGTTTTAAGCTTCACCCAAAGTTCATCTGGCTTAGGCTCCTTTTAGGCCCATTGCTTCCAATATTGGCACCACCTCTTATAAATTAGCTAAGTATTTTATTTCAAGTTTATCCAGACTTTCTAGTTTAAATATATTTACTTTCAAAAACCCGTATGATTATGTTCGTACGTTCAAACCAAATGAAAACATATTAGTCACTTTTGATTCACGATTCACTAACGTTCCCATTGGAGCTCTAATTGCATCGAAAAGAGACTGAAAAATAGTTCCACTTTAGTCAAGTTTAAATTGACGATTACTCGCCTTTACTTAGAACTTTCACTTTTAATGAAAAATTTTAGCTTATGATTGTGAGCTCAGTTGGAATAGCTTTCAACCCTTTTTAATTAACTTGTATATGCCTTATTATGAAATTATATACTTTAATTAATTCACCTGTTATAGACAATTGTTTCATATTCATGGCCATGGATCATGTTTTAAATATTATGAATTCAATAGCATTTGTTTCACGTTTAAACAAGAAAAAAAATGCTTACTTTACTTAGTCTTATTCGTAATTGCAATGAATTTCTCACTTCTGTTAATCGGTAACCATTGACCTCCTGAACAAAAGATTGCTGCCTTACGCTCTCTTATTTATCGGGCTTCTGACATTTGTTCCAATCGTTATAAGCAAAAAGGAAAGCTTGTTTAGCTTAAAGCTCTATTGCTGTTGAGAGTGGATTTCCATTGACTATTATTTATTCCTTCAACAGAATATTGACCCAATAAGCTATCTAATTCTAACTAAAGTAAATTTAAAAGTAAAAAACTGTGTACTTTTATTTTTCTAATTTGGTTCCTTTGGATTTTCATTAATTTGAGGAAAAAAACTACAAATATTTTACGAAAATATCGAAACAAGTTTTAAAAGTTATTAAAACAATTTTCGAGAATTTAATTTTTTCGCTAGCTAATTTTTCGGAACACTTTTGATAACTGATATTTCCTCAAAGGCAGAGGTAGGCAACACTCGGATTAATTGTGTACCTGCTTACATTGGGCAAATTAAACTCACCCTTAAATTTAAACTTAAAGAACATAAAATATATGTAAAAATTAGGATACTAAACGATCCTCCATTTCTCTAGAATTGGAGTTTCAATCCTAAGTTCTGGCAGGGATGGCGAACCAATGGCACGCGATTCAATATTTTGGGCACGCCACCCATCACAAAGTTCACTATGAAGCACATTAACAATTAAATTGAAATTCACAAAAAATTAACAAGCTAACAATGAATAACTAGCAAAAAAAATTAACAGTTCTGCTTAAACTAACATCTTATATCCCTAATATAAGTTACTTGTCATCTTATCTGCAACAGTGGAAGTCACTTTAAGTTGAATTACGCTTATAACTGAGACATTGCAAAATGCTTTTTTTTTCAGTAAAAAAAGAGTTTTGAGTTGATAGTATTTAATATTATTATTTACCCAATAATCACGAAGTCAAAACTATTTGTCAGCACGTCTATGACCTCATTAAACAATTTTTTTAGAAAAAATGGCACGCTGGTGCATAAAGGTTCGCCATCCCTGTGCTATAGGCATTCAACTTCATCTACTGATCTTTAGTTTTATAAATCATTTTCCATTTTGAAAAATTCTTATAATTTCAATAAACCTTCTTACTCGCGTCAAAATGCCACCCTCTATATATTTCTCTGTGATATTTCCGGGATGAGGTGTATAAAAGATTAAACGATTTATTTCTTATGCCAGAATCATGTTTAATTATCTATTTCTATACTAGATGACAGTACAAGACACATTTGTAATGTGTTTAAAGATAGTTTATTTTAAACTATATTTCAGCTCTCTTCAAATATATCAAAAATTAATACACACATTGTACATACATCTATTTTTATATATTCGTTTTCGATAAAAACTAGACACTTTCACGTTCTTTCTCTTAGAGATTCTGTAACCTCTAAGAGGTTCTGTAACTTACTAGTGTCACACCTTTTATTAAATTTTGGAAATCTACTCTAATCTAGGGTTTCCATCAAGACAGCTTCACTTAGGGTTTTTTTATCACTCTTTTTTATTTTGTTGTTCTTCTGTTCCTGATGTACATGTTAATCTATTTACTTTTCTACTGTCATTTCACGTTTAGACACAGAGGAAGATCCTTGTTTAGAGGATCGACACATTCCGTACTTTTATTTGAGCTTTTAAATACTATTATTCTACTTTCAATACTATTTAAGCCGATGAAGTAACTTATCTATTAATTTTTTATTCGAAGTAGTAAGGCAGTTAATTGACCGAACTATCAACGAATGTTGAAACAGAAAACTTTTAAGAATTGCTCCTTAATAAAATTGGTGTATGTTTATTAAGACAGTATCTTGTATTCGGGATATTTCCAACACATATATTTGGTAAATAGTTATGCTATCCAATGTATTGATGCTTTTGGGCATTCTTTCCCAGACTGAGAAGAGAAATGGATCATTTCCATTTGTAAATGATTGGTTAATAGCTAGGCTACGTGCTGGACATTTCAAGGCCATGAAGATCTCACGCACCCATATAAAATTCTATCCCATATGCAAGTACTGTCCTCATTTGCAACCAACTCCAGACCATGTTTTTGACTGCCAGGCTATTATCGGCTCCCTCTTTCAACTTGGAGCACCTCCCATCGAAATTCTCCATAGCCATCAGGCTCCAGTACTTGCAAACCTTGTTATCAAGACTTTTGGAGGACTCTAATCTTTGCACTAGCATAGACACGACAACAACAAATGATTGGTAGAATGCCGAGCAAAGTATGAAACGCGTTACAAGTCTTGTGATATTTGTACAATATTACAGTGATAATATTATGATAAGGTATAGATATCTTGTTATTTGAGTATAATAATTTTTTCTTAGCTCTGATTGATCGTATTCTATTTTTACATTTGCAAAACGTGTTACTTCAGTTTATGTTTATGGGGCGATTCCTTTAATTCGAGCTAAAAAATGCAAAAATTACCTAAGGAGAGGTGCAAGATAGAGAAAGCGTGAATGGATCGCACCATACACTTGAAGATGTTCCTCTGCTGCTATTGGTAACTAGGGTAGTGTTGAGCCAGGGTCTATTCTTAAATTAGCATGCATGTTTACTTGGTAATAGAAATCTTATTATACCAACTTATTAAACCATTTAAAAAATATTTAATGCAAATTTTCTAACAATTATGACTACATTAAAAAGCTTGCAATGGTCCTGCTCCAAAATATTGAATTAGTTGGCGATGGGAAACCTTTAATATTCATTCCGATAAGAAAGTAGGGTGTCACTTCCATAGATCTCTATTAATTACAAACTTACAGATTACACACCTTCTTGATTGTCTATAATGCAGAGGCAAATAACAAGAAATTCACTCCTATGCTGGTACAACACACAGTATAGTATGAGCCTTTTGACTACCATTCTAATGGACGTAATTTCAATGTTGGTAGAACAGAGGTCAACGTGTAAAGTATGGATTTATAATACAGCTGGGATCTATTATGAAATTGTCATTTATGTTTGCTTTTTTTAGAGAAAAAAATAATGCCTACTTACAAAACCAATGCTACGATTCAATTTTGTACTAAAGGAAGATATAGGTTATTTGACTTGCAACCATTTTTTAAAAAAATCTTATAACGATAGCATCTATTTCGCTGTTTAAGAAAAATTTGTTTCAAATCCTCAAACATTTATTAACTGAAAAAACTAGTAATACATCAGTTCTTGGGTATTGAGGTAGTTGGAGAAAAGAAATCCTGTACCATACTTGCCCATTTTTACTGTTTCCTAGGAAGAATTTTCACGGTGGTATGGAAGTGAAAACCAAATTATTATTGCATGCTCAAATATTTTTCGTTTTATATTTTGCCGGAATTTAAACGCATCTTCATATGATAATCAAACATTTATATATCAGCGATAATTTTAAATATGCAGAAGTGGAAAGTTGGATATTGTTTTCTACCTCACCCTCCCTGAAAGTATTTTTTAAGTAGTAAGGAAGTGATAACTGAATTTTATGTGAAATAATATTCTTTTAGACTTTGCCCGAATATCAACACATCACGATATGAAAATCGATTATTTATATAATTGTACGATTTGTTTATATCTATAGGTGGTCCAATATATTGTCTGATACATAATCAAGGATATGGTTATTTTTTTGCGTCATTGCCTAATCAGGATGCATTGCACCGAGCACTTAGTCAATATATAACCATGATTTAAAGTAAAGGGAAGTATAATTTATCTTTAAGAATGTCAATAAGGTTTCGATGAGAAGTTGTACCGAGTAAGGAAAAGAAATCATTATTAAACAAACGACGTTTCTTAATTTTCAAATTAGAACACAGTGTTAAGATGTGTTTTATGCTTAATGGTTCTCTGCAACTAGGGCAAACAGCTGCTAGTTCGTTTAGTAAAAGATGTCTACGATTGTTGCACATGAATTATTATCAATCATGTATGGCCAATTCGTAATCTGTTTGAAATACTAACAACCTTCCTGGAACTATTTCTTTTAAAAGGGGTGACTTACGGTCATACTTCAAATTTGTTGTAGATCTTTGTGTCCCATTCCATCTGCTAATTGTTGAAGTGTCTGTTACTTTCGTAATTACGTGAGAGCGAAAAGCGAGTAAACCTGATCTTATAGATTTTGTAATGAAACAATTATGAACAAAGCACAGTTATGAAAAGGAATTTTCGGAATCAACCCTATTTAGAAGATAGGATGTATTTTGATCTTTCGTTAGATGAATACTTTAGGCCTTTTTCCGTTTTGGAGTTCTAGTAATTTTCAGACCAGCAATTACATTCGATTTCCTCCCATTTGAGGAAAAATTCATCTCACACCTAAATTTGCTATTAAGTTTTAAATATTCAAAAAATGGGATTGAGAAGGCTTTTAGTATGCCATCATCAGGGCAAGAAGTGGTAATTTTACAGCAATCTTTAGCCCAGCTTGTGTAATACTGGAAATACACACATCAATCGGCTGTAATGGACATATATTGGGCTTTTTCTTTCAATTTCAGATTTATACTGCTCGAAGGAAGGGTATTAATTTAATTGATTTTTAAACTTTGAAAAATTCTCACCTAAGCTGTGAACTATTTCTTTAACATCATATAAAAATTATCAAGTTAGGTTTTAAGATTTGAAAAGGAATAGGTGTTATAATGGCCATACAATGTTCGGATTTTTCTCCTAATTTCTGCGAATAGTTTTTTTAATGAATTTTGTTAACACGTTGAATCCAGAAATTTCTTTGGATCCGTCATCGCACTTTTCAAGCTCACGCTTTTCTTAAAATCTATTGAGATTTCAGAAGTTGTATAACGACGGAATTCTATGCATTACTTTGAAGGTTTAATGTGCTTGTCTACATTTATTGTTCCACTATTGTTTAAGAAAGCTTTGTTTGAGACACATAGTATGGTTTTTTCAGCTTCTTTTGAAATCAGATCTGCAGTAGGCGTATGATGAGCATTTTTTAGAAAGGAAGACACATTTTACCCTTTAAAGATAGTTGTTCTTGATATACAGTCAACTGTTCAGGTGAGTAAAAAAAAGAAACATTTTTAAGTTTGTAAAAAGGAAAAAAGATTTTTTAGTTAAAAAAAATTGGATTGCAGGATTTCAAATACACCTGCCCAGGTTTGTGACAGGGGCCCGCCACAGGTTTGTGACAGGCACCCGCCACAGGTTTGTGACAGGCATCCGCCCAGGAGCTTTGGAAAAAAGGGTTTTAGAGCTTTGGTAAGGGGTGAACGTGACCCGAGTTCTTTGCAAATCTGAGTGACTCTGGCTAATAAATATAGCCAGAATGTGTGCTGTGTCTAAACAAACTGGGTTTAACTGAAGACACGGGACTGACTAAGAGTTTTTTTTTTTTAATATGATGAATTAATAGATACTAATCTCAAATATGCCATGTAAAGACCATGTAATAGACCATGTATAAGACCATGTAAAACAATTGTTTTCCCTTGGAACAAAATACCTCATTAGGGAAATAAAAGATCTGAATACTGTTTACTTGGTCATTCATTTAGATCCAAAATTGCTGCTTTTGTTAGGATTATGTTTCACTTATTTTAAATAACAGATTCCCCCCCCCCCCAAAAAAAAGAAAAACATACAGACTATCAAACATACAGACTATCAAAACATACAGACTATCTATTTGCTAACCATTATGTTCTCCGCCTCTCGTAAGGTAGAAAAGGGGATCCTGGAGTTACTTATTTGCATTCTCAATCGAGAGGGTAATTTTATCTCGGAGTTTACAGGTCACGTGCTCTTTGTCCCGTGCTTCACTTCAGACGAGAGGAAATCAGGTCTCCCTCTCTTTCAACCGGCTGGCAGGGCATGCTTTGCACCCATCTTGAGACTACGTGCTTCATCATGAGATCGGCTCTAAATTTGTAATTTGGTTATTATATTAACAGAGGGCGTGTAATAATTTCCTGATATTGTCCAATTTTTTGTACAGATTTCCTTTCAAATTTATATAAACGTGTTGAAATTTTTTTTCTTCCAGAGACAGCACACACTTCTTTACAGAAAATTAAACTTAATCTAAATAAAACAATAATCACTGGGGTTCCTCGGGATTGTGACACCCGTGTTTACTCGCAAGTAAACCCCCTGAGGAATTATTTTGGTCATAATCACTTTCCAAGTATAAGACCATGAATCCTGTTGGTAAGGTTATATGCCTGAATCAAGTATACAACCAGTAGAAATACCAAATATTTTGCTATTCAAAAAATAACATTACGAATTGTTAAAAATATAAATCCTTCATTTATCCATATCAAACATTTTAATCCCCAGAAAATGGGACAGACAAAAATCAGGATGAAAAAGGAAAATAAAGAAAAACAGCAATATTTTTTTTTGGGGGGGGGATCAGCTATGTCTGAATAACTACGAACTTCATTATCTCCAAGAACAGCTTTTTGAATTGTAAGTGTTAAAATACACCTGCCCAGGTTTGTGACAGGCGCCCGCCACAGGTTTGTGACAGGCACCCGCCACAGGTTTGTGACAGGCATCCGCCCAGGAGCTTAGAGCTTTGGTAAAAAGGGTTTTAGAGCTTCGGTAAGGGGTGAACGTGACCCGAGTTCTTTGCAAATCTGAATGATTCTGGGAAATAGACTTTGTTGGCGTTTATAATCCTAACTTGAAAAAATGTCAGGTCAAGCAAGACTGTGATAGCAGAAAGGCTATGATAGTATTTATTATCAAACAAGCAGAAAACGTTGATAATTATCTTACGATCTCTCTAACAAACTCCATTTATAAATTAGTTGAGAGACTGATTATTAACATACTGCTTGTTTGATGAAGAAGCAGTTATTAAAAAAAAGTAAGCAGGGTTTGGTAGATATGCTGAACAAATTAGTCCGCTCACAACGAAAGACAAAAGACTGCCTTCAGAGAAAGTAAAAGATAGTATTTGTGGGCTTAAAAAATGCATGAGTTTAGGAAAATGGCTTGCTAAAAAGGCAGGCATTTCTTATATCTTACATACAAGTAGATTAGAAGTCTTTTTAAGCTATTAAAAGTCTTTTAGTATGCCATCATCAGGGCAAGAAGTGGTAATTTTTACAGCAATCTTTAGCCCAGCTTGTGTAATAATGGAATTACACACATCAATCGGCTGTATTGGAGATTTTAATGAATTTTTTCTTTCAGTTTTAGATTTATGCTGTTCGAAGGAAGGGTATTAATTTAATTGCTTTTTAAACTTTGAAAAATTCTCACCTAAGCTGTGAACTATTTCTTTATCATATAAAAATTATTCTTTTTCAAATCTTAAAACCAAACTTAATAAGTGTTATAATTGCCATATAATGTTCGAATTTTTCTCCTAATTTTTGTAAATAGTTTTTTTCGATGAATTTTGTAAACACGTTGAATCCAGAAGTTTCTTTGGATCTGTCATCGCACTTTTCAAGGTAGAACTCGCGCTTTTCTTAAAATCTATTCAGTTTTCAGAAGTTGTATAACGACGGAATTCTATGCATTACTTTGAGGGTTTAATGTGCTTGTCTACATTTATTGTTCCACTATTGTTTAAGAAAACTTTGTTTGAGACACATAGTATGGTTTTTTCAGCTTCTTTTGAAATCAGATCTGCAGTAGGCTTGGGATGAGCATTTTTTCGAAAGGAAGACACATTTAACCCTTTAAAAATAGTTGTTCTTGATATACAGTCAACTGTTCAGGTTAGTAAAAAAAAGAAACATTTTTAAGCTTATAAAAAGGAAAAAAGATATTTTAGTTAAAAAAAAATTGGATTGCAAGATTTCAAATACACCTGCCCAGGTTTGTGACAGGCTCCCGTCAGAGGTTTGTGACAGGCATCCGCCCAGGGGCTTAGAGCTTTGGTAAAAAGGGTTTTAAAGCTTTGGTAAGGGGTGAACGTGACCCGAGTTCTTTGCAAATCTGAATGATTCTGGGAAATAGACTTTGTTGGCGTTTATAATCCTAACTTGAAAAAATGTCAGGTCAAGCAGTTATTAACGAAAAGCAAGCAGGGTTTGGTAGATATGCTGAACAAATTGGTCTGCTCAGAACGAAAGACATAAGACTGCCTTCAAAGAAAGCAAAGATAGTATTTGTGAGCTTAAAATAAGCAAGAGTTTAGGCAAATGGCTTGCTAAAAAGGCTGACATTTCTTATATCTTACATACAAGTAGATTAGAAGTCTTTTTAAGCAACGTTTCATAAATGTTAAATATAGCCAGAATGTGTGCTGTGTCTAAACAAACTGGGTTTAACTCAAGACACGGGACTGAGTAAGAGTTTTTTTTTAATATGATGAATTAATTGATACTAATCTCAAATATGCCCCAGTTAAAGACATCTTATTGCTTGCTGAGGACGAGTTATGGAGTGCTTTGTATTTCACCTTGACCCATGAAAAAAAAAATACGAAAGTAAATTTTTGATAAGACCATGCAATACAATTGTTTTCCCTTGGAACAAAATACCTCATTAGGGAAATAAAAGATCTAAATACTGTTTACTTGGTCATTCATTTAGATCCAAAATTGCTGCTTTTGTTAGGATTATGTTTCACTTATTTTAAATAACAGATTCCCCCCCCCCCCAAAAAAAGAAAAACATACAGACTATCAATGTTGGCTATTTGCTGACCATTATGTTCTCCGCCTCTCGTAAGGTAGAAAGGGGGATCCTGGAGTTACCTATTTGCATTCTCAATCGAGAGGGTAATTTTATCTCGGAGTTTACAGGTCACGTGCTCTTTGTCCCGTGCTTCACTTCAGACGAGAGGAAATCAGGTCTCCCTCTCTTTCAACCGGCTGGCAGGGCATGCTTTGCACCCAGCTTAAGACTACGTGCTTCATCATGAGATCGGCTCTAAATTTGTAATTTGGTTATTATATTAACAGAGGGCGTGTAATAATTTCCAGATATTGTCCAATTTTTTGTACAGATTTCCTTTGAAATTTATATAAACGTGTTGAAAAATTTTTTTTACAGAGACAGCACACACTTCTTTACAGAAAATTAAACTTAATCTAAATAAAACAATAATCACTGGGGTTCCTCGGGATTGTGACACCCGTGTTTACTCGCAAGTAAACCCCCTGAGGAATTATTTTGGTCATAATCACTTTCCAAGTATAAGACCATGAATCCTGTTGGTAAGGTTATATGCCTGAATCAAGTATACAACCAGTAAAAATACAAAATATTTTGCTATTCAAAAAATAACATTACGAATTGTTAAAAATATAAATCCTACATTTATCCATATCAAACATTTTAATCCCCAGAAAATGGGACAGACAAAAATCAGGATGAAAAAGGAAAATAAAGAAAAACAGCGATATTTTTTTTTTGGGGGGGGGGGGATCAGCTATGTCTGAATAACTACGAACTTCATAATCTCCAAGAACAGCTTTTTAAATCCCAGGTAATGCTGACATTTTTTTCATTCGATTTTTTAAAGGAAAGATGACACACACACACACACATACACACAAAAAAAAAAGATTGCTAAGTCGTTTTTCAGAATGGAAAATATGTTACGAAGCTTTGTATGACTGCAATAACAAATTAAAATCTTCAGAATATTATCAATAAAATTTCTCGGAAGGCAATGATGCTTACTGAAACATTTTTTTCTTTTTACTTAAAGGTGCATAAAAGTTTTCAATGAGCTTTAAAACACCAAAATTTTAAAACATTTCTAATTTTAACTCACATATGAATTCATGTAAACAAAACCTAAACAATCTTATGGAAAAAAAAATTCTCATGAAATCAGTATTATCTTCATAATGAACTTATAAAGCTATTATTACATGCAGGTGAAACTGAATGCAATTTTACAGAACAGCTATTGTTCTCGTAATTGTAAATCATTTCAAACTAAATCTTAGTATATTTTTAATGTTTTTATCAACTTGCCCGTCTAATTTAAAAGTGAAAATAGTCATCTAACCCATTAATATTCCTGAACGATGTTCTAATATGGTCAGGACAAGTAAGCAGCTTCATTTGCCTTCAAACCCAGATACGCTTTTATCAAATTTTAATCCTTTTTTAAAAAATCTTTAGCTCTTATAACTAATCACAGATCCTGGAGAAGCACCTTCCATGAAGGGCATTAAATTAATGAGCTGTGACGTTAAGGAAATCGTAACTTTTTCAGAAGAAAAAAAATTGCGAATGCAAATACTAGGTTGCAAGTTTTGTTTTGTTAGTTTCCATTATAATTTTATTAACTGAACAACTCATAATATTTTGAGATCAAAGTATGGAACAGTATTAAAAATAGTATCGATTTGTGTCCTCGCTTTCATTTAATTTAAATTTACAATAGTGTTCAAGACTTCTTCCTTAATCAAGTAATTTTAAAGTAGAGTTTCAATAATCTCAAAATGAAAACTGTAATATGCTCATTTTTGTACAAAAGTAATTTTATAGATAATCCTTGAATTCTCCTTTTAAAATATATATATGTTGGTTCAGATCAAAAATTTTTATGACTAAAGCTACCGTAAATTAGTGGTTTTCAAGTTTATTCCTTTAAAATTATCAAAATAAATCATGTATTGTTTTAGGATATTTTGACAATTTTTAATCAAATATTGAAGCAGCTATATTTCCCTTGTCCATTTCCTCATTGCCATTTTTTACTTTCATGATTTGTGTGACCTATACCAATTAGCACTATTTTGCTTCCAGCACTTTGCTTTCGCCAGTGAAGTAACTTTAGCCTAATAATTTTATCTAAATAAAACAATAATCACTGGGGGACCTCGGGATTGTGACACCCGTGTTTACTCACAAGTAAACCCCCTGAGGAAATATTTAGCTAGTTCAGTCTGATAACTAGTTAAAAAAATTTAAAATGCATTACGGTAAAAAAATTATTTTACTTAAAAAAATTGTGAAGTAAAAAGTAATACGTTTAAAATACTGGTCACGTAGTGTTCCTGAGAAAAAAACCAGGAAATTTTTTGAAACAGTAAACGCATACCAGACTTTTTTTTAAAAGGGCTAACAACAGACTAAGAAAATAATAATTTGTTCTACTTATGTATAATTAAAAAACGTTTAGTTGCAGTTTCCAGTATGATTTCATTAATGGAAGTCTAGGAAACAGCTCTTAATAATTTGAAATTAATATATAGAAATTTGTATTTTTCTGTTGCTATAAGAAAATGAGTATCAATTACTTCAGGGAAGGGCAAATTACGCCCCACTGCCAACTGTGGCCCACCAGAAGGTTCTATCCGGCCCGCGGATAGAATTTTAACTTGCCTATCCGTGGCGAGTATAAACAATACATATACATCCATTATCTTGTCTACTTTGTTTAAAGAGATTTTTTTTTCTTTTTTTTAAACTAAGTACTGATGACCTTTTACTTTCTTTATGTTTGTTTTACAAAACATAAATTGATGGAAACAGCTAGCACATACAGTTTCTATTGGTACTATGTATATTGAAAGCAGATAGATTATATACATAAGCAGATAGCAGAAAGCGTAGATTGGCGCCAACGAACTTTTAATTTTGACCAACTGTTGAGCGCGCCTTCTTTGGCTCTTGCGCAAAAGATTTAAGCTAAAACTTAGATTCTTTACAGCGTGATCAGGATTTAGTTATCTCGTAGCTATTGCAGTGTCATCCGCGTAAAAAGAAATAAAATCGTTTCTAATATCATCAATGATGAAAAAGGTGATAGAGCATTGGTCACAAAATGCTTTCCTGTGGGACACGCGCCTTTTTAAAATTTCTAAAATATATTTTTCTTGAAATTAGAGAGTCAGACAAAAAGTTTTTTAAAAAAAAGAGACACCGGTGTCCCATCTGCGTCATAGCGTTAAAAGTGGCATATTTAAACATTATAAGAACGTATAGTGTAGCTGCCACGAAGAATCATAATTAGAAATACACGTTAAAGTAAAAATATAAGTCTGTATGTATCTCTGTTAATGTAATGGCCCAGGCGTCCTGGTGATTTCCACTCGTTTCTGGGTTGGTCATTACTCTCAAGTTAACAATTGATTGATCCCTCGGCAGCTACCCAAAGGGGTTGCTCGCATACCGAGGCACCGATAAATTGCAGTAGTGTAAAAACTGTGCATGTGAATAAAAGAATTAATTTGAAATTAGTTAAAATAAATTCTGAAAAACGTAAAGAAACAGTGTCAGAACTCATTAAGGAAGAAAAACAGTTATTATACTGTAGTTAGTGTTAACGTCATTAAATTCAATCTCAAGCAGTTGATTTAAGTAGCTGGTATGCTTTGTCGTAGATCTTACTAATAAATTTGTTGATAGATGTGTCCGCTCTGATGTTGCTGCATTATATCAGGCGTTCCATGAATTATACTTCCAAAACACCTGATAGTGTAAGAGCGCTTGATGCTTTGATTAGACAATTTAAGATAACAAATTTTGATTCCTTTCTTTTTACTATTAAACGCATTGATAGAAGACTATTAAGTCGGTAGATTTCAAGAGATGGGCCTTCTTTTCCATGCTGTGGAAAAATTATTTTATCTGATTTTTTTCACTCATTAAAGTATTGATTTATAATGTAGGAGTCTAAGATGCCAGTGAGCAAACTATCGGGTTGTTCGGAAAGTAATTTCGTTTTTCCGACAGAGGATTTAATTGCATTTTTTCGACCCTAACTTTACACTTAAGAAACATATCATTATTTGTTTTGAGAGCTGATATAGCAAGGCTTGTGAGTGAAAAATTTCAATTAATTCTATGCAGTAGTTTTTGGTTGGTGCCCTTTTAAATATGGAGAGCAATAAGCAGCATTTTTGTTATATTTTACTTTTTTACTATGAAAAAGGTAAAAATTCTGTTCATGCCAGAAAGAAATTAACCGATATGTATGGAGAAGATGTGTTGACAGTACGCCAGTGCCAGAACTGGATTGCAAAATTTCGATCCGGCAATTTTGATGTAGAGATGCACCACATTCTAGAAGGCCGGTAGAAGCTAATAAGACACGATAAAGGCATTAGTTGATGCAAATCGGCGAATAACAACACATGGGATTGGTGAGAGGTTAAATTTAGCGAATTCAACTGTTTATGACCACTTGAAAGGCTCGATGCTCGATATACGGATTCTTCATGTTCTCACAGAGAGAAATTTGTGTCGTAGAGTGGACGTCTCCAATTCACTTCTCAAACGTCACGAAAATGATCTATTTTAGAAGAGCATCATTACTGGGGACGAAAAATGGGTTGTCCATAACAATGTCAAACACAAGAGATCATTGAGCAAAAAAGATGAATCGGCTCAAAGCATTTCGAAAACCAATATCCATCAAAAAAAGTGATGCTGTCTGTTTGGTGGGGTTTTAAAGGAATAGTTTTTTTTGGAGCTTTTACCGGATAACACAACAATTAATTTGGAAGTCTACTGTAGTCAGCTGGACAAACTGAAAGATGCACTTCAACAGAAAAGGCCAGAATTAGTCAGTAGAAAAAGTATAGTGTTCCACCAGGAAAATGCGAGATCTCATACAAGTTTGGTCACTCGCCAAAAGCTTTTACACCTAGAATGGGATACACTGCCACACCAACCATATTCTCCAGATCTGGCGTCTTCGGATTGTTATTTGTTCCGGTCACTTTAAAATTGTTTGAACTGTAAAACATTTACTTCAAATGAAGAGGTCAAAAATCACCTTCTGATTGCAGTGTGGTCTATTTGATTCCTGTGCAATCCATTCCAGTGAATATCTTTGTTATTGGTGGAAGTTATTTTAAACACAAAGTCGTTCATTTCACAAAAGGATACAAAAAGTTAGTTTTCGTTTCTTTCTCCTGTAGCTGCATTTCCCACACAGCATTTGTTTTCTGACAATCTCTTTCTAATTTTTGCATTATGATCTCCCATTAAGATTTTTACATCTTGCTTTGGTAACTTATTTACTACACATTGCAATTGCTCGTAAATTCGTTCTTTTTCTTCATCTTCACAATCCTTTGTCTGAGAATCAACTTGTCAGACTGATGATATGATATATTTGGAATAAAATCTTGCTCTGCTAATTCTATCACCAATTAGTTCCCATTCAATTAAGCTTTTCGCTGTTTCTTCTCTTAGTATGTATCCAATACCTTTTCCATGTCTTTCATCAGTACCAGAATAAAGGACTGCATTGCCGTTTCCTGTCTTGAATCTTTCAAATCCTTTCTATCCAAGATCCAAGAATATCTAGGTTATATCACTCCACTTCTAGGGCTGCCTTATTTCGTCTTTCCATACTGATACAAAGCTTTTACATTCTTGGTCCGACACAATGTTTAGTTCTCGGCATCATCAGTGAGCTCCTCCACTGCAATTTAAAATTGGTTTTAAAAATATTGCTTTCAAAATTCGAAAAAAAAATTCGCAAGATATGAGCATTTAAATTAGTTTTATTTGTACTGAGCATGCGTGAAAAAGTTTTGAAATTATGCTTTCATTATTTTGTAGTGAATTGAATTTTGCAACTAATGGAAGAAATCTGATATAAATATTTTAAAAGCAGGATAAAGTTTCAAGCAATTTTCTAAGTAGATTTTGTACTTCCTAAAAGACAGCTCGAAAAATTCAGGACTTTTTACGAACAAATTTCACTGCCTCATAATAAATGGACAGCAATGACGAAATTTAATATAAGAAAAATCCCTTATCGTTTTAAACTTTCTTTAAAAAATTGCAAACACTACTATGAAAATTGCTTCAAACTTTCTACATTTTCGAAGTATTTAAATTAAACTCTATTTTTGTATTTATTTATTCATTCTTCTGGTTGTTCATTTTGACATCAAGTCAAGCAAGATTATATAAAACGAAGATTTTGAGTGAGGTGAATACTTTTTTACAATAGGTAATTGTAAAGTAAAGAAAAAGGGAAATGAATTTGAAAAAAAAAAAACAGTTAATTGAAATATTTTTTAAATAAAATTAATTTTCGAAAAAAAATTGCACTCAATTCTAAAAGGAAAATAAATTATTCAGCACGTCAAATTTTAACACTAAAGTTACGGACATTGAAAAGAACTGAAAGTTTTAACCAAATGATCGAAAAATTCTGCATTTTTTACAACAAATTTAATAGTTGATAATTCTCGAACTTTCTTTTATTGCTTAGCACTCCTTGCACATTTGAGTTTTCTTATTTTAATTTTTTTAGTTAATTTGCAGCAAATTTAAACTTAAAGTTAGATGGAACATCTAAAACAGAGGTGACAGTAGCTGTCACGATATTTTTAATATAAAAGATACTTGTAGTGAACTATTATTTCTGACACTTTATGTCATTAAACAGCACACTAGATAGCAAATGTAATAATTTTTCAGTTGTCACAGTTTTTAAAAATCGGGTATAGTTTTTAAAAACAGCTGAACATACTTAAATAATGCTATAATAATTTAAATAGTTTAGTATAGCTGAGATATCAAGGTTAAATATCCCATAGATTACGCTTTCAGTGGTCACCATTTTTTAAAAAACAAAAATAAGAAACAAAAATCCTTGAGGATGAAGAATAGTTCATTGTGTATTTCACGCGCGTGCTAAACGACATAGTTGACAGCAGTATTTATGGAAATTTCCAAATGTGAGTATGATAATTATCGAAAGTTGGTACTTTTGTTTATAAGAGATAAGTGGGAAGTTCAGTGTTATTTTCTATATATTTAGTGTTATATTTTTGCATTTGATATTTACTGCATTTTATTGATTGCAAAAAAAAAAATTTCAACCATTTAAGTTTAAATATAATATTTGGGTATTGTGAGTTGATTGGTTTCATAAGAATTAAATTAACATGATAAATAGTTCTTGATTTTAAACAAATTAATATGTTGTATTCAATTATAATTTTACATTTTTAAAATTTATTTCATATTCAATGTGTCTCATTATCAATTTTATATAGATAACTGTTTTGTTATGAAGGCATTTTCATTCGGCAAAACCTAATTATTTGACTGTATTTTTTATTGTATTTCATTTTAATGCGCACTAGAGCCCAAGCAATGGCTGACGCTAAAAATTTTAACCTAAACATTCAAGCCTTTTCTGGAGATGAATCTATTGCTTGGTTTCTGGAGCATATTTGCCAGATGAAAACATTGTTCGGCTGGTCGGAGGAGGTTGCTTTACTTTTTTTGAAAGGAAAACTACAGGGTGTTGCTCAAGATTTTGTGACCCATAATCCTAAATTCATAAATGCTAATTTTGAGTTAACGTGTAAGTTGCTCAAAGAATTTTTCCAAAACGATGCGAACCCTACTAGTAATCTGATAACACTTAATAGTATGTTTTTGCTGCCAGGTGAATCGATTCGAAGTTTCGCACATAGAATCGAGTCCCTGGTTGCAAAAACATTTACTTCAGTAAATGATAATAAGGTATTAAGCCAGATCAAAGCCCTCCAGCTGATCAATGGCCTACCCAATGAAATGAAAGAGTCATTGGCTTTAGAGGATTCCAGTTATTTTGAGTCTCTGGTAACCAAAGCCAATAAGCTAGCTATGGCAAAAGCCACCGTTCAAGTACTAAATTCACATACTACTACAAATAAATTAGATAATGATACTTTAAAGAGGCTAGAAAGCCAAACACAAACCTTAACATTAAAAGTACAGGAAATTTCCTGCCAATATTGCTCAAAGCCACATGCGTTGGCCAATTGTGAAGAGTTTAAATTATCACTAACCCGACCAAAAAAGGCTTCACATATGCCTAGACAGGAAAGTTTAAACTATTTAGATAACACCCATCAAAAATCACAGCAACCAATAATTTGTCATTATTGTAACAAAAGAAGTAACATTATGGCTCATTGTAGATTATATTTGGCAACTGTTCGTCCCACTAATTATCCTAGGTTTCAGAGTCCACAATATGTGACCCCTCGTTTCCCTCATTACAATTATCCCAATAGATATGATAGATTTCAAAATTCTAATTCACAAAGGTATAATGCAAGGCAATTTAACAATCAAGCGAGATATAATTCTGAACAATTAATGCCCAAATCTACCTACAAGAGTCATTTAAACTTAAGACGAGGCCATTAAAGGGTGGCATAATGTCCTCACTCTCACGTACAAGTTCATCCAAGCAAATACTTAATACTTAAATTCTAAGATGAATTCTGAACAATTTGATACGGTTAGAGATTATTTTAATGGTTTTAATGCAGAATCTAAATTAATTTATATCAATAATGTTTATACCAGTAAGAATTTACCCATAATAGATATTAAGTTTGGCAATCAATATTTTAAATATTTATTGGATTCAGGTTCAAGCATTTCACTCATGGCAAAAGATGTATACTCAGCAATAAAGAACTATAACAAAACTAGACTTCTTTCGACCAATGTTCAAATTAGAACTGTAAATTCAGAGTTAAAATTTTTGTTCTGCTCTGAGATTTCTTTTAAAATTGATAAGCAACATTTTAAAAACCCTTTTTATATTTCTGAATTTGCACATGGCAATTTTGATGCTATATTGGGCTATGACTTTATTTCCAAACATGATATTAAAATTTTACCCCATGAAAATGTTGCTGTTTTTCAAAATTTTAAAGTTAAATTAACTGAAAAATGTGATACACTTTGTAATTCAATTGTTGACTCTAAGGCAATTGTAAATAGGAAATTAGTAATTGAACCAAAACAATCAGCTCAAATAGCTTTAAAAATTAAAAATTTTAAAGATAAAGACAAAACCTTCTTATTTGAACCCACCTTTAAAAATGCAAATATTGAAATATTTCCCTCTTTACATAATTGTGACAAATCTAAATTCATTACTGTTGTTAAAAATATTGGCGAACAAACTATCCATATAAACAAAGACACTAACTTAGGCAATATTTTCTTTAATCCTGAATTTGAAGAGAATTCTTCTCAGGAAATTATTCATAATTTAGAAGAAGATATGGAATTTTGTAATTTGATATCTGCTACACAAGAGATTTTGGATTTGAGGAAAATTGAATTAAATAAAGAGGATTTTGAACTTGCCCATTTACCATCTGATAGGCAAGAAAAATTATTTCAATTGTTTACTTCAAGATATGCTGCTTTTTCAAAATCCCTTAAAACTTTAGGGCACTCAGATATTATTAAACCTCAAATTAAGTTTAAATCAAAAAATCCTATGAAGTGCCAACCATTTACAACTCCCTATGCCATACAAGATCAAGTAAGAACAGACTTATGAAATTATGGCTTATGGAATTATGGAATTACTTATGAAATGTACAGACTTATGGAATTAGTTGAAGCAGGCATAATAGAACGAAATATTTTTTCTTGGTCTTGCCCTTTAATTGTAGTTAAGAAAAGACCTAATCCTAAAGCCTTGACCTGCGTTTAATAATTACTAGAATAGATTCGGCAACTTATCCCTTACCCCGCATTTCTACTATAATTAATGAAGTATCACAATTCCAATTTTTTTCTACCATGGACATGCCCATGCATATCAACAATTAAATATTTTAGAGGATCTTAAAGATATTCTCACATTTACCACACCTTTCGGAACTTTTGGTAGCAAAAGACTGGTTTATGGCTTAAAAACAGCTGCCAGTATATTTCAAGCTATGATAGACACTATCATAGATGAATTGATGAATTAAAGAATTTAGGAATCACTGGCATATTTTCATATCAGGATGATATAATTATAGGAGCTAATTCATTTGAAGATATGTCGAAAAAAATTCAAGCAGTGTTAGATATTTTTATTAAGTACAACTTAACTTTATCCCCTAGTAAATCTGAATTCTTTAAAACTAATACTAATTATTTAAGATTTAATATTTCCCATAAAATTGTTAAACCTATTTCCACTAACATTGCAAAAATAATGAAATTTGAACCACCTAAAAATCATGACCAAGTTAAATCGTTTTTAGGAGTCTGTGGCTTCTACCGCCTCCTAATTCCCAAATATGCAGAGATAACTGATATTTTATGTAAACTCAGTGCTAGTAAATCAAAATTTGTATGGACGAAAGAACATCAAGATGCCTTTGAATCTCTTCAGCAAATATTTTTTTCCGAACCTTTTGTCAATTTCCCTCAATGGGATAAACCTCTCCTCTTGAACACTGATGCCAGTCAACAGGCAATTTCAGGTGTTCTTTTACAGGAATTTGATGGTGTCCTTCATCCCATCTCATATTATAGTTGAGCACTTTCTAAGGCGGAACAAAATTATCCGGCAATTAAATTAGAACTCTATGCCATTTATAAATCTGTAACATCTTTTAAGGAGTATCTTTACAACCGAAAATTTACAATTTTAACAGACTCCAAGCCCTTACTCCATTATAAGAAAATTACTTCAGCCTGCAAATTTAATTACTCGTTGGCTACTAGAACTGTCCGAATATTCCTTTGAAATGAAATATATTCCTGGAAAAATTAATTTTCTTTCTGATTACTTTTCTTGAAGAGAAAATCCAAGTAATTGCGCTCCCGCCTTACAGTCCCAAAATAATGAGCTAATACTTCCTTTTGTTGATCAAGATATAGAATTGGAAGCTGTAAATGTTATTCAAAAACAGGACCCTCGAAATGAAATATCTAACAACACCTTTTATGAAGAGCAAAGAAAAGATCCAAATATAAATGAAATTGTTGATCTGCTTGAGTCACCGTCTTTAATTAATGCACATAAAGTTAAAAATTTTATTATTGATTCTGATACTAAACTATTAATGTTTATTGCAAACAAAAAAAGATTAGTTAAGTTAATTGTTGTTCCAAAATCATTACAGAGTAAGGTATTAAAAATTAGTCATATCTCACATTTTGGCTTAAAGAAAACATATGAAATTGTTCAAAAAAAATTTCTTTTGGAAAAAAATGTGTAATGATACAAGAAACTTTGTTTTATCTTGTGACTCATGCATACGCAGCAAATCCTACAACATTCCCAAAGCACCTTTACAGAATGTTCCCATCCCTAAAGTCACAGGAGAATTTATTTCAATTGATATAGTGGGCCCCATTAAAAATTGTGGTTATGCATTAACCGTTTTCGATAATTTTTCCAAATTTCTGACTTTATACCCTTTAAGAAATTTAACTACCGGGACTGTATCACAACATCTAATTGAATATATCTCGATACATGGTAGACCAGCCATGATTTTGACAGATTTAGGCACACAGTTTAATTCAGAGGTATTTCATTGCATCAATAAAACTTTAGGTATATTTTTGACCTATACTTCTTCTAAACACCCACAAGCTAATGGTGCCACCGAATCTTTGAATCGTGCCATTAAATCATCCATTTTGACTTTGCACGAAGCAGGTGTATCGTTTAAGAATTCATTACTTATTCATCAAAATTTGTACAATAATGCTGTTCATCCCAGCACTAGTTTTGAACTCGTATATTTACATTTTGGTGGATGCCCTCCCACTATGTTCGATACTTTTGATCCAAATATAGAGCCTCAACAACTTCACAAGGCTTCCTTTAGTCAAAATTTCATATCAGATTTAAGGATAACTTATGATATAGCATTTAATAAACTGAAAGAGCAGCAGATCTTACAAAATCAAAAACAAATGCAAAAGGCTAAGCTTCGAAACTTTAATGCAAACGATATTGTGTACATGAGATCAAATGATACTTTTAAACCAAAATTTTTGGGTCCTTATGTTACAAGCAAAGTGATGTAAATTTTAAGATTAGACCTTTAGACACACCTTCTCATAAAGGTTTTGTAATACATAGTGACAGATTAAGACTTGCACCCCGCCGACTTTCTCATTTAGATCCTAATTATTCCAGGAGCCCACCAATTAATAATCCACTTCATGGATATAACCTTCGAGTACGATAAGATAAATATAATTTTAATAGAAATTGCTGTCATATATGAAATTCCATGTTTTGGTTAATTAGCTAAGTTAGTAAATAAATAAGTAATTAAGGGTTATTTTCTTGTGAAATATTGTTAGTTTCTATTGCTGGCAATAGTGAACAGGTGCGCAACTGTTCTTTACATAACTATATTTTAATTTGAAAATGATGTGTTTATTTATTTATTTATTTATATATATATATATATATATATATATATATATATATATATATATATATATATATATATATATATATATATGTAAGAAAAATGTTCGTATTTTACAAACAAATTAAAATTTTAGGGTCTTAAGAGAAAATTGAATATTACAATTGAATTTTGATTATCACACTGAATACTCACACTTATTCACCTTTTTGGTTATATTTATTTATCCAAGTTTTTTTTCTCATTTATTTTAGCTACATAATTACAAACATTTAATAATGGTGGTCATAATTACTAATGCATAAGCATTTTATAGTTGACTTTCTTGTCATGAGTCTTAGGATTTCTTTATCGAAATTAACATTCGTCAAAAGAAAAAAGAAAAAATTTTCTTTTGTGGAATTAGCATTTTTCCCAGGTTTTTAGAGTTATTCCATAAAGTGACTAAAATGGTATTTGAATGACTTCCAATGAGAGTTTTTAAGGGTAATTCCAATTTGTTTTAATATGATTGAATTACTTATAATGAGAGTTTTTGATGTTATTCCAAGTGCAGCAAATGTATTTACAGTGAAAAGTGCATTTAATGTATCAAAGTTGTTATCATGTGATATTTACTCATACTTGTAATGCCATTTTACATTTCGTCAGAGGTTTAACCTCACCTTGTCATCCCACCTCAACAATTATGGCTTGAATTTCAAGAAAAAAGGCAATTATTGTATAATTGGCAATCAGGACAATCTCTTTTTTAGGGCACCAGCCAAATTGTCTTTTACTGAGGACACTTATGAAGCTCAATATTTTTTAATGCATGTATTTACTCAAGATTTTTTTATGTTGAACATGATATGTATGATGTTTTTTTATCTTTATGATTCGCATTTTATGTTAACGGTAACTTAAGTTTTTTTTAATTTAACTTTTACATTTTAATGGTGTAATTTAAACTTAATTTTTTCATTAAAGGGGTGGTTATTAATTTTTTCCCATTCAAGGGGGGAATTTGTAGTGATCATGGGATCACCACAATGTTCACTTTTCATACTGGGCTGTCTCCAACAGGAGCGCCCTCTTCATTGCCTTAGCAGGATCTCTAGGGCTCGTCTTTAGAGATTCTCGCAACCGCTAAGGAGGGGACGCTATCTTTTGGAGATAGACCAGCATTCCCCGTGGATATTTGACGTGTGTAGCCAGTGGCGTACGCAGAATTTTTTCAAGGGGGGTGTTCATAATTTTTTGAAACTACTAAAAAGAAATTCGAGTATGTAATAAAGCACTATTATTTCCCTAATTTAGACAGCTAACAATTTTGACTTCTTATTCAGACAGCATTGTTTAGTTAAATTTTGATTTGATTTTTTAAGTTTAAGAACTAAGGTGTAATATTTTCTCGCATGTAATATCTTCTGAAAAAAGTCCAATGTCATATGGGTGGGAAGTAACACTTTGAGGGCCACTTTCACATTCATCAGATCGTTTTCTTCAACGGAAGTATCACATTTCTGTTCAATAGAAAAACTTACATTGGTACCAGATGCTGCCACCTCACTAATTTCAGGTCGTGATTTTTTCTCAAAATGATTAAAAATTGTTAAATTCTTGCGTTTTGGTATCCTAAAGATCCAAGAACAGCAAATATATACATATATTTATTTGCATAGATATATCCGCTATGCTACGATCTCAAAGTTTCCAGCTGGAATGAATAACTTCAGCGAGCACAGTATCTCCAATGGTATTGTTACTGATTTCTTCACTAGTCGAAATAGTGGCGGCGACAGGTTCGGCGATTGAATTAACTTTTTGTTAAGACAAAACGAAACAGATTTAGCGACGAGCTCCGAAAGACAAGCGGCAGAGATAACTCTTAGTCTGACAACTAACTCCACTGTACTCCGTCCCCCCTTTTATATAATTTTTCACCGCATCTCCAAAATTCTCGAATTGTCTCAAAGACGACAGAACGTCTAGGATTCCAGAATCATCGCGTAAAGACGTCGCGAATGCCTGCCAATCTCGAAAACTATCGCAAATGGAAGGACAGAAAGGAACCAGCCCGTAACAGTATCACGCGAATTTGGTTTCAAAAGTACAGCTCTCTTATAGTAAATGTTTGTTCAGTATTTTGAGAAATACCGAGAGAAAAAAAAAGTAAGCATAAGGCAAATAAAAATATATAGTCTTAAAAAATAATGGCCCGAAATAATTTCTACTGAAATTTTTATTTTTGCCATTTTGTCTGAGCTCAAGGGGGGTGTTTAAACCCCTAAACCCCTCCCTTTCGTACGCCCCTGTGTGTAGCAGCTTCCTTTTTGAGCTGCGTTTTTTTCCCTGTGTGCTCCACGCCGTTATAATTCATCTTAAGTTTATTCCTTTCTTAACTCCATAAATTTAAGATATAGCAAGTCATCTATTTCGAGAATTTTACTATTATCTAAAATATGATATTAAAATAAATTTATATTTATACTCCCTAGAGCACACAGGGAGGACATAGTCCACGTGTTGAACTTGATAATGCCTAGTCCTATAATCCATGAACTTCACTTAAAAATGTATAATGTACTTCACTTGAAAATGTGACGATTAAATAAAAGTATCTATGGTGTAGTTGATGTCTAGAAGTCTTTTAGCTATGCCACCCTGAAATATCTCCCATAAGAAGTAAGTTAATCGCTGTTCACGATCGACGCAAAAGACGAGGAACCACCTGCCCTTGCGAGCAACATCTACTCTCCAATATGCTCAACAACATGAAATATATATATATATATATATATATATATGGGAGGGGGAAAGAAACTTACCGAATGAAAGAGTAAATAATATACACATTTTATAGAGTAATATAAATTTGAATTAAATATTTCAATTAAAGAAATTTCATAATGTTTAAACAAAAACCAAATTTAAAAAAAAATATTTTTATTGTGTTCCTGTGGGCTGCATGTGGCCCGCTGACCTCAGGTTGTGCACCCTTACTGTAAAATGATATTTTGAAAGACATGATAAAATTATATTTCTTATTTTCCTTTTAACCTGAAATTTATTTCAATCACTTTGAAAAACACATTTTTCTAAGTTAAGAGATAAAGTAAAACACACCAGGTATGAGTGTTTCTTTATGCCCCCAATAAAACTTCTGCTTGTGATCTCCGGTAAAGGGATAATCCATGGCTGCCACTGAACACTCCTTTCTGGAACACACATAATCAAAGTCAAGCATTCCTTGAAAGGCTCGAGTCTGCATACTCCCAACCTTTAAAAAAAAGAGAGAATCTATAGAAAACACTAAAATAAATTGAAAAAGTGAGTTAGTAAAAGTTGCCAACGCATTATCCTTAAAAAAAAAACTTCTTAACTTATGAACGATTTCGGTTGATGTAATGGAGCATAAAAAAACCTGAGAAAATGTAGCTAAAAATGCTTCAAAAAATTAGCAAAACTATAGATTTTGCTGACTAACTTGTGAGTATGGTTGATTTTTAGATATCATGACTTAATTAACAATTAGCCCTAAATAATTTGCATATTTAATAATTTGCATAATTAAATAACATTTAATAATTTGCATTTAAATAATTTGCATAATATTGACACTTAGTACGTGAAAATTCGATCATTTGAACGAAAGTTCTTCAGGGTGATGGCTTTTTTTTTTTGGCCGACTGTGCATTTAAGCAGGAATTCAAAAAAATCTCAGTCCCTAATACGGGGTACATAGCCAGATTTTTCAACACAAAATAAGCATCTTTTAAGTACTTTTTTAACACAAGAAATATTTTTAATCACTTTCCAAAAAAAAATCATAATTAGGATCTATACACTAATCAAAATTATTATTTTCTATCATTTAAAGTTCTTAATTTATAAGCAAAATGTCAATAAAATTCAAAAATATTTTCAAAAATTTTACAGAATCATGATAAAATAACTAGTTTCTGACAAATATTGCATAGAAAAATTGTGAAAATCATGCATTTTTTGTAATTTAGAATGACAATCGACACGGCAAAGAAAAAATATATTTTTAAAAGATAGAAAATTAAGCACTTTTTACAAACCCTGAACAAACAAAGCAACCTTAAAGGCTTTTGAAAACTTAGATAAAAAATAAGCAAGCACTTTTTAAAAACATGGAGTCAAGACAAGTTGTGTCGTTCAAGACAGAACTAAAACCAAACACGCTAATAAAATTATGCATTAAATAGAATTAAACAGTAAGACTGAAGTTGTCCTGAATCATCACTAGGTGATCTTTCAACATTTCTTTTGACCTAAAATTGCATATGATTAAAAATTCTAAATTGTCTGGGTTTTTTTTTTAAATTACAACACTTTGTTAAAGTAAATTGACTAAAATTTTAAAATAATTGATTCCAGCAATGATCGAATCTTTAACTTATTTATTTAAAGAGACTAATTATTATTTAGGGTTATTTCATACACACTAACTGTAATAACACGCATTCTTAAAGGAAAAAAGTATTCTCAAGTAAAGAAAAAAAAACATTTAAAAAATACACACCTCCAGAGTGTTCCTTTAATGTACTAACACATCTCCAATGTTCCCCGTTTCCCATTACTTCCAGCTGCTGTAGAGTCAAGACCATATCTATTGCATTCAAAAAGTGGTTTACTTCATTAAAAATTTAATAAATGAAAGAGTTTACAAAATTGCAAGTAATTATCTGTAAGGAAAAAACTAATTTAAACTAAAACGAATGTAAACTAAAAGTACCTGAAAATTAAATTGAATCAATAAAATGAATAGACATTCTTTTAAAAGAAGTTACTTATTATCTCAAAATATAAATGTGCTCTTTATCCAAAAAAAAAAACCACTGTCTATAAATACCGTAAACGCAACCCACAGGAAATTGTGCACTTAAAAGGTTGTAATTTTTACTATCCCTCTAAATGGCAACGCATAAAAAATCTTTATGTAGCTTCTTAAAAACCAACCAGCACATAGTAAAAGCAGGGGTCAGGTCTTCAGAGAGGTACCTATTTTGTGAAAATTTAGACATAATTTGCGAAAAATTAAAACTTATATTAAAAAATCAGCACAAAAATAGGGATTTATCGTTCCTTACGGGATACGGAAATAAAATTTTAAGAAAAAGTATTTCGTGAAACAACCGTTTTTCCTAAAATTTGTGAAGGTATCGCTAAACGGTAGTAAGTTTGGGCTGTACGAACCCCTGAAAAGTCTCAGAATTTTTTGCGCCAAAACAACCACCCACCAAGAATTAGATAAGAGAAAAATGACTCTTTATACCACATTTTTCTGATAAGAGGGCAAGAGGAAGACTAAGCCACAGTTGTATATAAAAAAAAAAAGGCTACTTTGGCCTATCAACTATTTTTGTACTTTGGGATTATTCCATCGACCATTTTCGTCAAACCAGATATTATCGCTAATAGGTAGCTTCTGCTCCAATAACCTCAAGTTTTATAATATTTACTCTGTAATCCTTGACTAAGTTAGCTTTCTTAAACGTATTGAAATATACTGCGTTTTTTACTTCGCTTCAAAATGATTCGAATTTGGGGTATGCCTAACACTGAAGAGCAGTTGTTTGCGTTTTTGTAGCTATCAGGGATTTTTGCGGCCGAAATGATTTATGTATATAGTTGGATTCAAGAATAAGTCAGTGCTTAATTATTAAAAAAAATAGAGGTTTTAACTTTGTTTTGATTCTTTTTATGACACTTTATTACGCATTTTTACAATTCTTTTGCTGCTATTATTCGGTAAATTTGATGGAATGTTTATTTTAGAAATTGCTTTTCATTATGACGGCACCAAAACATTTGCGCAGTTTCGACAGACATTGACAAATCGAAAGTATTAAAAAAATAATGCAACTTTTACAATACTCTTAAATTTTAAATTCAATTTCTAGTTTAACTAACGCATTAAATTTTTATCAGTCTCCGACAATTTATATAAGTGTTAATAATAAAACAGTAAATAGTTTGTTTACATAAGCCTTTCTACATTTAAGATATTTTAAAATTTATTTTTCAAAAAAGAAAGAAATATTAAATAGTGAAATTTCGTATGTACTATAACTTTTCAAGCTATAAATAAAAATTTACAAAATTTTTCAGAATTCAAGATAATGTATTATCATTTCTCAATCTCACAATTAAGCAAGAGGCAGTAATTTAACAATTGTCAGTTATAAATGAATTACATTCCTTAGCTTTCTATTATTGTATCTATTATTATAGCTATCTTATCTATGGAATCACGACGAATTGAATATGTAAAAAAATGATAATGTAAATTTGAAATTTGCACATAAGAACAATACATTAAAAATATAATTCGAAAAGCCTGTGAAATGGGAATAAAATGGTAAACGAAGAAAAATTGGGATAGAATTGTCACAAATAGAACGTGTCATAAAGTTCTGAGAGAAATTCGTGATTTGCATGCCATAATAACACCGCATTAAAAATATTGGAATTTTAGGAATTGGATTTTATTCCCGAGTAATAACTTCCAAACAAAACTGTCAGCCAACAATGAAAAATTGTTACAGAATCGTCATAAACACATTTAATACTTCAAACATATTTAATAGTGAAAACTCAAACTCAAATTTCGAACGTTGTCATAATATTAATTATAATATTATATATAATAATAGTATATAGTAATAATAGCATATAGTAATAATAGTGTAATATTAAATATATCAGAATTTGAAAAAAAAAACTACGTGAAAAAGGGTCGCAAAATAATAATTTCTGGAATCATCACGAATCAATCACTTCAAAAAGTGATAGCACAAATTTGAAACTCATCTTTCATTCACAAACATTCAAAGACAAACAAATTCATTCAAAGACAAACAAAGTGGCAGTCCCTGTAAAAGCCTCGCCTAGAATGAACCCTGGGTGTGATATTTAAAATTATTAATTCAAATGCAAACTTTTTATAGTCTCACTTAATGAAATATGTCTATTTTTAAATTGAGAATAGTTGATTACTTCCAAACTAGAAGAAGCCTATTTTTAGTGTTGGTATTTTAGATGTTAAAAAAAAAGCTTGCAAACATCACAATATCCTAAGAAAAACATCCAGGGAGTGGTAGAAGTTTTGAAATCATTTAGAGCACAATCTTTAAAATTTCAGAGTACCAATTGCGCACTTTGAAAAAATATATTTTTAGAGCTGTTTCAAGCAAATAACTTCGTTTAACCAGCACGTATAATTAAAAGACAAGTCTTATATTTCATTCAGATAAATGCAGCATTTTTAACAGTCACCACTTTTTCAAAAATTGAAAATTGTAAGCCAATAAAAGATTGTAATTAATTCAATTATACCATTGGAACCTTATCCATTATATCATTAGAATCAATAATATCATTAGAATCAATAATATCATTAGAATCAATAATATCATTAGAATTAATAATATCATTAGAATTAATAATATCATTAGAACCTTGGCATCGCCACAAGAAGTTAAATATTTTCCACTACCAGACCACCAGACACAATTTACACAAGTTTAAATAAAAGGGTTTAATTAAAAAAACGTTAAATTCAACAAAAACATTTTAGTATAAAAGTGTGCATATAAATTTAATATTTATTTTAAGCAACAAAAAAAAATTAAAAAACAGACTATTTTAAGCAAAGTCATAACAACATTTTTAACAGTCACCACTTTTTCAAAAACTGAAAATTGTAAACAATTAAAAGAGTATAATTAATTCAGAGTATTTCTAAAATGAAGAAAAATTTCCCTAACTTTTTCAAGTAGGTTTATGTAAAATTTGAGTGCTGTATATATCGTTTTAAACTAATAAAATTTGTTGTTTAAGTTTTCAAATCAATAACACAACAAAAACTTTATAATTCTTAACAAACATAAAGTTTATTTGTTAATCTGAAATAGTTGATAAAACCTTTAATAAATTCAGTTCCCATGAAATTTTGCCTGAACATGCCTAGGATGATTACAGTTTCCCTGAACACGAGTATATGAAAAAACGTGTTTTGTAGCACATGAGATACATTTTCAGCAAAAAGAAACAATCAATTAACAGATTTATTGCCCATTTTTTATAGTTAGTCACTCTGTGGCATATGGAGACTGTTAATTTTGAGCTATACTATACTGGTATATATAAATCGTAATTACCTAAATGATTATATCCATTTGACACAAAACCTTTGAAACGTTTCCATGTTTTTCATCTACTTCTTCAACTACAGGAGACATGTTCCATATAACAATTCGACCAGTGTTTATACCTACAATTTTTAAGAACAGTTTAGAAATTATAATGGAAACATATTTTCTTATTTCTGTGGAAATTTTAACATGAATAACAAATAAAATGTGAAAAAATGATGAAAAAATAATAATGAATGCAATAGAAACTTTTGTATCAATCAGCAACACAATTGAAAAATTCTAATTTTCATCTTCAGAGCTCAAAGCAACATATCTCATGAATTTAAATGTTGCACTGAGTAAGTTTGCAAGTTTAAAAAGAGCCAATGTGTTTAATATTACCAAGGGTCTGTCCAGACATTTTGGGAAAGGTCCTGTTTTTGTAAAATTGTGAAAAAAACTAATCATAATTTGTGAATAAAAAACAAGCGTTAAGTCACATTCTGTCAACCAGGTTTTGTGAATTTATGCAAATATGTTCCTGTTATTGCAAAAATTGCTAAAGACCTTTTCAAGAATTTTTTAAGTTTTAAATAGATACAAGATTCTGCTCAACAATTGCTGGTACTAAATTAGAGATGTAACATACAACAAGATTCTGCTCAACACAAAATATTCATTTCGGACGAATAATAAAAAAAAACAAATTCACTCACATTTTTAATAATTTTAATTGACATATTTTAAATATTGCAACTTAGTTACCTATCACTTTCAATGTGTTACACATTAAGTAAATTTAAACAATTCAGATTCATAATATTTTATTTAAAAAATTGTCAGAAATGAATTTTTGTTTACATAATTTATATTTATTCAAAAAATTAATAGAATATTGATCAATTATTCATTTACAAAAAAAAATTATCATTTAATATCAATAAGAATGCGCACACGCTGTTTATAAATTTAGAAATATTTTCTTAGAATACTACATTTGGAACTTAAACTTAGGGAAATTTGAAAAACTTAGTTCGTTTCGAACCGTCTTTTTGTCCCCCTCCCCCGGAAGGGTTTGTTCGATTAGCAAAACAGTAATGAAGATAAACAACTCAGTGAAGGGTCCGATTAAAAGATAAATTATTTTGTGAAGGGTCCGTTTTTATGAAAATATATTTTATGAAAGGTCCGTTAACGGACCCAAATTGCTTCTAAACAGACCTCTGATTACAAAACTAAAAGAAAGTAATAATTATGTAAAATTAAACATGGTAAACAGTTTCTTCAAAATAGAATTTTAAAAAAAAGTAAAAATAATTTTTTTCTAGAGAGCATTTTAGTTGTTTATACTCAAGCTTAACATCCAAATAAATTTGTGAATATGAAGTTCCAACAAAATTATTCCAAAATTATTCAAAAAAATTATTTCACACTTAAATATAAGGTTTTTTTTACAGGGTATCTGCTACATTCACTATTTTGAAATTCATGACTTTCCATGGCTCAATCCAACATTTTTCATGTCTCAACAAAGTTACTATTTTCTCTGACAAAAATAATAACTTTAAAAAAAGCATTATAATTACATTAATTGAAATGATAGGTATAACCAAAACTGTTATAGTCTGCATCTTCACATTTAAAGATTTTAAATTTAAAAAACAGTGTAAAGAAAGAGTTGAAGCAATAAAATAGCTGGAAAAGAATACAAAAGCAAAAAAAAAATTTTTTTTTCTGCAGAATTATATTCTAAAGATACTTTTCACGTTCATGTGAAAGGAAGAAATACTCCTGATTTTTCTGTTCTCATTTCGGAATAAAAAAATTTGCCAATGACTGGCTTGCTTCAGATAGAATTTTGAATTGATGAAATAAAAAAAATAAATGATAACAAATACTCTGACATAACAGAAGTTTAAAAGATAGTTCGCTCTAGAAATGATGTTTTTTTTTCCATTTTTTGAAAGAACACCATAATTCTGAAAGAACATGATAAAAACATTTTATATTTTAATAAAATATGACTGTCAGTGGGGATTTTGTTATTAATTTAGATATTCAGAACACCGCAAAATTGGGGGGGGGGGTAAATTCCATTTCAAAAATTATATTTTATGGCAACCTAAATCTATGACTTTCCATGATTTTTTTTTTAAAACAATAGTTAAAATCATGACATTTTATGACAAATTTCGTTCAATACCGAAATCTATGACCTTCCAGGTGCACAGATATCCTGTTTTTTTAAAAAGGAGTGATAAATATTGATTCTTTTTTAATAAATATCATACAAAGCCTTGTCACCAATCTATAATTTCCAAGTGATGAAAGCATTTATAACCATTCATGATCAGTTGAGGTGTGGACAGCTGTCTATGAATGTTGTGTAATGGAATTAGAAACAGCATTTTATGCAGAGAAAATTTAAAAGTTGATAAAATAGTGTATGCATGCTAATTGAAAAATCTGCTGGATGCTAAATGCCAAGTAAGCATTGAACATTGAACCAGGCCACTTGGATAAATTTTGAACATTTTCTAATCATCCTGATATTGTTTAAGCTTTTCAAGAGAGTCTTGTTCCTTTAGAGAAATTGTAAAACATAAGTTATTGCTAGAGTTCTAAGAATTGGAAAAATGTTGTTAGCCGCTAAAACTTTGTGTTTGCTAGTAAAAATATTAGCACTTCCTCTAATCTTAGTTTTTTTTTCATTCAATTCATTGAAATTTTGTTAAATAAATCCATGCATAAAATCAAATACATACATCAGGGTTCTCACTAAATTTTTTAGCAAAATTCAATGACTTTTTTATGACTTTCAAGGACCAAAAATCAAATTTTTCAAAGACCTATTCGATATTACAGTTATATGCTTAAGTACATGTCAATCAAATTTTAAAAATACGCAGAAGCAGAAATTTTATATTTTTAAAGCACAATTCTTATTTGACACCAAAAAAAAATTTATTAAATTTATCAGTTAATAATACAAATGGTTGATAGTTGCATTGCTGTTTCAAATCACTTAAAAACTCATATTGTCAACAAAAAAAAAAAAAACAATTGACATACGAACGATACTAGCCAACATTTAAAAACTAGTTTCAGTGAAACTCTTCATAAAAAGATTAATGAAGTGAATAAGAATTAATGAAACTGAATTAATGAATAATGCATACTACATCAAACAAGTACAGTAAATAATTAATAAAGTTAGTGTGATTGTACGGTTATTAAAATATAAGTATATAATTAGATAAAATATCAAAATACATCCATTTAACACATCTGTTTCAATTTTAATAACGAATTATCGATTTTGTTACATCAGAATATCAGTAATGTATTTCAAAGATAATAAAATCTATTGTAGAACAATATTCTACAGATAACTAAGATTTACCAAGCTGCTTTATTTTCTTTAAAATATATCCATAAAATACGAAGCATGGTTTTTAAAACTTTGTGAATATGCGTAATTTTCACTAAGCATAACTACTAAATTGCATTTACATAAATCTAATTTACATATATACTATATGCAAATCAAAATTATAAGAAAAGTGAAGTAAGTCTCGAAGACTGTGTAAATTACGTATCACAATGTGTGATTTGTAAATTGAAATTGAATTGCGGTGTATGTTTTTTAAATCAGAACAATATGAGTAGCAAATGATACGAAACGCACGAAGTACTAGTGTTCAACTCCATAGTCTTGTCATTTTGAACCCAATCCGGAAGACGAGGAAACTCCTGGATCAAGTATTGGGAGAAATTTGTTCCTTGGGGGACTTTATGAAACTAACTAGCATGGAGGGAAAAACCACGAAAACCTCCTGGCTACAAGGGGACTCTTAACCCATGATCCATCTACCTCTGAGGATATTTCGCGTCAGCTCTGTGGTCATTACTGGGATTTGAACTTTTGAACCCGGGTTCACCTCATTACAAGGCAACGTTCTATCCCCTAAAACATCACGGCTCAACTTAAACAATTAACACTCAACACACTGCAGTGCTAGCAAAAGCACCATCTGTTGAGGAATAAGAGATGTATTTTTGTCATCAGTGGATATTTTATCAAAAAAATTTTTTTTTTTAAATTTCAACAAATACTGAGAATTTTAAGAATATACAGATAAACAGGTGATAGTCATAAAATACAGGAGTCTTCGTTAAAAAACAGGAGACTAGGCAGGTATGCAATCACACCACTGACCAACATGGCACAAGAAAACTTCAATAGCTTTAATTCAGAAACAGAAATATAATAAAATTTAAGATTTCTATATACTTACCTTCATATTCAAGTATGAATATGAATTTACTCTAAATATTTCGCAAGGATACAAGTTCTTTAATTTCTCTTGCATTTATTTATAATGAAAATTGTTTGACTAAATTATGATAAATAATAAATAAGTCACCTGTATTAATCCCTACAAAGATCAAATTATAAATACTGATTGAAAAGAACCTCATGAATTTAATTTGCAACTGCAACAATTTCTGTTAAAACAGGACAATATTTTTTCTCATTAGAATAGATTATCTGACAGTGATATTAAATGTCTAACAAATTTCAACAAAAACAAAACAATTTACAAACTTTCACATAAATAAATAAAAACAGTTTTTTAATAGATACATGGATGCAAACATTAAATTTTATTACCTCTATTATGCTCTCATTGCCATCTATTATTTCGTATGTAACTCTGTTTTCAAACAGTAATTCGTCTTCATCACTTATCTCATCTGAATTTGGATCGTCATTTACAGCAGATTCTTCACTTTGTTTAGTTTGATTTTTGACTGGTGATTCAGGAGATTTAATTTCAGGTTGAGAACTAATCGGGGTCCCAGATTGCTCAGCTCCTGTCGTTAGAAACCAAAATGATATTCAGTTAAGTTTAAATAGATACTAAAATTTGGAACAATAAAAAATAATAGCACTGCAATAAGTTCCTAACATTGAAATCTAGAAAGTAGTCTCAACCAAGGCTTGCAAATCAATTTGACAAAAATTGATAAGATGCTGAATGGAGTGGATAAATGATACCAAAGGGGGAGAAAAAAAGAGGCTATATTCAATATGATGAAAATGTTATGCATATTGAAGAGCATGCATTAACCAATAATATTTAATGGTATTGATATTTTTCTCTTAATAATAATGCTTTAAAGTCTAAACATATTTTGCCTAAAGAACATTCGCCCTTGTATACAATATCTAAGTAAAGCATGCATAGATTCTTATGTCTCATACTTTACCTAAAGACATTGTCTGTAATATAAAGATGAAAGAAATTTATACACAATTTCCAAAAAACAATTAATGTTTAGAATGTTGATATTATACAATATGATAAAAAAGTGATGACTATTTACCTGAAATTTCATTGCTGAGAGTTGGTGGATTTTGTTTTATTATTTCAATGCAATCATTTAAGACTTTCTTAAAGCTGTCTAAAATGTCCTATAAAATAAAAATTATATTGTTGAATGCATATTTTTAATTGTGACAGATGAGCAATACACTTAGTAAGAAAATACTTGAACAGTTTTGTTTTAATATATTACTTTAAATCGAACTGCAAATTTTGTAGCTTCCACTTGATCATCAGAAAAATCAACTGCATTTCAACAGAGTGCATTTTCACTAGTTGATAGAGGAGCTAATGACATATCAGATGTTATACAGTGATTGCAAGAAATGTTGTGGATCACGTCTTAAAATAACCCGGAATCTAGCTGCAGAGGAAGAAAAAACAATATTTAAAAGTTCAAAGCAGAAGTTATTAAATATAAATTATATAATTTTAAAAAGAAATCAAACTCTGGTTATACTAAACACTAGTGAACTTTTTAGTGGTCTCGCCCTAACTACCATTAAATTTTTTTATGTTTCTTTCTTTGCTTATAGTAGATTTATTGCTCGGTACACAGTTGGAGCATAGCAGATTTGACTGCAATAAAGGAAATTTTCAACAGTAAAATAACTGAATGTTGAGATCAAAAACAAAAAAAAACGCAACAGTATGTTTGAAAAAATTATAAGTTATACTGTAACTGTATAATAATTGTAATATTTGGATATTTGATGATAAATTCACAACCAACAAAAAGTGTTCAGATCATATCAAGGAAAGGGGCAGGAATGCAGCATTCATAATTTACGCAGGGGTCTGTCCAGACATTTTGTGAAAGGTCCGTTTTTCGTGAAATTGTGAAAAAATTACTCACATTCTTTCAACCAGGGTCCGCTTTTATGAATTTGTGCAAATAGGGTCCGGTTATTGCAAAACACTTTTTCAAGGAGTTCTTAAATTGTAAATAGATACAGGATTATGCTTAAAACTGTAAAACTATAATTAAAAAAATTAAGTAAAAAAATTAATAAATAGAAATTACAGCTACTAAATTAGCGATGCAACATATAAATATTTGGTATTTAGCCTATACTGCTGAACGCAGAATATTCATTTCAGACGAATAAAGGAAGCCGAAGACAAAATTTAGTTCGTTTACATCTGTCTTTCTCCCCCCCCCTTCCTGGAAAGGTTTCATTCGATTAACAAAACAATAATGAAGATGAACAAATTTGTGAAAGGTCCGATTAAAAGAAAAATTATTTTGTGAAGGGTCCGTTTTTATGAAAAGATATTTTGTGAAGGGTCCGTTAACGGACCCAAATTTCTTCTAATCAGACCCCTGTTACGTATAATTACAAAACAATGTTTATACATAAATTTTAGGCTATTGGTCCCAGATTGATCTGCTTTTAAGCAAAATATATATGTTAGTGTGAATAGCCCAAATCGAAAGAACATCAACTTTTATTTGTGAATGCCAACAACTAGTAAATCCACGTGGTTGCTCTATTCTCACAGGTTTCGTTACAGATTTTCACATGGCTTTCAAAACTTCGATATTTTGATATGCCATTGTAGCATACCTTAAATTCAAAACCACTCTTCATTTAGCAATTATTTCTCAATTAGCGATGATTCCACAGTGAATTTGTGTGGTTTTGATGATTTTTTTATAGTTAGTAAAAAGGATTTTCATTTGATTTTAAATATCTCAATGTTTTAATACAATAATATTATGTTCGGCAAACTTATAACACATTTCACACTCAATTATTGACAAAACACCCGCAATCCCACATAAATTTACGAACACATTTTTTGTCAGTTATTGCAACTGATTTTCATAGTTTTTAAATGCCACATTATCATAAACTGGAAACTAAGTTCAGTTTATAGATAATCAAAAAAGAATTGTAACCTTTTTGTAAAATTTCTACTGACACAGAAAATTTGGTGCACATAAAAGTAACAGTTGAAATTAGTTAACACTTAAAAGAGAAACATTCCATAAAAATTTTGTTTAAATCAGTCTTATATTTTGTTCACCAGACATCCAGCAAAAAATCCAAAACTAGCTTAGTAAAAATATAAACCAAATACAAGCAAACATCAAAATGGATGATCCAGAGGAAAGAGTTTTTAAAAGTTGTGTGTAAAGGCAGCACATTATGTACGAACAAAGATTGAGAAAATATTTCTGAAACCAGAAATTGAAAGCAAAAGTCTTAGGGGAAGCTAGGATGTCTGGGAAGATCTGTGGTTTATGACTCAAAAGTGGAATTAAAAGTTAGCTTTTTATGGTGTTATAAAATTATTTGTAACTATTATGGGATAGATACTCGAATTGATTAAAAAGAACTTGGATACAAAATCAAACAAACAATTTGGATTAAATTCTTACAAAATCACCCCTTGCTTGCAACAAATTTAAAATACTTATTTAATAGTTTTTTTATCTACAAATTGACTCTCCCTCATTTACAACTTTTTGTCAGCAAACGAGTGGAAGAAAGTTTATTGAAACAGATACAGGTCTATCCATGCTATTCTGATTTGCTAGCACATTACTGATAAATATATTAATGTTAAAACATAACTTTATTCTGTCCTAAATACAGTATTTATTGTCTCAATTTAAAATTGCTATATTCAATTAGAACTGCTACATTGTGGATGCCATGTCACATTAATGACCAATAATTGCATAGTAATAAAAAATTGACAAATCAATGCAATGACAGTTAAGTAATCTTATTTATTTATAGGGCAGAACCATGATAAATAAGATGTACCAAAACAAGCAGATACGAGAATATTTTTTGTTAACTTACTCTTCTCATTATGTTTCACTATTTTGATATCACCAATTCCTCGTTCCTTCCATTGTTTCGTGGGACCATCGAAACGGAATAGTTTGGCCCGATGAACAAATATAGGACTTTCATCTTCTTCACCAGTTTTGACTTCTATTAGTTCAGGCAAAGGTATCACAGGTTCAAAATGTACATCAGGATTTTCTGGTACAGTATCATCTAAATAAAATATGTATTAGTTAGAAAAATTTATTGAGTGAAAAGTATTAGTTACGTGGAGTTAAATTAGTAAGTTGCATTATAATTAGTAAGTGTATTCATCATATGAACAAAATATGAAATTTTCATTTTTATTTTTACAGCTGCTATTAAATTCTAAAACTAACCAACGATTTGAGTTTTTTTTTTAAACGTGGCATTTGTTGACGTAAGCAACTGCTCTTTCGAGTATGCCAAGCCCATCCAGAATCAATTATCTTAAATGAGGCCATGTAGACCATAGGGAAACTAATACATTGAACTTGCCATTTACACAAAACAAAAATACACAGTTACAATAAAACATAATCAAATAATAAATTTAAAGTTAAGTAAAAGACGTAGACAAGAAAGATTTATATTTCAAAAAATTTGATGTTCGATACGGCATTACATTTAATTAACTTCACATTAATTTACATTCTAACTTATACGGGGAAGCTTAGCTCAACTTTAACACACTATTTTGCTCACAAACTATCAGCTGACGTCATAGGTCCCATGTGTGGGTATTCGTGATCTTCTTCTTGAAGTTCAAGTACCCAAGTGGGACTTATTTTTTCTTTAAACAGTGTAACAGTCATCAAAAACCTGAGGCTAACTTTAGAAATAACAAAAAGCAGGAATTTGTATTATCTGTTACTGGATAAGAAATTAAAAAAGTTTAAATAAAGAATATCCTTCTGTTTAATTAGTTTTAATATCATTCCATAGAAAATTAGGTGAACGGACAGAATTTAATTTCTTATTTTAAGTAGAAATAGTGAAAAGCTTCTTGATATTTAATCAAATATAATCTTTTTTATACTAACAGGATCTTCAAATTAACACTCGGTTCCACAGTAGAAACATGAAGGAAAAAAATTTACTAACTTATGTCCATCTGAATTAGAAATACAAATTACCCACTTTATGATTCATTGTAAAATATAATTATTTAGAAATGAATGAAATTAGTCTGTTCTTAAACAATTTTCTTTCTTTCCCATGGAGAGAAAGCAAATTTACCAACAATTTAAAAAAAGAATTATGAAAATACAAAATTTTCTTATATAGTAAGTAGGACACTGCAACTCCAAAGCTTTAATTTCTTCTCTAAAACTTTATGCTTATTGCAATCATTTTTTAACAAGTAAATGTCTGGACCAAATAAAAGTATTAATGAAGTTTTAAAAGGCAACAGATTTACATAAGATCATAATTAGATACAATATTTTACCACAGAATAATTTCTGTTAGAATTACATAAAAACTAAAATTTAAAAATGGATTTAACTTATTTTAATGTGCCTGCATTTTCTTTTATTGAAACAAGATTTTATTTGCAGTGGTTATAACCATCTTTTTCATTGAAATCAAAACAAAAAATTTCACGTTTGCACTTTTTTTATTTAGGTAGCACATTCTTTATTGCAGAGTTAAAAAAGTACAAAATAAAATTCAATTAATTGGCAGGATTTTTTATAATTTAAATTTATTTTAATTTTTTAATCCAATAAAATAATTCCTTTCTGAATATGGGTCTATATAATCACTCTTTTCACCTTCATACTTCAATCTTTCTTTCTTCGTGTGTTTTAAAAGATAAAAAAAAGCATAAACAATTTACCCTTTTCTTTAAAAGAAAAACACAGAAAAAAAACATCGCTAACTATAAAATACTTTTATCTATGAAGAAATTTTATAAAGAAGCACATATACACTACCCTATAATAATGGAAAAGACTTTCAGTTTTTGACTTTTTTTTAAATTTCTCAAGAAATACTAAAAGGATTATTTTGTAACTTAAGAGGTGTTTAGTTCAGGTAATTCTTCATACTTAGCAATAAGATTTAAAGCTTTCAGAGGTTTGTAAGACCTACAATAAATTGCAAAAGAAAACGAGTATTTTTGAATGCCCTATGGCAGAAAATCAAGCAAAAAGCTTGTAATTTGTATAGCTTACTTAAGTTGTTATTTTGAATAACTACATAAAGTTTTGTAAGTCATCCTGTGGAATTGACACTTTGCACACACTTTTCAATTATCTTTAATTTGTTGCCCTTTAAAATGGCTTCTTGTATTTATCAAAACAATTTTAGAGTTTGGTTTTATTAACATCACCTGTGATAGTCAAACTTATCTACAATGAAGATTTTTTTAAATTTGGCTCATCTGGAACTTAGTACTAATTTAAATTTTATTTTATTAACTCTTGTTGCCTACAACCATATTAAGGTTTATAGAGACTTTGCTTTATACTTTACAATATTTTTTGCTACAGAATTAAATTCTGTTTTAGATATAAATTGATATATTTTTATTTTTGCTAACCTAATATATAAAACTGAAGATAATTAACAATGAATATACTACTAACTACTAATAAAGCGAATTCTTTTTAATTCGAGCTAACTTTACTAATTAAGTCAACAAATTACTGACATAAAATATTTATTTAATCCCATGGTAAACTTTTTTTGGGAAAAGTATGCATAGAAATAAATTTAAAATAGCAATAGGAAAAGCCATAAAAAGTGAACGAACCATTATCTTCAGGCTGTGCAGTTTGAGCATTAAAACCTGAAACAAAGAAAAGAAAAACTCTTGTTTAAACAGATATCAGTATTTAAAATACAGCAAGAAATTTAAGCATAATGTTATTAAATTTAAAAAAAAAATTTAATTTTTTAAAAAGGGAATTAAAAATTAAATAAAAACTAGTTTAGAAGTACAAAACTTCTAGAAATTTTGCTTTATCATTAAAATGTAACATATTTTTCAAAGATAAAATTTAAAAATAAACTATTAATTTCTGTATTACTCATGAATGATATAGCATAACACACATTTATTTATAATAATTTAACATAATTAATATAATAATTTAATATTGGCAAAAATAATTATTATATAATACTCATCAACAAAATTTAGGATACAAATATTTTTAAAGCAAAAATTTATATAACAATTTACATTCTAGCTGGAGTGGAGAAATTCATAAAAAGAAACGACAGTATATCCTCTAATAAAAGTAATATATAGTGAGAACAGTGATTGTGATAGTCTTGCTTGCTTTTTCTTTAATGAAAATAGCAATATATATTGATTTGTTTCACAAAATATTATTGGATTGAGATTTAGCAGAATTAAACATTGGTAAAATGTATGAAAACTGTTGAAAAATTTTAATTAGGTAATAAATGAAATTAATTTAAAAAAATATATATAACTTAATACATAGAAAAAACATAAAATTTATAAGATAAACTTAACAAAATTTCTAACAAGCTTACCAAATCCAAACTTCACGCCTGTTCCAAAAACAGGTTTAGAATTAGTGCCACCAAAAGACGTCTGACCAAAAAAGCTATTATCAGGCTTTTCTTTAAATGAAAAAGAGAAAGGCGAATTATTTGAGGTTTCTTTAGCTTCTTCCTGTGCTAAAGCTCCAAAACGAGCTGAAAGAGATCCTGGAGTGAAATTGGAGTCTACTTTTTTTTGAAGTCGTTTCAACTTTGAATGAGAAACTCTTTAATGCATCAGATGAACTATTAGGCTTCTGGTCTTCAACTAAAGAAGGAGCATTGTCAATAGATTGTTTAAATTCCTGAGCTAGCTCTGCAGTTTTGAATCTAATGGCAAACAGTTCTGGGGCAGCTTCATTTTCAGAAAAGTCTGTCGCTGCCCATGTAAGAGATTTATCACCACGTCAATCAAATTTAATATCTTTTGTCAAGGAATGATTTAAGCAAAGTTTCAAAACCTAAAAATAAACAATATTTAAATTATTTTTTTTTATCTTTAATACTCAATAAATTACATTTTGTAATGATTGCATTATATTTTTAAGTTACTGAGAAAGTATAACTTTGAAATTTTAAGCAAATTTTCTCAAAAGTATATACCTCAATCTTCTAAATCAGGTAGATGAACTATTTTTAGATAGATGAATGCTGTTGACTTTTCCTACTTAGAACTCTGTTCCATTTTATTAATAAAAAATTTATACCGGAAATACCCACAAATATATGTATGTTTTAATACACTAATATTTATGGCAGGGGCTCGCTCAAGTTTTGTGGCACCTTTAATCCTAATATTAAAGTTTCAGGTAAAGTCATTATGGATACTATTTTTAAAAAAATTATAAAATATATTTTCATAGTTACACTGATCCAAATAGTAATATGGTGGTTAATAAGAAATATTGGGAGGCAAAAACTGATTGTTATATGGATGATAAAGACTAATTGTTAATTTCCAAATCAGTCAGTAAAAATTAACTTCACAAACATATCCTGAATCTGTGAAGGAATGGAGCGTGAAAATTTCATTATTCTTTTCAACTAACAATTAATCCTGTTTAATAATTTCCGTTTGCAGTCATCGAATTAATCTCTAAATTAAGCGAGGGGAGCAAAGAATATATTCATGAAAATTAGATTGTATTATATATAACTCTAAACAGTTAAAGATATTATAATAATGGATTGCTGTTGAATTAATTGCAAAAATGTTGAATGGAACAATGTTATAATTGCACTTTTTGTGCAATTCATAGTGAAAACTGATAGAGTAAAGAAAAAATATTATTTTGGAAAAGGAAAATTTAAACACTTTTTTAAAAACAACTACCGAAAAAAGTACTATTGAGGGCTTTTAAAAAATGAAAATCAAGACGCGCCTTTAAGCACTCTCCTTAAGTTATCCACCCTGTTTTAGCAATAAGAGTTACGAATAAATACATACTAAAAGGACTATAGCTTGTCATATAACTTTTTAAGAAGTTTTCTGAATAATGATTTTTTTTTAAGGAGAATCAATAAACAATTTTGGTTTTAATTCTTTGTGTAATTATTGCTAAATCAATTATTAATCACATTTTTTTCTTAATCATAAAATATGCACTTGTGTACTTTTATCTTTAAATGGGAGGTTTATGTTATTTTAAATAGAGACTCTTAGTAAGAAAGGACCCATACAATGTCCTAAGGACCCCTAATTTCTTAAATCTAGCAAAATCACTGTACAAATACATAAAGTCCTTTTTTGTGAAACAATATGAAGAATAAAACAGATACTTCACAATAAGTTACCATTGATGAATATTATAATCATATAATACTTTTTATTTTATTTTAAATTTTATAAAATATTACCTGCGCATCAATAAACGTGTTTTTTTCTTTGGTCTTATCATCCAACAATATTTTTACATCACCAAGACCTCGTTCTTTCCATTCTCCATCACAAAATCGATAGAGCTTTGCTCTTTGAGTGAATAAGGCATTTTCACTTTCCTCTCCTGTCTTCAACCTATGAAAAATATTCAAAAATAAAATTAACGGATTAGTTAGGTGTAAGGTCATCCTCATAAAAGATTGTTATTAATTTGAAAAACTAATCAATTGGAATTGCTATTTCAGTAATTCAAATTATTTAAAAAACAGAAACATTGAAGAAGCTATAATTAATACACTATAACCACGCATCGCAAGTTTTGCAGCAACAGCTTATTTTTACTGACATTAGGAGGCCACTTCCAAATTCCACTTTCTGTTCACCAGTACTGCAGTCAGTTTTCCTTTTGCTCTTTTGAGCACGCAAAAGCAAAGAAAGAGCCGTGGTGGCTCAGGCAATAGAGCGCTCGCCTCTCAAAGAGGTGCCCAGAGTTTGAATCTCAACAATGACCTAAACCAATTCTGCACCTAGCTCGCACCACCCACAGTGCTGATGCAAAATTTACTCAGTGTTAGACAGATCATGGGATAGAGTCCCCTTGCCGTCAGGATAACCGTGGCAGATTTTTGTAGTTTTCCTATTCATGTAACGCAAATGTGGATTAATTCCATTAAAAAGTTCTCCCCGAATGCAAATTTCTCTTAATACTTGATTCAGAAGTTCCCTTGTAAATAATCCATATATTAATGATTTCATTACTTTTAAATATTCCATGGATTAACAATTTCTAAATAACCAATATGGTTTCACATATTTCTTAGTTTTAAAATTTATTTGCAAATAAATTTTCGTGATTGGCAAGTAGCACTTATTGTACTTTTTGTATTAGTTTAGGAGACAACCAGTTTAATAAAGAAAGCTAAATTTAAAAAAAAAACTAGTTTCACACAAAACTTTATGCATTATAGATCTAGCACGCACGGACACATAAATTTTAAACTATTTGGAAACACAATTACATTTTGTAAGACATCCTTGCAATTATTTTTTTCACTATCTTTAAGCTAATGAGCCTTCATTATTATACACGAGAGTATCAATTACAAAGCTGGAAGCCCAAAATATAAAAATTAAGGTCTGAATTGCCTCTAAATTTAAGGAAACTGATTCTTTAATGGGAGCAATTTCTAAAATACCAACATGACTTTGAAAGATATACAATTACTAATAGTTTCAGTAAATCCTGCACTTAAAGAAACATTTTTAACAGAATTCAGATTTTAAAAAAAAAAAAATATATATATATGCAAAAATGCCTTGTTATATAATAAAAGTAGGAGAAAATAGTATAAATAAGGTAAATCGTCAAGTAGTAGCAAAATACGAGGAATGATCTCTTGAGAAAATCAGCAGAGTAGGATATAGCGATGGAGGGAGAAAAGAGCTTTTATATATTTCTCCCACATGGAATGTTCTATAGTACCATCAACTCAAGGGTAATTTTCACTAACAATGGAAGTAAACCAATACCATATTTAACACGCTATAAAGACTTAGACGTTCATTTTGTTATATACCTTGTTTCATGACACATAACAAAATTTCTGAATTTGAAAATTCTTCAATTCCTTTCCTGATAAATAATATTTATTCTTAATGTTAGCTTCAACAAAAATTTGGAAAATACAAATATTTCAGGATATTTACTGAAATTTTTAATAATTAAGGACACTTAAGAAAAAAAAAGGAAATTAAGGACAACTTTGAGCTTTGCATTTACTACACTAAATAATAACAATAAAAACAGTCATGGTATCATAACACATTATTGGATTGCTAAAAAAATTATTAAATGGCATTTACTAGAGACCTTATTCAGTTCTTCAAACTAAATGAAATAATTTTCTTATCTACCTTCAAATCATCAAAGAAAAAAATTTAATAAATATATGCATAGTCTAAACACATCCGGTCTACGAGTCTCTGGGAAGACTAAAACTTGAATAGCACACTCAGACATACAATGAATAAACAAAAGTTTACACTTGGTTTAATGACATTTTAAGGGCTAGGGGTCCACAGCGTTTTTTTAATCATTATCTATTAAATCTTGATTATTCAAAAATTAGCTCAGGTCAGCTAAACATGAATATTAATTTTTTCTGATATTTTTTAAGCTTTTATTTCATTGAGTTTTCAAGATTTTAAGGAGATCTGTTGCATTTATAAGCTTTTTGACTTACTTTAGGAGGTAGTGGGATCACAGGCGAGAAATAAATGTTATCAGCATCAGAGGCTACAACTTCATCATCCTCATCAACATCAGATGGAGCAGCAGGCGAGCGCGGAGATTTGGGTGTCTTGGTAGGACTGCGAGGCCTCACACCACTAAAGTTGAACTCGTACTTTTGAGGACTGCCGAAGCGAAATTCTACAGATTCTGGATCATATGGTTCAGGTTTCTGGGATTCAAGAGAACCAAAAGAAAAGTTTGTTGTTGCAGATTATCCAAACACATATGTTGGAGCTGCAGAAACAGGTGGTATGGAGATATTTGCAGATGGTTTTTGAGTTGTTCCTCCAAACACAGCCGGAGAAGATGTTACCGGAAGAGTAGGCTTAAAGCCAGTAACCTGATCAGTTTCAGTAAGTGCAGATTGTCCAAAAGTAAATGTAGATGGCTGAATAGCAGGTTTGCTACCAAATAAAAAACCATTTCCTGAAGCTGGTAAGCCAAATGAAAAATCAGAACTTGGAGATCTGAATTGAAATTTTGATTGTGAATTAGGCATTTTTTCAGAAGAATCAACAGATCCAGGCTTAGGTGTCTCACAAGATTGACATAAATTTTTATCAGATGTATTCCTTATCATACATGTTTGACAAACCCATGATCCTGGAGGTGTTTTAAACAATTCTGATAAAGGTTTATTCTTTTTTTCTGATTCAACAGTTCCGATTTTTGTGCACCATATGCCAGGCTTAGCAGATTCACATGACTTGCACATTAAGTCAGTAGATTGATTTCTTACGTAACATTGAGAGCATTCCCAAGAGTCAGCAGCTGGTTTAAAGAGTTCAGATAAAGATTTTTGGTTATCAGGCTTTTGGGTTTCAGCAACTGAAATAGCATTTTTATATGAAGTTTTACAATAGACACAAGATGACTGATTTGAGTTATTTTTGTGGCACTTAGAGTACTGCCATGAATCTGATTATGGCTCAAAAAGTTTATCAAAAGCATCTCTGTATCCTATGCATAAATCTTTGGATTTATTTTGGCAATTCTCAAACACATTGAAAAATTGCTTTGCAATGTCAACAGATTGCAGCTAATTTTTCCTGGCTCAAATCACCCTCCGAATAATCTTGAGCAAACCAAACCCATGCTTTGTCATTTTTAGGCAGAGGTTCAAGTTTCATTTCTGGAAGAATATAGTGATTAGCACAAATTTTTAAAACTTGATCTCTACGCATTAAAATTCTATACTTTTGACTGTCTTTTATACACAAAATTTTTAATTCGCCTGTTCCTCGTTCTTTCCCTTCCCTTGTTTGCAAGTCATACATAAACAGTTTTGCTCTTTCACAAAATTTTACTTCGTCTCCTTTTTTGCCAGTTTTAAGTTCAACAAGAGCAGGCAAAGGCACAACAGGTTTAAATTCAGCTGTTGGCACAAACTCTTCTGGTGCACCATCATTGCCTTTTGTAGAAGTGCTTAAATTTGAAACTATAGGAGAGATAGACGGAGCTCCCTTTATCAGTAGGGTGTGTAAAAGGTGAGGCTGAACTACTGACCGGAGCATCATTAGGATTAAACACAAATGTTGGAGTTACATTTTGCACCATTGATTGAAGCTTAGAAGGACTCGAAACAGAATCCGAAGGCTTTTGCGATTGCGCATTCACTGTTGGTGTCCAAGAGGCTTGTAAGTTAAATGAAAAGTCAGGCTGTTGATTTGTAAATGGTGTATTAGATGCATTGGTATTTATATCAGTCATTTTGAATGAGAGGTTGGAAACTTGATCAATTTTTGTGATTGCTGGCTGAGTATTAGAAAAAGGGAAACCAAAGCCCTTAAAAGGTGCATTTGAAGCAGGTTTAGTTTCAACTTCAGACAATTTCTCACTAGGACTATCCGAAGGTTTTAAAACTACAGGAGGGGGCGAAGTAAACGAGAAACCAGAAAAGGGACTGGATTTAGCATTACTCACTTTCGTAACTTGAGGTCCATCTTTAGATTTCGTTGAAGCAACTAATATTTCTCTTTCCTTAGGATCTGGATCATTTACTTCATGAATAGTTGAAGAGGAAAAAGTGAAACCACCAAATACACTTTTTGGAGGATTTTCAGTTTCTGCAGTCATATTTACAGACGCTGAAGAGCCAAATGTAAATTGGGTAGAGCTGAAACTTTTTACGGATGTAACTGGTATACTAGAAGAAGGAAGAGACACAACTGGTGAAGTGATTACATTAGGGAAATTAGGTTTTTTGGTCTCGCAAGCTTCACAGTACTGCATGTCAGCACAATTACTAATATAACAGGTTGGACATGACCATGATCCAGATTTGTGTGAAAATTTAAAAGCAAATGGTTTAGATCCAGGAGAACTGCCAGTTGAAGGATTATTTGGACTAGTTATAATCTTAGCACTACTATTTTTTACTAATCTAATTGCTTTCTAAAAAGCTTCTTTATATGCTAAGGCGAGCTCTGATGTTTTAAATCGGATACAAAATTATTCCGGTTTAAGTTCTTCATCAGCAAAATCTTGAGCAACCCATGTCCAAGCATGATCAGATGTTTTCAAAGGTTTAATTTCCATGTCAGGAAGAATATAATGGTCAGCACAAACTTTTAATACCTAAAAATAATTAATGAAATAAAATAAGCATAATTATATGAAATGAATATGATATAAACTGCATTATTAGAAAGTCAATGGTTAGTCTATGGAATATCTCAGTAACAAAATAAAATTATGGTAAACATTCAACTATTTGATCTAATGTGACTATAGGATAGGTCATATTCGGCTTAGATAAGATAGAATTCGAATATGAAAAAGTTATCTAAGACCTAATCGCATGAATATCTCAGAGAAAGGGAAAAAAATTAAACTTGTAATTTTAATCAAAATTCCAAATAAATTTTTTTTCAATATTTTTTACAAAAATTTAAAAATACATAGTAGAATCATTGATAACTTGGTCATAAAAGTGTCGTAAAAAGATAGCTTGAGAAACAAAGAACTGAACTATAACTAGATTGATGAAACTTCAGATAATACATGAAGTAACAAAATTAAAAAATGCTAAAAGCTATTTCTAATGCAACAACAAAAAATCAATGAAAAAAGAGAACACTGATTGTCTAGTGGATGACACTTTAGGTATTACAAACCGTACTATATTAGACATGATGCTCCTCGAGCTTTGTGACCTTGATCAAATTACAGTTGATAATTTACATTTCAGATACTATGGAAAACATTCTGATGAGAATTATATATTGCTTTTAATCTAATTATTCGGAAACATTTTAACAAGTAATGATAAAGCAAGATTTTATTTATGTTAACTTTTATAAAACTTTCAGAATTTAAAATTCCAACAATTGAAAACACCTGAAAATTACCTTTTAGGCCAGCATGTAAGGTGGGGAAATGATTCAACTTTCAGAACAAATGGTAAATCTGAATTGGCTGCATAAGGAAGTTCAGTAGTAGAAACCGAACTTGATACTGTGATCGATGCTTTATCTGACGAGAAGTCTATTTCCAGTAAAGCTTCATCAGGGTTCTTCTCCTCTGCAGTTTCAAATATGTAAAAAACACTATCTTCAAAGCGCATATAACTTCGATCCCAGTCATGTTTGTTAATTCTAAGAAAAAGACAAATAATTGTATTAAATGAATGTAAGTAAATAAAGGATATATTATGATCAATTTTGGTTTAAATTCGAATGTTTATTCAGGTGTTCTTAGGTATTCTTCAAGAACAATTCAGAAGTTCTATTTATTATTTTTTACTATGAAAAAATAAATAAGAGTTAAAGAAATACATTTGAAAACTAACAGAAATATAATAGATACAAACTTGAAATATACAATGTTTAACTTATTATAGCCTTGTATACTAAACCATAACATTTGATGAAAATTTAAACAAAAATTTAAAGTAAATAACTTCAAGAATTCATTTGGCAGTTGGTCTGGCAGAAATAAAGTAGATTTGTCTTGTAATTACTATGCAAAATTAATACAGTAGTTCACTTTTAGTATAATAGTCCAAGTTTTAACTATTCATTAATTCACAATTGTTTGTTTGGAGCTACTGTATTGTGATAAAACCAAATGTAAATAGTAGATACTAAGTTTACACTTACTTTGGCACTTTTATCCATCCTTCTGATATGTTTGGAATTTCTTCAACCTTATCGACTGACAGAGAATTTCGGTAATCCACAGGTTTTTGGCAATGATGAAGCACATTTTGGATAACATTCTAACCGACATTCTACAAAAAATAAAAATAATAAATTAGGATAAAATTAATATCTTATAATGAATAAGACTTGAAAATTATATTATCTAATCCATAAATTACAATTCAAGTAAAAAAAAAAGAAAAAAAGAAATTGATCAGGCATGTATTTTTTTATCTTACACGCATCACCAGATATTTAACTCTTTAATTAGACATAACATTTAAGTGCCCCTTCTAATTTTAACAATAATGAACAGATAAGTGGCACCAAACTAGAAAGGAAAAAAATTGACCTAATAAGATAGACTTAAATGTTACTGAATTATGTAATTAAATATTTAATGGGCAAAGTAAGCTTAATCTTTTTTACTGAAATGTGAAAGTCAGAAATTTGAAATGTGAAAGAGCTTTGTTGTTTTTATAGCTATTACTTAATATTTTCAAATACGTAGTGAACATTCAAAAAAGAATGTTTTAAGACTAACATGCCCAGCATGGCATGTAAAAATTTTAAGATTTTTCAAGCTCTTTGCATATAGCTGTTATTTACCAAAAAGTATAACCATGAATATAAGATATAGAACATTTTCAGTCAGGAAAAAAATTAAAACCTTATGTTTTTCATTATGAAATGAAAAGTGTGATGCATGTCTGGAAATAAAGCTCTATGACGTTCTCTTTTGCAAGAAATAGTGACAAAACATATACATAAGCTTTTCTTATCCATAGCTTTTTCCATTTAAACAATTTGGATTAATTTACTGATAATGGTTGTGGAACTAGCTGACTGTACCAAACAATCTTATTTGTTTTAATGCTAGGAATGTAAAGCATAATAAAATTCATTGTCCATTTACTGAGATTTATGTTGAAAGTGTTAAGTCAAATTATTGTATGGTCAGAAGGTGTGATAAAAAACATTTGACGAAAAACTAAAGAAGCAAGGAGTGGCCTTCAGTTGTCAGTGATGATTTAATAAGTTACATTGATATGAGAAAATGGAGTTAGAGAGAAAAGGTATTTCACATCGTCAACTTTTTCTGATGAATAAGCTGGAATTGCATAAACAGTTTTGCATGAAATTGCTTCCAGGTACTTAAATTACCATAAGTTGTGTACCAATTGCGGGCCAAAAGTACCTACAGATGTCCACAAAATTAAAAGACTTAGGGTTTTGATATTTTTTACCTGATAGAGATAAGGGAGAGACATAGTTCAGAAATTTGTCTAACCGACACATTCTTTGAGGAAGATATAAGCACGTTTTGTGCAATGATGAAGCACAACGTAGAAAAAAGTTCAAGATATGTCTTTTTATATAATTGATTTTATATCAAGATTGACTGAAGAAAGAAAAAAAATCTTGAAACGTAAGATCAGATTTTTTTCATAAAAAAATTTTTTGGATGAAATACACAAATTTTTTTCAGAAGTTTTTGATGGGTCAAGCAAGCTAATGAGCTAGGTTTGAGTCTTATCTCTATCCTTGAAGTGATGAATTTTTTCTTTAACAGCACTAACAGCAAATTAAGTAAACTAAAGCTCAGCAGCAAAGTAACGAGACAAACAAGTCACTCAGAAAGCGCAAGAATAAAACAAAAAATTACCTTGTCATTTAACACTTGATCTTCCTAGTTTACAAAGCAAATGCAAGTCCAAGCAAATGCAACATTTAGAATTTCTCATGCACATAACCTCACAGAAACGATGTGGTATTTTATGCTTCATTTCTTGAGGGTGGACAATTCTTTCACTATTTTCATTAGAATCACAGTTAGAGTTAGACTTGGAACTCGGCGAGTAAGTGATTGCAGTGTGCATAGCTCATGCATTTGGAGTAGCAGGGGCATCAACTTTTGTAGCCGTTGATTCTGGAAAAGAATTTGGAAGCAAAACATTTTAACACAAAATTTCACAATGAAGGAAATTATATAATATCTAGAAGAATGTCGTTAACTTAAAATCATGTTTTATGCTAGTCATCACTCATAATTTAATCTGTGTAATCATATAATCTCATTAATCCAACTTGCAATATAGGACCTCCATTATGGTCTTCCATCTCAACCATTACAGATTATCCAAAATATTAAAGTGTGCCTTTAAAATTTAAATTTTTATAATGCATTTTAAAAGTATATGTCTAAATTAAAAAAGACCTTAAAGCATTTAAAATTTTACCAAAAATCTTAAAATTATCACTTAAAATTAAGAAATTTTGCACGTAAAATTTAAAATGCAATGTGGAAAAAAAGATAACTTCTTTTTTTATGGTTTTTACTTTACTTGGGTGCTCCAAATTAATGATTCAAACATCTTTACATACGCTATAAGCTATGTTTAACATAAAAACAAAATTAAGAAGTGTGAGCAATAAACAACTAATGTCTAATAACAGAGAAATATACTAATAACTCAGTAAAGAAGATATACTGATTAATAACTGAGTTGACTAATGCCTAATAACTAAGAAATAAACTAAGTTAATTAATAACCATAGAAAGTTTTTAGCTAAAATCCAATTTTAATGAGAAAGATTTCAGGGTACTTTCGATTTAATTCTTAAAAAGGAATATTGCAAAATTTATAATATTTAGAAAAGAGATTTTTTCAGTTAAAACATATTTTTATAAAGACATATACAATTGAGTGTATTTCTACAAACATATGACAGTAATAATAATTTAAAAAAAGGCATCTCTCACTAAGTTAACTAACTAGATTATTTTTTATAAACAAGCTGATTTTTCAAATTTTACAATATAGGGTTGAACGGGCTATCACATGATTGTATCTTCACCATTGTATCATTGTGGCAATTATAATCATCCTAAAAAGTTAAATTAAAAAAATTTATTAATTTAATATACGTTCTTTACTTAAATAAGTAAAAATTTCATCCTAACGAGAGAAAAAAAAAAAGTTGGGTAACCTCTGTCATGAATTTTACATTCACCATCACTTGCTCAAAACATAAATTATTCTGCAAAAAACTTTGTACTGTGATGTAAGGAGCAATTTTGAGCACACTTTGTGCTTTATGGATATGTTTGAACACTCTATATATAATCCCGTGCATTATTATGCTTGCAATTCATAAGACATATAGATGCTTGCAATTCATAAGACACAAGATAATAGATGCTAACAAATTTACAAAAGATTGTGGCATTTCCAAAACAATTTCTAACTGCAAATTCTTTTCCACAAAAACATGTAGTTAAAGAAAGGAAACTTTATAAAAAATTTTACAGGTTAAAATACAAAAAAGCAATAAATATTTTAACAACAAAAAATTAGGGAACTTTTTACATTTGCAAATCTTGTGATAAATATAAGGAATTTTCAGAGCATATTTTTTCACTATAAGCATTTCATTAGTGAAATTATACAAAGAATTTCATTCTTTTAATACATTTCCCATTCTAATAAGAAATGTTTGTCATAGTATCATTTTTAAAATAAAATTTATTACTTTTTGGTCAGCTGGGCACAAGGAAATTCGACATTTTTTTGTAATTCTTCATTTTACTTTTTTTTATTTTATTTAATTTCTATCTGTTTAAAAAATTAAATTAAATAAAATAAAAAGTTGACAGAGGTATATTTTTTGGTGACTTTTTACTTGCACCTGGGCAACTGAAAAGTATCCAAACTTTAAAACAAAAATTGTGAATTAAAATTAAAACAATGTTATCAATACATAATTAATTTTAAAAAATTATTATTTAAATACATTTTAAATGGTGAAAAATTTACTTGCAGTTAACTTATTTTGTGCAAAATATTTTTTTTTCTTTCTAAAAGAATTTTGTTAAATATGAAGAAAAAAAATTCTTTTAGAAAAATTTCGTACATTTAAAAAAATAGGGAGATATCTAATTTTTTTAAGTAATAACATTAAATATAAGAAGTCCTTTTAAGGAATAATGAGAGTTACAAACTATGTAATAATGGCAAAATAGATACAGATCAAATAAAATATACTCAATTCTTCACATACTCTGTCTCTTCAATAACATTTTTTCTGCTCTAGCTTGACTCAATTGATCTTGCAGCCTTCGACAACGACTTCTTTCAGTTTCGAACATTTTTTCCAAATCTCTGCTTTGTGGAAGTTGCTGAGGTGCAGCTTTCTTCCCAATCAATCGAGCAATAGGCTAAAATTAAGTAATTTTTCATCAATATTTTATTTTTTGGTTCTATGGATACTTCATCAATTTGAATACTGGGTGTATTTTTAAAAATGTTTTTCTTTTAAAATGCTCCCAGGATACAAATGTTTTTTTTTCTATAGATCACATAAACAACTTCCGGTATACTCTTAAGAAATGTAAAATTTTTACTCAATACAGTCCACATAATTAAAGTACAACACAGTATTTTTAAAAAAGTCTTGACTTACCCTTTTTTTCTTTTCCATATTCTCAGTTTTCTCTTGGAGAAAATCAGTAAGTTTTACCAACTGGGAAATAGTTTCTTGCATTTTTATCTTTTCATAATCATATTTAGCCTACATTTAAAAAAATGTGAAATTATTATATAATTATAAAATATTAAATACCAAGTACATACTAAAACAACTGTTAAACACTATAATTATAAAAATAATCATGTGTTGTAATAAAAGAATTTGACTATACAACAAAATTAAAAGAAAACCTACTTTTTCACTATCTCTTTCATTGTAAAGTTCTTTGATTGATTTGATTGATTTTGAAACAGTCGTGAAAATATTTGGTGGCAGCAGAAGAGCAGCTGGCAGCCAAAAGCAATCTAAAAACAAATTTTCTCAAATTAAGTTTTCAACATAATTTTTTAAGTTTTTAAACATAGTATGATAAAATTGCAAAATCTGGCAAAGGATGTGAAATAAATAAGAACTTGATAAAGAATTAAGACTATTTTGTGTGTAGCGATTTTTAAAAAGTTCTTCCACCAAGGAAAATAAGAATAGCTTTAGACTAAGTGCACACAATTAGTCTATGTGTGCACAGTGTATGAAATATATAATATATTTATAAATTGAAATGAAAATATATTTACAAAATTACAACCCTTTATTTCTTGACAAAATAATAGTTATGCTATTATTAAATCAAAAGATTTTTTTTTATTTTTAAAAAGTCGAAATAAAAAATAAATGGTCTAAATATTAGGTTTAAAATTTTACTAACAAAAAAGATTTCAGGCAGCTTGATATTTGCTGTTGGCTGGTAGAAAGTTTAAAAAAAATAATAAAAATAAAAAACTTTTACTGTAGAAGATCTATAAAACAAAATTCTATAAACCCTAAAGACTCCATTTTCAAGTTTTGTGCTATAAAGTGCTACTATATAGTATGTAGGTAATTACAGTTAAGATATTAATCACTTAACAAGATTAGAATTCTAATTAAAACCAGGAAATATCAAATGCAATATTAAGAAATATTTATGCGAATGATTTTATACCTAATACTTACACGAATCAACAATTTATGTTACGTTCATTATAAATGAATCTAAAGTTATTGCTTTTCAACTGAAGAAGATAATTTTTAAAGTTCTAGGTATCCAATTCAAACTTTTTTTATTAATAACCTTTTCAATATTTTTTACCTCAGTCTTGTTTTCGAAAACTTTAAAGAAATTTCACAGGTTTAGTTTTAAAATTTTTAATAACAAGCTTTTTATATCAAGATCTCAATTTAGAAATCTCTCTTTTTTTTTTTTAACTAGGCACTGAAGGACAAGTTTGCAACCCCTCATGTGTTTCATAAACTAAAGTGTTACAAAAGAGATACAATTTTATTTACCTGAATGCCATTTCTCAGGATGGTCACCGTCGGACTGGCCAAAGACCTGAAAATGTAATCACCACCTTCCTTGAGGGTTGAGCTCTTGAGCTCCATGCCTTTTTGAACTAAAAGAAAAACATTTGAAAAAATTAATATAGTTTTAAAACATCTTTCGTCTTTATTTGTTTCATTCTTGGCATTATGAATAAAATATTTATAATTTTATTTAAATGAATGAGTCTGTAGCTACGTAAGTGCGTCGTAATTTAGTTAACTATAGGGAGCGAGATCTTTCACCGAATGCATTTGCATAATATTCTGAGTTAAACTTTTTAGTGTACAAACCGGGGCTCCTGTCGCAAAGTTTTGGGACGAAGGGTCCCCTTAATCAGTTTTTTCTCCAGAAATAAAGAAAAAAAAAGAAAATATACTTTTACGTAAAATGATATTTCATTTTTCCAATGATGAACTATGAGAAACGAAAAAACGTTAATACAATTCCAGCTTTATATGCATAGAATTAGGAGTTAAAAGACTTGATTGTACCCTAACAAAAGATTTAAAATTAAAATTCCCCCTAAAAAGAAAATGAAAAATATTTCTACCCAAAATGATAATTCAACTTTGAAATGAGAAATTACGAGACAACATACTTATTTCAATTCGGCATAATATGCATTTAATTCTGAATCAACAAGCTTTTGGCTGTACAAAAGCATATAATGGGTCCCGCCTACAAAATGTTTGAAATCAAGGGGACCTTGACAATCAGCTCTCCACAAAAAAAAAAAAAGTTGAAGGAAAAATAAATGCATGTAAAATGATACTTCAACTTTGCAATGATGAATTATGAAACCAAAACATACTTTATTACGACATAATATGCGTTAAATTCTGGGTTAACAAAATTTTGAAGGGAAAAAAAACGCGGTCTCACCTGTAAAACGTTTAAGAAAAGGAGGCCGCCTTAAAAATAAATCTTTTTCAATCCTTTAAACATGAAATGAAAAAAATAGAATTTTTTTTCGAAAATATACTTCAACTTCAAAATACTGAATTATGAAACATAAGCACTTACTATTGTTGCTATAATATTGATCTCTGTTTTATACCTTAATGTTAAACGAAAATAAAATTACATTATGTAAAGTCTACTCAGCTTATGCAAATTAAAAATGCAAACGCTAATTAAAAAAAATTGATGAGTTTAAATTACTTTAGAAAAGTAGCATCATTGACTGCTAATTTTGCATAATTCACTGCAAAATTCAAGCTAATACGGTAGATCAATGGCTTTGTAGTGTTATACTTTTTTTAAGAAAAAAGCTTTTAGCATATCAGTTCTTAAACGCTAAAATGAAACTCGCGGAGAAAAATTTATGACAACCATTTTTGTGCTAGAGAATTTAAATACTGATATAGTAAAAACAAGTCAGAAATTTTTTTGGATTGCAATAGTTTAAGTGATGTTTGAAACTGTTTAGGCTGTTTAAGGTAAATAACAAATTAAATATGTCTTTGGCCACATGACAAACTAGAAATCTGACATGTATTTTATTGGTAAAAACTAATATATTCGTAAGTTAACAAAACGTCAACTAAAAAGTGCTTTAATTTGAATATTATACAGTTAGCTTATTAAAGAATGTTTAAAATTTAATAAAAAAATTTTATGAATCAAATCACTAAGCGAAATTAATCACACTTTATTAATATTTCCAAAAAAAATTGAGGGCATTTTACGCTTACAAATTACCCCTCCTTTAAGACTCTCTGGACTCTAAACTCTCTCCCTGAAGGTGAGAGAACATTATTTAAAGCCAGTAAATTGGCTCCCCCAGTATCAGGCATCCACCACTGCCTACTTAATTAAAATTACTAAATATTAAAAGGGCAGTTTTTAAACAGCAGTTCAACAACATTTTAATTATAAAAGTTTTACAAAAAAAAAAGTACCTCGTATTTTCTTCACGCAATTTGACTTTCTTCATCACAGAAGCATTCTACCAATCAGCAAAGCCTACAAGTGAGAGACTATAACTTTGAAACCTTCCTGGAAAAAACGTTTTTCTCATACTCAGCAAGTAACAAAGCACCTGCAATATAAGTGCAATCATAAGCCCGGCGAAAAAAAGAAAGATTGAAGAATATATCGCTCATGAACTGCAATAGTGGCACAACTCAAAAAAATCAAGTTTTGAGATAAGTGGGTTTAAAGTTTTCATTGCTAAGTAAAATGCAAAAGAAATGCTTTAGTTTGCTTAAACGAAGATTATCTTCAAGTTTAATTATGAGTTGTGCTAGTATCGCAGCTGAAAGAATTCTCATATTTACTCCTATTCTCAGTCCAAAACTCGTGTTTTTTTTAGCTGTGCCACTATTGCAGCCCATAAGCGATATATTACATGATATGCAAATTTTGTTCAGATTAGAGGAATGCAAAAATCAGTCACAGTAAGAACATAAAATGTGAAGGAAATAGCATTTTGTTTCACTTTGTGTCAGCAAAAATGCAGCACTCTCAGCAGAGATTTCAAGTTAGTCAATTTTGCACGCAACTCGGTAGCAGAAACCCTCCTGTATGGCAGAGGGCGATGCAGATTTTTCTCATTTGAATCAAGTTTTTACTTTTAAAAAGCAAACAAATAGACCGAAATTGCTACGGCTCCTTTTTAAAAAGGTTTCTAAACTTGTTTCTTATTAAAAAGATGGACTTAGCGAGCACCGCGAAAAATAAAAAATACAGAATATTTTCTTCCGTTACTTAATTACGGACTTATCTGTATAAAGACTTATATAATGATATTTAAAAAAAATAGAATAAAACTCAAATTAAATTTAAATAACATTAATTTAAGATAGCCCATAGAGCAATACCTAGTTTTACTCTATTGCAAAGCAACCAAGTTCAGGCAAGAAAAAAAATAATATCCTGTGATTGCTCAGATAGGTAGTTAAAAAACATTTTGATGAATTAGCTGCTGATCACCAATTTCCAAACCGAGAAAAAATATTTAAAATTGAGATTTTAATAATATTTAAAATTGAGATTATTAGGCACAGTAATATCTCAATTGGATACACATTTTATTGTTATGAGTGCAGTCTGTCATATATTCGATTTTCTAACACCAACATTTTTATTACATGTTGATGAAGCAACTTTATTACAAAAGTGTGACGAATTCCAAAGAAAATATTCAGATATAATAGGCCTTAGTTTTTCACTTCAATTTATTAATATTTACCACCTAGTTTTACCTCAACTAACTCAAGCATGGACTGTTCACCAATTATGTAAGGAAATAATGAGCAAATATGGAGTGCTAGAATGCGACCTAACGGAAGTATTTACAGCAATGTTATTATTCTTTACAATTCCTGTCACTTCTGCAGCAGCTGAAAGGTCATTTAGCAAATTAAAAATAATAAAAAATTATTTAAGAAATAATATGGGCCAAACTCGACTCCGACATTTATCGCTAATAGCAATTGAAAACAAAACCGCATCAAGCCTGGATTTAAACGAAATCATTGATACTTTTGCGAAAACTAAAGCTGGGAAAAAATTGTAAATACAATTGTTATTTAGTCAGTTGGTAGGCCCGACCTTTATATAATAAACCCTTGAATCTTCTCTATTTTGTTTTATTAGCCAACCCTACACCAAGTATTAATTGTAATTTATGTTGTTACTGTTTAATATTTTTATTACCTGCCCTGCAGTGCACAAAAAAGAACTTAAGTAGCTCAGCATTTTTAAAGTATTTGTATATTTCATATTTTTATTTGATAAAACCTAATCAAATTACATAGCAGTGGGGCCCCATTTTTTAATTTGCCCCAGGACCCTTGGTTACCACTGTTTGCATGGTGATATTCTCAGTTAGATTTATTTTAAAAAAGTTAATAAAATGAATTTAAGTGAAAAATCACAGGTAATGTTCACACTTATGTTAGAATATGCTACTTTGAGAAGGCCGAAAAAAAACCGAAATGTTACATCAAATAGTCTCTTTATATTGATTACAGATTACTGATAATTTATTGTGGCCCGAGTTGAATCTTAGTCATCTCAGACAAACAAATCACTTATTTTTGACCCATGAATTATAAAGTAATTTATCCAAATATGAAGGGTTGTGGGCATATACTGATAACCTATAAGAACAACACCAATAAGTTACACCTATAAAAGCAACACTTTTTAAAATTAATATTTTTGAACTAAACTGTTTTGTAGTGCTATTTGTAGGTAAGCAATTAAAAAATTTTACTTGAATGTTTACCATTTAACAATAAAGTATACAGAATGCAGTTGTTGCACTAAAATTTGTTTTTCACTAAAAATAATCTCCTGGATAATTGAAAGAATGCTTATTATTTTATTACTAAATCCTTCTCTTATATATTAATACTTTTAGTAACTAGTTAAAAATATGGTAAAAAGATTTAAAGTTTAAATTACATTACTCTATTTTCTTGTAAATTTTCCTAGATCATGTATTTTTGAAAAAGATGGCAAAAGCCATAACATTTTATCTATTTTTGGAAAAACAGATGACAATTTTATCAAAGAATAAAGAAATAGATTAAAGGTCTGATTTAATATAAAAACAAAAACTAGATATGAAATAAAAACTGAAGGTGTAGTAGAGAAAAGAATATCCTTGCTCAAAAGTCAAACATTTCAGCAATCTATCTTTTGCAAACAATAAGATTTTTTTTCATTATTGTGATATACTCAAAATTTATTTTTTATAAAAAAGGAAAATGTTAAAATTTTACTGAGTATCATTTAGTTTAATGCTTCATCATGTTGTCAAAGATACTGCCGACCTTGTAAGGCTGGAAAAAAATATTTAAAAAAACATTTAATGCATTTATTTACCCTCTGAAAGACTGGAGACTATGGCCAGATCCAAAACCTCTGAACATCATCTCAATTTTTAAGCTCCTTTATGATCCATTATGCTGAATCCCTGTATCATAATCCGTATTCCTATTCCTGTTAATAATTCCTGTATCATAATCCGTGACCTATTCCTGTATCATAATCCGTACCCAAGTCCTTCCTATTCCACATTCCATCTTACATACCCTTGTAAGAAAAGTTAGGGTCTCTTTTCCTCAGCCGTGGTTTTGTCTCTTCCATCCTTTTTTTGCTTATTTTAACACCAATGTACTTGGTAAATTTCCTCAAGCGTTCAGCTTCGGTACGCCGTCTGCCTTTTACTTGAGGCTTGACGGAGCTTGCGTACGAAGCAGAAGAAGCGCTTGAGGAACTGCGACCTATAAAGAAACAAGAAACGTGAAATTAAACAAACGAGATGAAAAACAACAAGTTTATACAGGGGAGTTTTCATATGAGAATTTTTATTAAAAAATTATTTAAAAAAATAAAGTTCTTTTTTTAACCGTAAGATTTTTTTTAATTGTGATATATTCTTTTAAAACTGCTTGATTTACATTGTATATGTTAAAGTGACTTCCTGATTTGATTTAGTATCATAAAGGAAATGAACCATTTGTTTTTATAACTATTCAACACATTTTGAAAGGAATAACAAAGCAAATTTATAAGAATAGTTTTTATTTAATTGTAAAATAGAAATGTAAAGTTACAGAACAGAATGGACGTAGAATTCTTTGAATGAACACCTACCAAAACAGTAAAAATACGATGAACTCCTCTAAATAAAATTATAGATCAAATTATTCTTTAATTTTCTTTCATTTGAAATTTGCACTAGCTCGCAATAATACACTGCAGATTTAGTTTTGAATTTTCTAGTGGAAAACATTTCAATAAGGGAATTCCGTAAGATATTCTATGAAAGCAGTCATGATAAATTTGGGCAATAAGTAATTCATTAATTTTTCATCTGATTAAATACCCATGATATGTAACGATGTGAAAAAGTTGTAGAAAATTATGTGTTGATATTGTCTTAACAAGTAAATCCTATAGTTCGTAAAATTAACCTTATTAAACACTAGTGAGCTTTGCTGGCTTTAGGTTAATTATGTCTCATAAAATATTTTTTTTAAGTTTTAAAAACAAAGAGGAAATTAAAAATAATACTGACCAACGTGGCCAAGAAGAAACAATTCTCTCCGATAGAAATATTGATGAGAATAATTTAATTTTGACAGATGAAAAAGGCATCAGAGGAAGATGTGGAAAATAGTAAATTACAAATAACGGATTTAATTGACGCAAATTCGACAAAGAGCACAGTTAACAAATTTTTGAAGTTTAAAAAAATGTAAGCCTTAAATGATTCCATTCAATATAAAGTTTTGGAAGAAAAAAATAATTAGTTCAACTAGTACCAATGTTTGCTAAAAAAAATTGTTGCTTAATTAGGAAATATATATGTATAATAATATAAATACGTTAATTTACTGGCATTACAAATAATTTATACTTTCAATTAGCCTTGTAATTTATGAACTGTTCAGAAAATACATTATCTGAATCTACATTACTAGTGGGCTGCGCCCCCTGCTCGCTAACGCTCGCCAACGCCCGAAAATTGCTCCGCTATCTTATATGGTTTGCTTGCTTCGCTCGCTACTAACTTAGGTACATTGCAAATGCACATAATTTTAAGAATTGAAAACAATCATTCAAATCCATATAAAAACTTTTTTTAAAAAAATTACATTTTTTTAGTAAATACTAAGTCATTAAAATAAATTTGAATTCAAATAAATGACATGTAATTCGTTAAACCTATTAGAAATGTGCTATAGTATAATTCGTAATATAAATCAAAAATCGTCAAATAAATTCGTAATACATAAATTCGTGAAAAAAAGCGCTTTCGACAAAATACTAAAATAGAGATCTATCGACAAAGACTACTCACTTCTCCCTAGCTTAATAGTATGAGATTACCGCAGCTGATGCTCTCTGATTATTTCAGTTTCTGTTTTTAAAAGCGTTATATGTTGAGCCACCTCAGCTAGATTTCGCATGTGACATTTTTAGCGGCAATCATTGGTCGATTCGCCGTGTAAGAGAAATAGTAACGTAAACAAAACAAAGCAAACGTTGCCACCGGCGGAAGACAAATACAGTCAAAATTTGGGAGCCACGTAAGTTGTTGTTGTAGTTAATTTATGTCGCACTAGAGCTGATCGATGGGCTATTGGCGACGGTCTGGGAAACCTACCTGAGGATGATCCGAAGACATGCCATCACAATTTTGATCCTCTGCAGAGGGGATGGCACCCCCGCTTCGGTAGCCCGACGACCTGCAAGCGAAGTCGAGCACTTTACGGTAGAACCGTTTAACGAGGACTAATACCGCACACCCTCGGTCCGCACGCAGACTGGTCCAAGTGGTCACCTACCCGCATACTGACCGCAGCCAGTGATGCTTGACTTCGGTGATCTGCTGGGAACCGTGTCTTAACGATCAGTCCACTGCGGGACGGGAGCCACGTGAGAGAAATATATATATTGGATTAAATAATTAAACATGATTCGTGTGGCTATATAGCATGCGAATTGAAATATAAATATATAATACGTACTGTAAGTTTAAATTATAAGTTGTTTATTGATTAGCATACTAAGTTATAAAGTATTTAATGGAAATTATTAAACTTTGCTCAAAATATTCCGAAATTTTGCCCAACATGTTATGTGCTAGTGATAATAACTACGAATGAAAAATGAGTGATTGATGTCGGAAATATTTATTCCATTTTTAATTTTTTTTAAAAGTAATTTCGTTATTAACGGTAGTCAACGTTTGTCTTAAATTTCGCTGCTACGAGGAAAATGTGCAATTCCGAGTGTTTTCTCAAAATGCATTTTATGACACCAAGAAAATTTGTTTTTCTATTATCTCCAAATATAGGAATAATTAGCCAACATTCCTCCTTTTCAATTACGTGCTGAGTGACTAAATCAGACCGGTTTCATGGTGAGTATGATTTTACCGTTTGCGAGATCTTTTATTTGTCTTATGGTAGTAACGTATATGCAGGACCGCTTCTTATCCAAACGTTCATAAGCACAAAGGAATAGTTCATAATGGATGATGTTTTCAAATATAAAGAGCTCTTGACCTGCTCGACTTCCATTTTGAAAATATACAGTTGCTTACTGCGGATTATTCTGCTGGACGATATTTTTAATGAGATAGTTTAGTTTTTAATAAAACAATAACTTAGATAATTTTTTAGCTCAAATCTGTAATATTTCATAAGAGTATTGCTAGGTAATTCTAGTGTGTTTGAAGTACAAATTTGTTATAAAATAGATATTTCGTCACTAAACTTCCTATTCAATGATTTACTGCTTATTAATTTAGTCACTGGATGGCGCTGTTTAATTATGTAATGTAAAACTTTTAATAAGTTTCCCTTCACTAATCATCGATCCTCCATCTTGTTAAAAGCACTAGCTCACTTACTTATATTTCCTAGTTATGTTTATTTAATAATAAACTCTTATTTTAAAATTTATTTTATGGGAGCATTTTGAAATAAATTCTTATTTTAAAAGGCTATCTGAACTTTTTATTTAATAATGGCTCAATTCATTAAGTCACTTTAGGTATTCCTGCACTACTGAAGAATATAAAGAGGAGACAATACAAGTAACATTGCACAAAACAAATCAATATTTATCTCTGCTACCTTTCATTCACATAAATGCTTGATTGCAAACAAAATTTGTTTTAGTCATTTATGGATGTATTAAAAAAAGTTTACATGGTTTCTCTCTTTTTGTCTATAGCGATTCGAACTCGTGTTACTTGTTTATTACTGTTTTTTTTTTCTTGTTGCAAGTCGTCTACCATCGTGTTAGCATACTGTCTGAACAGCGAGATTAAATTAATTTTAAAAACTATCATTCAGGATTTAATTTCGAAGTTATTACATTGTTGACAAAGTAATAAGTGTCTTATAACGATTTTTTTCTTCTTTAAATGACGATTCTTACGTCTTAAAACGACAGGTCTTCGAATGACAATTCTCAATACCATTATTTTTTTTAGAAAATACCACTAATAAATCAGATTACAAATACAAAAAATACTACCCTTGAGGATCTGAAAACGCAATGATAACGATTTGAGCTAAATGGCTTCAAAGTATACAGCGACAGTAACACGGAAGTTTAATAAGGAAAAAGCTAGCTGTGCCTCCCTGTGTAGAAAACACCATCCATAGAAAAAGCTTTATCAATCTTTTTAAAAAAAGATTGATACTGATACTACTAGTCTGTAGTAGTGCAAATATATGTGTAATAACAAATGTAAATATCGTAGTGTGGCACATATATTTATATGTCATGACTAATAAAAAGTTCTGAATGAATAATTGGTATTTTATTTCTTTTATTAATATTTCATTTATTTTCTTTATTATTTTTTTTGAAAACTAGCTGGAAATGGTTTTATTAGTAATGGTTTATTATGAAAATTATTTTTCATTTTTCTAGAGTACAAACAGTCTAGAAAATTTTTCAAGCGCTTTTTCTTTTATTTTTTGCTTATAACACAATGGTGACGCTTGGTGGTGCATTCCATAACATTCGTTTTGTGAATACCATGTTGACAATATTGATCAGAAATCAACAACGTTTATAAAAGCTGAGAGATATTGATCGACACTTAAAATTGTTTTTTTTTCCTTTTAATTTCGAACAATGTCTTTTTGGGACATCGCACGAAAAAGTTTAGTTGGGGGATATTTCCGTATTGTGATATACTGCGCCAACTACAATCGCCAAGGTGCCAAATAGATTTCAAACTTGCAATTAAAAAAAAACGTGTAGATGTTTGCCCGGGGATGGCTAAGAGTTATACCTTTCGAGTTGGCCCCTTTCTGGGATGTTTTTTTTCTTTTAGTTTCTTGCGGGCCTCTGCACCGAAGTTTCCAAGACTTTGCGATTATTCTGCCACAGATCACGATACGGAAATCTCCCCTTTAGTTGCATCGATAAAAAATTAAGCATATATAAAATAGTATCACTTACCGGATATGGAAGCAGCTTGAGGAGGAGACCCTGAACTTGGCAGCTGTGGAGAGCCTGACGGGCTGGACTGCTGTGGAGAGCCTGACGGGCTGGACTGCTGTGGAGAGCCTGACGGGCTGGACTGCTGTGGAGAGCCTGACGGGCTGGACTGCTGTGGAGAGTCTGAAGGGCTGGACTGCTGTGGAGAGTCTGAAGGGCTGGACTGCTGTGGAGAGTCTGAAGGGCTGGGCTGCTGTGGAGAGCCTGACGGGCTGGGCTGCTGTGGAGAGCCTGACGGGCTGGGCTGCTGTGGAGAGCCTGACGGGCTGGGCTGCTGTGGAGAGCCTGACGGGCTGGGCTGCTGTGGAGAGCCTGACGGGCTGGGCTGCTGTGGAGAGCCTGACGGGCTGGGCTGCTGTGGAGAGCCTGACGGGCTGGGCTGCTGTGGAGAGCCTGACGGGCTGGGCTGCTGTGGAGAGCCTGACGGGCTGGGATGCTGTGGAGAGCCTGACGGGCTGGGCTGATGTGGAGAGCCTGACGGGCTGGGCTGCTGTGGAGAGCCTGACGGGCTGGGCTGCTGTGGAGAGCCTGACGGGCTGGGCTGCTGTGGAGAGCCAGGGCTTGGCAGGTTCTGTAGAACAAATATGAATTACCATCCCTATTATCTACAGTTGAAGATAAATCTTGAATACTGTTATTTATAGTTGGGGGAAACTTTAAACCTGGAGATGTCACGTGTAGGTCAATTAATCAGGTTCGACACACCCATGATGTCGCCTTCAGGTATCTAATCAAATTTGATGCAGAAATTGATTCACCGCAATAATAAATTTCACCATAAAGGCTGTGACTTTAACAAGCCAAGCACAACCAAGTGATTAGACACAGCCATGTATTTTCATGCGTTTGTATTTTCAAATTTAAAATCAGCAATATTACTATATATTCTCTTGTCATTTAACCATAAAAGTTTGTATTTTGTTATATGAAATTAGGTAGTAATTTTATGTGATATGTGGCGATTATGTGATGAGGAAATTTCCAATATATTACACCCCAAATTTATAAATGCTAGGTTTATAACTACATATGAATTTGATAAATGATTAAAGGAAAAAACGCAAAGGATAAAATAGTTCTCAAAACTTCCCTTTCTTCTCCACGGTACGATAACGACTACTGATAAAGCATATATTTTTTTCAAACATAGCACTTCGAATTTTCAAAAATGAGATTTAAACATTTTTTGTATCATGTTAGCATTCTTAACAATATTCAATTTAATTTACTTTAAGCTAAGTCTACACAATTTACATATGAAATAAATTTAAAATTAGGTATATAATTCTGCTGATATTTAAAGCAACAAATCAGATTTATAATTAAAAATAATAAATGTTTATAAAAAATATCTTTGAAATGAAAAAAGTATAATGAGTGAGCATAAATATAAAGATTTGTGATTGTCTATGCCTTTAGTAATATGCTACAAAACGAAGATATCGTTTTTAAAAAATCTGGCTTTTTTTAGTTATTCTATGCAAAAGTTAATCACGTTTACTCTTGTCTAAATAAAAGGGAGAAAAAAATTTGATTTCTTCGAAGATTAAAAAATCTGCCTCCAAAAAAGGAAAATTTATTTTTAGTGAATATTTATAACCTTAACTTTCATTCATAACAAAGCTTTAGTTTTTTATCAAAGATTAATTTTCCTTCATCATAAGAAATTAGTTTAAAATATGGGTACAATTAAAGCAATCATTGAGTAAAAGTTTCAGTGCTGCGATCATAATCTATGATAATTAATAAAGTAAAGGGAATCCATAAAAAACATTTATGTAAAAAATATATTATATCATATCAAATTAAGAAAAATGTCTCCAGTCAAGGCTGAAATTCAGCTTCGCATCCAGAAATATGAATAAAGGTTTACAATATTCAGATTTTTTTTATCGCCATTTACACTTGGTTGCCGATAAGAAAACTCGCAGTTAGCGCATTTCCCGATTGGAGCAATTAGTGAAACTAGTATTTGAGGTTATAAAACAAAACATTTTTAGATAGTGAACGAAGAGTGCTGTGGTAAAAAAGAAAAAGTGCGCAATTATGGTCATAATTTTGAAATATTTCGTTGATGGTTATTTGAGATTAAAAAAATTTAGATAACAAAAAACATACTTAATGTTCACATTGTTTCTCTGTGTATGAATTTCATGTGACGCGTCAGCATGGGCAAAAAAGGATGAGAAAACATCGTATACGTATTTATCAGTGTCTACAAATGTTTTAATCAAATAGAATAATGTTAAGGATAGAGGTGAACCTACATCAATATCATCTGCTGGAGGAGATCCATCCTCTTCCGGCAGAGTGTCCATCATTATCCTATTTTCGAGGGACAATCTCTCGATTTCACTCTCCGCTCTTTCGAGCCTTTCTTGCAGACTCCTCTGTATGGAAATAAATTATTTGATAAGACTCACACTCAATAAAGCCTTTAAAATGAGTATAGAACAGCTTTTAAAACTTCATTAACAAGGTTTTGTTATTAGTATATCATATTAGACTGCAAACAAAATTATTATTTAGTAGCAAGGTTGAGAAATAGTTTGTTTAATGTCGACCCTGCAATAATGCAAACATGAAATTTTATGTCAATCCGATGCAACTTATTTAAGCTGCTGACCATATTGTAAGTCCTTAAATGACTGACAAATGATACGGTCGGTATTATCAAATACACACATGTGCTTACTATAAATGCACTATAAGTCCGAAGGACAGATGTGACTGTCGGTGTAAGCAAATACACACGTGTCTAAACATATAACCAAAAAAGTCTAAAATGTAATTGCATGACGTCACTGAGAATAAACATTTTGATTATGATGGGTTACCAAGAAGGAAAATAATGGTAGGTAATCAACGAAAGTCTTTTGGAATGAGTAACGGAATAAAAAAGAAAAATAATTTTTTTCATTTTGTAAACAAACAAAAAAAGATAATTTCTTCTTATAAACAGAAGAGGTTCGGATAGTGAGAAGGCGAAAAAATATTTTCTTTTTCTCGATGAGTACCGGAGTTGTTGTTGTTGTTGTAGTTCATTTACGTCGCACTAGAGCTGCACAATGGGCTATTGGCGACGGTATGGGAAACATCTCTGAGGATGACTCGAAGACATGCCATCACAATTTTGATCCTCTGCAGAGGGGATGGCGCCCCCGCTTCGGTAGCCTGACGTCCTGCACGCGAAGTCGAGCACTTTACGATAGAACAGTTTAACGAGGACCAATACCGCACATTTTCGGTCCCTACGCAGACTGGTCCAAGTGGTCACCCACCCGCACACTGACCACAGCCAGTGATGCTTGACTTCGGTGATCTGCTGGGAACCGTGTCTTAACGATCAGTCAGTCCACAGAGGGACTACCGGAGTTAAATTAAGATTTGTTCTGCAAAAAATGGACTTTTTCAAAATTGCCCTGTTTTGTATAATATTGTTATTTGAAATAGCAAAAACATCTATTTTCCTCAAATAAATGCTACAATAGCAGAAAACTAACAAATTTAATTTTTTTTTGTTTGTCTTATTGCAAATTTACAAATTCATGCATCATTAATATCAGCTTTTTGACGGTGTGGTTGGAAAATTTTGTCGTAGTTACGGAAATCTCAAAAAATGCCGTACTCGCTACATCAAGTTTATAATGTTAATAAATTACAGATAGCTTTAAACAGAAATTGTTTTGTATCCAATATGTACCTAAATTCTATTACATGCCACGTACAAAATGTGTAATGAAGTTTAAAATTATTAATTCGGCAAAAACCTAGTAATACAGACTTGCGTATAATATTAAAATAGAATTTCTCATTTGAATTGTTGAAAAAAAGAATTCCGACAAATTGATAAGTTTTATTTATGAGGATTGAGATTTTTGTTCCATTCTTCTTTTGTTTGAAATGGATTAAAATTTCAGGATGAGAGGAATTAGGGAACTGTAATTAATCAAACATTTCAAAATGTTTAATTCATACACTGCAAGTGAATAATTTTAGTTTTCGAAGAGGCAATATTCAAAACTATCCAAGCAATTTCGTTTAAATTCCGGATCTTTGTTTTCTAAAATAATATAGTTTGAAATGAAGTAGTAAATTTCATATCTTTCATTCCTTACATTAAAAATAAAATAACAATTGTTTATGGTTTTTTTTAATTCTTTTTGCTTATAAATACTTTTTTTTTTTAATTTTTTATAATCAAGTGCGAGAAGTATTTGATTTGCTTTTAATAGTTTAAATATGGCACAACATGTAAAGATTAAAAAGGTTGAAATTTTTAGCTGTTTTATTTAACTAAAATTATATTTTCAAAATACTGGCCATGTTTTTCGGAACGAAAATCCACCGAAAAAAAAAGTTTGACTTAATTTTAACAAAACTTCTAGTTTTAATGAAATATAATAAAATAATTCTTACGTTTTCAGCTTCCATGGACGAAAGCGAACTACGTAGCTCTGAATTTTCAGAAGAAAGTATCTAAAAGAGAAATCGAAAAATCTTTACTTGCATGAGAATTCAGGTATAAATTCTGCGTGCATAAACAAAGAAAAAACTATTTTTGCACTTGGAACAAATAAATTGACATTTATTATAAAATCTTAAATTTTGTTATAAAACATGAAAATCAATATGTAATATGAGCATATGAAAGAATGTCTGCCCAAAAAAACCATTAAATAACAAGTTTAGTTTTTGCTAGACAAGCATGTCCAAAACAGAAGAATTACAAAACCCACCCACCACATGCAGAAGAATTTGATGAGAACAGCAAAGGAACACATAAAATTTAAGGTCCGTGAACATTTATTTCAAAACAATGTATTTAGTGGAAAATATCATTGATAAAACAATTACCATTGGGAATGCCATTTAATAGAAATGGATGACAAGAGAATAAAGAGGTGTCATGCATAAGATTAAAAAAAATAATAAAACGAGAAATTTAACTATAGAAAGAGATCTTCATATCGAGAAAGCTTAAATTCAAGAGGGTCTTTAATATAAAAAAAATTAAAGGTAAAAATGAAGCTATTAAAATTACAGAAATTAATTTCACAGATTTAATTTAAAATATAGGCTGGCTGAGAAATAAAACATAAATCTCGGAGAGAAAAACTGCCCGAAGGCTCGAGAAAAGAGAATTCCTTAACTGGTGTGTGGGACCAGAAAAGTTACAGCCAATTAAATTTAAAGAAGAGTTTGAAAATTAAAGGAAAGAGATTGGTTAGTTAGTCCCCCTAAAAAATAAAAGTAAAAAAGAAGGAGGGATTGATTCTCCCCCACAGGAAGACCGCGTTGACCATGAGGGAGGTCAAAAAGAAAGTTAAAATAAAATTGCTATATTGAAAAAAGGAATTAAGTTTTTAAAAAAAATTAAACGCTTAGGTAAAATTAAAGATTAAATTGTCACTTTACATTAAGTGTGACAGTTATCATTTTGTTTGAAGAATATCTCACGATTACCTTTATTTCACTCATTTTAGTTTTTAAATTGAAATTGTAAACCAGCATTGTTTTTCATGAAAAAATAAACAAAAATGAAAAATATAGGTATTACTTTAATATGAAACAAAATAACAAAAAGCAAAGAAATGGTTCAGCTTACAACATATCATAAAAACGAAATTTGATTTTAAGAAAAAATGGCTAAAACATGATAAAAGCAACAGCTAAAACTGCACAGAATGATTTTTTTTTTTCATTTTTAGTATTTCGCAAACGCATTATATAAGAGTATTTAAAACCAAGTATTTTCTTTATTCCTTTTTTTTTTTTTTTTTTTGAAAAATTTCTTTCGTAATTTAGTTCAAAATACGTGTCTTGAATATATTCATGCAAGAAAACGTGTTGTTCAAAATGCATTCCCCTACGGAGCATATTATAAATATTAAAATGCTTTTAAAAAATTTATTGCACTAAAATATAAAAACTTCAGATTTTGAATGAACTCAATAAAATAAGAAAAAGGGAACGGCACATCGTGAATAACGTTTGATCTAATGATTAGATTTTCACACACTGCATCCCAATCAGAGGTTATAGTGCAGGTAAAATTTTAAGTTTTAAAACAAATACGCACTTTTTCTTAATTAATATTTTTTTTTCTGACCAACTCTGAAACACAGGCCACAATCTGTTAATCCCAATAGTTTGTTTAGGATTAACAGATTGTGGCCTGTGTTTTAGAGTTGCTCAGAAACGAATCAATCAGACGAATCAATCAACGAATCAGTTCGCGATTATCACGAGAACTTGTTAGGTTCGCACGCAATTAGTTTATCCGAAGTAATTTCTTCCTAAAAAAAAAAATTCTTATCATTTGATAATGAATTACAAGGAATACAAATTTTTACATTTATTTATTTATTACATTTATTTTCAAGAATGTAATTCTTTTCGGCAAAATTTTACCGAAATAGGGCGAATAATTCTCAAAACATATTACTTTTCTTTAAATGTGATTTCATTTTATTTTGTAACCATCGTTGAACAGCCGACTCAATTTTGAGTTAATGACTACCGATGATCAACTCTATGACCTTGAAATTTTGAACCCAATCCAGAAGACAAAGGAACTCCTAGATGAAGTAATACTTCATCTAGGAGTTGCTTTGTCTCCTTCCATTTCCATTAAGGCGAAAAATTTGCCTTCAAGCGCTCTATCTTCTGAGCCAGCAAGGCTCTAAAATATGATTTCTTAGTATCATTAAGATTCAGTCGTGGAAATCTAATCAATAAATCAGAAGTAATCAAAAACGGGTTTTTTTTTACACGTACTGAATATAAGGCATACTTTACCGCATATCAGCGATATTTTTTTTAAAATTTGAATAGAAAATATCTTCAAATTTGTATGTTATTGTAATGCATTTAGCTATGCTATTACGAATTTAGGAAGAAGAAAAAAAAAGAGAGAATATTCTTTGCTTACTGAATTTTCTTCCTCAATTCGGCTGCAATTGTGTCTGTCAAAACACACCTCCCTAAAATAGAAACAGAGGATTTTAAAAAAGGAAGTTTTTTTTTTCAATAATAAACGAAGCATTATATACATTATTATGCAATCGGAAGTTGGAAGCAACATTTACAAATATATAAATAATAATTTGTTAACTTCTGAATTAAGGACAACCATCTTTTCAGTCAAGTTCGAATTCATAAACAAAAAAAAGGTTTCTTTTTCAAACAGGACGTGAAATTGGCAGTTTTCAGAGTTTCGTAGCTTTGGTTCTACTAGAACAATACCAGTAAAACTAAGCTTTTTTAGATCATGTGGTTAAGTTTGCTACTGAAAAAAATTTATTTAAAATTTTTTCTGACATTGTAATAAAGTATAAAGAAAAATACAAATGTCAAAAATATCAAAAACTAGAGCAAAATATTTGGAAAATCTATATGATCACCAGGTCTGAACCCTTTAGACTTTTAGTAGCGGGATTCCTCAACAATCAAACAATGATGCGTACTTTCAGAAGTTTGCTGTGCTTCAAAGCACATTATTGAACGACTAAAAAAAAGAAAAAAACATCCTGTTATTCTGCTACTTTTACGCAGTTTTCTATTTATTTAGCGCAGTTTGCTAGCAAACTGTGCTAAACCTTATCCCCGTGAGCATACATCATCGCGTGATTCTCCCTTTTACTGAAGGAAACAATCTCTTTCTGGTTAGAGTGGTAGACATCGATGTGATTTTACTTCATTATATCTAGGACTGTCGAAATGGTTTTATTTCTGACTTTTTTAACAGGTGATAAAATAGTTAATTTCAGCAATTCATGGCCCATATAGGCCATATTTAGGTTATTTTTTTTCTTCTTCAAAACACAGGTAGTTAAAGTACAAAGGATAAGCTAAGAACATCACTGTACAATTTAATTCCGTCATAGTCTTTAAATTTTACTCGGGTGCATAAATTAAAGAATGTAATAAAGCTGTAAAATAAAAGGATTTGAAATATTTTAAATTTAAATAACATAATAAAAAAAATTCCGATGTAAAGTATTATAAAATTAATTTTACTAGGCTATTTTAAGACATGGGAATAATCAAGGAAAAATAAACTGAGAAAAGAAAAACAAGAGATTAGAACGGTATGTTCAAATTGTTCACAATAACTATTTTTGGAATTTATTTGCATTGAAAATTAACTTTCAAACTTTGTTTTTTTGAGTTTCTTGAGTTACTAACTATAAGCTAAAAATGGCTGTTTTCTTAACTTCTGAGCTAATATGTCATTTACCTGTCATTCAGAATTCGGTGAATTTCAATTTTTGTTTAATTGAGCAAAATATCAATAAACAACACTGTTGTTTGTAAAATATTAATGAATGTAACTAAATAAATATACAAAAAAAATTACGAATTGTCATGTTTTCAAAGAATCATCCATAAATCAGTCATTGGAAGCAAAATATTGTCAAAAAGGAAGCAAACAAATGACAGGGAAAATAAACTTACTGCGGCACTTCTACGTTCCGCTCGCACACTTCATCAGGGTAACGCTTCACGATGACAGAAGCTCTGCGATCCTCTGGTCTCTACAAAATACAAAAAGAATGAGATTGCTAGCAGAGCCAAACTACGTGTTTGTTTACTCAATGGCAGTTATCTAAGATTCACAAAATTTAATGAAGACTAAACCAAAGAAATATTTCCCTTTCAAAATTTTCCTAAAGGAGCGACAATGTAGCAGAGATGCTCCGGCAAAATATTTTAAGGGAACTAAAAGCTAAAATTTGCAGACTTTTGGTTCATTTCGCCTATATTCTAAAACTCTCAACATGACTAAACAGTAACAAATTGGCGTAGCCTTTGAATCATTTAGAAGTAATAAAAAACCGATAAATCAAATGACCTAGAATCACACATTAAAGGAGTGCCACTCGGAAAATATTTAACCGGATCTGTCGGGATCAAGTTGGGAACACTGTAGCAGTACCATTAAAAGTCTCATTTCTTTACGTAGCACTGATTGCTTTGTTAAGGTAATAAAGTAAAAAATTCTAATTGTTTTTACGCATCACAATTTTAATCATCGACAGATGATTCTCCCGCCTTAGAAGTCTGCATGAAGTCGAGTACTTGGCACAGTTTAAAGAAGACCGTAAACCAGTGATGACTGTGGAACTTTTTTTGAAAGAGAAAAGGAGTTAATATGAATTACAGAGCTGAATCCTCCCTGTAACGTTTATTCTCTTTGTAACAATCATCTCTATAACAGGACATCTCAAAAGATGCTCTCTATAGCAGAATTCTATTAGAAAATAAGAATAAATTGCTGTTATGTGTACTTCCGAGAAATAGAGATAGTTTAGAGTAAGAGTTAATTATTATTTTAACAAAGCAGTCATGAAACATGCATGTAACTAGTGCATATTTATTAAAAACACTTAAATAAAAAAAATTTTACAAATAAATTTTTTTCATAATAATTTTCAACTTTATTTTTAATGTTTTCATAAATTAATAGCTGATTCCTCCCTTGTTTAGAACTTTTAGAAAATAAAAAATTTTATATTTTTTTATTTATTTATATTACAATATTATATTTTTTATCTTATTTACGTCCTTTATATGATATTATTTATATTATAATATTAATATTTTTATTTATAATTTATATTTTTTCATTTATTTATATTACAATATTATATTTTTTATCTTATTTTCGTCCTTTATATGATATTATTGATATTATAATATTTATATTTTTATTTATTATTTATATTTGAGTATCAATTTTATATATATTTATTGGGGAGTTTTTTTGTGCTTAAATAAAATTGCATAATATATATAATAGTATGGAACAAAATATGGCCAAAAAAAAGGATTATAATTTTTATTTATTTATTTTATTCTTTCTTTAGCCTTCCACATTTTAAATACAAAATAAAATTAAGCTTACAACAGGACTTTCCCTCCTCTTCTTTCTGCTGGACGAGAAGATGTTATCGAGATCAAAGTCCGCCAGATCATGCGAAGTGCTCTGCCTGCAAAGAAAAACAATGTAATTAGCATAACATATATTGAATAATAATTTTACATAAATTGAAATCAAATCTAATGATTATACACATCATTAAGCGAATTCAAATGAAACAAATGATTATCGAATTTTTGTGTTCTGGAAAATTTTTAAAATTTGGTCATATTTACAAATAAATAGCCTACGTAGTGAAGTTTAGAATATCTCTACTAATTATTTTCATTTTTTTATTTTTAGAAAAAGAATTTTAATTTTATTTAAAAAAAAGTAAAGTACTGCATTTTAATATTTATTCATTATATTATTCAATATTATTAAAAATTTTAATGTTAAATCCTTAATGCATGAAGTTTTATAATTAAAATGTTAACAGACAAAAGAATTCTAATTTCAAATCTCACAATTGGAACAAGAGAATAAACATTCTATTTCTCTAATTATAGAAAATTTGCTTATAAAGGGCAACTGTTATTAAAAACTCTTCGTAATTTTCAAATGCAAATGATTCGTAAAAACTCAACTCTTAAATATTCCAATCAAAATCTTAAATATTCCAGGCAAAGTTGACTCTCGGGTACTCATTTAGGTGTTATCTGTAACAAAAAGCATCGGAAAAAATTCAAAAACGTATTTCTCCAAAAAGCACTTTTTGAAAATCTGATCGTAACAATGTCCTTAGTTACGAAACCGAGTCTTGTTTACCTGATTTTTGTTTAAACAAAGAGATATTTCAAAAATTATCAAATAGAAAAAATTATTTCAAGTTTAAACCTGTTTTTTCCCCCATTTTTTTAATTCCCTTTATTGAGCAAGTAGAAAAGATTCCAGGAGGTGGGGCTTCTGATTCTAACCTTCTAATCATCTTCTCTGATTCTAATTTCCAACCTTTTTTTTTTATTTATTCTTTTTTTTTTTCGTGTGCTACTGACCGACTCTCTATTAAATTTATCAATAAATATACAAGTTGTTTAGTAATCATCGTCCTATGTTCAATGTATTTTTAGAATCTCCGTCCAAAATACAGAGTTATTCATGATTCCCTCCGGGATTTCGAAGCGTTATAGTAAAAAACCGAAGACGAAGACGGCAAAAAAGAACATATGAAATTATTCCGAAAGTATATTATCCCGAAAGTTTTAATTTAAATAGTTGCTGGTAGATGGCAGTAACATGTACCACTGAAGCCAGTTGTAGTAAACATGAGGTTGTATTAAACAGAGGGAATTATGAATAACCCTGTATAATAGAAAGACATGTTGCTGTTGTTAGGCAGAGGGGTGCAACTTGTTTTCCAGTGGCGTCATCTATGGCCAAGAATTCGACTTCTACCACACTCATACGTCACACCCATTCATTCATCGTCATTTTGACCTGAATCAGAGAACGATCAATTTCCAATTCAGTACCCCCAGAGGTGTTGATTTGTTATAGGAACATGGAGGACTTTGCGACTCGACAGCATCAGTCACCCTTTTACTACAAGGAGAGTCTTCGGCCTGCGGGATTCGAACTCTCGGATATGGGTCCTACCGACCAGGCTATCCCGGCCCATAGACATGTTGTCACAAACTCATGCGAGGAAAAACTGAAAAATGTTGCGAAAATGATAAACATTACTAATTTGAAAAGTTGGATATAAAACAATTGACTTTGTTTGTCGGATGAACCTTAAAAGTGATATTAATAGTCCCTTCTTACTTGTTTTCAATTTACTCCGGCAATCAAACAGATTTTCATGCTTTTCATGAAAACCTGTTAGATTGTCAGAGAAGTGGTAGAGAGCTGGAAAAAATGGTCCAAATAGTTTATATAAAAGAGCAATCTAAAATTTTGAGAGCTGTTAATTTCACTTTTTGCATATTTCTTTATAACGAGATCTATTTCAACGAATTAAAATACTTTTGCGCACGAACATTAAATACATATATTCAAACACAATTCCAGATAAAATATGATTTTTAATAATTATTTTTTATTACTTTATGAAATAAAATTTGACAAAAGATTGTAAGGTATAAACAAATTTTTACATCATTTTGAAGTATGTAAATTTAAATAACTAAATATAGAATTTGGAAAAAGTAGGTCGTGTAGCTTATGTTGAAAAATTTTATTTCTATTTTATCGATTTCGTTCAAATTTCATTTTGTTTTTTAAATTTAAGCATTTGTATTTTAAAATGTGAAATTCTGTATGTCGCACAATTCAAAATTTTGTCTATTATAAAATAAAGTTATAAAAATGATATATGCTAAATAAAAAAATTTTATTGAAATTATCTTTGCATAAACGAATTTAATAATTTTGAGATAAAATTGTTCAATTCGCTTAGTTTTCAAGACATAATTAAGTAAGCAAAAAGTTAAATTATTTCTAAGGTGTCTGCCTATACTATTGGTACACTATTTTACACTACAGATTGTGTGGCTATCCCTCCCTTTATATTTAAAGAGTCAAAAATCCTAACCTCTCAAAATAAAAGGTATGTTTACTCAGAGAAACTTTTTTTCTGTGTTTGTAACTTAGAATATCATCATCTCTAAATAATTAGTATGATTGAGGTAAAGCTCTCGAACCTTTAAGATTGAGTTGCAGCGCTTGAAAATTCAATAATAAAGATCAAATGTCTTTAATGTCTTTATTTTGTGCTGTACATTTACTCAAAGTATAGTAACTTACCTGTTGAGTGCATCGTTGGATGTAGCAGCAACTGCTTCCTCTGATGAGTCAGACAGGTAAAGATCTTCCTATAAAATACAAGGCACAAATGAAGAAAGATGCGACCTTGGGCAGAACACTAATTAAGGGGCCCCTATATTTATCTTATCCCACTTTAATAGGTTGCGCAGGCAACATGTATAGTAAATTTTGTACTATATTTCTCACGAGTCATCAGATGCTGCACAAATCAAATGTTAAATTTGTACAGTGAGTATCTAATTGCGCAGTTTAATCGAAAAGTAAATTTCATTTCATGCACACTTTTCAAAATTATTTTGATTGAATAATTTTTAATTTTTATGTAACATTCTGTGTAAACGATCAAAAATCAGTGCTTTGTATCATGGAATTTATTGAGCGAAGCAAGAAGTAGATAATTTTAAAAGAAATACAAACAATGAAAAAATATCGCAAAATCTGCTTTGCTGAATACTCTTAAGAGTTGAAGAGTAGGAAATTAAGTAATTATGCCAATTACTGCAGAATGAATGTTATATATATAATGTCGGGTTATAAAAATCATACGTAGAATGTCTTAAAATACCTTACATATCTTACATGTCCTAAAATATCGTCTACACTAAATATTCGCATATTTTTTTTTTATAAAATCCATTTTGATTGCAATTCAGCCATTCATTGCATCAATAGTTAGTGAGATTGGTTAGTTTGAGAAGAGGTGGGTGATTGTAAGAAAAAAAAAGAAATATATAAAAAAGAAGAGAGTAGAAAAAACAAATTTCAATCTTACCCATAGGATGGCCTCATTCAAATCTTGAGACTCTTCTGCAGGAGACTCTGAAGAGTGTAATGAGCGCCAGATTCCGTGACTCAGGTCCCGAGCTCGTCCCCGAGTTTCTTGCCTAAAAGAAATGCATAATAAACTTAGCTATCATCTTTGGAATAAACAATTAAAATGATTTCATGAATGTCACCGCATACGTCATTAGCTCAATTTAACATGAAACCAAGCTCAAATTAAAGACGTAAAATTCATTGCGTGACGACGTCACCGTTCAAAACTAAAGGTGCTGAGCAAATGAAGTAGTAATTTATCAGATATTAATTATTAAATAAAAAATATCAATTGAAGGAGCAATCAATTGATAATAATTTATTGATAGTTAATTAAACTATCACTTAATCAAATATTAATATCTGTCAATTAAAATATGATTATTCATTATTCAATCATTAATCATTTAAAAACTAGTTCAAAAAAAATTATTCAATTAAAAATTATTTAAAACAAATAAAATATTAAATTATTCAATTAAAAAATATTAGATTAATCAATTATTAAATTAAAAAAAATTAAAAATAACAACTAAAACTCTGCTGTTTGTCAATTTTTTTTCTAAAAGAGACGGATTCTCTGCTTTACCGCTGCGAGGAATCGTAGAGGGGGTTCTTTGTTATAAGAAGTTCATTTGGTTTTGACCTTCTCAAGGAAAAAAAAAGAGGACTTTATTTTGGGATCTATTATTGTCATTCGTATATTGTAAATCTATAATTTTTCTCCTTGCCAATTATCTTATTTTTTTCGCATTCGATGGTGCAATAACAAAATCAAGGTCTTATAAATAGCAATATAAAACAAAGTATTTCATGAAGCACAACAAGAAAAGTTTATTCAGAGATTTGAGGTATATATAACATAATTAATTCATAAGTTAAGTTGTGAAATCGAAATGTTTCTAAACTATAGCTTACTAATTAATAAGGCATAAGCGATTCAAACAAATCTACATGTTAGGCTACAAATGCAAAGAAATGTTAAGCTCATCTCAGTTTTTTTAAAGTCAAATAATCAATACATACAATTTGTTTTAAAATTGAAATCAAAAACTAATTATTAATTCAAAAATAAATTCCAAAAACAACAAATTTGGCTACCATGAAACACCGCTCGATAGGAAAATCGCTTCCGGTGTAGAAGAATATATGCGTGATCGGAAATTTTACACGTTTCGGACACTCTAAAAATATAGCATTCGAGCTCTGATACAAATTTCCATTTTGATTGATATTACCGAGGCATAGATATATGTTTGAAGAACTGAGAGTGACATGCAATTGTGTCCTACTGAATCTAGGTTATACTTAGCTATTTGTTACTATTCGCAAACATATTTGACTGTAAATAACTTTAATTTATTAGAAAAAGAGCAGCAAGATTTTCATATTTAATAACGTTAGGTAATAACTAATAAAAATTAACACCAAAGAAAAAAGTATTTAGATTCAAATTATTAACATTTGTAAATAGTAGGTTTAATATAATAATTAAATTAAAACAAAGTAATAACCAAAGAGAATGAAATAGTTGGTGAAAATCAACTAAGATAAAACAAAATAAATAAAATCTACTCAACGAAAAAATTGTAAGTAACCCTCTTTAAGTAAGTGGTCACAAATTGCACAAGCTAGCTAGTCAGGAACTGAATTTTAACTGATTCTCAAAAATAAAAAAAGAACTGGATCCAAAATATTAATAAATTAAGAAAAAATAATTTAGTTACAACAAATAATTACAAAATTAGACAACTGGCAGAATAGTTAGAGAAAAATCACATAACGCTTATCGATATTCAGATAACTGTTTAGTTAGTATGATAAAGTGGAATAATTATTAAGGTTATCAGAAACAAATCAAATGATCATATTAATAAGAAATTATCCTTATAAGAATTTATAAAATAAGGATAATATTATAAGGATTTATAAAATGAGGATTCATATTCTATGAATTCAATATATTGGATCTATTTTTAAAAGCACCCTATTTAATATTATTAGAAAAAAATATGAAAAATTTGTTCATTCACTAATAAGTGTTTCTGCAAGTATTTACTTAAAAATTAATAATAATGAAATTTACTAACCTTTCCAGGAGTCTATCATTTCTGCCGAAAAACGGGATTTTAAAGCGGAGTCGGCTTCCCGAATTTCGTACGCATTTCCTTTTCACTAAATTATCCATCATAGATATAAGTCTAAAAATAACAAAAGATAATTATCAATTAAAACTGTTCCAAATAAAATCTCAAAACAACATTGATTATATCGATACTAATTATTAATATTATAACAATATCGAATGTAATTTTATAAATGGAGCACAGAGCAACTCATAATAGCTTTAAAGCAACCTTTCATCTAAAATATTTTTCTCATTCTTATAAAATACTAAAACTGTTTAAATTTCTTTTTAAAGTCTGAGGGAGCAAAATTCATTATTTAAGAAAATACTTTGTTGGTTAAATAAATAACCCCAATAAACTGAAGAGATAAAATTTTTTACATTTAAAGAACTTTTAAAAAATTTGAAGATAAAAGCCTTCACAACTGTTTTACTTTCATAACTTAAAATTTTAAGTTTAGAAAATTTGAGTTGAGACAAATCTAGAGTAAGTCATGGAGTTGCTGAAAAACAATTATTCGATGAGAACTTCGTCATTTCGTAACACAACTCTGAATTTTTCTTACCCAAAGATAATTTCGTGCTCAAAAAATTTTTTAATAAATACTTTATAATTTTATTTAACAATAGCCGGAAAAAATTTGCGTCATTTACAAAATTGCATCATTTTGAAGAATGCAATCTTTTATAGCAAAATAAAAACTTTGAGCGAAATCGGTTAATTAATATCTGAGTAATCAGAAATTAAAAAAGTTTTATTTTTAAAGATTAGATTTTTCAGCAATTATTCGAATAATTTCGCTCAAATTTTGAATTTTACCATAAAAATTACATTCTTAAAAACTATGCATAAATATATACGATGAAATTTAATTTTTGACTATTATAAAGTAAAGTTTTTGAAAAATAAATATTTGCTAAAAATTATATTTTGCAGGGAAACAAAATTTATTATCAGATCAAAATTGCTTAAATTCACTTAGAAAGCTTGATATGGGCAAAAATAAAATTAAAGGGTCTAATCTTTGGATCACTCTCATGTTCAAACTGTAAGGACCATATTTCCCAAATGGCGGTTACCCAAATTGTCAGAAATCTGTTGGAGAAAAAGATTCAGAGAAAGTACGTTTTTAACTCTGTTCTTCTTAAAAAATTCATCTGCACCAATTAGCATATTTCAAGTAACTCCTTCCAACCATTGAGATTGAGTTCGAGATAGTAAAGATCCGATCATTAGACCAAAAGTTGTACAAGTTGGTCTTTTTTTTTTTTTTTTTTTTGCTATCTGTACTTAAATATACATTCACACTCATTCATACGTAAAAACATGTATACACATGCATACATCAGAAACCTGGATTGCAATATTTAAGGCACCTTTTATGAAATATATTTAAAGAAATATGAAATAAAATAACAATCAAAGTGGAATTTATGAACAACTTTAACACATAATCGATAAAATTTCAGCTGGAAATATCGAGTAACTGCAAATTCACGCGCAATATCTGATAATTCCGAAGACTCATATTTCAAAAAACGTGAAACAAAAAAAGAAAATGTTAAACTTCTTATACACTACAGGTTCCTACAGTATTCAACTCCCTTTATATAAATTGGGTTGTTCGGAAAATACTTTTTGAATGGAAATGAAACATTATTTTAATAGGGTGCACCATGTGTTGTACCGCCTGTAGTATAAGGATAGAGAAAAACTAAAATTATGTTCAGATTACTAAACAGATCTTATAATTGTTAAGCAACTGCAATTATTCTTTTCCTTGCCTAAAATTCTCTTAGGTTTATAATTAGAACTACTACTACGTGCCTGCCTAACACGCACGCAGTTCCAAATTGTACCGGTACGGTACCTTTGAGTTCATAAAATTATAAAATAAAACGCTTATCTGAAATTATGATAGCATTTTTGATTGAAAAATTAAATCTCGTTATTGGTGAAAAAAAGATTCCAAAGCTTTTGATTTATTCGAAATTTTTGAGCGACTGCAAAACCATGCATGTGATCACTTCAAAATAGTAAAAATATAGAAGCTAAAAAACACCCCAACTTACGATTTCAACAAAAGGCTACATACATAACTACATTAAATACAATGTGCCAAAAACTAAGTGTTTCAAATGCAATAGAGATGAATTCCACGGTTTGTACAAATATTCAGAATTTTCTCCGTAAGCGATTGGTTCAATTTTGAAAGAAAGGAAACGATCTTTGTTTTAACTGTTTGAAGTTCTGATAGATTTTGCCACTTTTGTGTCAAAAGTGTTGTAGAATACCTAATACGTCACTTCATATTGAGGATAGCGAACAAAATAGTAAAGACGCCCGATTGGGATTCATTTTTATGTAGGCTAGAAGAAGACACCACTGACACCGAAAAAAAAGTTAAATTGCCGGAAAATTTGAACCCGAATTGCACCAGTTTTATTTCTTCTGGCAATCAGCACACACTTTCACTGGAACAACTGTTAGTAGAAAAAACAACAGCGGCTTTCAACCACGAATATTTTCCTGACATACATCTTGAAGAGACATCACGACATATACTTTGTGAGGTCTATTCTGCTCAATGATTTCAGCACTTGGGGCAACATTGCATTAAAATCTGGGAACTACAGGATGTTCCTGTAAAGTGTTTGCTGAATTTTACTTCAGCTATAGGGCTTTCTTGCTAATCATGATTTAGGGTATGGGTACATTAGACCGCTGGTTGATGTGCCCTTTCGGAGCTGAGTCTAACCGTCGTTGAACAGCCTACCAAATTTTGGGTTTACGACTAGTAATAACTAGCTTAAAATTTTCATATTAGAGTCTTCACAAATAGGTTGAATATTAAATATGAAATCCAGAAAACAGCGTTATTTAGAAATGAACTAAATACAAACAAATATTACAACAGTATCAATCAGAAGAGATGCCGCATCTTCAGTAGGGGTGCAAAGTTAAGAAAAAGAAACAATTTCACATGGTTAAACATAAGATGTTTGTAACTCAGAATATAATCACAGCCGGCATAACAGTACTTAAGGTATCAAATTCCAGGAATTTTTTAAGTAAAAAAAAGACATATATATATATATATATATATATATATATATATATATATATATATATATATATATATATATATATATATATATATATATATATATATATATATATATATATATATATATATATATATATATATATATATATATATATATATATATATATATATATATATATATATATATATATATATATATATATATATATATATATATATATATATATATATATATATATATATATTGGAATTAGTTATATTCATTTGGTGGACAGAAATTAGTTATTAATCATTTTTTTGCTTTATTTAATGCTCAATTAGTTTAGAATGAGATTAAAAACGTTAAATTTAAAATTAATCATTAAAAATTAAGAAATTTCAACTTGCAATAACAGAAGAAGATTTAAGCATTTCAAACAGGATTTGATAAAATTTTTAAAAAAAAAGGTAAAAGTTTTAAAATTTTCATGAGCTAGTGTGAGAATAACAAGTTTATTTATAAATTGCAACAAGATTAATAGATTGCAACAAGATTTATAGATTTCAACAGAATTTATATTTTGCAACAAGATTTATTGATTGCAACAAGATTACTTTTTTTTAAGTATATGTAAACAAGAATTTAATTTTTTAGTGATCAGATGATTTCAAGAGGATTTTTCACGATATTGTGTAGTTAAATCTTTATTTACGATTTCGTTAAAAGTCATTCTTCCTAAAGTTGCGTTGATATCTATAGTAAAAAAGTTAGAGTTTGTATCTCTATAGTTCTGTTTTGCTTCTCTAAAGTTTTCAGAGACCAAGGGTGGTCAAATGACATCAATGGTCAGTAATTTTAAGGTCGGTAATTATGAAACACCTGTAACTAGCTTACAAACAATCTGTACAAGATATACCATAAACAATGACATAATAGATGGAATACTTGTCCAAAACACATATTTTTTAAATTTTTATAAGAAAATCGTAATAAAAAATAATTTTAACCACGGAAAAAATAAAATCTCAATAAAATAACAGCTGTAAAAAGTGGAAGAAAATGCATCAATCCTGTTCAATTGTCTACAGAAAAACAACGAATTTCCAAAGAGTTTTATTTAGTTCATTTTTCCAAGGATTTTAAAGATATACATTAAGGGAGGCCATTGGGAACACCTTGTAAAACAATTTTCTAAACTTTAATATTACTTGATAATGCAGCATTACAATAACAAATGTTGTGATTATAAAGTTGACTGAACACCTGATTTACTTATGTGCATGAAATTTACGGATGACAACAATGTAAAGCTATACTCATACATTTTTCCATTCAACTGTTATAAATACTGTACGATATAATGCTATAAATAATATACAATTAACTATTAACATTTTCTAGCAAAATGAATACTTGTACACTGTAGAAGTTTTAATCTCATACCAACTAAAATAAAAAGTTAGCTGTCAAGTTAGTTCATAAATGGATTAATGTCGAATAAAATTTCCTCTGAAAAGTTATTCCTCCCTATGTTATTAAAAAAATATAACATTTGTTAAAAACGCATTCATTACAAAATTTTGATAGTTGTTATAATAAATGAAATTTTTAAAGCAGAATGTTGTAAATTTCAATTTTAAACATTGCATAACATACTTTTTAATAAATTGTTTGCTAAGTTTCAAGGCAAACTATTAAGGATGAAATACATAACCATTTCTGACACGCAAATTCAGTATTCATTTTATTTTATATTTAAAAGTAAATATTATTTGCGAAAAGCAAAAGCTCACTAAGAAAAGGAAAGAATATAAGTTACCTTTCAGGATTTGGATTATGCAAATAAAAAATTCAAAAAAAAAAGAAGAAAAAAACAGATTATTTTATCTCTAAATTTTTCAATACTTAGAATTTTCTTCTGAATTTCATCTTCGTAAATGAAGTGTAAAAGTTTCAATGTACATTAGTATTTCCTTCGCAGAATTAAAGAATATATATATTGTGTTATTCAGAAAGGAATTTCGTTTTTTCGCTGCACAAGACTTAGATTTTTTTTTCACAGCAAACTTTTCTTCCTTGCAGTTTCTGGTTGATTTTCTTTCAGATATAGAAAGTAAAGAGCCTAATTTTCGTTCTATTCTACTATCTAAAGAATAAAAATACTGTTCAAAAAAAAACAAAAAAGTTGTCTGCTGTCTATGGAAGAGATGAAATGGATACAATACAAAAACTGGCTTGCAAACTTTATTTGGCAATATTTTGATTAAGATGCAAAACACCAGTTTAAACTACCGAGGTCCATTTGAGTTTTCATCAGATTAATCTGATAAAGCCACAATAAACACTTTCATTTATTAATCTGGTTGGGATCAATTAAAGATTGCAGAGACATTAAATTTATCGAATTCAAACATTCAGAATCATTTGAAAAGTTTAATATCAAAGCTCGTCATGATCTGTGATTTTCTTTTCTCTAACATCAAAGAAAATTACCATTATTTAAGCGTATTACCAACGCTTGAGAAATTGGTTGTCTTCAAATTAACACACACACAATTACGAAACACACACACACACAATTACGTTATGAAATCTAAAATTAGTTTATGAAATTTTATTATGTTTAAGTAAACTAATTTTCATTCCAAGAGGTTGTCTTTTATGCAACTAACTTAAAAATATCTTTGATATTGCGAACTTCAAAATATCTTTACTCCCTTTAAAATACGTAATATTTTTCCTAATTAAATTGATATTTGTAATTTACTAAACTACTTTAATTAAAAATGGACTATTTAACATTTCAAAGTATGCAACAATAACTCTTACTTAAATCTATTAAGAAATACGCTGTGTCGGCTAATATTTACTAAAGAAGACATTCCTATAAATCCAAGTTTTTTTTTTAAATGTCTGCAATACTTACAATTAATTAACCTACAAATACTTAATTTAAAAAAAAAGTTCAAAATATTCGACAAGATAATTAATACAGTTTATCAAAATATTGTAGTGCAGGAAAATCCCAAATTACAGAATATACAATAAGATAATAAAATATATAGAACTGAATTTGAACGAAAAGAAAAAATGGAAAGATTATTGGTGTAAATGTAACTCACGTAATATAATTATATAATTATATATAATATTATAATTATATGTAAGTATAGTAGATTATAGATGTGTCGAATAAGGCGAATATAAATTCTAGTCTTCGGCAATGTTTTCAAAACAAAGTGAAGTATTTATACCAAAAGGTTGCCACATTTAACGCGCATAAAAGGTCGCCATAAGTTGGCTATATTGGCATAAAAATTTATATCACTACATATAATCTCAAACAAAGTATCCGAGGTGATGTCTCAGCGGCTTAAGATAAAGATTGGCATCTGCAGTGCCTGTGGTCCTGGGTTCGAAATCAGCTACAGTCATTTGAGAATCATTACGTAAAAAGTTCCCCATTGCCTTTAGCTATTTTATTTGCTCTTAAGATCATTTATTTCAATTTAAAAATAAAACTTTCAGTGTCATTAAATTACACATTCAAAAGGCAATAAATTTATAATATCAAAAATATTATTACTAACAGCTTGATTTGAATTTGTAAATATACAGGATTCATATAGTTCTTGGAAAATTTAAAAAGTGGTGTCAATGAATTGTTAAAAAAACTTATAAATTTCGTTTTATTATTTTTCAATCTAAAACTAAAGTGTTTCCATATCTGATGTTGAGGATTACTCATCAGCAAAATATTACTAATTTTTTTTAGAAAGAAGAGAAAAAGAAATTTATTTTATTACTAAAGATTACTAATTAGGACGAAGAATAATAAAAAAATATAAGCTAACACTTTTTTTGATACTACGTATTATTTTTCCGTCAGTTTTGTATTTCATTTTATTGATCATTTATGTAAATAATGTGCAGTGGAAGGGGAAGTTTGGAACTGTTAGTTAAAATTGTTTGCGAGGTGGACATAGTGAAATCCCGGTTATAGTGAACCGAAATTTCGGTCCCTTGAAAGTTCACTATAGCGGAGTTTGATTGAATATCTCATTTTCAGGCAATAATTGAATCCTTGAGTTCAAAACTCGGTCATCTCCAACAAAACTAATTTCACAGGAAAGACAAAAAACTGAAAAGTTATGTATAAGGTTGATATATCGATTGCACAAAATTTACTATACCAAGTAGACATGATTTTTTTATATTCTAGCTATATTTCTACGTTAGCTTAACCTAATACGAGAATCACAATTTTGAAACAATGTGGAGATGACTAGTTTTTGGACTTATCGGTTCAATTAAGGATTTTTGCAAAAATGTTTAATTGTAATGAGTAAATTTTTTAGCCATTTTAAACCATGCAATAAAAAACAAGGAAATGTGAACGAAAATAGAGAAGAAAATTGTAAATAATAAAATTTCTGTTTCTTTTTTATTTACAGACATGGAACAAAACATGATGACAACTTTTAATTAACCAAACATCAATGCAATTTTCAGTCGAGCTATTCATTACTTCTTTTTCATTTGAAATTACCAATTGCTAGAATACTGTATTCTGTGTTTTCACTGTAGTAGGAAAAGTTGGAAAAAGTGAAATTATTGTTCAGTGGTTTCCAACTGGTGGGCCGGGGCTGCATCCGGCCCGTCATGCCTTTTTTGTGGCCCGCGAACTAAACTATATTAGTTGCCATTTTTTTGCGGACAATTTTCGTAAAAAATCTATATAGGTTGAAATACTTTTCTCGTTAATAAAAACCTAATTTCTTCGTCTCTGTGAAATTTATCATACCAAAGGTGCAAAAAAAATTATTTCTCATCCAAGAAAATATTTATTCAAATACAAAAATAATCGTGTATGTTGCTCTTTTTTATTTCATTTTTTTTTTTTGTATTTTGTGAATATAATTTAGCATGTGTGTATCAGAAATTTTCTCGAAGAAATTCTCCGATTTAACTTTTCGAAATCACTTATTTTGGATGAAATTATATACATTTGTAAATTTAAAATTTAAAATGTAACTATCTATTCTCTGGTGGTTGCAGCAGACAAACTTCAATTTTGTCATTGAACATTTTGTGTGCTACTATGTAAGTTTTAATACCAACCTTTTTAAAGTTTTATATCTTAACAATTAGATATATGTTGCACATTTACATGGGTGCACATTAAAGTTATTGTATCCCAATTTTTTTAACATGCAATTAAATATTTTTTAAAATCTACTGCTTATTTTAATTTGTAATTCAATATTTTTGTTTTGTATAACTTGGTAAAAATATGACAGTAACATTTTATGTTCCTTCAAACATAAAAGAGTCCAAGATAAAATTCTGTTAAAGTTGCTGCCCGCCTTTTGATTTGTGTTTTTAATTGTGGCCCCCGGCCTCATGTAAGTTGGAAACCCCTGTTCTAGAATAACCTTTTATCCCCAACCTTTTTCTCACAGCGGAGCAGCAACGTTTTATAATTTTACCACGGTCCACTGAAGAGGGACGTTGAATGTTTACATTTCAGGTAGTCTTGGTTTAATAATTTTAAATAATGTATTGTATTTAAACATGGCTTCAAACTAAATTACAATTGCATTTGTGGTACAGCTTTAGGTTAGGTCTCTCAACACCCGGTTAACTTCTCATCAATGGAAAGTCGTACAAACCCGAGAGAAACACAATAAATAAAATGAAAATAATTCCTAGGACGACCCGGTACCATTTGATCCAGGAACGGGAAACGCTCCTTGACCCGAAAGTTGGAGACTGCTGGTCTAGAGCAGCAGTTCTCAACTGGTGTTCCGCGGAGATGTTGAAGGGGTTCCATGAATTAGTACTTTATTATAAACAAGTGAAGTATATTATGATCCAACCTATAATTCATTATTTATTTAATCTTTCGGTATGCCTTTATGAAATCAAGTACAGTATCAAGTACTATAGCAATGAAATTGAAATGCCATTTCTGAAGAGAAAATAAATATATTGAACAAATTATAAAACGGACAAAAATTAATAAAATATAGCATTATTATTTTTTATCACACCTTTCAAATCAAAATAAAATATTTAAAAAAGAAAATTGTTTTCCTCATAACCGTTGCTAACATCTTTTAAGTATAAATTTCAAAGTAAGGTCGGCTTTCTTTATTCATTTTTAGCTTATGTATTTACAACAAAAACAAATTCATAACTGTACCAGATATATGACAAGGACTGCAAATTTATGGGTCTGATATAAAATCTAATTTAAGATTCTTAATGATAATAAAAAAATTCAAAATAAAAAGTAATATTTTTAAAAACCACGTTTTAGTAGTGGAAAATAATAATAAAGAAAAAAATTGAAAAACGAAAAACGTGGGGCGCATGAAATACATAACAGTAATGTTATATTAGTGTGTGTATGTGTGCTCTTGAGAATATGTGTATGTATATCAGTAATTGTAATTGTATCTGAATGTGGATCTGGAATATGCTTTCGTATATGCATATGTATGTGGATGTATATGTGGCTGTGCATGTGTATGAGAAAAAAATGTGTATATGTATGTGTATATGTACTGTTATGTATTTCATGCGCCCCACGTTTTTCGTTTTTCAATTTTTTTCTTAATTATTATTCTCCACTACTAAAACGTGGTTTTTAAAAATATTACTTTTTATTTTGAATTTTTTTATTTTAAACTGAGATATTTTTAATTTTTAATTTTTATTTTATATTTTTAAAAAATTATCATTTTTTAATTATTATTCCTCACAACAAAAAACGTGGTTTTTAAAAATATATATTTTTATTTAGATTATTTTTCTGAGTCAAGAGTAGTCAAAACTACTACAAGACCACTACTAAAGTAATAGAACTTTTATTTTAAATTAAGGATACAAAAATCTTTATAGAAAAACAATACCTTTACGACTTTCATTAGTTTTATGCTGATGACAACCAAAACAATCTGGAAATGAATGAGGAAAAACTGGATCCTACCACGTGATTTTTCAGCCAATAAAAATACTCCGACAACAAAAATATTTTCACCTGACACGTAATAATTTGAAATAATGGAATCGACAACAAAAGACAATCTCGAAAATAATTATTTTTTTAAATTTTAATTTTATTTTACTTTGTATGTCTTTTTTCTCTTCATTTTCATGCATTGTCATCCAATTCTGAACTGTGTGCCAAATTTGAAGTTTGTAGCTAGTCGGGAAGTTAGTTTAAAATCGATTACAAAATTCCACCCGGACAGACATACACGAAGGCAAGTTTATATAAACGTGGTAATAAAAAAACAATGAAATATATCTTCATTCCTCTGATTAACTATTTTAAAAATAGCATTTTTCTTTAAGTTAACAATTTCTTTTATAAACTTTATTTATAAAGTTAGGTTTCCGCCACTAGAAGGTTGACTATTTGAACTTTCGTAGTCAAAAAATTGGGAACTGCTGGTCTACACAATTTTTCTATTTCTTTTTTTTTTAAATACATGTTATAAACTGTTTTATTTTAATCAATTTGACATCAAACAGAAGATCATATTCAAAAAAACTTCCAAAATTGCAGCAAAAGTACTGAAATGAAGATATCATTGAAAACAGAAAATAACACACCTATTTTTTTTTAATTGGAATTGTCCAAAAACTCACGGTTTTTGTTTCAAGTTATTTTTAAGATGAAATAAATAAATTTAAATTTGTTAGTAAATTAAAACTGTTAAATAATTACTTTAAAATACAGCTACTTCAAAACTGTTTTTCTAAATTAAAATTTTTTCTCCTGGCACACAAGATTACTTGATTTCTAATAATTATATAACATTAAACCTTGGTAATTTGTTTGAGCATATAATGTTGCTCATGGCATGAGACATGGACTTTAACAAAAAGGGAAGAGAAGCTATTAGCAACCTTCGAAAGGAAGGTCCTACGAACCATCTTTGGCGTTATCCTCAATAACAACAACTGGAGGAAAAGATATAATTTTGAAATATATAGGATCTTTAATAGTGATGATATCATTAAATCTATTACACTAAGTACAGAGATGCCAACTGCTCCGGACGTGCCAAAATAATTAAAAAAGCGGTAAATAATTCGAAGTAAATTTTGCAAATATTTGCCTATTTTTACTTGCTTTTTAAGAGGTATAGCATGACATAAGCACTGTAAAGTGGTGAATTATATAAGTCTACGAGTTATTTAGAAGCAGTGGTGAATAAAAATTTACTAAATTGAATTTATTAAACCAAGAATCACAATTTATAAACTACCACTTTAAAATATATATTTGTTGTCCGGAGCAAGTTGGCATCTCTGTAAGTAGAATGAGATGGGCCAGGCGTATAGTGAGAATGAGCCCAGAACGAACAGCATTAAGAGTCTTTAATGCAACCCCCTCCAATAATAGGCCAAGAGGAAGGCCCAAAAAGACATGGAAAGACTGTGTGGATGAGGATTTTGCCGTCCTAAAAGTAAAGAACTGGAAATCAATTGCTGGGAGAAGGGCAGAATGGGGAAAGCTTCTGAGGATAAGGCCCAGGCTCACAAAGGTCTGTCGTGCCAATGCTGATGATGATGGAATGTTGTTTAAGTTTGATTAGCTTTTGAATATTGGTATATATATTTTTTGGAAGAAATATTTTTTTATAAACATTTAAGACATAGAGGTTTTTTTTAATTTAAAAAAAATTAATTTTAAATTTTTCTTCAGCTAGGAAACTTTTGAAAAGAGCATGTTTGAATACCTAATAATTTATTTCAAAGCATATGATTTTTATGAGTTTAATCGCTCTTGCAATACGTCATGGCATCTTTTTTTTTCCCTCAAATTTTAGCTCCAAAGATAATTAAATAAGAAAAATTTGCAAACCGAAATACTTGCATTTAAATAATGTATATGCTTTTTTTAAAACTGCTGTAAAAAATTACGACTTCTTAGTGAAATTTTAGATAAAAAGCAGGAAATAAAAAGTTCTACAATGATCACCCTGTTGAAAAATGATATAGAATATTTCTCCTTGTCCTTGACTATGACTTCGACTTAACGGTATCGGTCGAGATGGGAAATTAAAACACAAATTTATAAGGGTGGTACGATTTTTTTATATCAATTGCCGTTTTAAGTTATATAAGCGTTGTTACATTAGAGTTCAATAAATTTTTTTTTTAAATTTTCATAATGTGCAAAAAAAGAAATGATTTTGAAAGAGTCGTGTTTTTGAAATTTGATACCTCAGGAAGTACACAATCAGTTTCTCTAAAATTTTATATTTTGCAATTTAAAATTTTATTTTTAAAATGATGCAAGAAACTTTATGCATTAAAAAGTTTAAAAAGTTTTTTAGACTCTTATTAAATACAATAAAAATAATGAATATTTATTAAAGTTATTTTTTGCGCATGGAATTATATTTGGGTAAAAGAGTTTTATAATTATGTGCAAAAGTTTTTCAATTTGCAAAAAAAAATTTTAAAAAAAACTCGAGATATGGCGAAATACGCAAAAAGTAAAACTTACCTTAAGGCGTCTAAACTTTGGATCATTCTCCTGATTAAACTATGGGTACCATATTTCCCAGATGGCAGCTACCCCTTATATTTTGGGGGTCAGAAATCCGAATCCGTTGAACAAAAAGGTGTGTTTGTTCAGAAAAAGTTTGTTTTTGTGTCTGATTTCGAACTTTAATATATCGACTTCACTAATTAACCATCATATTTGAAGTCTCCTTTTCGAACCTTTAAGATTGAGTCCTAGAACGTGAAGATCAGATCATTAAATCTAAAGTTATTCAGGGTGTTCCGTTTTTTATTTTTCACTCCGTGCAATAGATATTTTATCTTATAGCCGTCGTTGAACAGCGGACTCAATTTTTTGTGTTTACGACTACTAATGTTCAATTCCGTAATTTCATAATTTTGAACCCAATCCAGAAGACAAGGAAACTTCTGGATCAAATATTGAGAGAAATTTGCATCTTGGAGGACTTTTTGATAGAACTAACCAGCATTTGCATCACATGGAGAAGAAAACCACGAAAACATTTAACGGTTATCATAACTGTAACCCATGATGCGTCTACCTCTGAAGATATTTTACGTCAGCACTGTTGTCGGTGATTGACTATCAGACTAGTCTTGTATTTTCGGTTATTATTCAATCTATGTAATTAATACAACTGGGTGGTTGGGTCGTCCCTTGGGTTGGAATCTCTAATCTAATCTTTATCTCTGAAGCAAAAGTATTTGTTTTCTGACCCAGATTTCGAGCATAAAGCAAATAAAATTATTTTTTTTGAAGATCTCAATGTATTTGCAGTAAAGTTAACATATTTAAATACTGCTATACAAATAAGAATTTACTAGAAATATAATACATTGTGGTAGGATGAGAATAAGAGCATGTGAGCTGATTACATTCTGTACCAAACTAATCTTTGAATTTTCAAAAAGGCTATTAAATTTTCATTTTTTTAGAATGGCATGCTACGTACTTAAGTACGGAAAGTTATGCAGAAAGTTCTAATCAATGGAGAAAGAAACCTGCTTATTAGATGACCGTTCCAGTAATAGGTAAATTTTACTTAAATTGTACTCAATACCTTAAAGTGTATCTTAATAGTATACAGTGTGATTCTAAAAAGATGGACAAAATTTTAGGAAGTGATAGTACACACCCAAGCAAGCAATTTTTATCAAAAAATGCATGGTCAAAAACAAAACGCAAAGGTGCTGGCTTATTTGGAAAGTTGTTTGATGCAAACGTGAAAGCTCCATTCTTGTTGCGAGTTACTGCGCTGCGTTACTTGTCGTCAAGCTTTCGGCCGCTGCAGGGAAAGTTCGTGATATGCCAGGTGTGTTTCAGAATGTTCGCCGTTGTACTGCGTGCATAGCCGCTGTCGCCACTGTTTTGAACACTTGTTGTAATCACATGCCATTAAATTTGCTTTTATAACTTAACGTCATCGTTCTTTGTGCCTCACACAAGAACATAAACTTTGACGCCCTCTAGCGGTTTTGCGTTTTGTTTTCGACCATGCATTCTTTGATAAAAATTGTTTGCTTGGGTGTGTGCTATCACTTCCTAAAATTTTGCCCATCTTTTTAGAATCACACTGTGTATAAGTTTAATATGAGTTCAAAGAACTAAGTTTTAAAAGGTCATTATAGTTTGAAAATGCGTTAGTTTATTGTGGAAAAATTTTAGTTGAACTTTCAATAATTCCCTTAAATTCTATTTTACAAGAATGCAAAAACACTGCCGATGAAATCCTAAATTATAAATTTATAAAAAGATTGAACATTGCGGAGAACTATGTCTGGATTAATTAAAAGTATTTCCTTGTCAGGAATAAGAAAACAAAATTATGAAACATATATTTCAAGCACAGATATTATAGACTTTTACAAAATAAGCTATAAAATATACACAATAAAAAGAATATGCCGATAAATTTAAAATAAGCAGCTTGAAAATAAACAGATTTAATTCGGAATAATTTTTGCGCAATTACTCAAAACATTTTACAAGCTCTTATTACAAATAAAATCTAAATTGATACGGAATTTTACACAATATTTTTACAATACTGAAATTTACTGAAGTCTACGCATTTATCTTAGCAGGTATGAACCGGAAGTTTAGTCATTGCAAAAATTGGGAGTCGTAGACGGCCGTTCTGCTTCCTTTTACTGTTTCACACTCTTTCAGCAGTTTCGGAGCTTCTCGATTCTTTCATGCAAGCTTCTGAGGTAGATATCCTCGTACTCTGTAGAAAGCTTCTGCTAAATCTCAGTAGCATTAGTTACAGTAGACAACATGCGAATATGAGCAGTTTTCAATTAATATTGCTTTCATATTTAATATTAAATATTTGCTACTGTTAAAAACATTTAATAGGTTCTATGCTTTTACGCTAAATTTTTAACTGATTTCATTAGTAGGATGTTAAATTTTCTAATTTGGAATTTCTATTTCAAAAATTTTAACTTCAGGATAAAGCACTTTAAAACTAAAATACCAAATTACTAACAAATGTCAAATTTTATTCAGTCTGAGCCCGTGTAAATGCTTTGTATTTAGCAATTTACTCATACATAAGAGTTCTTTTAAAACACAGTAATCGTTGGCATAGTAATTAAGCTTTATTTAAAATAAAGTTGTCTAGCATTCAAATTTAACTTTTTATAATTAAAATTTAATTTCTGCAACCTGTAAAATTGCTTCAAAGCTTTATAGTTGATCCATTTGTCGTGAAAATTTAAGTCATATCCATTCACTCAGACTTTTGTTTCTATGCTTTTATGCATCATATTATTGAATTGGCAATTTTAAAATAAACTATGCATTCATCCCCTCTTGTAAGAGACCATATGCAAAAAACTTTAACAATGCTGGTTAAAATCAAGGTGTTTTTTAAAAAGCATGTAAACAAAGATATTTTAAGTAATCAAGCTAATTAATTTTTAAGGAATATTCATAATAGTAACAAACTTAACTGCTTTTCGAGATGGTAGTAAAGATTTTCACCTGGAAATTTGCAAAGGATATAAATTGTAATAGAAATAGTTATTTTCCGGATCATATGCTGTAACAGTTTGTTTTAAGTAAATATTTAAACCATCTCTTGTACAAATACATTGTTTTATTAAATGTAAACTCATTGTAATATCTTGAATAAATTTGTAATTTTGAAGTTATTTTTAGTGTTATTGCTCAATATTACTTCTATATAATATATTTAGATTTTTAAAGGCTGTTCAAATATTATAATAGCCAGTTTTTGGAAAATTTGCACTCGCCCCTCTTGTTAGCAATTGCACTTCCATCTCTTGTGTTGTCTAAAGTCTAATTGTTTTTTCACTAACTTGACACTAAAATAATAGAGTGAGAAATCGGCTTCAAATTAAAATGATGCAAGTTAGCAAAACTAAAGTGCTCAATTTTATAAAATTTCTTGTTTAATATTCTTTAGGAATCTTGTGTTTACTTTCAGTGGTTAATTCTTGACCTCTGAAGAAAAGAAATTTAGTCCAATTCTTTATTTCTTAACTTTGCACTTGGAAAACTTTATTTCAAATATTTTTTTTTCATTTTAGAAGTTTTGAAAATGGGATTTTAATATTATACTTAAGCATTGCTCATACTCTTCACCCTTGTGGGCAAAATAATCTCAAATTCCTCTCAATTTTGCTTTTGTAATATTTGAACGACCCCTTATGAATTCGAATAGTAAATAAAATTCCACAATTGAGCTGCTCTTTAAATGCAGCCTTCCTGAAAGACAAATTTCGCACTAGATGTTCATGTTTTCAAGCACATACTGATAGAATTCGTTTGACGTGCTTTTTATGGAATTTTCGCCAATAAATTCTGCCTTCAATTTATATCGGATACTTATTTTAATGCATATTAATCCAAATTACGGAAATATTGACGAATGTGAAAATAAATTAGTTAAATTTGAAAAATATATCTATACTGATATTTTTAAAGTACAGCTTGATAAACATAGGAGCATCAAATACGAGAATATCACCTACAATGATATTGAATACGAAAAAGTCACTATCATTATTTGTAACAATAATTAACCATTGTTAGGAAATTTAAATGTCAAAGATAATCTCTATATATATTTCTCTTACACGGCGACAAAAAAAGCCTCATTACAACTCCCCGAATGGCAACGCTATAAAATCGACCAATGATTGCCGCTAAAAATGTCACACGCCAAATCTAGCTGTGGTGGCTCAACATATGGCGCTTTTAAAAACGGAAACTGAAATAACCAGAGAGAGCATTCTCACCAAGTGTGATCTGGTGATGACAACCTAACCAATATGGAAATGAATGGGGGAAAACTGGATCCTACCACGTGATTTTCCGGCCAATAAACATGCGCCGACAACAATGGAAACGGTGTCAGACCATTATGACTTTATGTTATATAGAGAAACGTTTTCCTATAATACTAATTTTTTTTTTTTAAATTTTATTATAGGAATGGTATTATAGTATGGTTTGCGAAGATTGCGTAGCAATTTTCGGGGGTTGGCGAGCATTAGCGAGCAGGGGGCGCAGCTCACTAGTATCTTAAATTATTGAATACGATATTGTGAGTCTTTAGGAATTATACTTGTTGCAATGAAAATATCGACTGATGCAAAACTATGAATTAAATTGGACAAATTGGTTTTCTTTGACATTTCACCATGATATTCATATCCAATCGGTAAGAGGAATTTATGTTCGTGTTGAGTGATGGATCTGAAAAGCTGTCACTAACATACTAATAAATACTCTAAACTAATAAATACTAATAAATATTACGTATAACTAATAAATACTCTAAAATGTTTTAAACTGGTTTATAATAGTTCAAACTTTTTGGTGTGTTAGTGTAATAAGAACGCTAAAAGTTACGATTCACATAACAGGAAATGAGTTTTTTCTTACATGTGCAAGGGGTTGAGCTAAGTTTCGAAATAAAATAGGGGCATGCGGGAATATCAAGAGATTGGCAGAGAATACTTTCCTGCCTCAAGTCCCTGTTTCGCAACTGCCTTAGACACAATATAGTTATTTGTAGACACAACGTAAAACTTGGAATAACTATCCAATGTGCTGATAGGAGTTGGTTGATGGTAGGTAAACAGAAAATTATATCTTGGATACATACTTTTTCTCTTATTAGAAGCTGAGAGGCAAAAATAAAAGTCAGTGTTTCTTTAGAGAGACAAAAATACTCTTACAACTTTAGAAAGAAAATTCTTGAAATGGTTCTCATGTGACTTAAAAGGGATCAAAAATTCAACAATTTCTCAGGGATTGTAGTCCCAGTTAAGTATATTTGCGACTGACAAAAGTCACAATAAATAGTCCTGGAGACTGCTGTGACCTTCTTTACTTTTTATGACGCCGCTTTGATAGTCTGTGCTATATGGGTAAAGAAGCGGGCTTATGCGCTAATTGACTTGATAAGTATTCTGATCAGCTTGCTTTTAAAAAAAGGTGCAGAGTCTTTATTTTTTTATGTGATTTACTCTTCACTGTATCTCTAAAATACATTAAAAACTGGATTTAAAAACTCTGAAAACATTGTAGGTCGAAATTGGACTTTCTAAATCCGTTACCACCCAATAGGGTTAGGTTTCAACAAGGCAACATGAATAGAATCATGACTCGACTTGATTAAAGTTACAAAAACTTATCTATTAATTTTGCTTTATTTGAATTCAACATGTTTTTAAGATCATTGGTGGCAGTTATTGAAGTATGTCTTAAAAAAAAGTTTTTTGAATATTAAATATTGTTTGAATTGAAATTGAATAAATGCTGTCGGCCAAAGCATTTGAAATTCTATAATATTGTTCTATGCAACGTAGTAAAAGATTAAGAACTACAAAAAATACAAATTAACCAATTTGGTAAATCGTAATAACTCTTATTTTAAATTATTTTTATTGAAATTGTGCGAAATTGAAATCTTATCCCTCTTAATATTCGAAAATAATGCTTTTAATCGAATTTACAGAAGCCATGTGTAAAATACGTTATGAACTTTAACCAGTCAACATACTCTTATGGTTTTTCCTGAAGATTTTATACTGGCATTCAAAAATATAGCAAAACATTTGCTTTTCTATCTCATTCATATATATATATATTTAATTTGAAATGGTTTAAATCAGTGTTTCCCAACGTGGGAACCCCATTGGGGGGCAATTTTATCGCTAAGGGGGGCAATTCGAAAATAAACTCGACAAGAGTTTAACCCTTTTGCTCTGGGCCATTTAAATGCAATGCTAAATTTCGAAGCCAAAATTGAAAGAAAAAAGCAAATTCTTAAATAATTGCTTCCAATAAATGTTATAAATTCGTTTGGCGAGACCAAATTATCAACTGGGTATTTGACGTCGTCTAGTTAACCTCCCTGAGTCAGACGGCAGACTCCGTGTGGACCCCCAGACGCTTTAAAATCTCGCTAAACAATGCAGTTTTTCGCATCTGAAGAATAGACGGAATTAGAGAGGAATTGAAAAACAACTTGTTGAAAAGCTGAAAACAAGAAAATTCTCAGTGCAAATAGATGAATCAACTTTGATAGACAGTGTGGCAGTATTGATAACTTAAGTAAGATATATTGATAAAGGGCATTCTGCTGAAGAAAAGTTGTTCTGTAAAAGATTAGAAAGCAGCCCTTCCTCCAAAGATATATATAATAAGCTAAAAAACTACTTAGATGTCAATAATATACCAATGAAAAATATAACATATTATGCTGCAGACCAGGGCTCGAAGAAACTCAAAAATTTTATCCGTCCCCGAGGACGGCTTGTCCAACAATGTACCCGTCCTCCTTTGAAACTAACCCGTAGCTTCTAAATAAATAAAAATTTAATTTTCTCTTATTTATTGCAAACATTTATATAAATTGCACACTGAATTAGTAGTTACTAGGATTACATTATACAGCAATAAAAGAAATACTAGGTTACTAATAGGAATCTAGTATTTCTTTTATGAAATAATTTATTTCCTTTATGAAATACAGCTGAAAAACAGATAAATTTCGACTCCAGAGCTACGCACACAACTCACTCCGTAACTCCCTTTAATATTAACTTATAATTTTCAAACTCTGCCAGAAAATAGAGTTTTATATACCAAAACATAGTACCAAAAGGAATTTTTATACACTAATTAGGGGAGTCATAAAGGGCCAAAATAGAGTTTGTTAATTAACCGGAAGGAAGTTCTTTAAGCTATATAATCGTGAAAACATCCTGTGAGTCGTGGTGTGGTTGTTAACGCTATGGGAAAAGAAGTTTGTAGACTCGGTGGTCAGAGCTTCGATCCAGGACACGGATTAATTTGTAATTTTTTTTCTAATCGCTTTATTTTACTTTTTAAAAATAATTTTTCGATATATCAACGTGAATAAAGTGTTATATATGTAAAAATAATTATTTTTCTTCGGGAAAGAGGGAACATTAGCTAAAAAACGAATAAATATCTACTCCGGAGCTACGCATACGACTCACTCCGAAACTCCCTTTAATATTAACTTATAATTTTCAAACTCTGCCAGAAAATAGAGTTTTGTATACCAAAACATCGTACCAAAAGGAATTTTTATACACTAATTAGGGGAGTCATAAAGGGCCAAAATAGAAATTGTTAATTAACCGTAAGGAAAATCTTTAAGCTATATATTCGTGAAAGCATCGTGTGAGTCGAGGTGTGGTTGTTTGCGCTATCGGCAAAGAAGTTTATAGACTCGGTGGTCAGGGGTTCGGTCCTGGTCACGGATTAACTTTGAATTTTTTTTTCTAGCCAATTTAATTTATTTTTTAAAATTTATTTTTCGATGTTTCAACGTGAATAAAGTGTTATATATATAAAAACAATTATTTTTCCTTGGGAAAGAGCGATTAATAGCTGAAAAACAGATAAATTTCGACTCCAGAGCTACGCACACCACTCGTCCCTTAACTCCCTTTAATATTAACTTATAATTTTCAAACTCTGCCTGAAAATAGAGTTTTATATACCAAAACATCGTACCAAAAGGAATTTTTATACACTAATTAGGGGAGTCATAAAGGGCCAAAATAGAGTTTGTTAATCGTTTGATATTCGTGAAAACATCGTGCGAGTCGTGGTGTGGTTGTTAACGCTGTGGGTAACGAAGTTTGTAGACTCGGTGGTCAGGGCTTCGGACCTGGTCACGGATTAATTTGTAATTTTTTTTTATAATCACTTTATTTTATTTTTTAAAATTTATTTTTCGATATATCAACGTGAATAAAGTGTTATATATGTAAAAATAATTATTTTTCTTCGGGAAAGAGGGAACATTAGCTAAAAAACGAATAAATATCGACTCCGGAGCTACGCATACGACTCACTCCGTAACTCCCTTTAATATTAACTTATAATTTTCAAACTCGGCCAGTAATTATAGTTTTATATACCAAACAATCGTACCAAAGATAATTTTTTTAGACTAATTAGGGAGCACAAAATGGGCCAAAATAGATTTTGTTAATTAAAAGGAAGAAAGTAATTTAAGCTATATATTCGTGGAAGCAACGCGTGAGTCGTGGTATGGTTGTTAGCGCCATGATAAAGAAGTTTGTAGCCTCGGTGGTCAGGGGTTCGGTCCTGGTCACGGATTAACTTTGAATTTTTGTTTCTAGCCACTTTATTTTATTTTTTAAAATTTATTTTTCGACATTTCAACGAGAATAAAGTGTTATATATATAAAAATAATTATTTTTCCTTGGGAAAGAGCGATTAATAGCTGAAAAATAGATAAATTTCGACTCCAGAGCTACGCACACCACTCACTCCGTAACTCCCTTTAATATTAACTTATAATTTTCAAACTCTGCCAGAAAATAGAGTTTTATATACCAAAACATAGCACCAAAAGGAATTTTTATACACTAATTAGGGGAGTCATAAAGGGCCAAAATAGAGTTTGTAAATTAACCGGAAGGAAGTTCTTTAAGCTATATAATCGTGAAACTATCCTGTGAGTCGTGGTGTGGTTGTTAACGCTATGGGAAAAGAAGTTTGTATCCTCGGTGGTCAGGGGTTCGGTCCTGGTCTCGGATTAATTTTTAATTTTTTTTTCTAGCTACTTCATTTTATTTTTTAAAATTTATTTTTCGATATTTAAACGTGAATAAATTGTTATATATGTAAAAATAATTATTTTTATTCGGGAAAGAGGAAACATTAGCTAAAAAAAGTATAAATATCGACTCCGAAGCTACGCATACGACTCACTCCGTAACTCCCTTTAATATTAACTTATAATTTTCAAACTCTGCCAGTAATTAGAGTTTTATATACCAAACAATCGTACCAAAGATAATTTTTATAGACTAATTAGGGAGCACATAATGGGCCAAAATAGATTTTGTTAATTGAAAGGAAGAAAGTACTTTAAGCTATATATTCGTGGAAGCAACGTGTGAGTCGTGGTATGGTTGTTAGCGCCATGGTAAAGAAGCTTGTAGTCTCGGTGGTCAGGGGTTCGGGCCTGGTCACGGATTAACTTTGAATTTTTTTTTCTAGCCACTTAAATTTATTTTTTAAAATTTATTTTTCGATATTTCAACTTGAATAAAGTGTTATATATATAAAAATAATTATTTTTCCTTGGGAAAGAGCGATTAATAGCTGAAAAGCAGATAAATTTCGACTCCATAGCTAAGCACACCACTCACTCCATAGCTCCCTTTAATATTAACTTATAATTTTCAAACTCTGCCAGAAAATAGAGTTTTATATACCAAAACATCGTACCAAAAGGAATTTTTGTACACTAATTAGGGGAGTCATAAAGGGCCAAAATAGAGTTTGTTAATTAACCGGAAGGAAGTTCTTTAAGCTATATATTCGTGAAACCATCGTGTGAGTCGTGGTGTGGTTGTTAACGCTATGGGAAAAGAAGTTTGTAGACTCAGTGGTCAGGGCATCGGTCCTGGTCACGGATTATTTTGTAATTTTTTTTTCTAATCACTTTATTTTATTTTTTTGAATTTATTTTGCGATGTATCAACGTGAATAAAGTGTTATATATGTAAAAATAATTATTTTTCTTCGGGAAAGAGGGAACATTAGCTAAAAAACGAATAAATATCGACTCCGGAGCTACGCATACGACTCACTCCGTAACTCCCTTTAATATTAACTTATAATTTTCAAATTCTGCCAGTAATTATAGTTTTGTATACCAAACAATGGTACCAAAGATAATTTTTATCGACTAATTAGGGAGCACAAAATGGGCCAAAATAGATTTTGTTAATTAAAAGGAAGAAAGTACTTTAAGCTACATATTCGTGGAAGCAACGTGTGAGTCGTGGTATGGTTGTTAACGCTATGGGAAAAGAAGTTTGTAGACTCAGTGTTTAGGGCATCGGTCCTGGTCACGGATTAATTTGTAATTTTTTTTTCTAATCACTTTATTTTATTTTTTAAAATTTATTTTGCGATGTATCAACGTGAATAAAGTGTTATATATGTAAAAATAATTATTTTTCTTCGGGAAAGAGGGAACATTAGCTAAAAAACGAATAAATATCGACTCCGGAGCTACGCATACGACTCACTCCGTAACTCCCTTTAATATTAACTTATAATTTTCAAATTCTGCCAGTAATTATAGTTTTGTATACCAAACAATCGTACCAAAGATAATTTTTATAGACTAATTAGGGAGCACAAAATGGGCCAAAATAGATTTTGTTAATTAAAAGGAAGAAAGTACTTTAAGCTATATATTCGTGGAAGCAACGTGTGAGTCGTGGTATGGTTGTTAGCGCCGTGATAAAGAAGTTTGTAGGCTCGGTGGTCAGGGGTTTGGTCCTGGTCTCGGATTAATTTTGAATTTCTTTTTCTAGCCACTTTAAATTATTTTTTAAAATTTATTTTTCGATATTTCAACGTGAATAAAGTGTTATATATATAAAAATAATTTTTTTTCCTTGGGAAAGAGCGATTAATAGCTGAAAAACAGATAAATTTCGACTCCAGAGCTACGCACACCACTCACTCCGTAACTCCCTTGAATTTTAACTTATAATTTTCAAACTCTGCCAGAAAATAGAGTTTTATATACCAAAACATAATACCAAAAGGAATTTTTATACACTAATTAGGGGAGTCATAAAGGGCCAAAATAGAGTATGTTAATTAAACGGAAGGAAGTTCTTTAAGCTATATATTCGTGAAACCATCGTGTGAGTCGTGGTGTGGTTGTTAACGCTATGGGAAAAGAAGTTTGTAGACTCGGTGGTCAGGGCTTCGGTCCAGGTCACGGATTAATTTGTAATTTTTTTTCTAATCGCTTTATTTTATTTTTTAAACTTTTTTTTTCGATATATCACCGTGAATAAAGTGTTATATATGTAAAAATAATTATTTTTCTTCGGAAAAGAGGGAACATTAGCTAAAAAACGAATAAATATCGACTCCGGAGCTACGCATACGACTCAATCCGTAACTCCCTTTAATATTAACTTATAATTTTCAAATTCTGCCAGTAATTATAGTTTTATATACCAAACAATCGAACCAAAGATAATTTTTATAGACTAATTAGGGAGCACAAAATGGGCCGAAATAGATTTTGTTAATTAAAAGGAAGAAAGTACTTTAAGCTATATATTCGTGGAAACAACGTGTGAGTCGTGGTATGGTTGTTAGCGCCATGATAAAGAAGTTTGTAGTCTCGGTGGTCAGTGGTTCGGGCCTTGTCACGGAGTAACTTTTAATTTTTTTTTCTAGCCACTTTATTTTATTTTTAAAATTAATTTTTCGATATTTCAACATGAATAAAGTGTAAAAATAATTATTTTTCTTCGGAAAAGAGGGAACATTAGCTAAAAAACGAATAAATATCGACTCCGGAGCTACGCATACGACTCAATCCGTAACTCCCTTTAATATTAACTTATAATTTTCAAATTCTGCCAGTAATTATAGTTTTATATACCAAACAATCGTACCAAAGATAATTTTTATAGACTAATTAGGGAGCACAAAATGGGCCGAAATAGATTTTGTTCATTAAAAGGAAGAAAGTACTTTAAGCTATATATTCGTGGAAACAACGTGTGAGTCGTGGTATGGTTGTTAGCGCCATGATAAAGAAGTTTGTAGTCTCGGTGGTCAGGGGTTCGGTCCTGGTCACGCATTAACTTTGAATTTTTTTTTCTAGCCACTTTATTTTATTTTTTAAAATTTATTTTTCGATATTTCAACGTGAATAAAGTGTTATATATATAAAAATAATTATTTTTCCTTGGGAAAGAGCGATTAATAGCTGAAAAACAGATAAATTTCGATTCCAGAGCTACGCACACCACTCGTCCCTTAACTCCCTTTAATATTAACGTATAATTTTCAAACTCTGCCAGAAAATAGAGTTTTATATACCAAAACATCGTACCAAAAGGAGTTTTTATACACTAATTAGGGGAGTCATAAAGGGCCAAAATAGAGTTTGATAATTAACCGGAAGGAAGTTCTTTAAGCTATATATTCGTGAAACCATCGTGTGAGTCGTAGTGTGGTTGTTAACGCTATGGGAAAAGAAGTTTGTAGACTCGGTGGTCAGGGCTTCGGTCCAGGTCTCGGATTAATTTTTAATTTTTTTTCTATTTACTTTATTTTATTTTTTAAAATTTATTTTTCGATATATCAACGTGAATAAAGTGTTATATGTGTAAGAATAATTATTTTTCTTCGCGAAAGAGGGAACATTAGCTAAAAAACGAATAAATATCGACTCCGGAGCTACGCACACGACTCACTCCGTAACTCCCTTTAATATTAACTTATAATTTTCAAACTCTGCCAGTAATTAAAGTTTTATATACCAAACAATCGTATTAAAGATAATTTTTATAGACTAATTAGGGAGCACATAATGGGCCAAAATAGATTTTGTTAATTAAAAGGAAGAAAGTACTTTAAGCTATATATTCGAGGAAGCAACGTGTGAGTCGTGGTATGGTTGTTAGCGCCATGTTAAAGAAGTTTGTAGTCTCGGTGGTGAAGGGTTCGGTCCTGGTCACGGAATAACTTTGAATTTTTTTTCTAGCCACTTTATTTTATTTCTTAAAATTTATTTTTAGATATTTCAACGTGAATAAAGTGTTATATATATAAAAATAATTATTTTTCTTCGGGAAAGAGCGATTAATAGCTGAAAAACAGATAAATTTCGACTCCAGAGCTACGCACACCACTCACTCCGTAACTCCCTTTAATATTAACTTATAATTTTCAAACTCCGCCAGAAAATAGAGTTTTATATACCAAAACATCGTACCAAAAGGAATTTTTATACACTAATTAGGGGAGTCATAAAGGGCCAAAATAGATTCTGTTAATTAAAAGGAAGGAAGTTCTTTACGCTATATATTCGTGGAAGCAACGCGTGAGCCGTGGTTAGGTTATTAGCGCCATGATAAAGAAGTGTGTAGTCTCGGTGTTCAGGGATTCGGTCCTGGTCACGGATTAATTTTTACTTTTTTTTCTAGCTACTTCGTTTTTTTTTTAAATTTATTTTTCGCTATTTCAACGTGAATAAAGTGTTATGTATGGAAAAATAACTATTTTTCTTCGGGAAAGAGGGAACATTAGCTAAAAAACGAATAAGTATTGACTCCGGAGCTACGCATACGACTCACTCCGTAACTCCCTTTAATATTAACTTATAATTTTCAAACTCTGCCAGTAATTAAAGTTTTATATACCAAAACATTGAACCAAAGGGAATTTTTATACACTAATTAGGGGAGTCATAAAGGGCCAAAATAGATTCTGTTAATTAAAAGGAAGGAAGTTCTTTAAGCTATATATTCGTGGAAGCAACGCGTGAGCCGTGGTGAGGTTGTTAGCGCCTTGATAAAGAAGTGTGTAGTCTCGGTGGTCAGGGGTTCGGTCCTGGTCACGGATTAATTTTTAATTTTTTTTTTCTAGCTACTTCATTTTTTTTTTAAATTTATTTTTCGATATTTCAACGTGAATAAAGTGTTATATATGGAAAAATAATTATTTTTCTTCGGGAAAGAGGGAACATTAGCTAAAAAACGAATAAATATTGACTCCGGAGCTACGCATACGACTCACTCCGTAATTCCCTTTAATATTAACTTATAATTTTCAAACTCTGCCAGTAATTAAAGTTTTATATCCCAAACAATTGTACCAAAGATAATTTTTATAGACTAATTAGGGAGCACATAATGGGCCAAAATAGATTTTGTTAATTAAAAGGAAGAAAGTACTTTAAGCTATATATTCGAGGAAGCAACGTGTGAGTCGTGGTATGGTTGTTAGTGCTATGATAAAGAAGTTTGTAGTCTCGTTGGTTAGAGGTTCGGTCCTGGGCAGGGATTAACTTTGATTTTTTTTTCTAGCCACTTTATTTTATTTTTTATAATTTATTTTTCGATATTTCAACGTGAATAAAGTGTTATATATATAAAAATAATTATTTTTCTTAGGGAAAGAGGGATTAATAGCTGAAAAACGGAAAAGTTCTTTAAATGGATATTGGATGGTAAGAAGAAAAATATCCAAACCAGTCAGATTGTTGAAAAAATTGTATTGTTTCTTTTTATAATGGCCTTTCAATTCCTCTTTTTTTCTGTGTCATAGTTTCCCGACAGGGGGGGAGGGGATTATCGCAGTAGACGGTGCAGCACTTCTGGGGGGACCTAACAAGATTGTGGTTGATTAAGAGATGTTATTGATTTTCGGAAAATTTTGAAGATCGATCTATTTTTTATCTTAATTAAATATACTATTTTTCAAATTTAGAAATTTGTTACTAGAAAACTATGAAGTATGCTAATATTTGTTTGTTTTTAACACTTTTTTGTAAATAATTCTTGATGGTATTGGTAAGATAGTTTATTTGTATAATTTATGTGTTTTTTTCTCTTTTTGTGTGATAATTCAAAGGGTTGTTCTCAAATATACTTTACCTCACATTTTTTGTTAACTCATAAAGTATATTTGATTAGATTTTTAAAAATATTTCGCTCATAGTAGTACTAAAAAAAAATATCAGGCGGTGGATTGTAGGTCTATCTAATAACATTTTTATTATATTGCCGGCATTGAGCAGTAGACGCAATTCTGAGTTTACGACTATCTGTGTTCAAATACGTAGCCTTGTAATTTTGAATCCTGCCCGGAAGACAAGAGAACTCATAGACCAAGCATTGGGACAAACTAGCTTTCGCGGAGGTCTTTTCGATGAAACTAATTCGCACTTGCGTTATAGTGAGAGGAAAACCACGAAAACATCTCACCGTTAGCCCGTATGCTAAGGTACACTAACCCTTGATCCATCTAACACTGAGGATATCCTACGAGTGCACTGTGTTCGGTGTGAGTCGGGACCGGAATTCGAATCAACCAGCACCTCTGGGTTTCCAAACTAGGGCATCTCATTGAGAGGTGAACGCTCTATCCACCGTAGCTCTGATAAAATTTGTCGAAAAAAATTTTCAATAAAATATAAGAAAAATATTTAATTAAGTATTTAATTTAAATTTCAAAATGATTCCGCTGAATTTATCCGATGTTAAGCATCACTGGCGGCTGTCAGTGTGCGAGTGGGTAACCACTTTGATCAGCCTGCGTAGAGACCGAGGATGCGCGGTATTGGTCCTCGTTAAACTGTGCTACCGTAAAGTGCTCGACTTCGCACGCAGGTCGTCGGGCTACCGAAGCGGGGGTGCCATCTCCTCCACAGAGGATCAAAATTGTGATGGCATGTCTTCGGATCATCCTCCGAGATGTTTCTCAGACCGTCGCCAATAGCCCATTGTGCAGCTCTAGTGCGACGTAAATTAACAACAACAACATGTATATACGTGCGTAGATATGTATCGAAATATCGTAGAACAACTGATAAGAGAAGGAGAGTGAAGGAGGATGGTCAAGCATGCCCTTATCTTAGCGCGTCGAGAGTCATAGGAGAAGGAAGTACGTTAGCTTTTGTCTTGATTTTCAAATAGATTAAAAACTTTCACGCTTGGAAATTGTATGGAACTGAAAACTACATTGAACATAATTCCAAAAAAAAGCGTCATGGAAATTTAAAAAAATACTTGTGGTAAATGAATAAGAAAAAATGTTAAGAAAGGAGGAAATATCGTAGTACAGTCCAATACAACTGAGAAGAGGGATAAAGGGGATGGATTGAAACATGTGGAATCGAAAGGTTTTCTTCCTAAATTACGTTTTCGACTGTTGTGATTGTAAATTCAAAACAAGTGTTGTTCGACTTCGGTAATCTACTGAGATAAATGCCATCCTTAACTTTTAGTGAGGAACACATAACTGGAGCAGAAATAAACAGGCGATAGCTTCAAAACAGTATTTTCCTCTTTGCAGCAATTTCAGATGTGTTGTTATTAGCCAATGAGGTGTTTCTGGTTATTTAAATTTTACTACTTTTAAAAATAATATTAGAAGATTTTTATGATGTCAACTCCAACAGAGGATGAAAACACTATAGATTTTAGTTTATTTGATCTAGTCAATAAAGATTTAAAGTAAGGCGTGCTTTTAATTATTTTTTAAATTGCTTGACAGTAATTCAATTATTGATCTGTGCTGAAAAATTTTTATAATGAAAATTGGGGTGATTTCGTAATTAGTATCTTCATAATAATTTCGTCCTAAAGTTCTTTGTTGCCCTTCTAATCTTGAATAAGAGTAATAGAATTTCCGTAAACATTGGTGATTCTAAGTATATTGAAGCATTCTTTCCAAAAAAAATATGTAAATAATTATTGTGGTTCCTGATCAGGGTGCCGCAGAAAAATCTGAGAATGTTATCAATCTGGAAAACCTGATAATCTTATCAAAATACTTCCAAGAAAGGAGAAGGGTGATATTTTGTGCTATGTACATTACAGCATAAAGCACAAATTAACGAACTTAAATTGTCATACTATAGTTTCAACTCAATTAACAAGAACCTTAGGATGGTTCTTTTAAGAATCAGAATTTTGTAACATAAAAATATTATAATTTTAAGGCTTAATTGAAGTAATTTTTTTATGCACTTTTAATAAATTTTCCTTTCAATGTTAAAAGGTGCATGATTATGGTACAATGTTAAAAGGTACAATTTTTTAAATTTAATATTTTTTCTAGAAAGATTGTTGTAATGATATCTCTGCAGAAATGGTTTTATTTTATAACCGTGGTTGAACAGCCAGAGCTCATTCTAGGTAGGAAAAAGGGCATTATTACTTTAAAAAAGGCAATAATTTCTTTCTATGGGCTTTACACATTCTATTAATAAACATTGTCAATTAGTAAATGAAAAATGTTTTTATAAACTTTACTAACAGTAGCAAAGCAATCATATTAATTACTAATTTTTATTACAAAATTAACATATATATTGAGCTAGTTAGCTTACTAATTTATTTAAAATGCATGCATATGTTAATAAAATAATAAATGCATGTTTTTAAGTGTCTGTAGTTATGATTTATAAATTAAAATCATTAATAATAATTATTATTTAATGATAGTGGAAGTAACTGCAAACTTTCAAAGACTAGTGCAACAAGGGGGTGTGATGGCTATTTTTCCTTTCCCATATAAATCTATGTATTGAGAGCAACGACAAACTAAATAAAAAGAGTTGAAAATAACAAAAGTTTAAGAAATCCATTGTAGAGTTTGGGGAAAAAATAAAGGGTTGAGGAAAGCATGGGCAAAAAGGGTATGGAGTCTATTACATCAGGGCACTAATTTACTTCAAAAGCAACAGGGTGGATTCTTTTGACTAAAAGAGCAGCAGGGTGCTGTGCCCTGTTTACCCTGCCTAGAATGAGCTCTGTGAACAGCTGCCTAATTTTTGAGTTTACGACTACTAACGTTCAACTACGTAGCTTTGTAATTTTGAACCCAATCCATAAGACAAGAAAATGCCTGGATTAAGTATTGGTAGAAATTTGCATTTCTGAAAGACTTTTTATGGAACTCATCATTTTGCGGTTTTACACAGTTAGCCTCACTACAAGCAGACTTTAACCCATAATCCGTCTACCACTGAGAATATTTTATGTCTGCACAGTGGCCGGTGCAAGTCGGATGCGTAATTCATTTTGATTAGCCATGGCTCGCTTTAGAAGACAAACGCTCTATCCTCTGAGCCATCACGGCTCTGCACCTCTACAATTAACCAAAACAGAAAATAATATGCCTTCTCTAAATCAGTTCTGTCTTCTCTTGCATGAATTGTTTACCCTTTAGTTTTTAAAACCAAGTAGTAGCTCATGAAAAAAAAAAGTCAGAATTCTACAATTTTATCTATAAAACTAGTAGCCTATTCCATGTAATAGGCTCGAGCAGATACTGATCTGGAAATATCTCACTTTATTGGAAGAAAAAAAAAATAGATTAACGTTATGAAATATTTTGACCCCAGGTAATTCAGAATCACTCTGTTTCTGGGGCAAATAATGATCATCTAAGTCAATGACTCCCAAAGTGGTCTATATCGATCCCCAGGGATCGATGGTAACCTACAAGAAGTTCATGTCAAGTGGGGAAAAAATTGAGGGTCCTTGAAATGGGGATCAATGATAGTGGATCTCATATTAGCAGGTTGTGACTTTTAATTTTGGCATTGCATGAATGGACTAATCAACATACACTGGTAGTGCATAATTACTTACATTATACTACCTTATAATATGAAGATATATATCTATCTACATATTTTATAAAAGTAGCTATGAACCAAGAATTTTATTGAAATTTAAGTTATTAGGATTATTTTTCGATATACGAAACTGAATTATTATAAACTAGCATTTGCCTGCAGCTCCGCCCGTGTACGCTTTTATTTTCTCTGCGTGTAAGGTTCTATTTTGTAACAAAAAGTATTTTTCCGCTGTAAGTTGTAGCCTCACAAGATGTGTCAACTCTTTAGCTAGCTAGACCTCCAATTTTATCGGCGCTCAAGATGCAGAAAATTTGTTGCTCAGTTTTTACGAGGAAACTTAATAAGCAAATCGACAGTACACTTCTATGGTTTTGTATACAAACTTATTTCCCCAATTATAATATTAGTAACGGAGTACAGGTTTTATAGTGCACTATTTTATTCCATTGACATATTAATAAAATTAGTTTGAATTTAATTAATAAATGTATAAAATTTACATGTGTTTTTTCTTAAGTTTTTCACACTACACTTCATTACAGTTAGAAATTTAAATCTTTCACAGTGAATAGCACTATACCAGCTGTCAGAAATACATTTGAAATTGATGAATTTACAAAAAATCAATATCAGGTAAGCAGGGGGTCTGCCCAAAACCGAAAAACATGGCAAGGGGTCTACGGGACAAGAAAGTTCAGGAACCACTGATCTAAGTTTTATTTTTAAAAAAAAATTATTATAATTTTTTTTTTTTTTAAAATTTGGGACTTGGACAAGAAACCTTGTACACTTTACTAAATTACAACAACATTTAGTAATTTAGTAATTACAACAACATAATAATTTTTTGTTTAATCCAACAAAATAAGTATCTTTAAAACTACTATCTGTATTTTCCACTTTGAAGATGGGTTTCTAAAAGTGCACATTTCCATAAAGAAAGCAGTTTTCATGCCTGAATTTATTTTTCTTAAAAGTTTAAAATTGCTGCTACTTGAAAATCTATATAATGCTGTTTTATTTTTTCATTGCACTTTCTGAACATGATAATTCATCTGAAACCATTGTTACTCATAATTTTTATTTTATGTTTAGAAAATTCTTTTTGGAAGAAAAAGTGAAAAATGAGAAAGTGGTGGTGATATCAGTATTCGGCAAGACTTCCCTGAATTCATCTCAATTTAAAGAGCATCTGATTGCTGAGGCTTTGAATAAACATATTTTTGAGGTTAATATTAAGTCATTTTAAAATTAAGTGTAACATTTATTCATTTTCAAAATTATTTCCTTTAGGGATGTAACAAATATTCGGCCACTTTTCGGTGTTCGGCCCTTTTGCCGAATATTCGGCCTAGCCGAATACTGCAGTTATTCGGCCGAATAATGAATTATATGCTATTATTAATTATTTAGATTTGTGAATGCCTTATTGTTCGCATCAAGATATTTGAAATATTACAAAAAATACATCAAGTTGTTAAATTTTTTTAAAATATAGAAAGTTTAAAAAAGCAAATTTGTTAATATTTATTTCTTTTTAATTTAAAATTTGAAAATTATTTAATTATAAAATTAAAATTTCAAAAGTGAAACTTTTTAAAAAGTTCTTAATTTTCTGAGTTTTAATAATTTTACTGACAAAAAAGAAAGTTAAGAGTACATTTAACAGTAGTAAGTAATGAGTTATCTTAAATAAAGTAGCATATAAATTACAAGTATAACTGTAACTAAAATATGCTATTATTAATTATTTAGATTTATAAAAGCCATATTGCCTTGTTATTGGCATCAAGATATTTAAATTATTGCAAAAAATAAATCAAGTTGTTAAAATTTTTTTAAATAAAAAAGCAATTTTGTTAATATTTATTTCATTTTTAATTTAAAATTTGAAAATTACTTTAATTACAATCAAAAGAGAAATTTTTTTTAAAAAGTAAGTATTTGGCCGAATATTCGGCCCCATCACTATTCGTTACATCACTAATTTCCTTTAAGAAAATCTTAAGTAGCTTTTGATGTTATAGAAATTTACTATTAGTGTCATTTAAGTAATTATAACTCTAAAGTGAACAGTAATTACTTTAAATTTACTAATCTCAGTTTAATATTTCATTGTACTTATAGTTTAAAGTTCTTTTGTTTACTCATTAATCAGTTTGTGATATCTAATCTGATTAATATGCTGTGTTATGATAAAATCTTTTTTAATGTGTAATTTATTAAGAATAGTACTTAAATGTTTTTTTTTTTTTTATTCTTTAGAATGAAGAAGCTTGTCAGTCTACTTCTGTAAGAAAATGTTTATTAATTTATACTAGTTGGGCAATCCACTGTGTAATGTATATAGTAATTTTATTTGTAATTTTAAAAATGCAAAGAATATCATTGGAGGGAGATAGTCAATGTCTTCCTGTGGCAGAATTTCTTTAGGTTTTCTGCGACAAAAACTCTCTAGCGCTAATATCTTTCTGCAAGATACTTTCAATAATAACAAAGATGTAGGTTACAAATGGATAACAAAAATGCTGTGCTTACAAAAAAAAAAAAACAATGTCTTTTTTTTAATTGATTTATGTAATATTTTTTTATTCTGATATTATAGGCGATATACTTGAATTTTGTTGGGTGGAGAAGCGTACTAATTATTTCCTTTATCGCATTTTGAAAATCATCATCCATCACATTAAAAAATAATTAAATACCATGAAATCTGTTGCAGTAATTAACAAAATCAGATCAACGACGAAATTACGCGAATTGGACTTTTTAAGGGTTACTCAAATGCATCCTTTCAAGATTTGATTCTATTCTATTTTTATATTAAAAGCAGTAATTCTATAAGAGACAAAAACAAACGTGCAGATTTGAATACATATTTTTCTAGGAAAGTATGGAAGATAAATTCCAAAAGAGTGTACAAGATTTACGTAAAAGTTACCTTCAATACTTAATTTTAATAACGATTAAATTAGTAAGTTTTAGAATATTAAAAAAATTACATTTCATTTATTAAAAATATTAAATTTAATAATGATTATTGATGATCAGTTCATTATGGATATTTAAAATATTATAAGGAATATATAATTAATAAAAAATAACCTATAAATATTTTTTTAAGGCGAACAATACTTTAATAATTTGTCCCGCAGTGGACTGATCATTAAGACACGGTTCCCAGCAGATCACCGAAGTCAAGCATCACTGGTTGCGGTCAGTGTGCAGGTGGGTGACCTCTTGGATAGTCTGCGTAGGGACATAAGGTCCGCGGTATTGGTTCTCGTTAAACTGCTCTACCGTAAAGTGCTCGACTTTGTGTGCAGGTCCTCAGGCTACTAAAGCGGGGGTACCACCCCCTCTGCAGAGGATCAAAATTGTGATGGCATGTCTTCGGATCATTCTCAGGGATGTTTCCCAGACTGTCGCCAATAGCCCATTGTGCAGCTCTAGTGCGTAATCATAGTAAATTAACTACAACAACAATCATTACTCTCTGACTGCATTGCAGTTACACTAAACTTGCTATGAAAAAACACTTAAAATGATGCCTATAACTTGAAATGTAAAACTTAAAAATTTTGCAGCCTACATATTTTTATAATGCAAAAAAGCATTTGTATATGTTTCAAATGTAAAAAAAAATAATGACTATGTTTAAAATGGGGTTGCCATTCTACAGGGAGAAGAGGAAAATCCCGGAAAATGCAGAGAATTTAAAATTCACCAAAATTAACCAGGCGAAATGAAAGAAATTTTGAGCTTTTCTTTACAAACTCGGAATTCAATTTTTATTTTCTTCTTTTTTTAAAAAAAGTTTACCACTCAAAGAGCAATCTGCGGGATATTTAGGGAAGATATTTCAGCTATACTAAATTATTTCATTTACTATGGCATTATTTAAATTTGTTCAGCTGTTCCTTTTTTTCCCTCAAAATTTTAATTAAGACTAGCATAGTTAGTCCAAATTAGCTACACACAAAAACAATGATTTTGTTTCCTCATAATATATTGTGTGTAATATGTACAAGGAGAACACAGTTAATTTTTTTTCTCCAAATTTGAGTGGCAACCCTACATTAACATTGATTGAGCATCATTATCGTCAGTTAAAGTATGGCAATGCTTATTTTTTGTTGAAAAATCTGGCTATGCACCCTATTTCATCCAAAAGCTGATGCTTACCATAAAAAATTCAGCCTAATCTTAAAATAAGCACAGGGCTCATTTTGTGTAATTATTGTGTTATAAAACCTTTGTTTAAAGTGAGAGAAACACGTTAAATAAATTAAGTTTTGACTGCATATTTAAAAAATAAATTTATTCACACATTATTTCAACTATTAGTATTTTATTTTTTGTCTTTTTTGTGTAATACTTTGTCTATTATAACATTTATAATCTATATCTTTTTTACTATTTTCTATTACAGCATTGCCACTCCGCAGGGAAAATACAGGGAATTTAAAAATCACCTATAATAACAGAGAAAATGCAATAAATTTTAAATTTTTCTTTACTAACTGGGAATTTTATTTCTTATTTTTGTCCTTTGAAATATTTAGACCTCTCAAAAAACAATCTATGGAGTATTTAAAGATAATAATTCAGCTATTATTTCATTTATTATACCATTAAGTATGTTCAGCTGTTCCTTCTTTTTCCTCAAAGTTATACCAGCAATTTAAACTAGTATAGTTAGCCCAAAATAGCTCACAGAAGAGAACAATAATTGTGTTTCTTCTTAATATATTGCGTATAACACAAGCCAAGAATCTTTTTTCCTTCCAAATTTAAGTGGCAACCCTGTTTAAAAAAATTTTAAATTAAGTTTGTCAATTTGTTTCAATAATGCTCTCAATAATTATTTGAAATGCATATTTTTATTAATATAAATTTACAGTAATTCATAACCATCATGATACTGATCTTTTACTTTCAAGAGGAGTTGTGAAGTAAAAGGATATTACGATCCTTCTGTCAGCGCCATATTTCTTCAAGCAACTGGCATATCTGATACAAGTGTTTTAGTTCGTAAATGTAAAGAGTTAGGAACAGAGTTGGAAACAAAGGTAAAAATCAAAATTTGTGTTTTAATTTACTTCACTTGTTTTATTTTCACTCACTAGGTTTATTGCTAACTAAGCATATATTTTAATTACTTTTCAGGTTTTTTTTCTCCAACCCTTTTAAATATTGACTAAGTTGTTCTCAGTGATAAATTGTCAGGATTTGCTGTCATCGATTGCACAGCTCTAGTGTGACCTTAATAATCAACCTTAATTATGATAGATTTAGTAGAAATATTTCGTCTAATATTAATACCAAGGCAGTAAGAGAATTAAAAAAAGATAACTTATCAACATTTTTATTTATAATGGCACCTATATTAATATTATATTGGGTTAATGCTTAAGTTCCCGTGTTTGTTTTTTTAAAAAAAGTTTATAACTTTATTTTTTTACATAAAATAACAGCAATTTAATCAATACGGTACTCTTCGTTGTTGTTTGCGTCTTCCTCTCAACATTCAACTAGTTTTTCGATGCCTCTTTGACAGAAATCACCCGTAAGCGTCTTAAAAAAGTCGTCCAACCAAACCCATAATTCGATGTCAGTATTGAATGAAATGCCACATGAAGCATTTGAGCAGCTCTGTGCTTGCTCTCTCTAGCAGCTTCTGTGGCTTTGGCACCGCAATTAAGCGCAAAATGAAGGTGGTGTCGGAAATGCTCATTTTTGTCAACTTGACACTCCATTGCTTTAAAATGTAACAAAAATAAACTCAACAAAAAAGCGAAATACACTATTTTATAGAGTGAAAAATTCTCTTTCGAATAACACAAAAGATTATGCCAAAACATTTCCTTTTCAGCGCAAATTTTTTAAATTAAACAAAGTGCGGTAACTTGTGCATCAACCCAATAAAACATGTATATTAATTATCATAAATTTGCTCTTATTCCCTTTTCAACGGTTCAATATCCAGGGGTGAGCTCAGGCTTTCTCCAGACATTCCTACTTTTCACAACTTATTAGACTCTTGAGTCATGATGGCTCAGGGGATAGAACGTTACCTTCTAATGAAGTGAACCAATTATTAATATTTTTTTGTCATACTAATTTGCTCACTCTGTAATTTTATATTTTCCACTTGCTTCTCTTTTCTATCAGTATAAATAGTGTGGCTTTATTAAATTTTACAATATGAGTTAATTAAGCCGGGATAGCATGGTTAGTAGTCCAAGAGTTCTTAGATTTGATCCCCCCGGCCAAAGACTCCCCATGTAGTTAATGATGACTGATGCGCGTTAAATCTGTCGAGTCGCAAAATCTTTCATGTTCTCATAACAAATCAATACCTCTGGGGGTACTGATCCAGGAGTTTCCTTGTCTTCTGGATTGATTCAAAATTTACAAGGCTACATAGTTGAGCATTAGTTGTCGTAAACCCAAAACTGGGTCAGCTGTTCAACGACGGATCTAAAATATTAATTAATTCGTAGCTTGATTTTTCCAGTACAACTTTTAAAAAAGTAATAGAAACATACCTTAATCTCTTTAAGTAGTTGACATTTTAATGTTTAAACAAAATAAGTTTTTTCTTTCATGTATCAATAAATAAATAATTAAGTTTATATTTTTAGAGCTTCTTAGAAGTATGGAGTGATTTGCATTTGGATTTTGCTAAAATATTACTTACTCTGTTCTGTGTTTCTCATATAATCATTGTAAGTATAAAAAAAATTTTTTTTTTTGCTTCTTTATCGTCTGTTTAATAAAAAAAATAATTTGCGTGTCTGTCCAACTGTGTATCAATCCTATAACTAAAAAATCATTTGTGTTGGAGTTTTGGAATTTTTAAAGTAGGTGTAAAGAGGAACTCCCTCGAGCCTAAAAGTTTTCCTACAAGGTCAATCAGTTTGTTTGGGAAGGTCATTTAAAAAGTGAATTTTTCATATTGTTTCAACATTAGACATTGCTACAAATTAATCTGTATACAATTCTTTTTCAAACATTAAGAGATAACATCTCTGATGTTTGCTTGCGTATAGCTCTGTTTGATCAAGAGCCACATTTATTGCATACACTTAGTTCATTATTTTTACTCATTATGTAAAATAAGCTTAAGGATCAATAGCAGGTAAAGATTTTGTCACCGTTTTAGTATTTCTTCTTAAATTATCTGAAACCACATGTTTATTTTGTTTAATTAGGCTTTTGAAAAATGGTTCTATAAAATTGAATAGTTTAAAATTAATAGTAGTTGAAATAAAAATATCATGTTAAATATTAAAAATCAGAATAATTGTGAAAATTGTTTGATTTTAGTGTACTATGAATAACATGAGTTAGAACTAGATGATGCTTAAATTTTAGCTTGATGGGATAAACTTATGAAATCATGTTTTGCATAATGTAATATAATATAATAATTTGCTTAATCTTACAGAACTGAAGATAATAAAAAATAAATAAAAATTGTGCAATTATTTTAGCTTTATTAAATGTGTCAATGTATGCCTTTCAGCTTGAAACAATATTTTTATATACCAATTAATTAATTACTTACTTTCTTTTTTATTTTCTACAGGCAATAAGTAAAATCTAAAAAAAAGTAGCATCTAATTAACCAATGTTCTTTTTTTTATTTAAACTATTTTATTCCTTTCAACATATACTTAGTTTATGTACTGATTTTTTTTTTAATTGAAGAACTTAATCTTTTTCTCAAATCTCTTTTTCAGATAACACATCCAAAAGCAGGTTTTGATGTTAGCTACATCCAGCTTTTCAGAGCTCTAGACACAATTAGGTATTCTTATATCATTTCTTTTTTTGATATGCAGTACTTATATGCTTAAATCTGGTTATGGCTGCTCAAGAATCTAATAAAATAAAAAGATGATTAATCGTATTCAACAATCTATAAATATTTAATCTACGAGGTTGGCCCTATTTTAATACCGCTATCTCCACGGAAAGTAAAGGACAGTTTTTAAATGGAGAGTGGTTCATGTGGGATTTTGATAAGGAGATTATTTTAATCACTTGCGTGATATTTTTTACTTTAGTTAAAGACATAAAAATGATGGACATAAAATTTCTGACATAATATAAAGCCCTCTGATGAATAGACAGGCATATCCTCTGGAACTTGTAATTCTCTAGCTGGAAAAAAAAAAAGCTCACATAAAAATTCATGTCAAAAGTATTAAACCAAATATATATATATTTTTTGTATTTATAACAGGAAAAAATGAAAATAATTTTAAGTATCAAATTAAATTGCTGCTTTTCCTTGATGTAAGTGTTGGATCAGTTTTAATTAAAAACATTAATGTTAAATATAGCTCTGTTTGATTACTCTGTATTATTGTTTTGCCAATCAATTGATGAGGTTCTTATAAATGTACAAAGAAACAGACTACCCTAAGTAACTTTTGATCTAATGATCAGATCTTCATATTCTAGGGCTCAATTTTAATGGTTCAAAGGTTTGATCTCAAATATGCTAAATAATTAGTGCAGATAATATTATTTTAACATACAAAATCAGACACAAAAACATGCTTTCTCTGAATAAACATAGCTTTTTTCCAAGGGATTCATATTTCTGTACTCCGTAATGTTAATTTTACGTTTTGCATATTTCACCATAGCTCAATATAATTCCATGCAATATATAACTTTTAGTAAGTATTTATTATTTTATTTAAAAGTGGAAAATATTTTAAATTGTAAGCTATACAATTTTTTACATATTTTTAAAGATTATAATTTTAAGTGAAAAAATACAAAATTTGTGACAAATCGATTGAATAGTTCCTGAGAGATCGAATTTTGAAAAAGTTGTATGTTTTGAATTTGATTTATCAGTAACTATTCAACTGAATTAGCTCAAATTTTGTATTCAGATAAAAAGCCAGGCTCTTGATAAAAATTTTCATATATTTTCTTACTACCTTCAAATCAAACATATAGTTCAAAATTATATTATTCGATTATATATGTCTGAATTTTTTAATACAGTTTAACCTGTTTATCTCGAATCTCACGGGAAAGGCAAAAAAATTTGAGATAAAGAGGTTTCAAGTTATACAGGTACTTTAAAAATATTTAATTTAATTAAGAAATTCTATTAAAAGTGCTTTAATTGTTTTTAGTAGAAAAATATAGGCATTTCTTCAAATTACGTATGCCACATATATTTACATAACATCTATTTACATAATATTTTTTTAACATACATTTAACACTGAAAGTAATTTTTAAAAGATATTTGATGTATAACTTTATTTGTTTCGATTATTCTTTTAAAGGTTAGAAAGAGCGCAAAGCCCAAATAGATAACATTTTCCTGGGATTCAAGAATATTTTAATAGAATTCTACAGCTTTTTTCTACCTCTGTTGCATTCACTTTTGGTTCATCAATATGATCTTCAGCTTCTTCCTCATCATCTGATATTCCTTTGACATTATCTATGATTTCTGCAACTGTCAATGTTCCGCATATTGCCAGGCAGTTGTTCACTTGTAAAATTCTTCAAAATTAATGTCAACATTAAATCCAGATTTTATTACATTCCATTCTGGCAAATCTGGCACTGTATTTTCAGCGTCAGCAGTTTCTTCTTCTTTACTAATGCCTTCAACCTCTTGTTCATCATCTGCACAGCAATTCTTAAAACCATTTTGGATAAATTTTAGAGACACATTTCTCCAGGCAAAACAGTAATTCTGATAGCATCCAACACATTTAATTTTGGAAGAGAACTTTTTTCATTGATGGCATCTACAAGTTTGCATACCAACTGTTTTCTACAGTTAACTTTAAAATTCCTAATTATCCTTTGATCCATTGGTTGCAATTTTGAGGTGAAAATGAATTCTTAGCTTTCATATCTATGTTGAAAAGCTCACCCCTGGTGGTCTGGTCACTACTCATTAACCCCTCACTTAATGCCAGAATCATTGTATTCTTTTCTAGTTAAAGAAAGCGCAGGGATAGTGATTGAAATTCCAAGAAACACCCCCAACCAGTTCATCCCTACTTCCTGTGGGTTCACAAAATGCATCTCTGTAGCAAGTTCTACTGATAACGAAAGTTTTGACACTAGTACTGTATTATTAGAAATTCGAGAAACGGAGGATTTGAAGGGGAAATAATTCGACATAAACATGGAAAATACATTGATTTTAGACAGTAAATGTAGGGAATTTTAGAAATATCGAGATATAGAGGTTTTCAAGATAAAGAGGTTCGAGATAAACAGGTTCAACTGTATAAGTAATTTAATAGTTATGATGCTGTTATAGGCCTTACATATTTCCTAGCTTTTAAAATTTCTTTAATTTTATGGTTTAATTTTTTTTAATCATTCTTAATTCTCTTATAATTAAAATAAATCAATTATTTAATTTTTATCTCATTTTATTAAAAGCAACTTTAAATATTCTTATTATTTTCTTAACAATCAATGTGCAGCCTGCCTTTTAATTTAATACGAATGTATAACTCATTAATAGAGTGTTAAGTTAAATATTCTATGTTAAGTACAAAAGAAATTTTTACTATTACCAATTCTTCTATAATAATAGTCAGGATTTTGAATCAAATGTCATGATTCAAAAATAGATCATCTCAAATAATGTATCTTATATTTACCTAAATTTTGGTTTATAATTTTTTAAGAATTTTAACCTTTGCTTTGCAAATTAAATATTATCTTGAGCTTGTATTATCCCACTGGCAGTTTAGCAAATGAGTAAAATTGGGAGGAATGTTTTTCTCCTATATAGTAACATGTAAAAACCAGTTTTGCTATGCGGAGAAGACTGCACATTAAAATGCGACTTTTTACGTGCAGAACCGTCAGTGGGTTAAAAGTCTAAGTGGGTTTATACTTTTTAAAACTGAGCTTTAGCACATCTGTTCTGGGCATGTTTTTGACAGACATAGTCAGCTCAAATTTAATGCCATTGAGTACATTCCCACCTGCCACTGTTAAGATCCTTCTATCAAAATTTAAAAAATATATTTTTACTTTTATTGCAGTCTTCAATTTAAGAAAAAATTCTATTTGAAAATAAAATGTGTTTATTTTTATGACACATGACATTCATTTATTTCGTGTGAAAGAAATACCTATCGTTTCTTATCTGAATTTGTTCTGAAGGTTTATTTTTCATCTCATGTATGAATATTTTGTCATTGTTTAGTGGTTGTTATTTTTACTATCTTAAGATATTGTATTTCATGTGTGTAAGTTTTTTTTTCTTCTTCTTTCAGATTGAAAGCATTGCCCTGGTTTAAAGAAGTTCTATCCGATTTGGAACTTTCTGCAGAATGGATACAGAATGGAAGACCATGCTCTCCCCGTGTTCTGTTTGTGTTCGAATCTTCTCCTTTGTACACTCCACCCGACAATTTGACTTCAGGCGAATTTTCAACAAGACCAAAACCAAAAGTATGTTGTTAAAAAATTACTGGCATCCAGCTTGCACTGGCCACAGTACTGACGTGAAATATCCTCACTGGTAGACGGATCATGGGTTAGAGTCCCCTTTCCGTCAGGCTAACTAGGGGAGGTTCTTGTATTCTTCTTCTCAATGTAACGCAAATGTGGGTTAGTTCCAGCAAAATGTCCCCCACAAAGGCAAATTTATCCCTGTACTTGATCCAGGAGTTCCCTTGTCTTCTGGATAGGGTTTAAAATTACAATGCTACAAAGTTGAACAATGCTAGTCATAAACCCAAATTTGGTTTTTCTGTTCAAGGACGGTTATAAAATAAAAAATAACTAAGAAGTATGGTTTTGCATTTATTTTCAATTTAAGAACTTTATTTATTTGAAGGACAGATATTTTTTGGAATTTTTTCGCGAAATTAAAATCAAGATTCTGACTGAAGGATCCAATTTATCATTATTTTAGATTATCATAATTATAAGTAGATTCTTACAATTTCATAGAAAAGGGAATTTTTATAAAAATTTTGGTTTAAGCCCAGATAATTAATAGTATTTAATTTCGTTTACTTAATTTATATTTGCTTGTTGTTCATTTATGCTATATTTATGTTGTCTCCCAGTAGATTAGCCAATTCTCGTTTGAAGTTTTATGTCTTATGTAGTCATGTACAAATATTATTTTTTTAAATTCCTATAGAAACAATCCCCTCTCAAAAAACTTGAGCACTCATTGGAGGATGAAATTTATAGAATATTGAGAAAAAGCAGAGTTATAACTAATGTCAGGTATTTAATTTCTATCAATATTTTCTTTGAAATCTACAGTGAACTTTTTGGTTCAGTCCACACGTTATGTTAAGTTTGTAATTTAAATTACTGAAAGTGCAAATTGATCAGAATCCTTTTTTTTTAAATACATTATATGCATATTTTATTATTTTTTTGTCACTTTCTTTATTAAACTTTTACAACGTTAAATTTGATTTTAATACACTTATCTTAAAGTTAACAAAAAATAAATAAATAAAAAGTTAAAAAAGAAATTAATTATAGCAACAAATCAATATATTTCCATTTCAATAATAATTACACTAAAAGTAATCGAAAAACTAAAATGATAATTGCACTAATTGTAAAAAATTAAATAAGTCTATTTCAAGATTCTTTGCAAACGAAGTATAGAATAAAGTGAAAATTTGTTTTTTCTGCTGAAAATTATAATTTCTACATTAATATATTAATATTTTCTTATTAATATTTATATATTAAATATATAAATAAAATCTTAATCTGAAATTAAATATTATTTATTAGACTATATCTGTATTTTAAATTAATATTTTAAATATTCTTTAAATACTATATAGCAAATAATTAGTCATGCATTGCCATAGATTATATACATATAGAATATTTATCATATCAGGTTTTATATTATTATATTGTAATAATTAGACCAAATTATTAGACGCACTGTAGTTTTTCAAAAATTACATGTTTTGCAAGAGTTTGCTTGCAATATTCTTATATTTAAACATACATGTAATGGGCTTTTACTCAGGTGATTTTTTAATATACTTCCTATTTGTATTTATTTTTAACGTATTGCATTACAATGATAACCCATTGATACACTAATGTAAACAAGTGCAAACCGGTTTCAGTTGCGTAAAAGCAATAAAGCTGTATAGTATCACCTGATAATTAAGATTTTACTTAGAATCTTATAATGTGTCTAATAATTTGGCTTAGGGACTGTATATATACACGCATATATTTATTACATAAATGTTAATTTTGCAGTGGAAACTCTCTGTTTGCGGTTCCTGCTAATCAAGAGTTTGTCTACATATTCTCCACAAAGCGATATCTCTCAGATTTTATTGGATTCTTTTTGTCTCAAATAAGGTTCCACTGTCAAATGGCTAAAGACTTGGGTATGACTTTCATTTAATTTCGCTTATTAAACTTCTTTTTTTACAGAACAAATGTCTTCGAAGTCAACATTTACAATAATTATTTCTTATTGTCTCTTGTAACATTAAACTTTTTTTAACTCTTGACTATACATGTTTTATAAAAGTAAAGGGTAAATCACCTAGAAGAAGTGAGATGCCTCATTGCTGAAGAAAACAACAGCATTTGCTATAGATTATTATTAAAAAATGTTTTGTTATTTTTGCAATTTCTTAATTTTACAACACAATTTTTTTTTATTTTAAAAAAATGCAATTGTAAAAGTTTTTTTGTTGTAAAAAAACTTCTTTCATGAATTATTCTACTTCTTGTTCTGTGTTTTACTACAAATTTCATATTTAAATTGCAATATAATATTTATTTCTGTTCAGTATTTTTTTCATTGGTAAAAAAAAAGGAGACTACTAATTTTTGTTTATAAAATAATTATGTAATTAATTCAAGATTTATTTTCTGGCTTACTTTTTTCCTTGAAGACCACCTATTCTAATCCTAGGAGACCCTATAGTTTGTCTAAAGTAAGAACTCCCCTAGCTCATTTGTCTAGACCCGTGGCAGTGACTATGGTAATGAGGTATAACTATTTGAAGTAGTCATTATTTAGGACAGGTTTCGGCTCTGGTCAGCGGGAGAAAGGGAAACTTTTTTTACCGGTCTACTGCCCCGTGACAGAAACATGGCGACATTGTCGCAGAACGTTACAGAGTTATTGCAGAAAGATTTTTCTTTTAAAAAGGACAAATTTTGAGTTTTCTCGTAAATTTGTCTCGTGAATTCCACGTAATGTTTGAATCATACATTTAGATAATCACTTTTTGACGTGCTCAATTCAAGCAGATAGTATCGTAAATCGATGTAATGTTTTGATTGAAGTTTCGGTAGTTATTGATTTTCTCATGGTTTGAAACAATCTGAAATTTTTCATATTGTTTAATATTTCAAACAATATGAAAAATTTGAATCGTGTATTTGAGTATTTACTTTTTAAGGCAGTAATACTTTTGAATTCTTAGCAGTTATTGCTATTGATTTTCTCCATAGATTTTAAATCCGATATTTTATGTACGGTATTGTTTATTACAACCTGATCTCGAAACGAAACACGGATTTGAGGAGTCCGATTCGGGTGAGTTCGTCGTTGATCTTTTTTTCATCAACGGATTTTATGATTTTAATAAATTTTTTTATTGTGATTATTATTTACAAAATGCGACAAGGAAAATAATTAGTGTCCCCCCCCCATCCAAAAAATGCAAGAATATCACCATATTAAATAAAAAAATTATTACATGTTCAATTAAAAAATATAATAGTTTTCTTTTTTTGTAAACACAGCATTTATTATTTTAAATTAGTAAGGTATATATGTTTGTTATTATTAAAAGTATCTTGCAGAAAGGCACTAATGGTAGGGAGTTTTGTCGCAGATAGCTTGAAAAATTTCTGCCACAAGGGTTAATTGTGTTATTCTTAGAGTGAAGAGAAGTTACCCGCCCTGAAATGCGCCTGTCTTGTTTCTATAGCAGCAGACTTTGTGGCGGGGGAGTTCTTAAGGTAGACAAAATGTAGGCATAATCTATGGTCAAAAGAAATTTAAAATATATGGTTTACTTACCATCACATAGAATTTCAAGTGCACTTTTATTTAAAAATCAGAATCACTTGTATAATCATTACCTTTAAAATTTTTCTATTCATCAATCATATTTTTCTTGTTTTAAAATTGCTAAAGGCCAAAGATCAAATTGTTCTAATTTCATGACGTCATTCTCACAAAACAATGTTTCAAAATCTAAAAAAACATATATTACACATTAAAAAACAAACACTATAAAAGGAACATTTATCGCTATTTATGTCTACAAATAGCGATTTGGTTCAAACAGACCCATTACTTATGCTTGAAAGAGAAAGTAAAAAAAAAAAAAAATAATATTTCTAACCTATCTTGAAACTTTCATCCAGACAGAATCATGCAATGACCTCTGATAGTAAAGTAGAACATATAAAAAGTTAAAATTATTTTCCAAAAGAGAGGTCAAATATTATGAGACTGAAAAATAGTGGTCATTTTATTAATATTTAAATTAAGAAAAATTCCCTTAATTCGGAAAAATCACTTGAAAATTTTGCATTGAATTAAGTAAAATTATTATGTAATTAAGTGTAAATAAAGCTTTGAAATATTAAAAAGAAAAGATGTATATAAGTGAGTGATTGTGTTGTGACATCTGTTATTAATGTGCTATGACATATGTGTTATAATTTATATTTAATAATGTTCTAATCATAATTATATTATAAAATTTCATAATTTTAAACCTAGGCAAAAAGTCGTGAAGCCTGCTATTATTACTCAAATGATAGCATTGTAAATTTTTCATGTTTTCTGTGATACACAATTTAAAGAATGTTTTTTTTTGAAGGGTTTTTGCAAAGGAAAAGGAAAAGAAACCATTATTAAATTTCTAGTTACATTAAAGATATTTTTCTCAAACTTGAGGTAAAGCTTTAATTTGAAACTGCATAATGCTTTTTTGCTGAATGGAATTTATTCGATTTTAAAATAACAAAATATTTTAGAAAAAAATATTAAGCATTTTTATGAATTTTCTAGTTTTGTAGAACTTTTTCACCCAGAGAAAAATCTCGTTAAAATCGATGAATATTTCGTAATTTTTTCATATTTTTATGAACCTTTACAATGCAGTGATGAAGTAACTTTTGAAATATTAAATAATTAGGGCATAACAGCTTTATTTTATTATTCTTTTTTTTTTTGAATTAAAGTTTTGGATTTTCTTCTTTTTGAAAATAGTTTTTTACTTTGAAATTTTTTAGTTTTGAAGAGAAATGTCACTAAATAATTTAGCAGATACAAACTCTCAACAATTTTTAAGAAGTGTTATTTTATTGGAATCAGTTATAAAAGTTACATATTATTTATTAAAAATTGATGTTTCATATGAAACAGTTATAAAAGTAACACATTGTTACTAAAATATTGTTTCATATTAAACAGTTTGAAAATACCATATTATTTACTTAAACATGTTATTTTGTATAAAACAGTGGTAAAAGTAGTATGAACTAAAAAGTAATAAAACTATAAACTTATAAGTAATAAAATTATTGCTGTTTCATCTGAAACAGCAATAAAAGTGACATATTATTTGCCAAAATTTGTTGTTTCATACTTAACAGTTATAAAAGTGTATTTGAAGGTGTAGGTAAATTAATGAAAGGCATATTTTTGCAGAGCCTTTGAAAATGACAAAAAGCAATCTTACTATATTAAGAAAAACATTCTTAATATGTCATACTTGGCAATAGAAAAATTAATATTCTTCTGATCATTAAAGGTTTTTTTTGTTTATCATTAATGTGTGATCATTAATGCGTTTTGAATAAAACTATTATTCCAGATTTTCATTTAAAGATACTTTGTTATAAGATTGTTTTTACACCTTGCAGATATTTCTGATTCCAAGCCGAAGAGCAAATCTAATATCCTAGGAAATAATTTAAGTTTTCCGTATGTAAATGGTTTCACATTTGAGCCATTTTCAACCAATGATAACTCTGAACATAGTTTTTCCAAGTTTCTGTTTCAACACATAAATCTAGCCTTGACAAAGGGATTCGATGATAATGTTGGTCGATTTCCGGTTCCTGCTTATTTCGAGGTAAGTTCCTCAATACCTTCATCAAAACTCCTCTTTGTATGTATCTCATGTATTTTTTTTTTTTTTTTTTTTTTTAAATCTTATAGGTTTTACCTAAGTTCTTGTATATATATTTCTTTTCTGATTTTTAAATATTATCATATTCAAAGTTATTTTATTTTTTGTTTCAATTTTTAAAAAATGTTTAAATGATTTTGCTTCTGATCAGGAAAATCATTGTATCATTTTGTATTTTCTTTTATTTGAAGATGAAGGAAAAATTCATTTGATTTAAATCATGATTAATATACCACTTTAAGTCACTTGATTTTTCAAAAAAAATCATTAATTTATATAAATTGTAATATTTAATTTTAAAAAACATCACTAACTTAAACCAATTGATTTTTTTTATTTTTAAATTATTTAATTAAGCCTAAAATATTTTGGAAAAATATATATTTAATTAATATATTTTTATATAAGTCTATAAGAATATATATTAATATATTCTTATATAAGTTATTCTTACATAGTCTGATTTCATAGAAAATATAATATTAATTTATATAGCTTGAACAAAAATAACTATGATTTTATTAAATAATAATGTTAACCAGTTATTAACTGTTTTAGCTATATTGTTTTTAAGTAATATTAAGTATTATTAATGCATTTTTGCATATGCTTTAATTAATATAATTGTAAAAATAAATAATAATAATCTGATTTAAATTCTACAAAATATGATTTAAATTAATTCAATTTTTTTTTTTAAAAAAAGATCATACTTGCTAACTATCAAGATATAGTAAAATTCAAGCAAGAAAAAGGCAATTAATAAGTATAATAAGGAATTAACTTTTAGCTGGCTCCTGTCCAGACTTGGTTTGAAGTAATTTGTAAGCTGACCAATGCTATGAATGGAGATCTGAAAGAGGGCAAAAGTCGACCCTTCTATCAAGCGATGAAAACTACTTTGGATACTGATGTGAAATTCTCTGAAGGGTAATATAATTCACTCTAATCACAGGGGTCTGTCCAGACATTTTGTGAAAGGTCCGTTTTTCGTGAAATTGTGAAAAAACTACTCACATTATTTCAACCAGGGTCCGCTTTTATGAATTTGTGCAAATAGGGTCCGTTAATTGCAAAAAAAAACTTTTTCAAGGAGTTTTTAAACTGTAAAGACATACAAGATTATGCTCAACACTGTAAAATTTTAATTAAAAAAATTAAATTTTAAAAAATAAACAACAATTGCTGCTTCTAAATTAGAGATGCAACATACAAATATTTGGTATTTAGCCTATACTGAACGCGGAATATTAATTTCGTACGAATAATGGAAGAATCGTCTGCCGAAAACAAAACTTAATTCGTTTATATCCATCTTTCTTGTTTTCTGCCCTGGAAAGGGTTTATTCGAATAACAAAATAATAATAAAGATAAACAAATTTGTGAAGGGTCCGATTAAAAGATAAATTATTTTGTGAACGGTCTGTTTTTAAGTTAAAATATTTTGTGAAGGGTCCGTTTTTAAGTTAAAATATATCCTCCTTTGTTATTGTACCTCTAAGGGAGGATTTAATGGCAAATCTATTTATTATGAGTGAAAAGCATAAAAAACATCCATAGCTTGCTACCAGCATAACATTAAGTGTTTAATGAATTAATAAAGAAAGAACAAACACACAAACAACTCTGGTTTTTCGGTTGTTAGTACAGTCGAAACTCATTAATGCGAAACCGCTTAATGTGAAATAGCATTTTACATGAAACACATGTTCGGTCCTGTGAGTCAGCAATCCATTATTGTTGTATTTAACAAGAAATTTTCAAGCTGATTATCGGTTAACATGAAAGGAAACTGGACACAATGCAGATAATAAGCATGTGAATAAAATCCTAATCATTCATTTTGAAGAATGCTATTTCTATTTTCTTCCTCCGTTAGAGGTAGCAGATGGGCAAATAAACAAAATAGTAAAAATAAAATAGTTAAAATTTTTAAGATTGTTTTATTTGGTTCATAATAGTAATTTTTGCTTACATTACTGTAGTACATAACATGTATTAATAATACGTAACAAATTGTCTTAATGATGTGTCGAATAAAACAAAATTCAAATATATTTTTACAGCTTTTTCACCGTTTGTTTCATTCGTCTGTCACCTTTCATTTCAAAGATTTTTAATATCAGTCAGTCATCCCCTGTATCTAAACTATATTGCAATTTGTACAAATGACATACTTAATACATTTTTATTAACAAAAACAGTCTTAAAATTCTTTTCTCTTCTTCTCTGAGTGCTTATTGCTGTCTTTTTTATTCTTTTCTCTTTCAATTAAAATTAAAAAGAAGTTTTATTTAAACGTTTTTAGAATGATAAAGTTGCTTTAAAGAATAAGAAGCGGCTATCAATGATTTTTTTTAAAAACCAATTATCACTTTTTATCAAGTGTTCCATCTACTATTACCAATAATTTCCAGAATGAAGCATTTAGACCTATCAAATACGCTCTGAAATTTTAGATAGAAAAAAGTAAAACTAGACACAGAGAAAAATGCTTAAACTGGTCAATGATAGCTCGTGAGGCTGTGTCTTTCCAACTAAGTTCAAAAAATTTCTGAATATGTTTTTGCAGCTTTTTTACAGTTTGTTTCATTCGCGGTATGCGGATGATTTAGACATCATTGCAAGAACTGTTCCTGCATTAAAAGAAGCTTTCCTTTCTTTGGAGCTTGCTGCTCTGAAATATGGGACTAATCATTAATACCGATCAGACCAAATACATCCCTGTACTTGCAAAATTAAATTCTAGTGAATCCTATCTGGAGATTGGTTCCCACAGGTTTCAAACTGTTCAGAATTTTACTTACCTTGGTTCAATAGTTACTGCCGACAATAACATAGACAATGAGATTCGGAGTCGTCTAATTTGTTCAAATAAAGCTTTTTATGGTTTAAAACGTTTTTTCAAATCCTCCCTTTTATCAAAAAATACAAAACTTTTACTCTATAAAACATTAATTAGGCCAATACCTGGCTCTAGACCTGAGAATTAATTAGGCTCTGAGACCTGGAACCTAACTCAAGCTGGTGAAAATAAAATTGCCATTTTTGAGAGAAAAGTTTTGAGGGCCATCCTTGATGGGATAAAAATAAATAATTCCTGGAGAAGACGATATAATACTGAACTGTATAAAATCTACAGAGAGCGAGATATTGTGAAATTCATAAAAATAAATTGAATGAAATGGGCAGCTCACATTTTCAGAAGGAATGATGACTCAAATTTAAAGAAAATCCTATTACACAAACCCCTAACGAACAGGAAAAGAGGTAGACCCAGGCTGAGATGGCTGGATTTAGTTGAGACTGATTTCCTTACTCTAAAGGAGAAAAACTGGCGAACAAGTGTTAAAAGTAGAGAGAAGTGGATTCGAATTCAAAGGAAGGCACTGGCCCACCCTGGACTGTCTAGTCAGATATGCTGATGTTTCATTCGTCTGTCGCCTTTTATTTAAAAGTTTTTTAATTTTGAAGTCATTCAGTCTTTCACTAGACATCCTGTATTCGATTCCTTTTTTTTTCAACTGTTTTTTATTATCTTTTTTATCATTTCAGAAGGTGCAATAAAGTCTTGCCCTTAGCGTCTGCTGCATACCAAGAAAACCTACCCACTCACTACACTGAGGATTATCATGAAACTAGGGTTAAAAATGATTTTAATAATTCCAAAATTGCATAACTATAAATGGAATTTTTCTCTGATTCTGTTTGTAATTTACTTTTAGCTTGCTCACGCTTTACACGTATTTAACATCCACGCAAGGGGTCCGGCCGTGCCGAGATTCGCTCAGCAGCTGATGGAAGACTGCGAAAGGCTCTGGAAGAACGGACATCAAATGTGCGAAGTTCTCAGCCTTACTGGAAATCATTGCATGAATCCAGTGAGTTTCTTTTTCATTTGTTGTTACTTCATTTTATTCAAAATATCACTGCATTTTAGTATTGTGTATGTTAACGTTATGGAAATATACACTCGACAAATGCATGGGTGATTTTATTCCAAGGGCACTCCCGAATTCTGGTTTTTTCATATTATTCTTCCGGGTTTAAAAACTAGAAGTGAGGCATGCAATTTCAGCATGAATATAGTGGTATTCTGCATAAATCAAGAGCATTGGTTTGCATCCTTTTGTGAATCAAAAACTTTTGACCCGGTAAAAGTTGGAAGTTTTTTTTTAAAATCCTGTTTGCCCGATATTTACTTTCATTCTTTCGCCAATTAGGATGACCCAGGGTAATTAACGATCACTCTGTTTCTGGGGTAAATAATGATCACCTAAGTTTTATTTTAAAAAAAATTTTATACATGGACAAGAATGCTTGTACACTTTACTAAAGTGTAACTACATTTACTTAATATTAGTTTTTTTGTTTAATCTAACAAAATAAGTATCTTTCAAACTGCTTTCTGTATTTTCCATTTCAAAGACAGGTTTCAAAATGTGCACATTTCTGCAACACTTCTCTTAATAAACATTTTGAGTTACTTTCTTTTTCTTTGATATAAAAATAGTGTAAGCTTTTGTTTAATTGTTTCACTTTTATTGTAAACATTATAATTGATTATAGGAAACTATATCAAATGTTGCCCCCTACAGATGGGGTAATTATTGATCACCGGGGTAATTCCTGATCATTGTCGTAACTTTTTATAAATAGTATAAAAAACAGCTAATAAATAGTTAATTGTCTTTTCTTAAATAACAGTTCATATTTCTAAATAAATCGTTTTATTAGCTGCTTAAATATGCCTTTTTGGTTTATTTGTTTGATCTTGATGTCTTAGTTGTTAATTATCATTGTATAATTATTTTTAAACAGCCCCTTTGCTATAAAAACTGGTGATCAGTAATTACCCCAGAAATGATCAGGAATTACCCCAGAAATGATCAAGAGAAAGGGTAATTCCTGATCACTAAAAATTTAAAATCTTTTAAATTCTAGTTAGATTTTTAAACATAAGAAAGTAGCATAGGTATTTATATTCATCTTTTGTAAAAATTGGTGACCACTCCGGGTGCGATCTATGGGATATTTTAGGATATTTCAGCTAGGGATGTAAGGAATATTCGGCCACTATTCGGTATTCGACCCTTTTGCCGAATATTCGGCCTAGCCGAATAATGAAGTATATGTTATTATTAATTATGCTGCTATTATTAATTATTTAGATTTGTAAAAGCCTTATTGTTGGCATCAAGATAATTAAAATATTACAAAAAATACATCAAGTTGTTAAAAAATTTTAAAATATAGAAAGTTTAAAAAATAAAATTTGTTAATATTTATTTCATTTTTAATTTAAAATTTGAAAATTATTTAATTACAAAATTAAAATTTCAAAAGCGAAACTTTTTAAAAAATTCTTAATTTTCTGAGTTTTAATAATTTTACTGACAAAAAAGAAAGTTAAGAATACATTTAACAGTAGTAAGTAATGAGTTCTTATTTTAAATAAAATAGCATATAAATTACAAGTATAACTATAACTAAAATATGCTATTATTAATTATTTAGATTTATAAAAGCCATATTGCCTTGTTATTGGCATCAAGATATTTAAATTATTACAAAAAATAAATCAAGTTGTTAAAATTTTTTTAAATATGGAAAGATTAAAAAAGCAATTTTGTTAGTATTTATTTCATTTTTAATTTAAAATTTGAAAATGACTTTAATTACAATCAAAAGAGAAATTTTTTTAAAAAAGTAAGTATTTGGCCGAATATTCGGCTATTCGGCCCCATCACTATTCGTTACATCACTAATTTCAGCTATACTAAACTATTTCATTTACTTCAGCATTATTTGTTTTAAGTATGTTGAGCTGTTCCTTCTTTCTCTAATTTTTTCCAGCACTTAATTAAAACTAGTACAGTTATCCCAATATAGCTTATAGAAGATCAGAGTGATTGTGTGTTTCTCCTTATAATACTGTGTATAATATGTACAGGGAATTTTTTTTACAGATTTGAGTGGCAACCCTGCTACTATAAAACTGAGATCATTTATTCTATCTTATAATAGTGATAATGGATTTACTCCTATTCAGATTCATAGAAGTGATCAAGATGATGATGATGTTGATGATAAGTCTCTTCCCGTGATGTCTCATTGCAGTCAAGTGAAAATAGTGTCAACATGTGAATGTGGAAGAAAGCAAGCCACCAGAGAGGACCCATTCGATATTAAGGTCAGTCTTTTAACTTAAGGACTAGAGAAAGCTTTTATTTAATTTAAAGGATCCGTAAAGTGTTGCTTTAAAATACTAGGGATTAAAAATGTTTTCGTAATTTTCTAGTCTAAAGAAAATTGAAATAATAACCTGATATAAATAATAATCTGAAAAAACAATCTTTAGTCCATCTAAATAATCTGATAGAAATAATAATGTGAAAAAATAAACTCTTTTTTATATTAATAAACATTCTTTTAGGCGTCATTCACTAAATTACATTAATGTAATGTGAATTTATTAGAGTTTTCTTAGTTTGCTTAATTCTTTACATATCTTTATAAATTCAGTATGATTAATAATAATCTTGTTAATGTTTTGTTGAATATGCTTTTATAAATAACTTTCATTTAAATCTAAAAAGTACACTCGATAATCTTTTAAAATAATAGTCAAAAATTAATTATAATTTTGAATTATTCATTTATATAATTAAATAAATTACTTATTAATTTAAAAATAGAATGAGCCACTTAATAATGAATATCTTTAAAATTGTGTATAAATTGTTTTTATGGTGGCTAATATAATCATGAAAAGAGTTCTTTGTCAGAAATTAGTTATTTTATCATGATCATGTAAAGTTTTAAGACATTATTGTGCATTTTATGAATGTATTAAGAACTTTCAACAATAGTAAGAAGGAATTTTTTTTTTTTTAGTACGCATATCTTAATTACAGGGTTGGAATTTCGATGTGTTTGTCTTGGCATGTCAAAAATTCTCAAAATCTGATAAAAAATATCAAAAACTTGGGACAAGTTTCATTTTATTAACATTGAGATCATTTTATTAGACATTAAATCATGATCAATACTTGCATTATAAACTATAATTATACTATAAACTAAACTCAGTGGCCCGACAGCCCATAGAGGGCCAAAGCCTACTGTGCCCATCTCAGTTTTCTTGACCTTTCGGCTCTGATGTGCTAAGACAGATGTTCCGGTTGGGTGGTCAGCCCAGTGAGGAGTCCCCAGTGTTTAGCTCCCAAGCATGCTTGGTACTCATTTTATCGACCCACTGAAGGGATGAAAGGCTGAGTCAACCTTGCCCAGCTCATGGATCGAACCAGGGACCTGTGGCACGACAGCGCGAAGCACTACCGCTCAGCCACTGGGCGAAACTATTATTATAATTTGTATTAATATATCACTCTTATAAAAAATATTGCCAAAACCATTAAATTATTTATTGATTTTTCTAAAAGCATGGTACTTTTGATATATTATAAGTAATAACTGTAAGTTGTTATAATTATTATTAATCTAAATATTGATTTTAATTATTTTATGTCACAATTCAGGCAGATTTTTTAGATTGAGTAAAACTTAAGTCGTAATTGTCTGATCTCAACTAATGAAAAAAATATTTTTTTATATGTAATGTTTGCTATTATTACTTATATGCAGGTTAGCAGTATATGTCTAATCATGGGAACGAGGTTTTGAGAAAAATTCAGGCAGCCAAAGAAAAATTTTCTGTTTAAAAAAAATTCCTACAAAATTTTTTTATTGTTAAAAAATGTGTCAGTTTAAAAATTTTTTACCTTGTTAAAAAACTTAAAATGTCAAGTTGTGTATTTATTAGTTTGAATTCCTTAAGTTTAGGAGTAAGTTAATTTAATAAATTATTACTAAATTAACTTTACAACATATTTTGATTTCTAACAATTTTTAACATATGCTCATTTATTCAAGAATTGTGAAAAATCAAACAAATTTTTATTCTTATATAAGCTTACTTTCCAAACATATTTTTTTTAAAAAAAAATATTGTACTAAAGGAAAATGAATGAAAAATGTTAACATTTTGGGGGAAATTTTGATCCAAAAAAAGAAAAGAAAAAAAAACATTTTGTTCTGAGGGACTAAGAATTCTTCTTCTTATATGTACTTGATTATTTACTACAAATCATAAATATAATATATTCCCTGATAAGAAAACTAATTATAATTTACAAAAAATATAAATTTTTTTAAAATGATTTAATAATTTTTTCACTCAATCAATTCAATGGTATAATTAAGTTAGCAGCAATATTTAGTACAGTTATTAGAATAAATTTCTTAATTACGTGTTATTTTATTACGTTATAATAAATTAGTAGGTCAACATTCTAGTCCATACAGCTGAGCATCAATAAAAGAACATTTTCAAATTTCGTTCGTATTCATACAAAACTGAAAACTGAACTTGTAGTACTGAAAGCTTCAAAATCACTTTTTTGTAATGGCTTGCTTTGGGAAAAAGAGGAATTAAAATGGAAGTAAATGAAAACTGATTTTACATATAAAAAGAATGCGATGATTGTTAAGTGATATTTTATAAGAATTTTTTTTGCATTTTCATTTTTAATAATTAAACAAATAAAGGGATTCGATAAATTGCAATTTGACATTTTTATTTATAATTACATATTTATAATACTATAACAGGGATCTGTTTAGAAGAAATTTGGGTCCGTCCACAAAATGTTTTTTCCTTAAAACGAACCCTTCACAAAATAATTTATCTTTTAATCAGACCCTTCACAAATTTGTTTATCTTCATTATTGTTTTGTTTATCAAATAAACACTTCCGAGGGTTGTTGGGGGCGAAAGAAAGATGGTTCGAGACAAAGAAGTTTCCCTAAGTTTAAATTCCAAATGTAGTATTCTAAGAAAATATTTCTACTTTTGCAAACATCAAGTGCACATTCTTATTAATGTTAAATCATAATTTTTTTGTAAATAAATCATTGATCAATTTATATTTATTCATAAAATTAATTAATAGAACATTATGTAAATAAAAATTAATTTCTGGCAATTTTTTAAATAAAATATTATAAATTTAAAAATTGTTTAAATTTACTTAATGCGTAACACATTAAAAGTGATACATTACTAAGTTGTGTTATTTAAAATATGTCAATTGAAACTATTACAAATGTGAGTGATTTTGTTTCTATCATTCGTCCAAAATGAATATTCTGTGTTGAACAGTATAGGCTAAATACCAAATATTTGTACTATGTTGCATCTCTAATTTAGTAGAAGCAATTGTTGAGCAGAATCTTGTATATCTCTTTGCAATTGAGTAGAATCTCTTTGCAATTGAATAACTTCTTGAAAAGGTTTTTATCAATTTTTGCAATAACAGGACCCTATTTGTACAAATTCACAAAAGCAGGACCCTGGTTAAAAGAATGTGACTTCACGCTTATTTTATATTCACAAATTATGAATTTTTTTTCACAATTTTAGAAAAACAGGACCTTTCACAAAATGTCTGGACAGACCCCTGTATAATGTAATACACATTTATATTTTTATGTATATTATAATACACTTTTTTATTTATAATTATCTAATATTTTCTACTCTAAAATTTTGGTTTTTGACAGTAATTTTGAAAACAAAAAGAGTTTTATGTTAAAATAATTCAAGAGCATAATATTGATGGAGCACTTGTAATTTCACATGTATGTTAATTTAAAAATACTTCATATTTATTATAGCCAAAATTTTTGGTTTTCGGCAATTGTCAGAAACTTGCCACCCTGTCTAATTATGAAATTTTTTTAAAGTGCTTAAAAATATTTTTTGTTTCCTTGAAAAATGCTTATTTTTTGTTGAGAAATTTGGTTATGCACACTGATTGAGAAAACATTATGAGTGATGGATTAGGAAGTGGGTTCGAGCATTTGAAGATGGTCATACAAATGTGCAGGATGACGAACAAGGTGGGCGACCTTCAGTCACTACTGACAATTTGGTGCAGAATGTTGACCAAACAGTGAGCGAAAATAAGTGTGCTTTAGGACTAAGTCGTTATCTGATGACTTTCCTCAAGTTTGTTAAAGTGCTTTTTATGTATTAGTAACTGAAAGATTAAATTACCGAAAGCTGCACTCACGCTGGGTTCCGAAAATGTTGCTAAAGGTGAACAAAACCAAATGTATGGGAGAGGTGTCAACCTTCCTTGGGCTTTACCACGTATAAGGTAATGATTTTTTTAGCCTAATCATTACAGGCGGTGAAACCTGGGTGACCTACAGTACACCTGAATCAAAGCATCAATGAATGGAACAGCAGGATTCAACTTCATCCTAGAAAGTGAAGTTTAAGTAGACAATGTCAGCCCCGAAAATCATGTGTACCATGTTTTGGGACAGCAAAGGGGTGTTGCTTGTGTTTTCCTTTCCGTCTAATGCAAGTGCGCGTTAATTCCATCAAAAAGCCCACCATGAAGACAAATTTCTCCCAATACTTCATCCAGGAGTTTGTTGGATTGGGTTCAAAATTACAAGGCTATGGAGTTTAACATTAGTAGTCATAAACCCCCAAAAAATGGGTCGGCTGTTCACCGACGGTTATAAAATATAAGTCTGATAGTAATGTGTTTGACGTTCAAATTCTTCATTTATTAATTGTCATTTTAGGCAGCAAATTACGACTTCTACGTTCTACAGAGAAATCAGTGTTGTCGTGATTTAGACAGGGTAGAGTTTCCAATTTTTCAAGCCAGTTCAGATGTGGCTCGTCCGGCTCCATCTTCCTCCTCCTCTCCACCCCCTGATAATGATGCTCCATCTGAGAAGTCAAGGGAAGTCACAAACTCCAACATACCTGTTGCTAAATCTGAACTCTCTGAAGGTATGACTGTATTGCAATTGCCCATCACATTGTATATTTTATGTTATGGTGAATTTTTTCATTATCTTTCATTTTAAAATAATCTTTAAAAAAAATTTGTAAGTATCTTTTTTTTTTTTAATCATCCTATGTTTTCTGCTTTTGTATTTGTGTTACACTTTTTGTTTTTCATTTCAAGAACTTTTTTTTTCTCCAATGACTGAGAGTTAATAGTATAAAAATGAAATAAAGCAAATTTAAAATCAGATATACAGAAAATCATTACCTCATTAGGCTTCTTGCCAATTAATAGCTCTCAGTAATCAAAGTTCCATGAAGACCTTTGCACTGAATAATGTGGTGACCATCCATAGGAGAAAGGCCACCAAGGAAGGAACAATGAAACTATTCATTTACTAAGATGTTTGCAAATGAAAATGAGTAAAAAGAAAAAACAGAAAACAAACTTTCTGAGCTGAAGTCAAAGTTAAAATGCCTATATACAAGGGCGCCGGCAGCGGGGTGCAAGAGGGTGCGCTTGCACCCCCCTAGCTTCTTTTTTTTTCAAACAATTAGAGCGATGCAGAAAAACAATTTTGTTATAAAAAGATTTTATTAAAAATATTTTTATTCAAAAGCAAATAATCAAATAAATGATACATAATAATTAAAAAATTGTTTAATCAAACAAGAACTGTGATCGTCTTGTTTGCTGTCCAAATCTGTTTATAACTTTTTCAATGAATTCTGAGTCATCTTTGATTCTTTTCTTATGTACACTGAGCATGCTCAAACTTGGCAGATATCAGAGCTACATTTTAAAATTTCATTTAATAAAATATAAATAATATTATATTTTCTATTAGTTATTTAGTTTAAAAAAGGTGTATAACACAAACTGACATCTCACAACTGTAAAACTTCATCAACACAATAAATATCAATGTTAAGCTCGCACAAACACGTTAGTATGCGAAACTACTGTTAGTAGTAATGTGTGTTTCAAAGTCAGTAGCTACGTCAGCGCCATCAGTACAGTTTCTCGTGTCCAAAATTTGCAAATACAAGAAATTCATACTTTTTTTTAAATATCTAGTTAACAATGAAGAAATGTATCTTGAAAAAAATTAACAGATGAAAGTATATGTAATAACAAAACAAGATGCAATAACACAACACTTAAAAAAAAAAAAAAAAAAATTGGGGGGGGGGGAAGTAGTTTGTTAGAGGGTTGCACCCCCTTTTATATTATTCTGCTAGCGCCCTTGCCTATATATATATATATATATTTGTATTATACAGTGGAAAGTCACGTATCCGGAATCGGCGGGACTTCCCGAAGTCCGTATATTTGATTTTTCCATATAATTGACCTCCAAGGTAAACAAAGCTTAAAATGATCTGAATCTAAGAAGCAGAAAATAAATAAACATTATTTTTCAGGCAATAATGTTTTAGTATTAGAATGATATCTAATCAATCATAAACAAAATATTAGAAAAAAATAATTATTGCTATTTTAAATATAAATATAGAAAACGAAAAAAATTCACAGTTATGAAAATATTAATTGCTCTCTCCGCCATTTTGAACTAGAACGATTCAAGCAAGAAGGGGGAATTCCCGTCATTCATTAAGGTGGGTATGTGGAGAAGAAAAATACATTCCCTCCTTACTTGTCATTCAAGTTGAGGGCGGGGTAGTGACAAATTCTTATTTTCTCTCCCATCATTGGCTATCAAGAAAGCATAAAGGCGTGGCATGCTGATTGGGTTCTCTTTATTTTTTCTTGTGTTACTAAAGGGGATTCCCCCTCCACTTTAACATTTGCTGTGTTTACCCTTTTTCACAGTATTTCTTCTTCCCCTGACACTCAAATAAAAAGGTTCCAGGAAACGCCTCTTTTAGGAAAGAATTTCTCTGCATAGGAAAGAAGGGGGAGGGAGGGGACTCAGTTGTGCTCTTTTGAAAACAAATCTCCCCCTCCCCCCTTTTCTGCATTCCAGAGGAGGAGCGTCATGGTTTTAGTAGATCTTCTGTTCTCTTTTCTGTTGATTTATGGGTTCAATGCATAGATCTCTAGAAGCTGAAAAGGGGAAAAACCTGTCAAGACTTCGTTTTTTTTTTTTAATTAGAGGGGAAGATGAAGAAATGTTTGTTTATTTTGATTGTTAAAAAGTGTCCGGGAAATCGACCCTTCCGGAAAAGGGACGTCTGGATATGGGACGTTACACTGTATAGTGGTTGACAAAATCATTCTGAATTAAATTTATTAAATCAATAATAGATTGTTAAATTAAAATTTGTTTCCACTCAAACTATTTAAACAAAAATGTCCTGATAATTAAAAATAAGTAAGCTGCTATAAAATTTAAAGTTGGAGAAATAATAAATTGAAATAAAAACTGAAGAAATGAAATAATAAGCCACTATAAACATACTATAATTCTTACTGTTAGAGTCATGATGGGTCAGGGGATAGAGCGTTTGTCTCTGAATGAAGTGAACGAGGTTCGAATCCCAGCGATGGCTGATCGTTACAAATTCCGCATCCGGCTTGCAGAGACCACAGTGCTGATGTAAAATATCATCATTGGTAGACAGATCTTGATTTGGAGTTCCCTTGCCGTCAGGCTAGCTGTGGCAGGTTTTCATGATTTTCTCCTCTCCATGTAACGCAAATGTGGGTTAGTTCCATATAAAAGTCTTCCAAGAAGGCAAATTTCTCCCCAATACTTGGTCCAGCAGTTCCCTTGTCTTCTGGACTAGGATCAAAATTACAAGGTGATGGAGTTGAACATTAGTAGTCAAAAACCCAAAAAATTGGGTTGGCTGTTCAATGAAAGTTCTGCTTACCATAAATAGATAAAATAAATCAGTTATATAAGAGTTCAGATGGGACTACTAAAAAAGCTTGCTACAACCAAGTGTTTGCATAATTTTAGCATAATTGTGAAGCATAATTTAGGTGATCACATTTTTGTCTTTTGAAACAGGAAACTCTGAGGAAAATTCTTTGACCAATGAGATGGAACAACTGACCACAGAAGATAAGTCTTCTCAGAGTCAAGAAGAAAGGGATGAAATCGTCATCAGCATCCAGGAAGAAAGCAGCATTAGCAAAGGTTGCTGTTTTCTTTGTTGTACACTTTATGAGTTAAAGTAGACGCCCAATGGTGGCAAATATGAATTTTTTTTCTATAGTTTTCCTCTTTGATTGGATAAAAATTTATTTTTAAATGCATTTTTCAATTCCTACTATTTATTCCCACTCTCCCTATATCTTGTTCAAATTTTCAATCGTTAATAAAATACTTTTTATTCACCTGTTCAAGTACAAATACATTTTTTAAAACTTTTAGTGAATGACACTGGATGTTAATACAGTTTTTTAAAATATTAATTCATAAATTTAATTAATTAGTTTTAGTTTTATATGGAAGAAAAAATTCTTAATAAAATATTATTTAATAGAAAGTAACTAAAATAAAATTTTTCTTTGTTGACTAAAGTTGGAATTGAATCTTTTATATATTTCTTATTTAGTGTAATATCAAAATAAACAGATAAGCAAAACTCTGAAATAAGATACAAACTTCTTATTTCATTTAATTTTATTTGCTTTTGATCCATTCAAAACTGCTTATATTGTCTGCCAAATAAATTAGGAGATAAAAAAATTAGTACATATCTGTGTCAGGGATGATAAAAAATTTCGAAACAATAATCCTTTATTTATTATGGTATTTGGGTGATTAAGGTTCTATGGTATGTGAGTTTTGAACTTTTGCGAAAATGAATGAAATTTATGACAAAGTTAATTATTTTGGTATTTATCTGGCACTTATTGTACTTATTCATTTATGAAATGAGTACAGGGTGCATAGCGTTTTTAAAAAGTGCTTACTTTTGATTTACATTTTTTAAAAGCTCTTAAAGATGCTTTTTTTATTTGGGGTTTGTAAAAAGTTCTTATTTTTCTATCTTTTTTTTAAAAAAAATTTTCTTTGTCGTATCATATTGAATACAAAATTACAAAAAAATTCATGATTTTCCCAATTTTCTCTGCAATATTTATCGGAAGCTAGTTATTTTATCATGATTATGTAAAGTCTGTGAAATGTTTTTTTTTTTTTTTTTTTTTTGAATTTCATTGATTTTATGTTTATAAATTAAGAACTTTAAACGACAGGAAAAAACTATATTTATTACTGCGCGAATTGGAAAGTGATTAAAAATATTCTTCGAGTGCTTATTCTTTGTTGAAAATAAAATAAAAATGAAAATAAAGACGTTTCCTCTCTAATCAAATCAAAATACATTTATGTTTAAAAACCATTTTTTTCTAATTTTATTAATCATGCATGAGATTCTTCCAATTTTTGGAGATATTTCGAACTAAAATAATAAAAGAAAAAGCTATGTTAAGTGTCTATTTTTCCTAATATTTCTACATTGTTTTGTTGATTTACTTTATTATTTTATTTTCTTTAAACCTGATTATGTATGTATTTTCTTAAATCGTGATTTATGTATGTAAATCTGAACAGTTTTTAATTTTTTTAACTAATCTTAAGTTCATTGTGTTGTCAATGTACACATATAGCAGAAAATAATAAGTATGTAGTTAATTAAATTTTTTTCTTTCAGTGAAAAATAGTTTCAGACCCTTTTTCATTCATTTTTTCTTGATTTGACTTGATAGATACTTTCAGATTTTTTTTTTATTTTCCCACTCTCATACTAATATGATATTAATAATATACAATATTTTAAGATAGTAGAAACTAAAATTTGTTTTGTGTAGTTCTCTATGAATGACTTTTTTTTTAAACTTCAGATAAAGGAAATCTTACAAGACAGCCTTCTACTACAGAATATCTGCCTGGTATGTTGCATTCAGAAAGTAGACCAGGATTACTTCCAATGTTTTCCTCTTGGTCCCTAGTGTGTGTGGGACCCTCTAGTCTCTACTCCCATAACATTGGTGAGAGTTCTTACTGTCTCTGTATAGTTATGAAGTTTGTCTTCATTTAATCATTTCAGGGCAACAAAAGAGAAGAAATATTCAGCTCCTAAAATACAACCATTACTTTTAATTTTTATTAGATCCGTATCTGTTTTATCTTGACTTCTATATTATTCATGCACATTTACGCTCCTTTTTATTATCTTAGGAAAGATAACTTTTTCCTTCCGATTTAAAACAGGGTTGCCACTCCACCAGTAGAACAGGGAAATTAAAAAGCACCTAAAATAACCGGGATAATGCAGGGAATTCTGAGTTTTTTCCAGCAAACTGGAGAAATACAGGGAATTTTCTTTCTTATTTTCGTCTTTGGGATATTCAAGGCGCAATCTTTGGGATATTTAAGGATGATATTTCAGCTATACTAAACTATTTCATTTACTATAGCATTATCCGTTTTAAGTATGTTATTTCTTAAAGCTTTTCCATCAATTAAAACTAGTATAGCTAGACTTATATAGGTTTCTCAAAAGTACATCAATTGTGTGTTTCCTATCAATATATTGTGTATAATATGTGCAGGGAATTATTTTTCAGATTTGAATGGCAACCCTGTAAAAAAAGAGTAAAACAGTAGTTTAAAACCATGCGTGGAAAAATTTGTTTTCTATTGTCAGTATTGTTTGCATTGTCAACATATACATTGCATTGTATTGGTTCAATAATGAAAGAATCTAGGCGCACCCTTAAAGTTTATTCATTTATATATTTAATATGACTATTTTGATTCTGTACTTAAACTTATGCTGTTCAGTTAACCTATTTATTTATCAGTTTCTGAGTTGTTTGTAAAGAAAATTTACAGTTGCAGTTTCTTGTAAAAAATCTGTAAAACTCTTAAAAAGGAAAGATGAAGTGAATCTTATGAATGGTATAGAAAGGAATTTAACCACAATGAAGAAATAAATAATATTTCCTCAACAGGCGGCATCAAATGATCTACAGATGCTTCTCACAAAATTCTTACGTTTGCTTACATTTTCAGTTTTATTGTTAACACCTGAGTAGTTTGAATAGTTTTCTCAAGATTTTAATTATTGATTGACAAATGAAAAAATTTTAGTTTTGAAAGCTCCTAATTATCTTAGCACCTATTTTTGGAGTGTTGTTCTTGAAATTAATCAAAAATCAAACAAAATTTTTATCGCCTTGTTTGAAAGTAGGGTTCAGTTCAGACGTTCTTAAGAGGAAGTGTGGTAGAAAATTTTCATTGCAAAATTTCCTTCATTACTAATTTAAATGTAAGTTCAGGCAAACCTAGTGTAAGTTATGAAGTTTTAGTTGCTGAAAAAAATACTTCGAAATATTAAAATGGAAACAAATTATTAGAAGAGAATTTCTCAGTTACGTAATCCTAAGTTATTATCTCATAATTTATTTTCATTTGTATATTTTAAAATTTTCTTTTCAGTATTTGAAATTCATGGCTTACTCTAGGTTTCTTTGAACTTTATTATTCTACACTTTAAATTTTAAATTAGAATTAAAGGAGAAAGAGAATTGGCTTAAGGGCGTTGAAATAAAATTGCGTCTAGGGACCAGTAAACAGGACTGCATGTAGTGGTCATTATAATGAAAGAGTCACACTAATTGAGTCATGCTAAATGTTGGCTGAATTTTATATAAAAGCTTACTAATTCTATAAGTAAATGATTTATTTACATATTAAGATTAAATTTTTCTTTTCTTAAATAGTATAATGACTATTAGATTTTTATATTGTAAAATGTTGTTTTAATAAATATTCTAATCTGCTTGTTGATATTAAATCTGTAACAGGTTTGCAAGATCAGCCTGGATTCATACCTGGAACAAATTACTTACTTCCTTGGGATGTGACTGTAAAATTGGAACAAAAAGAACGCTGGCCTGCATTGTGGGAAGGGAAGAGATCGTATGGTCTGAAATCCAAAAAGACTGTTAGGGGTGAATTCTTTTTTTAAATGCATTTATTTTTTAGAGATTGTAGATAACATAAAAATGCTGCTTATAGAATTATGTTCTTTCTTATTATTCATCTATTTTATTTCATCAATATTCAGCTCTGTTTACTACTATGAACATCTATCAACAAATCGAAATTTAAAATTTCTTAAAAACCTTCAATTATTGTTATTATTTAGAAAAAAATATAACTGTTGTGACTAGGGTTGGTGAAATTAATGATTTTTAAAAAAAGATAAATCAATTAAAAATTAAAATAAGTTTTTTTAAAAAAATTTAAATCAGATTTTTTTTCATTTTTTAATCTAATCTAGATAAAAATGTATTAATAATACTTAATTTTATTCAAAAACAAATATGGAGCTAAAATATTTTATTTTTCCTAACTAAAATAGTTAAAATTATTATTTAATTACAACAATATCTAATTTCTGAATATAATCAAAATAATTTTTATTAAAGCTCAACAATCTCATGAATTGCAATAAAATTTAATTTTTTATGTACACAAACGACATATTCTTAAAATTTTAAAATACTTGAATTTATATAAGTTTAAAACTCAAGATTATTATTTAATTACAACTCTATAATCACTCTTTAAAATCAAAATTTTATTCAAGTTCAACAACCTCATGAATTTCAATAAAATTTTATTTTTTTATAAACACAAACTACGTATTTATAAAGTTTTAAAAATGCTTGAATTTAAATGAATTTAAAACTAAATGGATGTAATTGAAACATGTTCATTAAACAGTGAATTGTTTTAAAAGTTTCATACTACTTTTATCCACATTTAAATTTTTTATTTATTATTTTTTTTTTATTATCAAATAATAATTTACAAACATCGCTGCCCTTTAATTATTTCTCTGGATGAAACCTTTGGACTTTAAACGAAATCACATTCTTAAGAATATGCTTATCAATTATATTAAGTAAAAATAAATAAAGTACCTTAATTTCATGTGTTAAAAGAATCAGCTAATTTAAATGAATGAATCTTTTTTAACGCATCAGTTATTTTACTTTTTGGCAATGCAGTAAATTCCATTTAAGAAATATCTTTTACACACCTCACTGTAATATCCTTAATTAAAATGCCGAGATCTTCCAAAAATATCTAACTTGATAAATTGTTTTTAAAATGCTTATATAATCTTAATGTTTATTTTTTTCTTTAACTTTCAAGTTTTTAAAATGTTCATAGTTTCTGTGTCCCGTTGAAAAACTATTATCTTCTGTAGTAAAATGGTCAATAATGGTGCAACATACAATATAAACATTTTCTACAATGCATACATTTTTGTACAATATATACACATATCAGACTACTTTTAAAAAGGATAAACAACAAACTAAAAAGAGACATATATTATTTCAGACACAATAAAATGTATCTTTATTATATATTTAATTAAATTTTGCAGTTAGTTTAATGTTTTTTAACTGTTTGTTGTTGTTAACTTTTTAGTTTGTTGTATTACAGATACAATAAAATATACTGTTTTTAATTTCAGTTTTGTTTAGAACAGAAAGTTTTCACAGTTTCAATAAAATTTTATTAATGGAGCAATGAACAACTCATAATAGTTTGACATCAATATTTTAGAAGATTCAAATGGTACTGTTGTATAAAAAAAAGTACAAGACAAGTTACCATTAGTTAACCTCTTCTAATGCCAATATTTAATTAAAATTTATAATTTAGTTGAAAATTTCTTTAATTAAATAATTTTAAAGTGGGGTTTAAATAATTTCAAAATATAAATTAAGTGAATATGCAACTCAGCGTTTGTGTTCAAGAACAATTTTGTGGATAAGGCATCTACTCCATAATTAAAAATTATACAATATGATTATTGTACTGTTGATTGGAATTGTTCTTTTTTAAAATCATATTAAAAAGAAAAATCGACATTAGTGAAACTATTAAACTCCACCCTAATGATTTGTTACTGCTTTTACTGAAAATTATAAATTAGCTCATAAGCTGCTAAATTCACAAAATAAATAAACAAATAAAAAATGAGAAAGCGAAATTGTTATTTAAGTTTTTTTTTCTCATAAAATGATGGAATTCTCAAAAAGTTAGAAAAAAAAATCCTAAAGGTAAGGCCATGAACCATGTACATAGTTGGTAGATGGTCTCTAACCTAAATTTGGACAATTTAATTTTGCATTTTTTACTAGCATCATTACTTAAAATAAAAAGATGTATCAAAAATCCAAATCTTTTGATTCTTCAAATCTATTATTTTAAAATCTTCATTTGTATTCATGTCTTGAAGAATCAAGAGTATCAAGACAAAAAGTTATACATCTTAAAAAATTTAACAAATAATAAATAATTAAAACAATTTAGAATATCATTTGAAAGCCAAAACATTTCTTTTAATTTTTCATCCATATTGTATTTCTCATTTTAGATTAGTTCAGTTCAAACTGTGAAATTGCTTAAGGACTGAAAAGCAGAAATAGTTTCTGTTATGTTTAAATATTTTGAAGAGAATGTTTCCGTTATTTTAAACTTTTAGTTTTATTGAATTGTTATGATAATTCATATTACATTTATATTTTGCATTTGAGTAAAAATGCATTTTATTTCGTATCTATGAATCTTATTTTTGGTAATATTTTATTTGTTAAACATTTTGTTTATTGCAAAAGAAAGATTAAGTTAAATAGTAAACATCTAATTATTTATTAAATGTGAATGCATATTGTAGAGATATGCAGCGAAGAAAGGATATTCATACATAATTACCAATTAAATTTAAATAATTCCTTTGTGTTCATTAAAATCTTAAATCAAGTACTTTGAATACTTAAGAAACAACTGTTTAAATTTATTATCTTTTTTTCTTTCATTTTAAAAGCAAAATGTATAGTAAAAATAAAAATTCATAATTTTTTGTACCGTGTTCAACAAAACAATATGTGCTTTTCATTTCATAAATGCTTCTAAAAATACCATTCTTTAACTTAAAAGCAAATTATGTGTTTATTTAATTCATAACTAATCACATAACTTATTATTCATGAATCATTTTAGTTATTGTATCATTATGCAATCATTTACAGGGCATAAAAATGACTGAAATAGTTAATCTCCTAACTATTTCTTCCTTTGAGAATAATCAATCAATCCTTATTCTGTCTATCTAATATTTATATTTAGTATGAATATATAATATTCTTGAAAAAACTAACTTATCTTCGGTCAGGTCTTTTCATGAAACCCACTCATCCTCTGACAAAATTAGGTTTTTTTCTCAAAAAAACCCATGTGGACTGGGTTTTTTTCTTACAAAAACCTGCTTTAAACTGTTCTAAATGTAATTTATCATTCACTAAAACATTAAAGTTTTTTAAATCTTATCAAAATTTCTATTTCTTGAACATTGTTACTTAAAAACAGAGCAACATCTTTATACTTTCGAGAATGCAAAAATCAGGTGTATTTTAATGAGAACTTCATTATTATGCAACAACAAAATGAAGTACAATTTGCACACTAAACAAATGACTAAATTATCGTGTAAAGAGCAGTTGCATACATATGTATCAAAAATATATACTCATAGGCAATGATCTCAGATTATTTGCCTCATAACTATTTATTTAGGGAATTGAAAAAACTTCTTGATCTTCAGTGTGTAGATATTTTTCTGATGGTGTGGCACAACATTTTTGAAATGAAAGGAAAAATCAAATTAAAAAAAGTACTAGCCTATCACAGATCAAAAGAAAAACTTTTCTAATTTTTCTCTATAACAAAGTTCACTGCTGCATTGTAAATTTCTTACGTAACAATCAGAATGTGAGCATTATTTATTTCTTACTTAAATCGCAAACATGGTTAAAAAAAACTAACTTCTTGCTTAATAAATCTTTATATAATCATATATTTTAGAAAAAAAAGTGCACAAAAAGTATTGGTTTTACTCAAAATTTTATTAATAAAATTCTCTCTTACTTATCAAATATGTTCATAAAATCATTAACTATTTATTCTTAATTATTAGTCATACTTTTTGTAATCTTTTATTGGTTTCCATTTTGTAAAAGCTAATTTATGATGTAAAATCAGACAGTGTTATGTCAGTAGCACCAAATGTTAACCCAGTAGCTAATTTATTTGTGTTTTTTTCTTAATTATTAAGAGTATCAATGTTTAGAACTTGAATGTCTTCAAAAATGTCATTATCTCTTGAATGTATGTGAAAAACATTTGATATTTGTATCTGTTATGTCCATAACAAACAGTTTTTATTTTTTGAAAACATTCGCGGAAGTTGAAGGATTTTAGGATTTTTAATTAAGTTATATGCATTTCAAGTCTACAAATATAACATCAGTATTAGTGGAATTACCCTATTTTATATGGAATTTTAATTACTTAATATAAAAAGTTAAATGTTGCCTTAATTTTACGTTAAAATTTGTATTGTTTCAAGCAAGTAAGAAAAAAAAACAAGAAAGATTTATATGATATATAGATAAACCTAATAATATGATATATAGGCATACAGTAAACAAATGACAGTAATTAAATAATTCTGAAATATGATATTTTTATAATACACACAAGCAGGGGCAAAATATCTCTTCAATATTCAGTTCTTTTATTTATTATTATGTTAGCAAATTTAAAGAACAAAAAATTATATTTTTGAATTGCTTATTGAAAAGTAATATTCTTTTCGATAATATTCTATTTAGAAAAGTTTATCGAATAAAAGTAATATGATTAAGTAATAGTTAAATGAAATACTCCAAGATACTTTTGGATTGTTTAGTTAGTTTCAATTAAGGACTTAAAATATTATTTCACATTTTGTTTTTGTTTTAAATGGTTTTAACAACAAAAAAAAACTTTTCTTTTCAAACCCTCAAAACCTTATGAGACCGGAACAATGTATCTCAACGGAAGAAATTAAGCAAAACCATTTTTAAAACCTTTTTTCTTCTTCTTTTAAATGACAAGCTATTTCATCAAATTTGTTCAATATTTTCGTCCTGTATTCAATTGATCAGCATTTTGAAAAAGCAATTTGTCGTAACTGAAAAAAAAATATTCCAGCTCATGATCTCAACTAAGTATGGCTGTTAACAAATTAAGGCTTAATTTTTATGTCATAGTATCTGACTGAGAAATTATTAAATTTCTTCAATTTGCATAAAAAATATTATAACTAAAAAATATATTCCTTTTCATGTATTATGAATACTAGAAATTGAAATTAATTGTTATTAAAAAGTCATTCAGTAATTTTACGAGACAGATTGTGGAGTTAAAAATAAAATTAAATCATTGAAATACCTAAAAACGAGATGACCCTAATTATAGAATGAAACTTATTTATAAATCCAGGAAATTTTTTCCTATTTTCTGGCATTTCTAATTTCGAAAGTAAAAATGTAATTTTACTGGAAAAATAGGAAAATACTGCTATTGTGGTTTTATCAAACTAAATACAAAAAGGATTCAATATCTTATTTTAAAAAGCTTCAAGTGTTTTTACCGATTTTACGATAGTGTTTATTGTAATTTTTATTAGCAAGATTTAAGATTTTTTAAATCTTGCATACTTAGTTTAAATATTTTTAATATCAATTAATTGATATGTTTGTATTTTCAGATAAAAGATAAGCCAATGTTCTCTGCTAAATTGAAAGTTTTAAAGGGATGTAAAAAAAAAAATTATGAATGTATACTTTTGATGGCTTTAACACAATCATATAAATGTAGAATTCACTACATTTATATTTAATGTAGATTGAACATCATTTATATATAATGCAGATTGAACAACATTAATATTTAATACTGATTAAACTATATTTTTATTTCATGTAGATAGAGCAACATTTATACTTATCCTAGCTCCATCAAATTGCTTTTCAACAGATTTTATCAGATATACAACTACTTATACAACATATGCAACTACAGACTGAACTAAATTTATATTTAATATAGATTAAACACCATTTATATTCAATGTAGATTGAACAACATTTACATTTAATGCTGATAGATAACTGATGCTGATGATTAAACTATATTTTTATTTCATGTAGATTGAACAACATTTATACTTATCCTAACTCCATCAAAATGCTTTTCAACAGAATTTATCAGATATACAACTACTTATACAACATATACAACTACAGACTGAACTAAATTTGTATTTAATATAGATTAAACACCATTTATATTCAATGTAGATTGAACAACATTTACATTTAATGCATTTCTATTTCATATAGATTGACCGTCACATATACTTAATGTCGATAGAACTGCAATTATATTTATTCTAGCTCCATCAGAATGCTTTTTAACATAATGTATGCTGTTTTTATGAGAGTGAAGCAGTATATTTATCAAAAAGCTTGTTAAATCTTCCTGCTTTGTTATACTATTTTCATAATGGTGATATTTTGCAGATGGTCCCCAGTTTAACGTGAAGATATTCATTGGTGTAGAATACGAATGTTACAGGGGTCATCGTTTTATGTGCTCTGCTCCAGATAGGGTGCTCAGAATCACAAGCACTGGTCACGTTAAAGTAAGTACATTAATCAATTCCCTTACCAATCATTTTGAGAAAAAAATGCCAAAATTCAACATATTCTTTTTATTAATAAATTTAAGGAATTGAAACAAAACATAATGTACAAGTTTCAGGTTGAAATTTGAATTTTTTTTTCATGTGTAAGAAGCATTTAATTTAAAATCAATTTACTATCACGAGTTGGGCAAAAGAAACTGAGTGAAATATGAGTCTTTGTATGATAGTTCTTAAAACAAGGGACAACACAAAGTGATACGTTTCAAACGTCAGTGAAGGAATATGCAATTTTTTTTTATACTCTTATTGCTGTATAAATTCAGCAATCATCGTACAATAAAACTTGCTTAAGTTGACCACTAGTGGTGCATTGTTTTAGTGGTCAACTTAGACAAGTGGGCAACTTATAGAGGGAGTGGGTCATTGTTTACTTTTTCGTTTCCTATATTCTAATATTTAACTAACTTTTTAAAAAAAATTATTTCGTTAGTTATGCATGTGAAGTGTTTGATAAAAATAATTTCTTAAAATATCAGAACAAGAAGATGTGTAATTTGAAAACTTTAACAAAACAAAATTATTTGAACACTTTAAAATTTATTCTGTTATTACTACACTTACAAACCTATTTGTTACAAAAATAATCCCTCATTGTTGTTTGGCTCTGTTGTTTAGACTTTACATCAGCCAAATGTTTTGAATGGAAGAAATGGTCAAAAGCTGACCCCCTACAGTTTCCCCAGATGGTCAATTCACAAAAGGGTTTAAATTAGCTTTTTGCACTATTTCACCAAACAAGTTAAATTTTAACATACATTGCAAAATGCCAGAAAATTTTCTGAATTTTTTTTTTCTTGGTCAACTTATGAGGGTTTTAGAATAGAATTTCATAATACTCCTAGACGAAATTGACTTATTTCAGTGGTCAACATACAAGATAGACAGGTGGTCAAGTTACAAAGGTTTTGCTTCTTTATATAATATAGGAAAAATTCCGTTCTTGATAATTGAGGTCAACTTATGCAGGTGTCCACCTTACAAGGGTGGTCAACTTGGCAGGTTTCACTGTATATACAATTGCACAAAACACGTGTGCCATCCAACAGCAAAACTCCCAAATTAAACTTGACCAGCTTCCAATCACAGCAGAATATGTTTTTTGCTTCCGACAGAGTAAAAACGTGATAAAACAAAACGTACTGACAAATTCTGCTAAGCCCGAGTTTTCTCCAGATGTTAAATATTTGCAATATATCCGAGTAAACTCGGGATAATCAGGGAGGCGGTTCATGTAAGTAAAATCTTTATTCAATAACAAGATTCAATACATTTTTATTATCACATTATTGCTTTTTCTGATTTGCAAACTGTTTCTTTTCTCATATCCATTACATCTTATGTGGTTTATGGGAAGAGAAATATTTGGTTTGACCTATTACATCTTGAATTTCCTATAAAGTTTCAGCGTAAAGTTCTTTATTATAGTAGAATATTTATCTGACTCAATTCTATAGAACACAATTCTCCACCCATGAACCACATTAACTTAATGATCTCTAGAGCAAACAAATAATTATAGAGTGCAGAACCTCTTATCCAGAAATCAGAAGACCAGATAACCGGAATGAAATTCGGAGCCGGAAATAAATTTTCTTCCATTAAAAAAGTTTTTTTTTCCTGCAAGATTTTGATCCCATTTTGTTATTTAGAGCGTACAACATATCGAGTTGACGAAAGAACTGATTTAAAGGACGGATCAAAAGCCGTTTGTAGACAAATCTCACATAAGCACAAATAGCTTATATATGTTATTAATGTTAATAATAACATTAATAACATATATAAGCCTGTATATAATTTTTATTTCATAATTTCTTTCCTTATTTAAACTTAAGTGTATTATTATTTATCATTTTTTATTATTTCTAAGACTATTTCAAAATAATTTTTTAGTTTCGTTTTATAAACATTAAAAAAAAACGGCATTTTGTAGCGATTCAGAAAACCGGAAAAATCCGTTATCCGGAATTGTGATGGTCCCGATTGTTACGGATAATCGGTTCACTACTGTACATAGCTATTGATACATGACAAATATGAACTCTATTGAATTTTGACATTTTCCCATGTTCTACTAGTTTAAATAAAATTCTCCTGGTTTTCGTACATTTTAAAAAGTCCCTGTTGAAATAAAAATTTTGCACAGATTATTGCTTTCTTGATTATAGAAATAAGTATTACTAGTACATCATGAAGCGAGTTTCATTTATTGAAATAAATGTACAACTTTTTTGTTCTAAAATGTTTAGTTTATTTTTATTCACAACTCTCTTTTTAAATTAAATAAAAAATCTTTTAACTTTCTTTGATGAATTAAATGCCCATTACTATTTAAAATCACGAGTAAGCATAATGCATGGCATTTCAAGTATATTTAATACCAATCATAACTGCAAAATATTGCAGTTTTTCTTTTTTGATGACTAAAAGTCTCTGAAATTCCCTATGTGTAAAATATTTTGTAAATTATGCAACAATTATCATAAAATTAATATTTTGTAAAATATACTGGATTTTTTCCTAACTCTCTGGGCAGCTATGATAATAAATTTGTTGGTTGTTAGTTCAAATGTACTTGATAATTTAATTTCTGATAGTAATGAATATTTAAGGCCGTTGGCACCTGAAAAAGGAAGTGAACTGTCTATGGGGAGGAAGAGTGGAGGAAACCTTTGCCCCTGGTGGTCAGTAAAACGGTTAAAACTCCTCAGAAATCTGGGAGGATTGAATCATTATAGTGAGGGTTTCGATTGGCCTGAGGGTCACCCCCTCCATTCAAATCCGGGTTTTTTCTTTGGCAAGTTATCGCTACTTTACTTTCTCGAAATCGTAACTACATACAAAATTTAGACTACCGTGAAAGCGTATACAACAGGTTTTCTTTCTTCTTTTTTTTTTTTTCCTTCCTGCTGGTTCGTTGTGTTTTATTTTAGTAAAGGGTCTCAATGAAAAGGCCAAATGTGATCTTCCTTCTATGTAATTCCTAAACTGGTGTTTCAATATGCATTTTTATTTATGCATATAGTTTAATTTATTCAAACATTAAAAGTTAAGCCAATCTTACAGAGAAACACGGGAATTGATTGCATGGGTTTATAAAATTAGTTTGGCTTAATTGTGTGAGGAAGAGTTTAAAATTCAATTTAAAATAAGTTTTAATTTTTTTAGGACTGATGTCCAATAATTGCGAGATTATATAGAATGCTTAAGAACATTTATTGAGACAAAAAAAAAATGCGAAATGAATATATTTTTTACATTGTACACAAAAAATAATGGATTTGGAATCGTTTGATTTCATATATTGCCTGTCATGAGCATCATTTTGCGCTACTATTGTGTTAATTGACTACTCATAGAAATTAAAAAGTCAGTATTTAAAACGATAAGGATTTTCATGACTTATTATACGGCGAAATAAAATATTTAATTGCATTAATAATTGCATAGGTCATGTTAGTGTTTGACGACAATTTTATCAAATCATTACAATATTTTGAATTGACTCACTATCCGCTTACCCCTTACTTGAAATTTCTAATAAATTTTCGTTTTCTGTTTTATCTTTTAGTTTCTCTGATTAAAGACTAAATTATCTCCTTTTGTTTTTTCTTATAATTATTGACCAATTGTTATTTTACCAACTCAATTGGAAAATAGTTCAAAATTAAATAAACATAAGTTACTGCAAGTTCAAATAATAACACATAAGTACAATTCCTTTTTAATATTTTATTATTCTATTTTAATTTTCAAAATATTTTTGTTACAACATCAATGAAATATTCTTTATACATATGATCATTATTATTATATAACGCATACTATGCATATATAAATCTTCATATCAAAAATTTGTTTACCATACTGATTTACCGCATATTTCTGCCCTACATAGAACACAAAAAATTACTTTTTATTTATTCATTTAAAAAATAAAATTATTTCCTCAAGCAAATTTTATATTTATAACAATTTAACAATGCAAAGTAAATTTTGTTCCTCAAAATAAAAATTTGAATAGAAAAATTTTAACACCATAAATAGGAAAGAGATGGGTATAAGTTTCAAATATACTATTTTTGTCTTTAGTAAAATTAAAACTTGCGTGATTAGAAAACAATTATAATAATTTCTCTACTCCCAATAGTTCTCTGTGTGTCGAAAAAATACTATCTTTGTTTTATTCGCTAATTGTATTATTCTGCAAATATTTATATTCTGTGCGAGATAATTCTTTATTGATATTTTGGAATCGAACAAAATTAAAATCTAAATCAAATAAATATACCTTGTTCATGTTGGCTTACTTTCTTTTGCAATTTCTTTTTCTATGTAAAGATAACGTAATAAATAAAACGCGTGTGATTATAAAAACAGAATTATTTTACAAAACAACAGAAAAACAGAAGATTTTAAGAGCATATATACATTTGAAGGAAATTTATATAGAAACATCGCATGAAAGAAAAATAATTGAAGAATGGGGGAGAGCAATGTGTTTTAGAGCCTTGTAAGGAACAAAAACCTTTAGTGATATAATAAAAAAATATTTTAAATATAATATAAAAATATTCTTAAAATATAATAAAAAAAATTTATCAAAAATGTTCTTGTAAAAAATATTCGAAGTAATTAAAAAATATTTTAAAAGTAAATAAAGCACTATTAAAGATTATTTATAAAAGTTTAAAAAGTTTTTGAAGATAATTTCCGAGAAATTAAAAAAATGGCCAATGAAAACTTTTGGGTGGGAAAAATTTGAGATAATGTTTTCTCAAAAAAAAGTAACTGCTTTTTTCAAATCTGAATTACCATTTTTTCTCCAAGTAAAAGTTTTCAAAAGTACAAAGGTTTTGTATTGGGTTACTAGTGATGAGAGTACTATAACAAAAAAACAATTTTGTCCCCCAATCCGATGAAATGCAATACTTCGTTTCAAATGTATTTGAATCATTAATTAATAATAGACACGATATTTTTAAGAACGTCTTTAATTTGTGCGGTTTAATTAAAGACAAGAGTAATAAAAGACTTGAACTAATCTGACTCGTCACTACTTCTTTAAAAAGTGTCTTTTGTGAGCAAGCGACGCGAAGAAAGCATATTCATAAACAAAAGAAACTAGAAAGCTAAATCTTCATGCTTTTCTCTTTTGAAAGCCACTACCTTTAGGTTCTCGATTAGCTGCAATGTATTGCACAAAAACAGCTGCTCTTACACAAAAGTATTTTTTCAACAGGTGCATAATCATCTTGCTGCTAATAGCTTGGTCTTCTCGCCGACAATGGGCTATTTTACACCTTCTCTCCAGTATTCACTTTCTGAAATAGCCAAACATCTTTACTCTTATTTACAAAAGAATAGGAGAAAGCGTTTGTGTGAAGCAAGGGTTGTCCGAGAGGTCAACCTTTGGATTGACCTCTGGATGAATTTCTTTAGAGAGCTCACTCGAGTCGCTAATAATAAAACCTCCCAAACTCTGAAATAGTTTTACGATTCGTATTGACTCAAAATACTTTAAATTTATATATTTTATAGCAAATACAATTTTTATTACTTCTCGCAATAATGCCAAAAAAAAATCTATAAGAAATTAAAAATCAAAAGTTTCTTAAAATAACCATATGCTCGTGATAAAAGAAAATATTGCAAAACGTAAAATTAAGTTAACTGTACGATACTGCAAAACAGAGCTTTCTCATAATTTCTATCAAACTTCATTGAGTAAACAAGTTTTTAGTTCGATTATAATTTTCAGAAAGAAAAAAAATTTTAATTTTGTTTTCAACTTGTTTGATAAAAAATCTTGTTCCTCTCTTGCTAGAAACAAATTTAATACATATTTGTAAATTTTAAATAAATATCATTAGGATATCATTAACTATTAACAATTAATAAATAAAAATGAAAAGATTATCAAGCATCAAAATTTAAAAACGCTTACATAAATGTCAATTTCGTCAATGGAATTTATGTTGGGATTATTAAAATGATTGATTTTAAAAATTTAAATTAGAACTTTATTTCTCAACCATAATTCATTAAATAAAAAGGAAATATCACTTTAAATAAATAAATGTCATGGAACTTCAAACTGAGGTAAGGTAAAACGGGATACTTACGTTTTGTGACGTTACGTTATGTTAAATGTTTTCCAGAAATAAAAAAAAATAAAGATAGTATTTGTCTTTTCTGTAGAATGCACACGCTGAGCAACAATAAAATCTATCCAGCCCATTGTGTTTCGTATGCTATCTGCGATGTCAAATCTTGTCTCAAGTATATTTTACTGGTATTAATGTCGATAAGTTAAGTTGACATTCAGATTCTTAGTACAATGAATGCGTTTTATTAGCGGTTAAAAGCTATTATGTCTTTATATGTCGAAATAATTCATAATATTGCACTTTGGATAGTGACTTGCAGCAGATATTTGGTTTTGTTTTGATCAAAACGAAAGCAGTAGGCATAAATGTGTAGCTAAATAGTTGTAGGCGATGCTTGCTCTGAGATCAGAATATCAGTGGAAGAGTTTAAGATAATTCAGGATTCATACAAACCTTAAAAAGGACTAAAATTATGCATCGTTATAAGTTTTATCAACAACTACGCCTTATAATTTCAAATAGTTATACATAGTGACGAAATATGACAATTTTAATTTCAAAGTGAATACTAAGTAAAAAAGTTGTTTACTCTTTTTATTAGAACATTGACACCCCTTTTTAAGTATAATATGGACCGTATGAGCGTTGAAAGATGCAATAGCCTGATCCAAAAGCACAATGCATAATAAAGCACATAGAAAACTAATTTATAATGTTGCACTATGTTGTCATGCGGGAACTTTACGCCAAAAGTGTGTTTGGAGATATCAATGTAAGTAAAACGATACTAATTTTCTTAAGGCAAAAATAGGGCAATATATTGAACGCAGCCGAACTATTTGTTCTAGTACAAAAGAAATTAAATAAGAAAATATACGACTTTCAAACAAATTTTCTATTAGTTTGATTTTAAAATTTAATTTCAAATAATAACAATATGATTAATAATAATATCAATAATAAAATTCCTTTCATTGATAGAATTAATAATAATGATCAAAGTAATAATTATAAAATTACTCATAACTAACAATAAATTTAATACTTTTATTTCAGATTTTCTATTTTATCCCCCCTCCAACAAAAAAAATTTATACATTAAAAATGATAAGTTACGTATCTTCAAAGCTACTTCACCCTAAGTTCATTGGTGGTAACTCTTTACAGCAGTAACATTTTTTTCCTTCATTTTTCTTATTTAGAATAATGTTTTAAATACCTTCTCGAAAAAAAGTTGTGGAGATACATTTTATGAAATATTTAGATAGTAATTTAAAGGAGATATTAAAAAATTGCCCCGAACAAACTATTTTTAATTGCTAATTTTCAAAAAACTATAGGAAAAATTTTGTAAACGAAATGATCTTTTTCCAAAAAATTTAAAATGGCTTTAATGTTCAATTTATTTAAACGAGTGAATTATTTGTTAATTACTCTCACGGTTTATAGTTAAACATTATTTCAATCTTGAAAAAGATTTTCTTAGGCCGTGAAGGAAAATAAGATCTGAATCACTCATTTCAGTAAATGATTACTTCTTGTCAAGGACTATGCTTCTTGTGAATGTTTGTTTCTTGGCGACCATTGAAATCCACCATTACGAAAAAGATCACAGGTTTATTTATGACAACCATGAAAATTCACTTATGTTCCCCTCTTCATGCCTGGGGGATTTCTTCACGGTTGAGTGATAGCCTCCTGGAGAGAAAAGGAAGAACTGAAGAACGATTTCAGAGTAGAAAAATGTTTCATACCCCGGAAAAAATCATTTTTTAGCAATAGTTCCTAATGTATAATTTCATATTGCTGAAATTACGTTTGAACTACGTATTTATATGTTTTTTTTTAAAAAAATTTCGTGAATTTTGCTAAAAAAGTAACTTTGAAAAACGCTTGAAAATTACTCTAAAATCACATTTAAACTCGTTTTAAAAATTATTAATAGAATTTTAAAATAATTTTTTACATTAGTTATGTTTGTTTAAATGAGATCTATTCATTAATATTAAACATTGAGCTGTCAGGTTGTAAATTATTGAGAAAAAGTGATTTATGTTCTCCCATAGAATAACATTGAGACGTCGATTGAAGCTGGCAACGGTGCCAACGGCCTTAAGTGTTTATTTTTTACTTTGTTTAAAGTATTAATAATGAAAATTATTTTAAAATATAATTATTGATCTGCTCCTTATGTACATTGGGATGTTTAATATGCAAGTTTAATGATACGCAAAGTAAAATTCTAAAGTAAAAGGCTCATACTTTACAGACGTAAAGTGCAAAGACTCATATTTTCGTGTTTTCGTTATTAAGATCTTTACTGTTGTGTACTGTTTCTTGCAGCAATAATAATACATTTGTTGTTTGTTAGTTCAAATGTACTTGCTAATTAAAAAAAAAATTTTCTAAAAATAACGAATATTTAAGTGTTTATTTTGTACTTTGTTTAAAGTATTAATAATAAAAATTGTTTTAAAACATTATTGATCTGTTCCTTATGTACATTGGGATGTTTAATATGCAAGTTTAATAATATGTAAAGTGATAAAAATAGCACAAAATTCTATATAATGCAAAGGCTCATATTTTCGTGTTTTGGTTATAAAGATCTTTGCTGAATAAATGTATGTTTATGTGCATAAAATACATGTTTTTACATTATTGCTTTCACACAAAAGGAAACTTAAGGAATTTAATTATATTTTTAGTATTTGAAATATCAATATTTATTGTTGTCGGTTCTGAAAACTATAACAAGAAATATCAATAACTTTTTTTATTAATTTTTTTAAAAAAGGAGAAAAAAATCTGTATTTTATTTTATTGCTTGGAAATTAAAAGTATGAGTCTTACTTTTTAACCTGGTAGCTTTTTAAAAGTTATATCAATAAATCTGAAATTTTTACTCTCATATTGTTTATAGTTTTAGATTTTTTTTAAAATTTAATTTTTTTATTTATCTGTTCGCATTTTTAGGATAATGCATCTAAAATTACAAGTTCTGACATGCCACTTTATTTCCCTTGCCCGTGCAGGTAAGTTTTTTTTAAAAATGCTTTTTAGATTGTTAATAATCTTGTTGATACTGTTCTCACCTCTCTTTCTTATTTAGTTTAAAAAGTGTTGTATAAACTAAATAAAAATTTAAGTTACCTAAACAATTATAATAACATAAATAATCATGTCATGTGAACTCAATGTTTTAAGAAAACCACTAGTGGGTGAAAAAAATTTCTTCTTTTATTTTTTGCTTTTTATGTTTAATTTATTTTTATTTTCATTTATTTATTTATCTTTTTTTTGCATAAATAAACTTGTTTGTAATAAATCAATTTCATTTTGTTTCTCACTTAACATTAATATATTACTTTTAAATTGTGATGAAATCTGCCATGGAAGAATCCAGTAATTTTTAGTTTGATTTTGTATAACCTTCTTTGTTTAATATGTCCTTTATTTATCATAATTTTTATTTAATTAAAATTTATGCATATATTTATTGTGTTTAAGCATATATATATATATATATATATATATATATATACAAGGTCCGGCTATTAATTTCCAGGACTGACGTAACTGTAGGAGAACGAAAAGCCGGAAGATAGCGCTAATGATTGCATATTGAAGAGTGTTTTCTTGCGCATGTGCAGTGCAATCGGCACCATACTGAAGTAAGTGGTTCTCGTAGAAAAGCGCATTAAAACATAGCTCTTAAATTCCTATTGTCGAAGTGAAAATAGAGCAAGAATAAACATTAAATGTTGCTTCAAATTGGGCAAGACAGCTGTGGAAACCTACAAATGATTAAAACAAGTTTACGGCGAGGAAGCATTATGTCGCTCCAGAACTTTTGAATGTTTTAAACGCTTTCGGGACAGCGCGAAAGCGTGGAAGATGATCCACACACAGGTTGGTCGCAGTCGTTACGCACGCCGGAAGAAATTGAAAAAGTTCGCTTCCACACATTGCGTTGCCTGTGAGGCGATTCTTAGCCCAGCATGGTGTCGTTGAAATGCAGCATCCACCATACTATCCAGACCTAGCACCCGCAGACTGTTTCCTAAGCTGAAAAATTCTCTGAAGGGGACAAGATTTCAAGATGTCGAAGCCATCAAGAAAACTGTAACGTCACTATTAAAGAGCATTCCAAAAGAGGACTTTAAAACTTCTATCCGAAATTTGTACAGCCGAGCACAGACGTGCATTACGGCTGATGGGGGTTAATTCGAATAATATTAAATGGCTATGTGTTTAATTTTATTTTCTTCTGAGTTATTCCATGAGTCCTGGAAATTAATAGCCGGACCTTGTATATATATATATTTGAATAAAAATTTAAGAAATTTGAAACTTAAAGAAAAAAAAAAAAAAGATTTACTGACTGATGGCAGAATTTTTTCAGGCTTTCTGCAACATGCCTCTCTAATACTAATATCTTTCTGAAAGATACTTTTAAAAATAACAAATATACATGCTATTAATTTAAAGTAACAAAAAACAGAAATAATAAAACTTCAAAAAGAAAAAAACTTTCGGTTAAAAAAAATTTTTTAATTTGAATATGTAATTTTTTTGCCAATATCCTCACATTTTGTAGGATGAAAACACACTCATTGTTTCCTTTTTCGCATTTTGTAAAGCATCACATTAAAAAAATCATGAAATGAGAAGCAGTAACTTCCAAAAAAAAAAAAAAAAAATTTCAACGGCAAAATCACTTGAATCAAACTCTTGAAAAAGGTGTTACTAATGTGTGTTTTCATTTTGATATTCAGTTATAATAACTTCTAACTAAGCATGCTAATTACTTCCTCTTTCGCTTTTATAAATCATCACATTAAAAAAAAAATAGTGATATCAGTAGCAGTAACTAACAAAAAAAATCAATGGCAAAATCACTCAAATCGGACTCTTGAAAAAGATGTTATTAATGTGCGTGTTTTCATTTCGAGATTCAGTTGTAATAAAAAAATATCGTATTAAAGATATAGGATTTTAAAAACAATGTGAAAATAAATAGTAATAACTACATAAAATATCGAATGAAAATTTTTGCAAGGAAACTCCTAGATCAGTACCTCCAGAGGTATGATTGGTTATGGGAATGTGGAGGACTTAGTGACTCAACAGATTTAACATGCATCAGTCACCATTTACTACACAAGGAGACTTTGGCCGGCTTGGATCGAACTCTTGGACATTGGTCCAGTGCCCGACCAACCAGGCAATCCCGGCTCCATATATATACTATTGTACTTTTACATATACTATTATGTATACTATTGTTTTTTATTTCCATTCTTGTAGATCTTCCAAACCTCAAATGGCCCAGTTGATGCGAATTCACGTAGTCACTCCAAAAGCTCCTGTTCACGTGACGTTACATCCGAAAGTTCAGCCAGCCTCAGAGGCTTGCCCAATATTTTTTCCTACAATTAATGAACCACTGAAACTGACACAGTCAGCTTATTGGGTCCTACGCTTGCCGTATCCTTTTTTACTATATTCTTTAAAGAATGTTTGGCTATATGAATAAGAATATCTTTCAATATGAATAAGATCTTTTCAATATGAATAAGATTGAATGTAGCAGTAAAACTAGAATTGACTTGGAGAAAAATGCAATGACACCATTTTGTATCCAAATATGCAGCATTAATTTCACTATTAAACAAAAAATCTTTGAACTCTATTTTTAAGCAAATAAAATCCCTAAAAAAGTTAATAATATTAGTCTCTGATTACCAAAGAACTGGTAATTTTGAAATGAGAAAATGAACACGGAGGCATGAAATAATGTATAGAAATTAATTTCTGATTCTAACTATGCTATCTTTCTGCCTAATTTTGCTAAATAATTCATTGAAAATGAGCACATTTATGCTATCATTTCATTTGTGCTGTAATTATTTGATTTCCTTAACATTTGAATCAAAGATTTGTGTATGAAGGAGATCATGGTCCCTATCTTCCACCCAGAGAGCCTGTCTCTGCATGCAAGCTTTTAAAAGGAACATATAACATTGCTGAGCATCAATCTAATCGATGAACAAAAAAACGAAGGTATATTTTTTCTCTTCTCTCACCCTGAAATTCATTTTCAAGCTTATTTGTGGGAATTTTCTCAATTGTTTTTTTTTTTTTTTTAGAAATTGAGTTTAGGACTAGAAACTTTCAAAAGAATACTTTTGGTTTAAAAACAGACAAAATTACTTAAGTATATATAGAACCAATCACTTATCTAGTGGTTACTGTACTGAATTATGGGGCCAGTGGATGTTGGTTCGAATCCTGCTATAGGCATTGATGTAAATTTTTCTCTCCGTGTACTCTATGTCCTTTCCTCTGTGTGAATTTGACATGCTCTATAAATAGGTTAGTGGTTGTATGACGTAGGCGAGACTACTCCACCACCATGGCTTAACCACAAGTGCCCACTAAGTATTAATTAGAGAGTAGCTTTTCTAATGGGAAATAGGGCCAAGTGCCGGCCATTAAGAAAGAAAAAAAAATTATTTAAGTATGTAACATGCTGTGTAGTGTTTTTAAAAAGATCTTAAAGGTGTTTTTTTTTCATTGGGTGTTTTTAAAATGTACTTAATTTTTCCTTTTCGAAAATGAGATTTTTTTTCTTCAAGCTTTTCACATTGTTCTATTCAATGTTTTCACAGTTCATTCAACTACAATCTATTTTGGCTTACCGTTGTTCCATAGCGTATGCAAGCGCCAATCATTTTACATGTTTTATGAAATACTTGCGAATCCACACGTGCGTCTACTGAGATATTACCTGAGACTATTGCCTTCTCATGTGCAACTCTGCTGAGTTTTGCAAGATATTCTCCATTTCAGGCTTCATTTTGCGCCCTCTGATGTCAAACCTAAAAAGCTCTTCATCTTTTTATAAAGGCTAATATAATTAAGAAAAGAGCTCTTTGTCTTAAACTAGTTATTTTATCATGATTATATAAAGTCTTTGAAAATTATTTTGCATTTTGTTGATGTATATATTATTTAAAAATATTTTGTGAGTGCTTGAAAAGTACTTAAAAGGGGCCTATTTTTTGTTGAAAGATTTGGCTATGCACCCTGTTAAATTTAATTTCTGTACTCCAATTTATATTTGTGTAAGACAGTTTATTTATTTGCTTTTAGAAATCAGGATTTTGAGGTTCTTTGTAAGGAATCAATTTGACGTTGTTGTTTTTTTTATTTTAGTGGAAAAAAAACTTTTTCCCCTAAAATTTTCAAGGAAACCAACGATTGGAACCAGACCCAAGTTGATAGAACTAATAGTTCCTAAGTTTTTATTCATAAAAATACAGTTATACCGTATGTGCCTGATTTTACAAAATTTTTGTTAAGAAATTTTGACCCTTATATATATATTCCACTTTCTAGTTCATACATATCTAGATATGAGGTCTTTTATATATAAAGTATTCTAGGGGGGCCATGGAGGTTAATACTCCACAATTTCAAGTAGATATATTGTAAACATTCTTGTGTACGTACATGATGTTAAATTCTCTTTCATAACAGAATAACAGCTTATAAAATATGTTTTTAATTTATGTTCAGCTGTTACAATTGTTATTGCAAATGAAGAATTTATTGATAAGCATTCATAAATCACTATTTTTATTAAAATTTGGATTTTTTAAAACGAAAAGTGCACATTGTATTTTTAAACCAAGCAACTTCTGACCATATTATTTGTTAAAATGATTTGTTGTATTAAATGAAAGATTCTTTTACTTTTATTTTACAAATTGCTCAATACTAATATAATTAATTTCATCTGATCAATTTTTTAAAAATATTTTTATCTTGCACACAGTCGCATACTCTTTTAAATACTAGATTAAATTTATTTCTTAATCATACAGAAGTTTAAATGTTAATTCTTGAGGTTTTTTTCCTTGTCTTACAATAGGGAACCAATTATCCGGAACGATCGGGACCATCACCATTCCGGATAACTGATTTTTCCGGTTTTCTGAATCGCTACAAAAAGTCGTTTTTTTTATTGTTAAACTAAACTAAAAAAAAAATATTTGGAAATAAGCTTGAAAAAACGAAGTAATACACTAATGATTATTTCCAAAATGATGCTAGGGTAAACATCTTTCAAAAAAGAAAGAAAAATCCAAAAATCTTATGAGGAAAATTTTTTTTTTTTAAAATAGCAGGAAAATTTATCAAATTTCGTGTTCCGGTTTTTTGGTTTTGCGGTTTTCTGATTTCCGGATAACGGGTTCTGTACTGTATTAACTTGCTTGGAATTTAAGCTTTTACTCTTTTTTTTCCAAATTCTTACCTGACAAAATATCCTTAAACTGAATTTCTTAGAAATATAAACTAGTGTTTAAAAAATATGTGTATGAATGTTTGAATGAAAAGTGGGAAAGAAACATTAGTTTTAAAAATATTTTCTTTAGTAATGTACAAATATTTAAGTCATTGTTTCATCAAATTTTGCAACTAGTTGCATTATTCTAAAAACTGGAGACAGTAGAATATGCTCTGAATCATATAAACCAATCAAATAGTTTCAACTTTTTCAGCAAACACCCTTTATAAATAGGTAATTGTTCCAGAAAATTTCGTTACTGGTACTGTTCTTATATAACTTATTGCTTTATTCTAGAAATGGGTTTGTACCAATCTATCCGATATTTTGTACTCAGTACATAAAAGTATTTGGTAATTTAAATGAAATGCAACATGAAATTTACAGCTACATTTAAAATGAATTAAATTTTAAAATATTAAGTTTAATAATTTTTGTAAAATTTGCTAAAAAATGAAAATTCTCTTTGCAGCACCAAAAATATTTATCATTTATCCAGTGGTCGGAAAAAATGTGTTTTCTTTGTAGTTAATTGCAAGTACTTATTACAATTGTAGTCACTACTTTTAGAGAACAAACTTAACTGGCGAACACAATTTTCACCAATATTCAAAATGATTTTGAATAAAAAATTGGCTTGGTTAAATATGGGGAGATATTAAAAAGTTTTAATTCATGTTGACACGAAAAAGTTTTTTATTCTAAAGCACTTTTTACGAATTCGTTCTTTTAACTCTCAAACTCTGTGCTTTTCTCAACAGTGATTTAATAAATGCTAAGAAATTACCAAATATTTGTGATTTAAGTGATCAATGCTTTTTTATATCCTCCACAAAATAAAGAACAGTGTGAAAAACAAAATATGGACCACCCTGAATAACTTTAGATCTAATGATCGGTCCTTCACGTAATAGAACTCAATCACAACAAATGTGCTAATTAATGCAGACAATATATTTTGAGTTACTAAATCAGATTCAAAAACGTACTTTATATTCCTGAAAAATCAAATTTTAAAAAAGTCAGATATTTGAAATTAGAGAGTTTTTACCATAGACAGACTATAGTTGTGCTTAGATTAAATTTCTTTTCTTTTTCAGTTTTATTATTAATTTTTAAATTTATTTCTTTAAAGCTGTTCTACCAGTTATCCCCTGCTCTTTTTCAAGAGGTCATGGTCAAGAGGTCATCCGGAAATGAGATTCTCACCTCCTCCCCAGTCAGTGTGCTTTAGGAGAGGGAAAAAAAAAATCTCCACATAGTGAAAATTCAGAGAGAAAAATCAGCTAAAATTTGTTTGGAATTGAGAAAAAGATTTAATCTTTTTTTTTTAAAAAAAAAAAAAATGCATTTGTAAAGCAAACAACTTGGATTCTATGAGCTGTTTTTTGTAAATATTTATTTTTATTTGACATTTTTGTTTGTATGTAAAACAGGTTTACTACTAATTTTTCTTTCTTTCTATTATCTTTGCTACTGAGTCAAACGTCTTGAGTTAATTCAAAAAATATTCCATGCTCTTAATTTTTTCTGTACCTATTTCTAGAATTGTTTTTTCTCTTTCATTTCTGGAAAAATAAAAGGCAATACAGAGTTGCCACTCGACAGGGAGAATACAGAAAACCTTGAAAATACAGGGAATTTTAACAGGGTTGCCAGTCCGCAGGGAAAACCTGGAAAATACAGGAAATTTAAAAATCACTTAAAATAACAGGAAATTTAGATTTTTTTTTTCTCTTTACAAAATGGCAGGGTTGGGTTTTTGACGTCAAAAAGTGGTTTTTGACATGACAAGGGTATAATACTGGTTTAAACCGTCAAAAACCCGTCAAAAATGTCAAAAACTGAAGTTTGCCAAGAAAATATATAAACTTCAAAACTACCAACAGTTGCCATGCATTAGATTGAAATTTAATTATACTATAGGTCAGCAGGTTTTAAAATATTTTTTAATTAAAATTAAGGTAAAATAACAGATTTAAAATCTCAGAAATTTATATTCAAATGCATGTGCAGAAAAATTTTGCACAAAAATTGTTTAAATACTTATATTTAAAAAAAAATTTTTTTTTTTTTGATACTTAAGAAAATTAAAAGTTTATTACTATGCATTTTTGACATATAAGGAACATATAACTAATATTTATAAGGAACTTACAAGTTATGTTGTATAAATACAAACTTGATACAAGTGTATAAAATTTTTTTTTAATGTTATACCGAATATCTTTATTATCCAGTATGTTAATTTGAATTTAAAAGTAGTTATATTTATAAATAATGATAAATATAATTCATATTGTTCATTATATTTATTTATAATTATTACACTTATCATTTTAAAACAATTTTTATCTCTTAATTTTTTTTTCTCCACTTGTATTAAGAATACAAATAATGCATATCTTGAAAGCAATAAGTAATTATTCAACAGCTGAATATTTAGATAATCAACAAAACTATATCGTATTCAGCAAAATGAAATTCACAAGTATTTGGATAAACTAAATTTTCAGCATAGTAAATGAATAGGCTGAATATACTGTAAATTGACACTAACTACTCTGTGTATTTAACAGAAAGCACTTAAATTTGTATTGTCTTATGTTAAAAAGATTATTAAGAAGATTTAAAAGAATATTAAAAAGACTTTTCTTTAAAAGAAGATGTCTAATGTACAAAACTGCTAATGTTTATCTTTAAAAATGTCTAATTTTTTGTATAATCTATACTATACGCTAAATTTGGTTATAAATAAATTTCTTAATAATATCACTGCAGATTTTCAATAACACATGAAAATGAATACATAATATTACAAAAGATGTGAGTTTTAAGTACAAGATTTTGGTTACTATTCAAAATATAAGTGTTTCTTCAAAATTTTAAATTTATTTTTTCTAGAACATATTTAGAAACACTAACCTTTATAAAAAATATATAAATTTTATGTATTAATTAAATTTCACATATGAATATAGGTTTTTGACATTTTCGACATTTTTGACAGTGAGGTTTTTCACGTGACGGTTTAAACCATGGTTTAAACTGTCAAAAACTGTCACATGTCAAAAACCTGCCAACCCTGCAAAATGGGAAAATGCAGGGAATTTTGTTTCTTATTTTTGTCTTTTAAAAAATGGTGACCACTCAAAGCGTATTCTATGGGATATTTAACCATGATATTTCAGCTATACTAAAGTATTTAATTTTCTAGAGTATTATTTAAGTATGTTCGGCTGTTTTTTTAGAAATTAAAACTAATAAATATAGTTAGCCCAATATTAAAATTTTAATACTGGGCACACAAGAGCACAGTAATTTTTGTTTCCTTTTTATATATTGTGTATAATATGTACAGGGAAAACACAGGAAAATTTTTTTTACAGATTTGAGTGACAACCCTGCAACAGTTTATATTTAATTCAGTGGTTCCCAAACTGGGGGTGAATTAGACGATTTCTACTTTCAATGGGGTGATGAGTATTGAAAATAAAATAAATTAAAACAATAATAAAAAGCTAGCGTATATTGAAATTAAAATATATACAAAACCATATGATTAGACAAGGAATTACAAAATTAAAAAATAATAAATTTTAAAAAAATGAATAGTTTTTTTAAAATAATTTTTTAGTCATATTTATGGTTAAACAAAAATCTGTCTTACAGATCCTCTCTGAACAAAACAAAAAAAAAATGGTTGAACATTTGCTTGAAAGTGAACTTCTGGCGAACATTCATTCTTTAACTGAAAGTAGAAGAAAGTCTTAAGGATGAACAATAGAGTTTTCAAATTTTAATTATCAACACTTTCAATTCTTCCAGATTTTAATTGAAGAAATATGTATTCCTGTTTTGATTAATTTCCTTAAAATGTCTGTTCATTTGAAAAAATAATTTTAAAAAAACTTTTAAGAAAATTACCTTTTTTTCTTCTTTTTTTTTTCAATTTGGTTTTATTACTGCTTAAAGTTTTTTTGAGCAAAAAAAAAATGAAAAAAAAAGAAAGCGAGAAATAGATAGAAAAGGGCGATAAGTGGCAGTCAATATTTAGATGGAGGGCATTCCACATTGGGGGGGGGGGCAAAAAGGTAGGGAACCACTGATTTAATTTTTTAAAAAAAATTATGTATCTGCAAAATAACTCCTGTGAAATGCCTTGCTTTATCTTTTATTTAATGAAGTTAAAAATAATAAATAAAAAATTGTTTTTTTGTATAGATAAATACTTCTCAGTTCTTTCATTCTCTGAAGCAATACTTTTAATTGTACTGGATTGACTGATGCCAACAACTTCTAAAAAAAAAATTTTTTTTCTTTATTATCTTTGAGTTGTGTAATATTTGATTTCTGTACAATTTAATGTCTTATTCTTATTGATATAGAATAAAGCATTTGTAGCTAAAAGTGTGTAATAAATATTTTGGACTTAAGAAAATTTCTTTTTTTTTCTTCTTTTTTCTAAATTCTTTTGACACAAATAAAAAATAATGATACAATCAATTATTACAAAATAATAATAAAATGCTGTGCTCATAAATCTTTATACATTCATTGGTTTTTCAGGATTTCCAAGAAATACATTAATTCTTGACTGAATACAATATTTTGAGCAGAAACTTGTTTCACTTTCTTTAAAATCAATAGCCAAGTCTCCTGTTTTTTAATGAAGACTCCTGTATTTTATGACTATCTCTTGTTTACCTGAATATTCTCAAATGTCTCCGTATTTGTAAAGAAATTTAAAAAAAAAAATTTGCCTATAAAATATCCGCTGATGGCAAAAATACTTCTCTAATTCTTCAACAGATGGTGCTATTGCGAGAACTGCTGCGAGTATGTTGAATGTTTATAGCTTAAGTAATTATAAATAATGGTTTAAAAAAATTCTCTTTACATTAAGATTTATATTCATATTTTTTACTTCACTAAATGTAAGTCCTTATATTATTTCCAAAAGTTTTTTTTTTTTGACTTACATGATTATGCATACTGCATCAAAACTTTGCTCTTTGCCTAAGAAATACCGCTAGTAAAATCTCTGTTATTTTATTTATCATTATTATATCATATATATTATCTCAAATTTCTCATATATATATATAGTATATATATATATATATATATATATAGTATATATATATATATATAGTATATATATATATATAGTATATATATATATATAGTATATATATATATATATATAGTATATATATATATATAGTATATATATATATATAGTATATATACAGGGTGTCTCAGTTAAGCGTTTCAGAACTTCTAAGATGGGTAGAGGGCATCATGACGACTCGAAATCATATAGCAATGTGGGGTCGGAAATGCTTTCCTGAAGCGGTGACGTACACAGAAGCACCATAAAGAAAAGAGACCATAAGTGAAAAATCGCTATAATAATACATTGAAAAAATTACATGGCCTCCTCGGTCACCCGACCTATCATGTCTTGTTTTCTGGAGTCATATGAAAACACTGGGTTATGACGCCCCTGTTGATAATGCTGGTTGCAAGAATCGCAGTAGCTGCCTGCGAGATATGCCTGGAGTATTGCAGAATGTTCGAATGTCCATGAGCTGGAGATGTGAGGTGTACATTGTAGCCGGTGGCAGAAACTTCGAACACTTACTTTGGCCCATGTACCATATAATTTTTTCAGTGTATTATTATAGCGATTTTTCACTTACGGTCTCTTTTCTTTATGGTGCTTCTGTAAACGTCACCGCTTCAGGAAAGCATTTCCGACCCCAAATTGCTATATGATTTCGAGTCGTCAGGATGCCCCCTACCCCTCTTAGAAGTTCTGAAACGCTTAACTGAGACACGCTGTATATATAGTATATATATATAGTATATATATATATATATTTTCTCATTATTATACTCTGTATCAGTGTTGCCAGATTGGGCTACAAGTAGCGGATTGTGCTACTTTTAAAAGTCCCCGCTACTCAAAATCGAATTTGGGCTACCCGCTACTTTTTGGGCTACTCATTATTTTTCAAACGCTATAAATCATAAAAATGCGCTACTTTCTTACAGAAATACTTAATTAATAATAATACTATTTTTTAAAAAAATTTCCTTTCCTATTATAAAATGATTCTGAAAAGTTTGCAGTTTCTTTATCTACTTTGAAAAATAATTTTTTTTTTTCTTCCTGAAAACGAATCAGCTTTAGTTTCGGATTTTTGATTTGTTATGCTGCGCAGAGTCTAGAACAGGGGTTTTCAAGTTACATGAGGCCGGGGGCCGCAATTAAAAACACAAATCAAATGGCGGGCTGCAACTTTATCAAAATTTTATGTAGGACTCTTTTATGTTTGAAGGGACATTAAAAATTACTGTTCGATTTTTATCAAGTTGTACAAAACAAAAGTATTGAGTTACATATTAAAATAAGAAGATTTTTAAAAATATTTAATTGTTATTAATAATATTTAAGAAAATATTAAATAAATAATAAAAATTTGGGCTACAATAACTGTAATGTGCACCAATGTATTAAACAATTAATGTGCAACAGATATCTAATTGTTAAGATATAAAACTTTAAAAAGTTAGGTATTAAAACTTACATAGTAGCACACAAAATATTCAATAAGAAAATTGAGGCTTGTCTGCTGCAACCATCAGTGAATAGATATTTACATTTTAAATTTACAAATGTGTGCGTAAATATTTTCGTCCAAAATGAGTGGTTTCAAAAAGTTAAATCGGAGAATTTCTTCGAGAAAATTTCTGATGCGCACATGCTAAGTTATATTCACAAAATACAAAAAATTGAAATAAAAAAGAGCAACACACATGATTATTTTTTTATTTGAATTAAATATTTTCTTGGATGCAAAACCTGAGAAATAAATTTCTTTGCACCGTTGGTATGTTAAATTTCACAGAAACGAAGAGATTGGAATTTTATTAACGAGAAAAGTATTTTAAACTCATATAGATTTTTTACGAAAATTGTCCGCAAAAAAATAACTAATATATTTCAGTTCGCGGGCCGGATGCGGCCCCTGGGCCGCCAGTTGGATATCCCTGGTCTAGAACATAGTTTTTCAAAGGGGGCGGTAACGCCCCCCTGGCGGCGGCAGAAGTATGCTGAGAGGCTGTGTACTTGTTTTGGGCGGTAAGGAGATGATGAGAGTGATGCCACAATTGGCATTACATATTTATTTCCCTTCTTTAAAAAATATCTTTGATTACTTAAGCTTATTTTTATAAATAGAATTATATTTAAAATAAGTCAAAGACTTAAGCTTTTAAAACGAACATAAAATATTTATTTCTTCTCGTATAGATCAATCTACTGGTTACTTTTTATTTCATTACTAATGCTGATTATTAATTCACTGTCGCGCCTAATCAAAAACAAAAATCTATTTATAACTTTTTATTCTACATTTCTAACCGAAAAAATGTTTCAGTTACATGGTTGTAATAATTTTCATAAATTTGGTGGCGCCTCGTGATCGCCAAGGTAAACCCAATATTGATATGCTTTTTAGCTATGTTATATTTTAATAAATCGCCAATTTTTGATCATGCTTCTCCTGTGTCCGTTGTGAACAAAATTTTATGCACTTTTAATTTGGCTTTAGTTTAGGCAGGTCGTGGGGGAATTGTCTCCCATGGCCTGTCCTTATTAATATTACTGGGCAAAATTTATTTAACTTTGAACATTATCATGGATAATATATTTTTATATTTTGTATCTCGAGCTCTGCAAATATATTAAATAAAAGCTTTTTATTAAATATGGTCCGGTTCAAGTTTCCTCTTCTGTTTTCATCACAATCTTCATTTGGTCCAGTATACCATACAACTTCTAACCTCACCTGATATTCCATCTCAACAAAATTGGCGCACTGACTTTCTATCACTATAATGAGAATGTTTTGTCATTCAAATTTATTTTTAAAACTCCCGAATAAAATTTATCCAAAAGTAATATTAGAGAAAAGAAGATTAATATAATAAATTAAGATTATATGATACATCATTTGTGCCAGCAATAATATATATTCACCTTATCTGTAGGCTGTTATATATTGTTATTTCTGTTATAAATTGACAATAAAGCCATATTTTGTACTTCTTTTAATGTCATATCTAAAAGTTACAAGTTTTAAGCTGTGCTTAACTTAATATTTAGCTGTTAGAGACCAGTGTCTTTTAGAAACTTAATTGCATTTCATATTTTAAACTTTAAAATAACTCTCCAGAAAAAGGATCAGACAATTGAATATTATATGACAATTTTTTCTTGCCATCATCATTCAACTTGTGATAATAGGAAAAGCGCATTTCGATTTAATAAAACAAATTTTTATTTCCAAACAACAAACGCTGTCAAGGTAAGAGAAAACGCCAACAATCTAATGCAAAACGTAATAATAAGAAGGCTATAGCGATGTTGCGGAAGTTCGCACGGACCGGGGGAAGTTACTTCCGCTGAACTAGCTGTTTGTTTGTTTATTTAGAGAACGAGGTGAATATGTAACATAGTTTTTTGGGCTACAAATTGTTCGAATACGCTACTTTTGGAGCTCTCATTCGCTACTTTTTAATCTTAAGGTCTGGCAACACTGCTTCGAGGAAGCCTTGAGAACACTTTTTCTTTCCAGAAACTACTTGTGCTGCCATCTGTAATCAAATTATTTTCAAGATTTTTTCAAATGAAATCATTTCTAGTGCTGCCATCTAGGAAATAGTTAGAAAAATAACTGGAAAGAAAGTTTAAGATTTGAAATACCTTTTTAGAACAACTTCCCCCCTCCCCCCGACATAACTTAATTTTATATTTTGTATCATACCAATTTCACCCCAGTAACTTTAATTATTTGAATCATAATTTTTTTAGCATTATAATTTCGTAATCTTCCTGAAAAAGAATTTTTTTTTTATAATGTTTGACTTATAAAACATGCATAAAAAATTCTATCACTTGAGGATGTTTTATACTGAAGATCAAAATCTTTAAAAGAAAAAAAACTTTATTTGTTAATATTACTATAATATTATTTTAGACAACATTTTAATTGTCATTTAAGTTTTGTTTCCGACTGTGTCTAATCGCTCTAATTGGAACTACTTTAAGTTAAAAATTGTTCGAAAAAGGGGAATTATATTGCAAGCTTGAAAGTTTAGCTTATGAATAAATGTTTACGATGAAAAGCTATTTGAATATAGTTTATTATTAAATTCCTTACAATGCAAGTTTTTTTTTTAATCAAGTACTTAGATCCCATGCAGCATGAAAGGGCAAATAAACGTTAAAAATCCGTTCGTCCGTTATAAGGTTTTGGGTTTACGTTAAAATTACGTTAATTTCACGTGATGATTTTCACCATTTCTTCATTCGTTAAAACGTATACGATAAAATTACGTTAATTTCACGTGATGATTTTCACCATTTCTTCATTCGTTAAAACGCATACGTTAAAATTACGTTAATTTCACGTAATGATTTTCACCATTTCTTCATTCGTTAAAACGTATACGTTAAAATTACGTCAATTTAACGTTATCAATTTTCCCTTTAAATAATTCGTTAAAAATACGTACTTAAAATACGTTATTTTAACGTGTACATTTTATCCATTTTTTGACCGTTTTTTAAAAACGTGTTATTAACGAAAAATTGACGTTTTGTTGCATAGTTGTATTTACGTAAATTGTTTGGGATTATAAACGTAAATTTAGTGGTAAAAATGTTTCAAGCAAAAATGATGAACCTGTGAGAGCCCAAGAAACATAATCTTTTACGTCTCACCTGAATTCGAATAAACTGAACATTGCAGATTTTCATTACAATTCATATTTAATTTTTAATACTTATAATTATTTTTGTTTTATTAAACTGGTTATAAATATTTGCTTGTTGATAATATTGAGTCGGCTCATTATCAGTAACTGACAAGGGAACTATGAGTTTTAATTCTTATATGACTAAACTATGATGAAAATTAAGAAATTTTCCAAAATACTGAATAAAGTAAAAATTTTCCACTACTTGACATGCAACGAACATAACGTAAAAACACATTATAGTTAAATTTAAATTATCTCTGTCCAGAACAAGAGTCGTGGTGTAGTGGTTACAGCGTTCGCCTCAAGGGTACGGCGTCCTAGGTTCGAGCCTACTCTAGAGTGGGATATTAATATGCGAATACTAATAATTATTATTATTCAAAGATCTTAATTTAAAAAATTTATTTTTTGTTATTATGTAAAAATTGATTCACTATTTTTTTATATTGCAATTATCGCTCGCCATACGAGTTTATAAAAAATAATTTATAATATACAATATTCTAATTATTATTTTCTACTTCAATCAACATGAAATAGAAACGATTATTTTTGGTTAATTTTGTTAACATTTATTTATTAATTTCTTACTTTGCAATAATCGCTTACCGTATATAAGTTTTTTCAAAATAATTGCTAAGAAATGTGTCTACTTTTAAATTCCATGTTCTTACTGCATGAAAGAGACATTTACTTTATTTTAAAATACTGATTTAATTTTTTTTTCCTTCCAAAAACTTCATAAATTGTAAAAATAGAATTAAAGTATTTTGAAAAATTTATCAATCTTGATTCTTTAATGTATATAATATTTATTAATGAAAAGAAAAAAATACATATCAAACAACAGGTAAAAAGATAATTCTCATAATTAGTTTTCGTAATAAAATTTAGTGTGGGAAGTTTTAAAATATTGGTTGTTATTTAAAGACGTTTTTACACACTACAACGTTTTTACAAATTTATTAAATTTTGCTTTGAATCTTGAATTTTATAATCTGGAAATTGCTTAATTATAAAATCTTAATTGCAATAAGTAAATTATTTATGAAAATCATATATAGTAAAAAATAATATAAATTTATAAAATATAAAAAATAATATAAAATAGCATAAAATATAAATAATAATTGTAAGTTTTGTTGTATGTAATGTCAGAAAAATAATTTTTTTTATAAGAGCAAGTAATGATAATTCTTTATTTCTTTGCAAAATATTATTTATGAGTGAGTTTTTGTGTATGTGAAATTGAAGTACTTTTAAAAATAGTTAGAGCGTTAGTTCGGTTTATTTTTCCGAGCTGTCAGTTTTAGGCTTTCTTGCATTGAATAGTCTGTTTTTTTTTTTTTTTTTTTTTTTTTTTTTTTTTATCATATCGGGCAATAATGTTACATAACAGGGAATTTTAGTAAAATTTACCTAGGGACACAATGCTTGGAAGGTTTTAAATAGTTAATGAAGTTAAATAAAAAAGAAAAGGAATTAAGTAAGGAAAAGAGAAAGTTCCTCAAAAATTGAAGTTAAGACCTAAATTTTGCAATGCTAATACATAGATCCTAAAAAAAAAAAAAAAAAAAAAAAAAAAAAAAAACACCTTTAAGAAGAAAAAAAAAGGTCCCGCAGTGGACTGATCGTTAAGACACGGTTCCCAACAGATCACCGAAGTCAAACATCACTGGCTGCGGTCAGTGTGCGGGTGCCACTTGGATCAGTCTGCGTAGGGACCGAGGGTGTGCGGTATTGGTCCTCGTTAAACTGTGCTACCGTAAAGTGCTCGACTTCGCGCGCACGTCGTCGGGCTACCGAAGCGGGGGTGCCATCCCCTCCGCAGAGGATCAAAATTGTGATGGCATGTCTTCGGATCATCCTCCGGGATGTTTCCCAGACCGTCGCCAATAGCCCATTGTGCAGCTCTAGTGCGACGTAAATTAACAACAACAGCAAGAAAAAAAAGAAGAGAGAAATTAAATATTTGTTTTTTTCATATTTTGACATCAGTGCGACAAATTTTTTTCTTTGTTTTTTGACCAAGATTTTTTCATTTAGGCTTAGTTCCCGGTTAATAGGGGTTTTAAGGGCCATTCTAGTCCTTGACGGGGGCGGTGCTCGATCCTCGACACCACCGAGTACATGCGATATATGTGCTATTAAAATCTGTGGAATCGAGAGGCCTGTGGTCGATCGCATTACTGTGCCAAATGTACAGGGATCTGGAGAAAATTTCCTACCCCTTCAGATTTAAGTCTAAATGGATGATAAGCCTAATGTACAGCTCTAGTGCGACGTAACTAAAACTCCTACCTTCATTAATTCGTTGACACATTATCTGTTTACACTGTGTTATCTGGGAATAAAATTTCAACAAAATCTTTTTAATGTATACATACATTGCTTTTAAAATGAAGACAAATATCAGCAAGCGAAAAAACAGATTCATAAGAATTTACTTTTTTTTTTTATCTAAAGCACTGAAGAGGGAAACGGAACGTTTAACGAAAATGGATCCTTCCAGCTGAAATTAAATATAAAATTTTTAATATATTATATGAAAATAACTTGATCCACTAGAAATGTTAACAACTTGACACCCTTTTTTACCCTTATTGTTATAATCAAGTTTTCAAATGCATGATATTACCTCTTTTTTTTTCTTTTCTCCAAATGAAATCGTGATTTAAAAGGTGCTTTTTATTTGAATGTGTATTTTTTTATGTAATAAATATTTTATGAATTTTTTCAAACTATTATTTTTAACACGGTCATCACCAACAAACTAAAAATGATACCTAAATCGTGAGACCATGCCTTTATGCATGCCAATTAATGTATGTAAAATCTTCACCTACGCAGACGAGAAAAACAAAAAATAAGCACGAAATTTGAGAAATAACATGTAATCATGATATAATAATTAAAATTAACCAGAGATAAATAAATGTACATGTTGATCCCATATTATGTTAATCGATAAAACTTTTACATTGGTGGATGTAGTTAGATTAAATCTTTTTGATTTGATGGAAGACCTAACGTAGAATGTATTCTACAATATCTTTCTTACTCTCATTTCGGATTAAATGGAAATCCTACAATTTATGGTTCATTGATCAGCCTATATGATGCACAAAAAAATCAATGTATATTGTTAGTTTTACAGTTTTAAAATATAACATAATTAATGTCTCATTTAGTTAAATTACTATAGTACGATCCTCTAATTCCTAACGATTGGATATGAAGTTCCTGGTTAGAGGAAGCAAAAAAGTGTAAAGTTTTAAAATAAATAATCACTTATTTTAAATAATCTTGTATGTCTTACGAATCAGTGATCTTAATTTATAATATTTATTCATGTTTATCTTTTAATAATAAATTATTGTTATAATAATAAATTATTGTTATAATAATTTTACATTTCCAGAGCATAAAACAGCAATTTTTATGAATTCATGAAAATTATAAAAAGCATTAAAATCGAGTTTTTTTATGTACAAGCTATTCAAATAATATTATACTAGTAAAAATAAAATACTATTATATCTCTGTAATGAAAATAACATTACATAACAATATAATTCCATTTTTCTTTAAGTCATCAGGTAAAATAGTAATAATTTTTTAAAAAAAAGCTTGACAGTTTTATTTAACTTTTTTAAAAATATTATATGAAAGTTATTCTACAATGTAGCATTTTATTCCAGGTTTAATTAGAATAATAATAAGAAAAATAAGAAGAAAAATCAAAAATAGAGAAAAAATTGATTAACAATATAGATTCAAAAGTACTCTCCACATTGCTTTCAGTTATTTGAGTTTTTGTTTTACAAGTGGATTAAACGATACTAAGTTTCAACTTTTCACTCCTTTTCCGTGGGAGCAAGTTCTACACAAGGATTGCTACCCCTACACTAGCTACCCCTACATTTATTTACATTGTTGCACGCGTGTGTTTACATACGCCGAATTCAATGGTAAGTTCTTTTATTCCTTACTTTAATTATTACTATTTTAGAATGTTAATTCATTATAATGCTTCACTGTCAAAAAAAGTAAATAATTATTGTAGTTAATTCTGCTTGAAATAAACACAAATATTCTAAGCCTATCATTTGCGAAGTTTAACAAACTATGACAAAACGTAACGATTTTGGAAAAAAGCAAGAGAATTTGTTGAATCTCATTTACTGTGCTTAATGTAAAGAGACGAAATACAGACCCGTTATATACGATTGTTATGCAGTTAAGATATTTTTAATAAAATCATGAATTTTTGGAAAGTTTTCTGATGGTACCTAAGCTTAATCAAGGAATATTAATCTGAAATACTGAGTTAAACTAGTTGCGATCTTATGTAAAAAAAAATTCTATTTTAAAGCTTTAATTATCAAAATTATTAAATTAATGCTGCATTATTTTATTCACCTGACAAATTTTGTTGCTATAATAAATAACAATTAACAAAAAGTAACAATTATAAGCATTATTCTGAAGATAATACTTAAATGTCATTAATCATGGTTGACTTTACACACCAAATTATGAGTAGAGGGGATATTTTCCTTCTGTGATTTGCTGCGCCAACTATTGTGGATTTCAAACTTGCATACATTTATAAAAGAAAACTTGTAGAGGTTTGCCAGGGGGTAGTGGCTACAAGATATACCCTGTTGAGTTTCTTCCCATGTTTTGTTTTCAGTGTGATGATAGCCACTGGAAGTTACCAAGACCTGTTGATTATTCTGCCACAGGTGATGATAAACTAATTTTCCGGAGTGGAAAAGAATTTTAGCTAGATTTATAATGTAAATTTTTCTGTTTCACTAATTTTAGGGGATATTTCCATATATTAACCTGTCACACTAACTACAATAGCCAAGCTACCAAATAGATATAAACTTGAAATTTTTTTTGAAAAAAACATGAATGTTTGCCAAATGGTTACGAGTTATATCTTTCGAGTTGGTCCCTTTCTGTGATTTTTTAACTTTCTTTCAGTTTCTCCGATACCAGAAGTTGCCAAGACGTGCTGATTATTCTGCCATTGTTCCTTTTATAGAGATCTCCCCTGATTTTATGAATCAAATAAAAGGGGATGTTTCCCTATTTGAACTAGATTGTGCCAACTAAAAATGTTGAAACAAAAAAAAATATATATATATTTTGTACTTTGCAAAAATTTTTAAAAGAAGTATGTAGAAGTTTTCCTGAGGGTTGCTTCAACTTATATTCTCTGAGTTAGTCCCATTCTGAGATATTTTCTTAATTTTTCGTGGACCGCTGGAAGTTTATAAATATTTATCCATAGGTAACAACATAGAAATACTCATTAAACTTTTAATTCCCTATTAGGGTAACTTCTGTATTGTGAGCAGTTATGCCAACTGCTATCGTCCAGGCACCAAATAGATTTCTAACTGCTAACTTTTTAAAAGAATATGTAAAGGTGTGCGAAAGGTAGCTACGAGTTATACTCTTCAAGTTGATCTCCGTTCGTTAATTTTTTTTAGTTCCTCCTGGTTGCTGCGTGGAAGTTGCTTAGAAGATATAGTGATTATTCACCGGCAGATCATGATACGGGCATTTTTCTTACTGTTTTGCCTACTCAGTACGAGATGGCATTTTTATTAGCAAATGAGACGAGACAAGTGTTATGTGTGAAATAGTCCTATCATATTGTTATTAATTTGAGCTGTCTTATCTACTTACCTACTATTGTCTTATAAAGTATAAAAACTATTAGTTGTTGCATTTTTAAAAAAGTTGAGTAGTGGCATTTTCTTTTAACTTTACCTTTTTAAAGAACCAAGGGTTAAACACGCTTGATTGGTGTAAATTTTACAAGAGTCTATAGCAGATGGTTCTTCAACCAAAATGTCGTGGAAGTATCATTTTAACAAGCTATTGCAAGAGAAAATCTCACATGGACAAAATAGTTGTTTGACTATTTATTTTGCAACATGATATCTTTAAAAATAAAAAAAAAAAAAACACCCAGTTGAACATTTACTGGAAATTTTTCTTCTTATTTTTGAAACAGTTTTTGAAATTTATCAGCTAAAACGATATGGAAAATAATTGCAGTAATTTTCAATATTAAATTATCTTTAGAATTATTCTTATTCAAGCTTTTATTTAAATTTACATTGCTGTTTAAAACTTTTTTAATTCTTTTATAGTCACTGTATTCTAAAAATATGCCTAGGCAGAGGTCTGTCAAGGCCAAATTTACTACCGTTTAGCAGTACCTTCACAAATTCAACTTTAGAAAAAACATTAGTTTCACAAAATACTTTTTCTTATAATTTTATTTTTGTATTCCTTAAGAAACGATAAATCCATATTTTTGTGTTGATTTTTTAATGTAGTTTTTAATTTTTCACAAATTATGTCTAAATTTTCATAAAATAGGTACCTATCAGAAAAACTTAGACAGACCCTTGCTAGGTGAAAAAGTTCAATTGAAATTTTTATTGCTAAATTTTTCTTTTAAACAATTTTTGTCTTGGTTTTTACCTAGCTTTTTACATTTCTAAAAAACTTTGTTTTTATTAACTGTATGACACAGTAATTAAGAATGTTTCTATTGTCTTTATTCTTATCTGGAAAATATGATAATTGGAAAGACTGAGATGTAAAGCTTTAAAATTTCATTTTGAGAATTAAAATAGATTTTTCTGTTTTACATTTGTATATAATCTTTTGTTTTTTTTTAGCATTTTTAAGATAACAGCATTTTAATAACATATTTCTAATAGATTATATTTTAGTTAATGTTGCTTTATGGATACTGCTTTACAAAAAAATATTATTCTTAGCATGGAAGTTTTGTTGTAACAATTATGATAATTTTTTTTTCTCTTTCTATTTTACTTCATAACTTTATTAAGTATTTCTGGTTTAGTTTTTTGTTTTTCCTTTAGCCCATTCCACTAATATAGATAAGCATGGAGTAATTTCCAATAATAAATAAACTTATTTATTCGTAAAAAATATATCTATTAATGAATTTTTTTTTTTTAAATATTGCTATAAAAATATATTCTGCATTTCACCATTTTTTTTAGCTAACATTCTGCCAAACCATTACTCCTTACTTCTCTAGTTCTGAATAATAAATGTGCTCGTATAAACAAAACAAAATATGTTTGAATTATTTCTATGTTTTTGAACATATTAACTGAATGAATTTTCTTTTTCATAATCTATTGATGTACTTCTGAGGAAGATCTTTGAAAAGGATCTAGCTTTGAGAATGAACCTCCATCAAGTCTCATTGGAAGGTACCTGAATTAAGTATGTCTAAAGAAATAACTGTATTTGAATTGTTTCCTTTTTTCTTGTGCTTAAAAATGGGTAAAAAAATTCGTGAAATTATAAACATGATCAAATCAATTGTTAAAAATTATTTCAGATTACTTTTGCTGATATTAAAAAAAGTAATTAAACATTGTTTACATAGGCTGCCCATGCTTCAATAACAACAAATAAAAGTACTCAAAAATTTGTCTCTTAAAATGAATTATCATATATTGTAAATATATTTTCCATGTACTGTAGAATCCTAATTATTTCATGCACAATCATCAGCCTTTGCACTATTCAACTAATTTATAATAGAAGTTTCTGGTGTAAGTTTCATCGTTAGTATCAAGTAGAATGGTAAACTGTTACTGTTTTTACCACCACTATTTTTGCTGTTCCAATGTTTTATTTCACTGACACTTAAAAAAAAAATGTGTTTTATCTGCATTAAATTAGTCTTTTTATTCATAGTCCTCCATAAGTTCAAACAAATTCTGAAACTTCTATTTTGCTTTTGAGAATTCTTCAGCGATTATGCAGATTGATGAATCCCTCAAAGGCTAAGGCTACTCAAACCAAACATTTGGCAAACATTAAAATGAATTATAAAATGAATAAACAACATCAATTAGAAATTCTCGGGGAATTAAGATTTATGCATATTGCTCAGTATTTCAAATCTCCGTGGCAGAATCGCAGCGAAACGGCGACATTGTTGCAAAATTTTACAGATCTCTTGCAGAAAGATTTTTCTCTTGAAAAGAAGAAAATATTACTTTTCTTTTTTACAGAAATATTTGAACATGCAATATTTGAATCATGCATTTAGATAATCAGTTTTTGACACTCTCAATTTTCACCGATAGTATCATAAATCGACGTAATGTTTTGATAGTATTTTCGGCAGTTATTGATATTGATTTTCATTTGGTTCTTAACCATCTTGATATATTTAAACAATATGGAAAACTCGAATCGAGCATTTGAGTATCTATTTTTTAAGGCTATCTATTTTTTTTTTTTTTTTAAATTCTATTGAATTTTTAGAAGTTATAGATGTTGATTTCTCCTTAAATTTTAAATCAGATATTTTTTATACAATATTATTTATTACAACCTAATTTCAAAGTGTAACACGCTTTTGAGGAGTCCAATTTACGTAATTACATCATATATTTTTTGGGGGGGGGGGCAATTGCTACTACGGATTTCATGATATTTAATATTTTTTTATTGTGATGATTATTTACAAAATGCGAAGAAGCTAATAAAGTGTGTGTCTTCCTACCAACAAAATGTGAGAATATCACCCATAATATTAAAAAAAATTTATTTCGTGTTAAATTAAGAAAATCATTATTATTATTTTTTGTTAACACAGCATATTTGCCATTTTAAATTAGCAACATATATGTTTGTTTGTATTAAAAGTATTTTGCAATTAGATCTTAGTGCTGGAGAGTTTAGTCGCAGATAGCTCAAAAACATTCTGCTACAAGATTTCAAATTATCCTTGTTTTAATTGAAATAAGCCAATTGTATATATGTTTATATATATATATATATATATATATATATTTTTTTTTTGTGTACATCTGCAGTTTTCTACAATTCCGCATATTAGAAATTGAACTTTCAATATTGTTAACTTTAATCAATGATTTTATATCTATGACTATACATATGATATTTTCTATTTATATGATATATCTGTCTATGATATTGTCACTTTATTTTTATAAAGTTTTTTTTTTTTCAATAACTTCTGCACTATATTATTATGCTTACATTAAATGAAAAAATTTTTGATTTCATACTGTTTGAAAACATCTTTTATTTAAATATCTTATTTTTCCAAGTGAATGTTTTTGTGTTTATTATTTGGTGTTGAAGTATTAATGATTAAAATGCTTTGAAACACGATTCATTGTGTATATCAAGGTTGCAAAAAATGCTTACTTTTCTCTAAAAGAGTTAGACTGACTAGTTTTCATTAATTTATTATATTTTCTTGCATTTTACTGTATACATTTAGCATACTTATGTTCCAACTTTTTATTTTAACAAAAACTATTAAGTAAAATTTACGTTAAATGTCTAATATTGCAGAAAACTTGTAAGTTAAGTAGTTCATGCAATTAAAATTATCACTACTACAAACTATATGAATTACAGTTTGACAAAAAAATATATATTTGTTTTCACATCTTTAAATAAGTTAAAAAAAATTTTGATATATCTGCTCTATACTTGTTCAAAAAAATTTTTTTTTTATTTTTTTGCAAGGGTGTGGAAAGTTGGTAATTTTGTTTTGCTCATATATATATATATATATATATATATGCAGCATTAAAAAAGATAATTTCTAATTAGTTCCAAGCATAAAATTATTATTTTTTGAAACAATTTTAAGTTTAAGGCTGTTCCTCCGAATTGTTTTTATAGTCCAAAATTGCTATACTGCATTACTCCAAACATTCTGTCATGTTGCTACAATTAACTAACACCATTGTGTTCCTTTCATTTAATCACATTTTTCGAAGAAATATTTATTAAAATATTTCTCCAAAAACTGTGTTTTGTGTGTGAAGTTTTTTTTTTGAAATTTTTTTATCCAGTCCTTTTTAAGTGGTTTAAACAAATAAAGTTTTTACTGCCCCCAAGCAACCTGATTGTAACACACTAGGGTCAAGGAACACAGAACCTATTTTTCCCACCCTTCCTAATTTTCCCACCATTACTAAGAATTCCGTTGTGGAAATGAATTTCTATATCACCAAACAGCTTTCTAATGTATTTTGGAGTAAAGTGTTACGTTTTAGCAGCGATTTTACAGAAATTAAAGAATTTTCAAAATAACCATTTTTTGTTTAAAAAAGCTTTAACAGAGGCAATTGTAAAATGTAATTCTTCACTTGAACTAAATAATATATAGTTTAACAAATTACTGAATTTGTTAAAATTACTCCTTTTGTATATTAAAGATACTGTTTGTGTTAAAAGGCATAGTATTTTTACTGTTTTAATAAATGAGAAATTAAAAATTACGTAACTGAAACTAATCGAATTGTGTTTCTGAACTACAAAGTTCTTGCAAAATATTCTGAAGAGGAATGAAAATTGCAGCCAAGGAGCAATAAAAAAATGAAAAGAATGAGAGAGGAAAATAAAATTCTGATGATAAGTAAATAAACAGAAAGTATAGGGCAGCTTTTAGGAGTACTTTACCTGACAATGGGCACATGTCGTGGCAAGTACTGCGGTTATGAGAAAAAGTAATTTCAAATAGGAGTGTTTTGTGAATAGTTTTGTCTTGATTTTAGGTCAGCGTGGGTAAACCAATTGACACCTTTATTCCTTCATTGTTCCCCTATTAGAAATGTGCTCTTACTTGTTACCAAAGCAGCCAACAGCACCAAACTAAAACTCTGGAGGAGTTCTCCTCAAAGCCACACGAAAAATAATTTTATGTTTTGTTTATAACTTACTGCTGGCTTCAATGTAAGATTTAGTTAGGATAAAAAAAAATTATGAAATATTCTAATTCAGATTTGTGCTGTATATGTATGTAATTTTGTTGTGTAATATGTGACTAAAATTTGTAAAATAGATTTTCTTATATCTAAGTATTTGGATGTACTCAATCGATATATACTTAGTAGAAATTCCATGAAAATAATAAACAGTTTTAATATTTTTTTAAAATTTTTTATTTAACTGTATTTTATCTAGTCAGTATTGCTTCGTTTTAGAAATCTACTGTTGGTTGTAACAATTTAATATTATTGTCCGGTATATTTTTTTTTCATATGCTAAAATATTTATTTGTTTTCCAGGAACATTGCAGTGAAGAGGTGATAGTAACAGCGGGATGGAAGAAGTTATGAATGTTTCAGATCTGTGGCGATGTGTTATAATTGTAAATCTATATATTGTAAATATATTGTATGATAGTTGTAAAATAAATAAAACTTAATAAATCTTATTTGATTTAATTTTTTTTTCTGTATTTAAAATTATTTAGTTAACTGCTCTTCTGGATTAAAAATTTTAGTTTTACGAGCATAAGACTTAGAAAAATTGTAATTTTAGTAAGTAAACAAATCAAATGGTAAATTTGGTTAATATTTTTTTTTTTTTACTTCGTGTGTGTGTTAAAGTAAATTTTAGTCAAATTTTTCAAGCTAAAAATTAAAATATATGCATTTAAAAAAAAATAATGAACCCAAAAGCATTCTAGAAGAGTAGATAATTTCCAGCAAGCAATTTGGAAACATGGACTTCAGGACAGCAGTAGATTTCTTAATTATTAATTTAAACCAAAAAAAAAAATATTTTTTTTCCATATGGGTTTGGAAAATCATGTAAGTATTGAGTAATTTTTTCTTCTACCAATTCTTTATATTACAAACTTTTAGGAATGAAAAATGTAAAAAATTCCTGAGGGACATGAAACTTCATAAATAAACTAGTATGCTGCTGTGAAGAGGTAGAAAGATTTGCATTCCATATTCGTTGAGTTATAATTTGAATTGTAAAAATTTACAGAAAGTGTGAGATTAAAAACAAAAGCTTTTTCTAGGATTCTAAAAAAAAAAACATGAATATCGGCTATTTTCCGTTGTTTTAGTTCGAAAAGAAAAGTTTTTTTTTAAATAAAAAGTAAATGCTATATTTTTTAGTGTAATTAGTGCAGCGTAAACATTAAAATACGGAATGGTTTCTTTCCTTCTTAGTTAAAAAAAAAAACTTAAAATATGCTATTGTTAACAATTCGGTTAAAATTACGATAAATTGAAATTAATTTAGTTAAATTTTCGCGAAAAATTTATCAATTCACCTAGCTCAAAATAAGCGTTAAAAATATTGATATATAAGCGTTAATAATGCGTAAATAAAGCTCAAAATAAGCGTTAATAATACGTAAATAGTATGGATAAAATACGTTTGTATTTTGGTTAAAATAACGTAAAATGTACGTTATTTTAATAAAAATAAGCGTTAAAAACACGTAAATATTCTTGGTGAAAATAACGAATTTATAGAACCAAAAATATACGTAAATAGTTTGGTGAAAAAAACGTAAAAAATACGTTAAAAATTGGTTGCGAAATTCACCTTAGTCAAAATAACGGCAAAAATCCGTCATTTTTACGTTAAAAACAGCCCAAATATAAACGCTTTTTTACCTAATTCGAGACTACCACTCGAAACGGAAATAAAACGTTTTAAATAAACGTTTTTTTGCTCTAAACCTTGTGGCATTTTAACGTTATTTTCACGTAATTAATACTTATCTCTGCTGCATGGGATAGGCGATTCAATCGTTTTCAAAAATATTGTATGAAACAAAAATAAGAGTATAATAATAACATGCGGACACTAAATATTTACACACAAGTAGTATATGGGGGGGGCTAGAGGACACTTTTGCCCTTTCCATATACTACTATTGATTTCCTATTTTTTAATATTAAAAAAATTTAAAATAGGCCTATATTTTACATTTTTATATGAAATATCAGTATATTTAAAAATTCTTATTTTTATATTAATAATTTTTATTTTATTAAAACCTTATTGAAAATATCGTTTTTTATTTTACATGTAATTCATAATCGTAATATTTATTTTTACCTTTAAAATCAAAAATATATTTTCCACTATTAATTTTTCTTATAGCTTTATCAGATAATTCACCATGACATTTCGAGAGATAAAAATCTTTCTCATCATTGTCTACTTCTAATCTAGCTATAATAGAGTCACCGTATTTTGTATTTATTTTTCTCAATGATATTAAATTATATTTACCTATCTCGAGTTCATTTAATTTGTATGTTTCAGGAAATCGTTTGAGGTCATTAAATTCTTCCATTTATTTAAGAACATTTTTTGTAATATAATTTCTGTAATACATACACTTGTATAACGAACATTTTACTACCTATAAATGGAAAGTATTGAAAAAGAGAGAAATAAAAAGTTGTTAGAGCAATTAAAAAATGATCTAAGATTAGTTAAACTACAATCAGAAATTAGGAAAAATAATGAAATAAAATTAGAAGAAGATATAGGAATACAAAAATCATTGGCCGATTTTCACGAACCTGTACTTCATCAAATGGAAAAACTAGAAACTTCTAGACAACAAAACTTACTAGGTATAAAAGATGCTGTTGATAATTTATCTTTCACTATGAATGAGACCTATAGATCTTTACCTCAGATAGAGAATCAGTCAGAGGAAGATTATACTGAAGATGTAGGAAGTATGTTTTTAAAAATAGATATAGACAAAAATTTAGATAAAGAATTATTAGAAGAATTAGAATTTGAATTACCTTCAATAATGTGGAATAAAACTGATGAAGATATTGAAGAAGTTATTAAAAGGGCAAAGGCAAAAAGAGATCAATTTAAAAGAGAAAAAGGAAATGAAACCAAAAATAGAAATTTAACAAACAACAAAGATGAGTATCAGAAAAGGATTGATAATGCTGATTATAAAATGAATATGATGAAAAGATATTTAGAAGCTTTATCAGCCATTAAACAAGGTAGACATTACACAGGAAAAGGTTTAGAAGATAAACTGAATATCTTAGTTGATTTGACAGATAAAATTTGTAAAGGTTCTAAAAGTAAAAAATTGTATAATAAAACTGTAGATTTGTTGGATTTACTTTTAAGAGAGGGAACTATGACAAACGATCAGGTAAAGGAATACTATGGAAAATTTCTTAGTATATAAATGAGTAATTATATTGTAAAAAAAGTATACTTGAGCGACAGTCAGATTTCTAAATTGAAATCAGCTTATAAAAATGGTGAAGAACTTAGTTTACAAATAGATAAAAGTAAAACACCCAATTTTGATTTACATTTAACAGCTACACAAATTAACCAAATTGATAAAGGTAAAAGAATTAAAATATCAAAGACTCAACTGAAAAAGAATGGAGGGTTTTTACCATTTTTAGTACCTTTACTTTCTACTTTAGCATTAGGAGCTGCTAGCGGAGCAGCTGGTTGGGGTACTAAAAAAGTATTGGACAAAATTTCTGGATCAGGTAAAAAAAAAAAACCTTGTGGAAAGGGAGTCTATCAGCCATGGGAATATCCAACAAAATGATTGAAAACAATATGAAAAATGAAAAAGGATTTAGAGGTATATTTACTATAGATATGTTACCTAAAAAGATAAGAAAATTTGAAAACGGAATTATAAATTTAGATGTATCTACAGGTCCTGGAACTCATTGGGTTTGTTATTATAATGATCCAAAATATAATTTTGTTGAATATTTTGATCCTTTTGGAGAATATAAATATAACAATAGAATAATAAAAAATGATTTTCTTCCTCAAAACATACTAAGTTATTTAAATACTTCTGGAAAAGAAATTAGATATAACGATAGTTTTTTACAAAGTCCGAGTTCTGTAAGATGTGGTTTCTATTGTATGAAATATATAACTGAAAGAAATAAAAATAAATCTCCTATTGAAGTTTTATATTCATTTACTCAAGAACCTAGTAAATTAAATGAAAAAATTGTTCTTTATAAATGAAGTATATTATATTAGATTCGAAAAGCGTAGATAAATCTGAAGATTTCACCATTGAGTATTCGAGACCTTTTCATTTTACAGAGATAGCTCTTCAGTCTTTTTCAATGTATATTTCATGGAATAATATTACGGAGAAAAACAATAAATTTTCATATTTTGATGGAGTCAAATGGACAGATTTCATTATTCCTCATGGTCATTATAGTATAAGAGGTTTGAATCGTTATATGGTAAAATATTTTGGAAATGATTCACCTATATTATTTGGAATAATAGAAGAAAGACAAAGGTTTAGTATTAAACTCGAGAAGAATTATAAAATTGATTTATCTAAAAGTGAATTGTACAAAATTTTAGGCTTTGAACCTAAAATATATGAAGAGGAAGAGCAAGAAGGTAAATTTATTGCTGATATAGCTAATGGTAATGATAATATTTATATTCACTGTGATATAGTGGATGGTGCTTATATAAATCAGTTTCAATCTCAAGTTATTTATTCTTTTACATCATCAAATCCTCCTGGAAGTTTATATACTAAAGAATTTGATAAACTAATATTTTTTCCGGTTAAATCTGATTCTATTAATCGAATTAGAATGAGAATTACAAATCATAGAGGTGAACTAATTGATTTAAATAAACAAGAAGTACAGTACAAATTTATTGCTAAATAAATGAATAAACAAAGATTGTACAGAAAGAGTAAAAAAATACAAGGAAGAGGCTTCTTTTCAGACTTTATAAGTCCTATTGTAGAAGATAAATCTAAGGAATTTGTGAGAGAAAAATTGAATGAAATATTTTCTAAAAATAAAAAACATGGTACTGGATTGAAATTTTTTATTCCTAAATAAATGGATAAAATTTACGATTTGAAAGACACTAGTTATTATTATAATAACGACGTTGAAAGTTTTGAATATAGAGAATTAAAAAGTGAAAATAGAAATAATATTCATGAAAATGCTACATATAATTTCTTTATCAATGATACAAATGCTAATATTTTATATTCTGCGGGATATCTACAACAAGAATTAAAAATTGTAAAAGGAGATGGAGGTGTAATAAGTAATGAAAATGTTACTCTAGTGAATGGAGGAGGTCTCATTAATTCAAACAGGTTGATTATAGGAAATACTGAAGTTGAATCCACTATAAATTATAAAGCCATTATGAATCAAGTATTAGGGATGATACACTTCACCCCTGATTATTCAACATCGGAAGCTACTAACATGTTCTTTTATGTAGATACAACTGATTCTGTAGATAGAAACAATTTCAAATATAATGGAAATCTGATAGATACTACCAAAATAACTGATTTTTTTAAAAACCTTAAACTAAATGAAAGTTTTAACGAAGGATTTTCAAAAAGATGTAAATTTACTAAAAATAGTCAAACAGTAAAAATATGGATTCCTTTAAAGTATATATTTGATTTCTTTAACGAATATAAAAAAGTAATGACAGGTTTCCAAGTTAAAATAGAAATTCAAAGAAATGATAGTAAAAATATGTTGTATACAGATATTCAAAATCCAGATTTTAAGGTTCTTGTTGAAGATTTATCACTTTGGTTACCTTATGTTAGATTTAAAAATTCCGCATCTGTAAAATTCAATGAATTAAAATTATCAAATAGTCCTATAGAAATAAATTGGGATCATTATAACATTATCAAATCAAATGTATTTTATAAAAATTCCAGTGGGTCTTATTCTATTCCTGCTACATCTGATGAAGTTTTGAGTTTATATGTCATTCCTCAATATGAAGATAGAAATGAAAACATGAATCAAAATAATATGATGTTTGATCACTTGGATATGATAGAATGTTGGTTAATGATTAATAACATTAAAGTTCCCACTGTAAGTTATATGATGGACTTTAATAAAAATGATTATAATCGATTATATTATGCTCTTTTAGAATCAGGAATGAATAATATAAATTCTGAAACAGGTTGTATGATAAACTATTCAAATTTCAGTAAGTATCCTATAATTTGTTTCAACTTGGCAAACCATGAAAATTATACGAACTTGAGTAATTTAATGATTGAATTCAATTGGAGGTTGAGAAATAATACTACTAAAAATTATGTTTTTTACTTTATTTTGAAAGAAAGAAACAAATGCTCCTTGAATATGTCAACTCAGGATATAAAAATGATTAAAACTCTGAAAACATAAAGGATTTTTTCTATTTTAATAAATGGCTGCTTATTATCCACTTTACGACGATGAAATAAAAGAAGGACCTTTAGGACCACCAGGTGTAGGATTTAAATTAACGAATGATGGTAATTATGATATGGAAAGTAAACTATTAAAAAATGTTTTACATCCTCAGGAAGATAATGATTCTTCAACTAAAAAATATGTAGATGATTTAAAAAATAAGTGTTTGATTCGTAATAACGGTTATTTTAATGCTAGAAATAAATGTATTAGAAATATAGCTACTCCTCTAGAGGACAATGATGCTTCAACTAAAAAATATGTCGATGAATTAAAAGACAAAAGTTTAATACATGATGAAAATAATTTTGATGCTAAAAATAAAATCATATCAAATGTAAAAGAACCTGAAAAAGAAGGCGATACTGTTACCAAAAAACATCTTGATTATTATTGTATACTGTGGGATAAAATTAATAGAAGTTATTATGCTCACAACGAAAGAATATCGAGTGTAAAATGGCCCATAAATGATACTGACGTTGCTAATAAATATTACGTTGATAATAAAACTTTTTGCGCTACCACAGATAGACTTGTTCAGTTTACAGGTGTGGGTTACAAGACTTTTGAATTCAACGAAACTACTTCAAAACTTTTAGATTCAAACTTAAAATTATCACAAAACATGTATATGAAAATTACAATTTTTTTAGCCTGTGACAAAATGAATGAAAAGCCAAAAATACGCTTAGAAAAAGTGAAAGAAGTACTTCTTGATAAAGAGATAAATGTTAATGAAGATTCAATAACTATGTTTGCGTATGGAAAGTTAAATGAAGTTTTAACATTATCAGTGCTAACAGGAGGAGGCTGTAAATTAAAGCCTTATTTACATATTGAAAAGATAAATTTTTCTTCTTAATAAATGGCCAATGAAATTAATTGGAACGACTTTTCTAGAAAGAAACTTACAGAAGATGTAATTATAAGTTTAGCCGATTATTTAAATTGGGAATATGTGTTTCAATTTTCTGAATTATCTGAAGTTTTAATCGAACGATATGTGCAGCCAAATGATTGGTATATTATTTCTCAATATCAAAAACTCAATGAACCTTTTATTGAAAAACATGCCTCTGATGTAGATTGGGAAAAAATATGTAGATACCAAACCTTATCTATCCGTTTTATTGAGAGACATTTAGATAAAGTGACTTGGTATGAAATATCAAGATTCCAAAAATTGGATTTAAGATTTATAGAAAATTATTCTGACCGTTTAAATATGAATGTTGTATCTAGATATCAAAAATTATCAATGAACCTTATAAGAAAATTTCAAGATTATGTAAATTGGGATTATATTATACAATATCAAGATATTGATAAAGACTTTGTAATAGAATTTGTTTCTAAAATAGATTTCTGTCTTTTAATAAAAAATAAAAGTAATATATTACCAGAAGAATTTTATAATTCAAACAAAGAAAAAATAGTTTGTATACTTCTTGCGGAAATTTGTCACAATACACGAGTACCGCTATATGAACCATTAAAAGAATAAATTATTTAAAAAAAATATTTTAATAATAGTTTTTACTCGTAGTAGATTATTTTTTACTCGTAGTAGATTATTTTTTAATTAATAAATGTATTCTAAAATTGTAATTAAAGACTATAATGAACCAGATGAATTTAAAGATCCAAATCAACATCCTCTATTGCCTATACATCCCTTTAGATTAATCATAAATGGTTCTTCCAACAGTGGAAAATCGAACTTATTAATCAATTTAATTTATGACTATTTACACTTTGATAGACTTTACATGTGTACAAAAGACATATTTGAATCTAAGTATGAAAAATTACAAGAAAAATACATTCAATTTACAGATGTAGAATTAGAAGATATTCAAAAATGTAAAGGTTTAAAGAATAAAAAAGAAGTTTTGAAAGAATATAAAAAATTTAAAAAAGATCAAGTTTTGTTTTCTTCCAAACTAGAGGATTTTATTACCGTAGATGACTTGGATTCTTCCTATATGAATTTAGTTGTATTTGATGATTGTATATGTGAAAAAGATCAACAATCTATAGAAGAATTTTTTATACGAGGAAGAAAGAAAAATACATCCCTTATCTATATAAGTCAGTACTATTATAAAATACCTATAACCATCAGAAGTAACAGCAATTATTTTATATTTTTCGATATGAAACAAAAAGAAATTAAACAAATAATACGAGAAATAGATGGTCAATTAACAAAAGAAGAATTTAATAAAATGTATAAGAACTGTATCAAAAAACCATATGATTTTTTAGTTTTAGACTTAGTCAATCCTAATATGAGGTACCGAAATAAAGAATTTGTGTATATATAAATGGAAGAATATTTAGAGAAAAGAATTTTTATTCACAGAAAAAGTTATAATTACTATCAAAAGATTAGTATCGCACTATCTATGAGTAAGTTTTTATTTAGTGCGTCTGGCTTATCTGGTTTTATTTTAATCCCTTTATCAGCTTTGAGTTTAGGAGCTGGTGTGATTGAAGTGGTTGACAGATCTTTAAATATATCCGAAAGAAAAGAAGAATATAAATATACTTACAAATTTTATAAACAACTACTGAATTTGTTTAAAGCTAATACATTAACTGAAGAAGAAATTCATAAAAAAGAGGCTGATTTTATTCAAAGTTTGAAATATTTTCCTTTAGAGAAATACGTTAAAAAAACTCAATTGAATGGCTACAAATACATATAATTTTTTATTGCCTATAAATGACGTGTAAAAGTAATATATTCAAAGTTGGAAAATTAAGTAAAGACGGAAAGTTCAAGTTTTGTTGTAAAGAATGTGGTCAAAAAGGATCTGGCTTTATCAATTCAACAATTAATAATTTACCCTTTGAAATGCATTTACCAGGACATCAATTTACAGGACCTGGAACACAATTATTACATGGAAAGAAAAGATTAAACGATGATTTAACATATAAAGAATGGAGTAAGCCCATTAACAGAGTAGATGAAATAGCATATAAACATGATGTTTGTTACCTTAAAAATAAAGATACTAAAACTAGAAATGATGTATGTGATAAAAATATGATAGAAGAGTTAAATACAATTCCAAATCCTACAATCAGGGAAAGAATAGAAAGAGGAATTGTTAAACCTATTATCAAAGCCAAAAGAACATTTGGTATGGGTATGATTTATTGTTTAAAATGTAAAAATTTTACTAATACTAAAGATGTTTATGAAGAAACTTCTAAAAATGGAAGATTGACGAGGAAAGGTATATGTGAAGTTTGTGGATCTAAAAAAAGTACTTTTTTAAAGAAAACGGGGTCATAAAAACAGTATATTATGATCCCGAAAAAGGTTATTGTGGTATCAATGAATTAAAAAGAAAAACAGGTTTATCTCAAAAACAAATTACAGATTTTTTACATGAACAAGATGTTTATACTAGACATAAACCAATTATTCGTAAATTTAGAAGAAGGAGATGTTATGTTTCACATATTGATGATCAATGGCAAGCCGATTTATTATTTATAAAACCATTTAGTAAATATAATAGTGGAGTTAATTATATTTTAACAGTTATTGATATGTTTAGTAAATATGCTTGGGTTATTCCAATAAAAAGAAAAACAGGCGAAGAAGTATCAAATGCTTTCAAGTTAATATTTAAAGAACGAATTCCAGAGAAACTACAAACGGATAAAGGTACGGAATTTATTAATAAAGATACTCAAAAATTATTCAAAGATAATAATATTCACTGGTTTACTACTGAAAATGTTGAAATAAAATGTTCTATTGTTGAAAGATTTAATCGAACAATTAATGGAAAAATAAGAAAATATATGGCAGCAAATAATACAAATAAATACTTAGAAGTACTAGATAAATTAGTTTATAATTATAATAATTCTTATCATCGATCTATTAAAATGACACCCTCACAAGCCAGTCGGACAGAAAATGAAAGTATCGTATACAATAATTTATTTTCTAAAAAAGAAATAAAGAAACCAAAGTTTAAAATAGGCGATAAAGTTAGAATTTCAAAATATAAAGAAACATTTACCAGAGGTTATCATCCTACATTTACAGAAGAAATTTTTATAATATCTGAAATATTGAAAACAGATCCTATAACTTATAGAGTGAAAGATTTAAATGGTGAAGAAATTAAAGGAACTTATTATGAAAAAGAATTAGTAAAATATAATAAGAAAAATGAAACATATAAGATTGAAAAAATAATAAAAAGAAAAGATAATAAGTTATTCGTAAAATGGCTAGGTTACCCTGAAGAATTTAATAGTTGGATAGATGAAAAAAATATTATTCTAATTTAGGAATCATTTTTAAATCTTTTAATTTTAAATGATTAAATTTAGTATAATATTTTCTTTTATTCTGTTAAATAAATTAATAGCATTCGGATTATATTGAATTTCATGAGCTATTTTTATCTAAATTTTAAATCTCGTATAGTTTTATTATATAAACCTCTAATAACATAATAATGATAATCAGAATCATTTTTATTCTTTTCTATTATTCTAAACATTGTTTTTTATTTTTTATTTTTAAGTCATTCATTTTAATTTTTATTATATCTAATTTCTTTTGAAGTTTATCATTATCATTAAATTCATTAGCATAATAATTAATTACAACATCGTTTACTTTTTTAGAAAATTCAGGTGAAATCCAACATTGTAATTAAATCCTTAGAAATCCCATTATATTTTAATTCTTCTACCTTTAATTTCATAAAATAATGAATATAAAATTAACTCTTTAGATTCTTTATTTTCTAACCACTTTTTATTATTAATTTAAAATCTCCAAACAATCCATAATAATAACTATCTTTAATTTGTTCATAACAAATATCTTTTAAAGAAGTCATTTTATCAGATAAGAACATCACACCACTCTGCGGTTAGAATCCCACGAAGCGGTCAATTTTTATCGCAAAGTGGCATGAAAAAAGTTTCTTCGATTTTCCTCCCGCTGATAAGGTCAGAGAGGAAAGTGTTTTAATTATTATTATGTAAATAAATGGAAAGTCATTATTTCGAAATATTTAATCAGATTAAAAGGAATAGCCATTCAAATTTAAAAATTACATTTGATAAGGAAGAAGAAAAATATTATTATGATACGAAAGACTTTGACCAATATTTAAAACAGAGATACAATTCGAGAATTAGTTTTTTTAAAAAGTTAAAAAGAAAATTGAACTTGATTTTTACAGTTGAAGCAGATGAAATGTTTTTAAACTTTTTAGATTATATGTATTTTAAAAAGAGTTTAAATTATAAATATTTTATGAAAAAGATATGTGATTATTATAATATTCCTAATAATATTAAGTTAGGTAGTCCGAAAAAACAAAACATTTATGATGAAATTTGGAATTCGTTTCTTAAAGAGACAGAAAAGTATTTATAAAAACTCCATTTAATAAATGGAAGATAAATTTTGTTGCGATTGTAAGACTTTGAAATCAGCTGACGAATTTTACAAATATAAAAAATATTTATTTAAAAGATGTATAGATTGTGATCTTAAAAGAAAATATATATATTATGAATGCGATTGTGGCAAAAATTATACTTATTCACATAAACAAAGACATTTTAGAAGTAATTTTCATATAAAACGTATGAACTCCTTTTTATAAAAGTATTTATAAATTTTCTTCCTTATAAATGAGTAACATGACAAAGGAGTTCAAACACTTGAGTAATGTACTCTCAACTTTCAGTATTAAAAAACTAAGAGAATTGATAACTAAACTTAAAATTCCTGTCCTGACTGATAAGAGATTAAAATCAAATATTATTGAATCAGTAGTTTCTTATATCAAAAGTACAGGAAATTATAAATCTGTTTTATCAGATTATTTAGGATTGGATGTTTCTTATTATATGGAAAACAAAACTAAACTATTTAATAAATATCCTAAGTATAGAAATGAATTAAAAAAAGTTTTTGATTCTTATAATTTAAAATATAAAGATGGTAAATTTATACCTAAAGAAGAAAAAAATATAATAACTGAAACTAATTTAAATGCTTTGTATAGGCCTCAAAAAATAAAAGATAAGGTAAAAGTAGAGGTAAATCTTAAAAATTTCTTTAAACCAGATTATAAAATTATTGAATTCAGAGGTCAATATATTGAAAAATATAAAGTTTATAGAAAACAATATAGAGTGGCAGGATCTAAAATTTTACCTGAACAATATTATAATATTTTAAGAAATATATTTAAAAGGGCTATTGGAAATATTACAGGAAAAGTAGATGTAATTATACATAATCCTAAATTAAATGTACCTTTTCATGATAAAATGATGTCAACTAAAACTGCTTTTAATGAATACATTGATAAATTATCCAACCAAATTGAATATAAAGAACTCGATATAACAGAGTGTATATTTGATTTTAATGTCATCGAATTACCTCATGGTGGTAGACACAAGGCTTTAAAAATGTATTCTGAAACAGATCCAGCAAAAAAGAAAAGTATTTGTCAAATAAAAAATGATGATAATATATGTTTGGCTAGATCAATTGTAACAGCTTTAGCTATCCAAAATCCTGAACTGTTAAGTGATAAATTATGTACTGAAAAATTATCAAGTAATGAAATAATTTATATTAAAAAAGGTCGTGTTTTACAAAAAACATTAGCTATAAAATTACATGATGTATGTAAAATTCCTTTAGAAGTGTGTAGTTTAGAAGAAGTTAAAATATTTGAAAATTTTTTAGACATTCAGATCAATATAGTTTGTAGAGAAAATGGTAATGAAATTATATATAATGGTGATTATAAATCAACATGTATTTTTATATATAAGAATAGAAATCATTTCGATGTCATTACATCAATGACAGGATTTTTAGGTAAGAATAATTATTGTAATTATTGTAAAGTGGGTTATAAACGTTCAAATCAACATAAATGCCCTTTAAAATGTGATAGGTGTTTTGTTGAAGAATCTAATTGTGAAGGAGAGGAAATATTTTGTAAAAAATGTAATCGGAAATTCTTAGGAGAAAATTGTTTTGATAATCATAACAAGAAAAATTCAGAAGGTTTTACTGTTTGCAAATTACTATGGAAATGTCTAAAATGTAAAAGAAATATTAATAGAAATGAAAGGAAAACAGAAGAACATATATGTGGTGAATATCGTTGTAATAATTGTTGGAAATGGGTTATGAAAGGTCATGAGTGTTTCATGAAATATGAAAACAGTAAAGGAGGTGTATGTGAAGATAATTGTGTAAAAAATAAAAGTATTAAATTAGATTGGTGTAAGAAATGTAAAACAGGAAAATACTTATTTTTTGATGTTGAAACCAAGCAAGATACAGGAATTCATGAAGTGAATCTAGTTATATGTCATGATTTTCATGGAAACGAAACAGAATTTAAAAATGAAAACGATTTTTGTGAATGGTTATTTTGCGAGGAACACGAAGGATATACAGTTATAGCTCATTATGGAAAAGGATTTGATTTTCAATTTTTAGCTAAATATTGTTTCAAAAAGCATATTAAAGTATTTACAATTTACCAAGGAAATAAACTAACATATATGAATGCTGATGGTTACTATATAAGATTTATTGATTCTATTAATTTTACAATGTGTGCACTTAAAAAATTTCCTAAAACATTTGGTTTAAATGAACTGGCCAAGGGTTATTTTCCTCATTTATTCAACAAACAAAAGAATCAAAATTATATTGGCAAATATCCAGATAAATATTACTATGGATATAATCATATGGTTGATGAAGACAGGAAAAAATTTGATAAATGGTATGATTCCATTAAACATGAAACTTTTGATTTCCAAAAGGAATTTATAAAATACTGTAGATCTGATGTAGATATTTTAAGAAAAGGTTGTTTAGAATTAAGAAGATTATTCTTAGTAACTGTGAATATAGATCCGTTTAAATATGTAACTTTAGCTGGTCTATGTATGGCCATTTACAGAGATAAATTCTTGAAAGAAAACACAATAGCTATTGATGAAATTGTCATTCAAAAAGATCAGTACAGTAAAAAATCAATAGCTTGGTTAGATTACATATCAAAAAAGGAAAATATTAATATACGCCATGCTTTGAATGGAGGAGAGAAAAAATTACAATTAGGTGAAAAATGTTATAAGGTAGATGGATTTTATAAAAATACAGTATTTCAATTTAATGGATGTTTCTGGCATGGATGTACCAAATGTTTCACTAGAACAAAAGTAAACACTGTTAATCAATTGCTCATGGAAGATTTATATAAACGAACTAAGAAGATCAATAAAAATATAATTGAAGCGGGTTATGAATTGGTAAATATCTGGGAGTGTGATTTTGATAATAATAAGGATATGAAAAATTACATGAAAAAAGAATGGAAGAGAGATTTTATAGAACCTTTAAATCCTAGAGATGCTTTTTATGGTGGAAGATGTGAACCTACCAAATTAAAATATGAAATGAAAAGTAATGAAAAAGGCAGATATATTGACGTATGTTCTTTATATCCTACTGTAAATTATTTTGATAACTATCCAGAAGGTCATCCAATCAAAATATTTAATCCTAAAAAATACGATGAAAATTGGTATGGATTAATAAAATGTAAAGTACTTCCACCTAGAAAATTATATCATCCAGTATTACCTTATAAAGCAGAAAAATTAATATTTTCATTATGTAGAACTTGTTCTGAAACAATAAAATGTAATCATTTCAAAACCACTTTAGAAAAGAAAAAATGTAAGCAGTGTTATGAGATAAGAAATTCTGAGTGTAAACACACTGATAACGAAAGATGTCTAATAGGAACGTGGACTACCGATGAGATCAGATTAGCTGTTAAAAAAGGATATAAAATATTGAATATATATGAGGTTTGGCATTTTGAAAATAAAACAAATGAATTGTTTAAAGAATATGTTAAAACGTTTTTAAAGATTAAACTAGAAACATGCGATAAATGGAAAAACAATTTTAAAAATGAAGAAGAATACAGACAAATAGTTAAAGAAAAATTAGATATAGAATTAGATAAAATTGAAGAAAATCCAGGTTTGAGATTCATAGCTAAAATATGTTTAAATTCTTTATGGGGTAAATTTGGTCAGAGAAATAACATGAAACAAACTGAATATGTGATGGAAATTGAAGATTTTTATAGAATTATTCTAAATGATACTATTAAAGATTTGAATATGAATTTTTTGAATGACGATTGTGTGGAAATGAGTTATAAAATGAAAGATATATTTGAAAAAAATAACTTCAATACTAATATATATATAGCTGCTTTTACAACTAGTTCTGCCAGAATTAGATTATATGAAATGTTAGATAAATTAGGAGATAAAGTACTTTATTATGATACAGATAGTGTAGTATATATAGACGACGGAACCAATAAAATTGAAACGGGATGCATGTTAGGAGAATGGACTGATGAATTGGGAAATGATAAATATATTACATCTTGGATAGCTGGAGCCTCTAAAGATTATGGGTATAAATTAAATGATAAATCTGTATATGGAAAAGTAAAAGGATTTAAAATGTCTTATCAGAGTGAAACCATATTAGACTTTGATAATAGGGCTAAAATAATAACAGGTGAAACAGATTATTTGGATGTAGAAATCAATCAGTTTAAAATCGAAAAAGATAGAAATATTTCAAGTATTAAAACAAATAAACGTTATACCTTTGGATACGATAAACGTAGACTTTTAGATAATTATGATACTGTACCTTTTGGCTTTTAAAAAAATGTTTCTTAATAAATGGATAAGATTACAGTCATCCTAAACATTCAGGGATTTATTTTTCCCAATCGTAAGATTGTAAGAGAGATAGGATGGGTTCATTTAAATTTACCAATCGGTGAATATATTGGCGTATTTACACCTAATTGTGAATTGAATGATCAAGAATTGAAGATTGTACGTAAATGTACTTCAGAAGTACACGGATTAAGATTTAATAGAAATAAGAATAGTTTATGGATAAATCATCAAGATGTAAAAAATTATATAAATAACCTATATCAACTATATGGTGGTACATTTGCTTATAAAGGAGGTATTTTAGAAAAAGAGATATTAGATGAATTGAATATACCATCTATTGACATTGATGTACCTAAATGTACTAAAATTTTAGGACCTGGATGTTCGTTATACAAGTGTATGTATTACAGAAATTATATTACAAAAAAATGTTCTTAAATAAATGGAAGAATTTAATGACCTCAAACGATTTCCTGAAACATACAAATTAAATGAACTCGAGATAGGTAAATATAATTTAATATCACTGAGAAAAATAAATACAAAATACGGTGACTCTATTATAGCTAGATTAGAAGTAGACAATGATGAGAAAGATTTTTATCTCTCGAAATGTCATGGTGAATTATCTGATAAAGCTATAAGAAAAATTAATAGTGGAAAATATATTTTTGATTTTAAAGGTAAAAATAAATATTACGATTATGAATTGCATGTAAAATAAAAAACGATATTTTCAATAAGGTTTTAATAAAATAAAAATTATTAATATAAAAATAAGAATTTTTAAATATACTGATATTTCGTATAAAAATGTAAAATATAGGCCTATTTTAAATTTTTTTAATATTAAAAATAGGAAATTAATAGTAGTATATAGGGAAGGGCAAAAGTGTCCTCTAGCCCCCCCCCATATACTACTCACACAAATATTTCAGTCACTAAACCATGAGATTCTATGGTAATTATTATATTCTTTTCACCCTCGAGGATTGTAAGGGTCCGCCAGAACGTTTCTAGGACTCCATAGGGGATTTCAAACAGCTGTAATATTCAAAAAACTAATATTTTTTTTAAAAGAATCTTTTTTTTTTATAATTCAAATTTTTTAAACTTTTTTTTACTATTACAATTACATTCGATGATAATTTGGACAGGGATTCTGAAAAAAATTGCTGTCATACACATTTCTAAAAAGTTCCTTTAATCGAATTCAATATTTTAGAATTATAACTATTGTTAAACAGCCGACCCATTTTCGGATATATTCTACTTATGTTCAACTCCATAGCCGTGTAATTTAAAACCTGATCCAGAAGACAAGGGAACGCCTGTATCAAATATTGGGAAAAATTTGCCTTTGTGGAGAATTTTTTGATGGAACTAACTCGCATTTGCGTTAGATGGTGAGGAAAAACTCGTACGGGAATATTGTACTACGAAAAAGAATGTAGCAGCATAATTTTTTCCATCAAAAAGTTACGACACTATTTTTTAATTATATTCACCGTTGTTAAACTGCCGACCCATATTTTTGTGTTTACGACTACTAATGTTCAACTTCGTAGCTTAGAACCCACTCCAGAAGACAAGGAACCTACTGGATCAAGTTATGGGAGAAAATTTGCCTTCGTGGAGGACTTCTTTATGGAACTAATACACATTTGCGTTACATGGTGAGGAAGACCATGGAACCCTCCCACGGTTAGCTTGACTTGGAGGAGTCTCAAAACCATGATCCGTCTAGCATTAAGGATATTTTTTACTTCAGCACTATGCTCAGAGCGAGCCGGGTGCGGGATTCATTCATATTGGCCAATCATCGCTGGGATTCGAACCCGATTAACCTCACCGAAAGGCGAACGCTCTGTCCCCCGCGCCACCACGGTTCTTATTTTAAAAGTAGAAAATAAGATATATTTAAAACATTTTAGTTGATTATTTGAAACATTTTAGCCAGAACGTGTAAAAGCAAAATTTCTCATTTGTAAAGACCACTCGCTTGATGTATCATTGATAAAAAATTGAACCTATACATAAAATTTAAATAAATAAAAATTTTCGACAATTCTACAAATAAGTGCTAATTTAATCGTTTATTATGATTAAATCGGGATAGAAAAATGGTACAAGTTATTGTTTCTTTATTTATTTCAGTGACTAAAATCACAGAAACTTATTTCCCTAAATTTAGCTTAAGGGTTACCAGAAGAAAGAGAATTTATGTATTCGAATTTTTTTTTTTTTTTGTCTCAGACTCCTTAAAGTTTCGTAACGGCTGGGTGCATAGTTCTTGGGATACAATTTCTGATTATCTTTTACTAATTATTCTGCGAAACTAATAGCTGTGATTTTTTTTAAAAAAATAATCTAAAAAATTATACATTTGGTAAAATATGAATCAACAATAGGATAAAGGTATAAAACTCAGAGAAATGTTTTGTTAAAAAAAGCATGCATACGTAATACAAAAAGAAAATTGCTACGTATCCCCGATATTATACCCTTTGGGGTGGGATTTGTTTCTTTATACATAAACACGAGTTTCACGACTCTGGAATTTCCAAGTGATCTTTTCTCCTCAGCTTACAACACCGTATGATCAGTTTCCCCTAGAGTACGTAATGACGTTTGTGTTTGGAGCAGTATAGCCGATTGCGGCATTAACGTCATTCATTTCTGAATTCCAATAGCCCATCGATGATTGATATTATTATTATAAATGTGCTTAGTATTTGACATGTTTCAATTTAATAAAATTTTAGACAAAAAAAAAAGTTAAAAAGCCATTAAAAAAGCTAATTTCTATTCTGTTTTAAGCCAAATATAGTTTGATAAGAATCTCATTAGAAAGCAGCAGCTTTAAAAAGGCATTTGTTTTAAAAATTTGCATTACACAAAGTGGACGAAAAACATCCCATATTTTTTCCATTAGCTTAGTTTAATTTAAAGTTGGATAGAATTTGAAATAAATGCACCGAACAGTTCACGGGAGATAACAATACGAAAAATAAAATCTTATTATGTGCGTAAAAAATTGCATTTCAAATTGTTACATTCTAGATTATCTTCTACTTTATTTCAATTTGGATCTAATCCAGTGTTTTATTCTAACTTTGGCGTTCGTCAAGTAATAATGCTTTTTGTCAAGTAATAATGCATAATAAATGGCATAGCTAACGGGAGGCATCTGTCCCCAGGCACAGCATTAGAAGGACGCTAATTCATGAAATATAATTAAAAATGTTTTTCTCTTTTAATTACCCTCAGCTCCCAACTTTTCCCCCCCTTCTAATTTACCTAAAAATGGAACAGTTTATCTATTATTATCGTAGTTTGCTTTGCACTTAAGTTTATTTTTTAAAATTATTTTTAACAAACTGGCGATACCGTAAATGAAAAATGACTTTGAATTGCCTGATGTGTTAATTAAAAAAATCGAATTCTTATAGAAACTGCATTAGTAATGTAAGTCGGTTTAATTAAAAATCGAAAGTTGCAAAATTTTATTCGATGTAAAATTTAATTAATGAATTCAGTTCTTACATTATTTAAAACTTAAAGTGAACATGTAAAGGCTGTTTAGGTCTGACAGCATATTGCTAAGAGGAGGTTAAGAAACTAAGTTTGTCCCAGTGATGCAAATAATACTTCTGTTTAAGATGTGCAACAACTTCTCTGCCTAATAATTTAAAAACAAGTACATATATGAAAAAAAAGTTAAGTCAATTACTACTTAGGTAAACAAAGTAACATTTTATATCAATTACTTATTATTTAATAATTAAGATTTTTTTCTCTGAATTTAATTCTAAATCTAATCTATAATTAATTAATTGAATATAATTAATGAATTTATATTTGAAAAAACTGCATTAGCATCAAGGGTCATTCACTAAAAGTTTCAAAAATGTTTTTGAATTTGATTTTATGATTAAGAAGTATTTTATTAACAATTGAAAATTTGAACAAGATATATAAATATATATATAGGGAGAGCGTGAACTAATAGTAGGAATTGAAAGAAGGAAAAAAAAAAGGCACGTGGTATCAGACATCTATAGAAGTAAAAATTTGATGACGTGGACCACACGTGCTAACACGTAATGTTCTCTCTTTATTTTATTTTTTTTGACACAGCGGATATAAAATAATTAAATACTTAAATGTGCGCAACAAACTATTTTTTGTTTAAAAAGCCCTTAGGTTATAAATTATCACTGATGTTATCTTTAAAATATGTGAAAAAACTGAATCGCTTATAATAAAATTTGAGACGATGACTAACGCTTAACCAATCCGAAAATTCCATTTAATAATTTGAACAACATATAGAGAGATTGTAAACTAATAGTACGAATCGAAAAAAAGATCATTATTGCATTGAATAAGGGAAAATAGTAAATAATTATTAGAAATAGTAAACAGTAATTAGTAAATATATTTTTTTTCCTTTATATTTATTTATAATTATTATTGATTCGAAATTACATAAAACGCAAAAGAGTAAGAGAAAAAAAATCATTCTAACAGCTATCCATTGTTATGGAACTCACGAACAAATTATAAACAAATAAATTTATTAAAAAAAAAGGATAGCTTGCTGAAGTTATTCCATAGAAGAGTGGTTCTTCATTTTTTACGGCTACGGATTCCTTAGCATTCTTTGGGTGGACTTTTAATTGAAATCTAGGAGCAGTTGTGAATATTCAAATTGAAAAGAAATAGACTGCTAATTGTTTTTGAAATATTTTATTTGAAGATTTAAATATTTTTATCGTTTAATCAATATTGTTAAAATTAGACTTTATGTTAGTTAGTGAGATTCACTGGTCTGGAGTGGCCTTTTAAATTCCTCTCGCGTTAGCTGAAAATGAATTTAAAAAATCTGAATTGTGGTTTTCGAACAAGAACTATGTTGAGACATCAGGGGAGCATAAAGGTTTTTTCTTTTATTGGGTTATTTTATTTTAAAATAAAATTTTTAATCAAATTTTAAATTTGAAAAATTTTCAATCAAATTTTATTTTAAAAAATCATAAAAACTGACGAATTTTTTTCCATTATTTATTCAGTAAATTGCAATGAAAAGAATATATTATTTTTACTTTGCTATTTCTTTTTTCATTGGCAATTGCATATTTATAAATAAATATTCGAAATATGGAATAAATTATTCATTGGATAAATATAGTTATAACTGGTTTTAAAAAAAAAGAAATCTTAAGAATGCCTGTGTACCTTTAACGGGACACTGGAATTCCAGGAAACATCTTTTGGAAACCGCTGCATTACGTACAATTTTTTCAAATAACTAAGGTGGAAAATCTTACATAAAAAAAAAACTGCATTGACAAAAAAAAAAAAAAAAAGGAATTAAACATTTCAATAAATCCGTAACCTCATACTAAAATTATAAAGCACTTACATGAATTTTACCAACAACGATAATCATTTCACATCAAACTAAACTTTTTTCAAATGTACCTTTTAATTAACCTTTTTTTTTAAAGAAAAAAAAGGATTAAAACATCTCAATAAATCCGTAACCTTATAGTAAAATTATAAAGCACTTACATGAATTTTACCAATAACGATAATCATTTCACATCGAACTGAACATTTTTTTTTAATTAATATTTTTTTAAAAGAAAGAAAAAGGATTAAAACATCTCAATAAATCCGTAATTTCATACTAAAACTATAAAGCACTTACACAAATTTTACCAACAACGATAATTAAATCACTTTTTTTTTTCGTGAAGTTTTAGTTTTATGTAGTAAATTCTTCTCCCACTGTTGCAGTGCGTTTAATTCAAACAATTCGTTCAGATGTAATTTAATCATTAAAAAAAGAAAAGAGAAAGAAAAAAACAACCAATGAAAACCGCACCTTATCACTGCCATCCGTTGCAAGCGATTTTTTATCTACTTTTTTCTTCTTTTTATATAAAAAAAAGCGAACAAGCGAGGAGTGAAACGCTTCATTCCACAACTAATGTAACAACTTGTCGGACATGCTAACAAGGTTCCACAGACGATTCCGCTCCAAAGCACTCCTCTCCATCCTCTTTACGGGAATCGTCCTCATTACCCTCTCTTACTACCTCCCCATCCATTCGCAGGAAGATTTCGGACTGCTGCCCAGACCATCCTCATCGCCTCCCTGGTGGCACAGGTTGTGGACCACCACTTCCGATGCTTGCAAAGTGGGAACACCGAAACCCTCCTCTCCTAGGATTGACACGGGAGATGTTTATCCCAATTTGGACTTTGGCGTTCCAGATAACAGAGCTATCGGGTTTTGGAACGAAGAATTAGAAAGCCGTTATCGGAAGATAAGGAACACGTGGAAGAATTTGCCATTGGAGGTAGATATTTTAACTCCTTTAGTTTCAATTTAAATGTAATAAGCGTTATCTTTTTGATTTTTAAAAGTATTATTTTTAAGGAACCCGCGACGTAGATTGTAGGCTGTTGCAACTATGTCTTGATAAAATGATTCGTTCTTTTGTTCTCTTATAATAAAAAAAGAACAAGAAATCGTCAGTCAATACAATTCAATCGTGAAGTCGATTAAAAAATGTGTTAGCAGTTACCGTCGTGTCTCTCAAAAACAATCTAAAATTAATGTAAAAAGTATATTATGTTAAAATGTACAATGCAAAAAAAAGTAAATAAATAAATAAAGAGAAAGAAATTTTTTTTAAACATTTAGATTTGTGACCCTCAAAATATGGGGAGTTACCGCAATTTGAAAAATAGTGTATCGATAGTTCAGGCAGAAAGACAATCAAAAATTTTGTTCCATGAATGTTAATTTTATATTTTGCACATTTTGTCAGATGACTGACAAAATTTAAAATATCTATTATAGAAATTTGTAAATTTTTAAATTAATGATATCCTTTGTAAAAACTATTTAATTTAAAACAATTATTATTATTATTTTAAAAAAAAGAGAAGAATCAGTTGATTTAAATCAAGCTCTACTCCATTTCAAACAATTTAAACCCTATTTTTATTCAGCGATAACAATATAATATGTGAACAAAAAACTGTTGTGGTACTTTTTATTGAAGAATTCAAATCTGCAATTGGTAAAAAAAAGTATATTCTTATTTAAGACTTTAAGTTGGCCCCTTTACACTCCGTAAGTGATATTATTAAACTGTAAGATTCTATGCAAAATCTTAATTATCAGGTGATATTATACAGCTTTATTGTTTTGACGTGACTGAAACTGGTTTGCACTTGTTTACGTTCGTGTATCAATTGATAAAATGAGATGATTCATAATATAAATTCGACGATCGGGTAAATTAGACGATATATTATATAAATATAGAATATTTATTGTATCAGGTATAATATTATAATAATTAGACCAAATTATTAGACGTATTAAAGGTTTTTAATAATTACATATTTTGCCCGAGTTTATAAGTAATACATTTCTATTTAAACATAAATGAAATGGGTTTTTAGACATTTTTTATATACTTCCTATTTGTATTTATTTTTAACGTATTGCATTACAATGTTAACCAATTGATACACGAACGTAAACTAGTGCGAACCTGTTTCAGTCGTGCAAAAACAGTAAAGCTGTATAATATTACATGATAATTAAGATTTTACGTAGAATCTTAAGTGCGTCTAATAATTTGGCCAGCGATTGCATTGACTATTATTTGATCTTATTATTTGATCATACAATTTGGGTACGCTTCATGTGCAGGGTAGTACAGTACAGCGCTTAAAAATTTGAAGGCATGAGTACAGTGGAGGTTGTACACGAGGGAACGTAATAATAAAGTAAAGTTAATTTGTTTAGTAGTTTTTTAGTTTGTTTTGTTACCCATTAGAAAAACGGGCTTTGTTCTAAATTTTTCATGTTCGAATACTTTTCGACTTCATCAACACCATAATCATAAATATGGAGTTGTATGAGCCACAAAAAATCAGGCTGACATAAGCATTAATAAAAAAAGCAGCACCACTAGATCAAATTAAAAAGAAAAAAGCAGACGATAATTTTGGAAATTCTTGGAGTAAATTGATTTCCAGACTGAGATTCTCCTATTTTCACCAGCTTTTAGCACTTTTAATGTTTGTATGTAATATTAATGTAAGATATTTTTGTGTTCTTTTTTATGATTAACTTGTTCACAATTGGGTATACTATAGCCTACGTCACAGATCGTGTTATTCCTACTAAATTTAACTAGTAAACAGCATTTTCTGCGAACCTGATTTCTAGCAACAAGTAAAAGCATCAAACGAAGCGTCTTGTTATAAGTCGCTACTCGCCAGGTTGGAATTGTATTAGTCTAGTTCCTTTGGAAATAATTTATATTGTTGTTTTACCGAAGTTTATGAATTTAGTAAGCATATTTAAAACTCAGTTTATTAATTAAACTAAAAGGTAAATGTTATTCCTAGTAAGTGGAAGTAGTTGTGCTTTTTTCATATTATACCCAATTGCTGCCTTGGTGGCGATTTCAATATGAATATAAATATTAAAAGAAAGAAAAGAATTTTGTGATGTCTTACGAAACGTATGAAGGCATGAATTAAAAACCAATCCTGCCCATTGGATGATAAAGACAAACATTAATTGATGCAGTTTTTGATACCCATAACTTTTAGTAATTGCAGTTTCCCATTTTTTACAGTAATCTTACTCTTAAAATTTGTTAATTTTTATTAGTTTGCTTTGTATTAAATTGTTTTTTAACTGTATGAAAAGTAAAAGTACTTGTGCACCATCAATTCTAGTAGCTGCATTGTTAAAAGCACATTTAACATAAAGTACTAAAGTTACTTGGCAAGAAACTAGTGACTTTTCCGTACAAGATAACGCCTTTTACATGTATTTAGTCAAATTATCTCAATTTTATGTTAACCATTTGTTTATTATCGTAATAATTAGTGTCTTTCAAATAGCTGGTTGCGACACATTTGATGAGCTTGTCAAAAATTAATTCAATTTCGAAAAAAAGCTAATTCTAAATCTTAATTGAATGCAATTTTTGAAAATAATTACATTAAAAAAATTTAGGTAATAATAAATAAATGAAAATTATATGTTTAAAGATGCACGGACAGGAAGCAACCATAATATGTGATTGGGTATTTGCCCTTAAAGAAGAAGAAAACCACAAATACCCACACATGTGACCTATGACGTCAGCGTCAGCTGATCGTTTGCAAGCAAAATGGCGTGTTAAAGCTAGCTAAGTTACTCCACATAAGTTAAAATGTTAATTAACGAAGTTAATTAAATACAGTGCCATCAAATTTGCTGAAATATAATTCGTTCTCTTCTATGTGTTTTACTTAACTTAGATTTATTATTTATTTATTTTATTGTAACCGTGATATATTTTTGTTTTGTGAACCTGGCAACTTCGAAGTATAATTAGTTTATTTATGTTCTACATGACTTCGTGCCTGTCTTTGTCTTAAATAAGAAATATAGAGTGTAACAATTGAAATATCCCTGAAGGAATCCAGAATGAGTCACTTATGGTAATTAATACTTCACGGTTTCGGCTTACTCGACATAGAATGGGAAGAACAGTTGCTAACGTAAACAAATGCCACGTTTCAACAACCAATCAGGATAGAGACACCCACACTTGCAGGTATCCCATTCATTCTCAATCTTTATTATAATATGCCGAAGCTCCTCACCAATAACTCTCTTGCATTTATGTAACATTCATTTCAGGAAAAGATTTTGTAACATGTCGTTTTTTTTTGCAACCCTTATCATTTTGGAACGAAATGAAGTTTTTACATTATCAACTACAGTTCCTGGCCAAATTATTAGACCGCACTATAACACTTTATGTAAAATCTTAATTATCAGGTGATACTATACAGCTTTATTCTTTTTACGTGACTGAAACCGGTTTGTATTTGTTAACGTTCGTGTATCAATTGGTAAAATGGGACGATATATTATATAAATTTGACGATAGGATAAATTACACGATATATTTTATAAATATGGAACATTTATTATATCAATCATTATATTAGTATATTATAATAATTAGATCAAATTATTAGACGCACTGTAGTTTTTTAATAATTACATGTTTTGCATGAGTTTATAGGCAATACTTTTATATTTAAACATACATGTAATGGGTTTTTATTCAGGAGATTTTTTTTATATACTTCCTATTTGTATTTATTTTTAACGTATTGTATTGCAATGCTAACCCATTGATACAGGCGCGTAAACAAGTGCAAACCGGTTTCAGTCACACAAAAAAAATTTAATAAACTGTATAGTACCACTTGATAATTTTAATTTTACATAGAATCTTATAGTGAGTCTTATAATATGGCCCGGTACTGTAGTACTTATTGCAGGGAAAAGCTCTAAACTAGTCGCAGTTAGAAAATATATCTTGATTCAGGGTTAAAAGGCATTTGTATGTGCCGATGAAATGAGTCACATGGCACCTGTACCATTTGCAAAACTTTATACATACTATGTTTAAGAAGAGTAGAAATGATCGTTTGTTATATTTTATTCTAATATTCTTTTTTTCTTTCTAAAAATGGCTCTTTTTTGTCGTGGGAGAGGACTAATGAAAGTCAGTCACGCTCCAATTGTTCTTTTACGCCAAAAATATCTGGAAAAAAAAAACACATGTTTTTTTGTTTATATAGCACAATTTATTTCATTTAATTTATTTTTTCGCTGGTTTCCACAGTTCTTTTTTCAACTGCCTATCAAAATAAATGTCTATTTAGTGAATGTCTATTTTGGGAATATCTTCTGCTGACCGATGTTCGAAGCGTGGACCACAATGACTCTTCCGATTTACTCGTGAACTCAAAAACTATATCTGCAATATTTTTTTTTAATGAAATCAAAATGAGTACTAACACTTTTTTTTTGTTTTTCGATCGAACAAGAGTATTAATTAATAAATAATAATCAATTAGCTTAAGAGTTGGTTGTACAATTTATTTCTAACCAAAATAAGATTATTTTTTAAAATGAGCTCAAAAAAACTTTACAAGTAGGGTAAAATAATTTAAAAAAGTTAAATAAAAAAATTTTGATAGTTTTATTACGATTACTGGTTACCCATTGGTCAAATGCTTTTTTTTTTGTTTGTTTGTTTGACTCCGATAAACTCCACAACATTTCAAATCATGGGTCGCAAAACTGTTGTTCTTCGTCGGATAGGTTTCAATATCCTGCCCTATGTACGTGTTTCAAGACGTCGCAAAATACTTTTCCTTCTTCGATATTAATATTTATATTGAAATCACAGTCAAGCCAGTCATTATACATTAATAATAATATAAAAATACTTCAAATTATTATTTGCATGCAAATACATTAAAAATGTCTGCTAGTGAAAATGAAAATGGCAGCAGTCGCCATTGCATCGCTTGCAATGACGACGCATGCCCACTGTTTACTATTACTCTTGCACACAGTTGAAAAGTGTGCTGATATCCAAATAAAGTGGGCACGCCATAAAACCCAAAACGAGACCCATTTGGAAAAAGGGTAATAAAATTAATTAGAGCAGAGTTATTAGTTTATGAATTTTAAAATATTTTATTATTTGAAATTTTTATAATTTCATTTAAATCAAATGTTTTATTTGTGTGTTTCTGTTGAGACAGGGGAGCGTGTTTTACAAGTTTCAGGATCATAACTTTTAACGCGTTTTCAGTGTAGAATTTATGAGTGGTGCAGCCTAATATAAAATGTAATTATTTCATAAATCCTCTAAATGCGATAAAATAGCGATACTCAAACGATAGATTTATCTCTTACTTTTAACATCAACAAATATGATTTTTTCTCACGCCATGCGACATCGCAATAAAAAGAAGTTTCTTTTTTTTTCTTTTTTTTTTTTTTAATTTCAAATTCTAACTAGGTTAGTAAAATAAAAAAAAATAAAAAATACTTTTATGTCTATGTTACTGTGAATGACAGAAATAGGTGGTTGTTGACTTACGGCGGTGAATGTTGGCAATCACATAGTCGCTTTGGTGAATGTCCGAAATATATACTAGGTCTAGTTGAGGACCACTGCCCGGTACGCATTTAGCCGGTATTCCGAACACTGATGTTTCTCATAGTCTATCCTCCACAGATATTAAAATATCGAATGAATGTAATAATAATATAATAATAAATATGATAATAAATATAAAATAATAATAATATCGACGAATAAATTAATATCTAATCGGATTTAGCAAATACACTCTATAACAAAAAAAAATCGACGCACCAAGAAGGAGTTGTCCGATTGAAACGAAAATTGGTGGATAAGAAAACAATGTATAGAATAGTAAATGATTAAAATTTCAGAACAATTGAATAATTTATTGCAGAGTTACAGTAACAAGTTCAATAAGATGTTGACCCGCCTCTAGCCTGGATACAAGCTGCCACACGGCGTGGCATAGACCGATAAAGCTCCCGGATGGTCTCTTGCGGTATTTCCGGCCAAATTCGATCCATCTGTCGAACGAGGTCATCAACATTCCGTGCCAGATGCAATCGCCTTCCCATCATATCCCAGACATGCTCGATGGGAGAGAGATCTGGTGATCTGGCAGGCCAAGGAAGAGTTTTACAAGCTTGCAAACAGTTTATAGCTACACGTGCCGTATGTTGTCTGGCATTGTCCGACTGAAAAACCAGCCCAGGGCGCTGCAAAAGGAACGGTAGCAAAACAGGTCTTAGGATGTCGTCGACGTACCGCTGTGCAGTAAGTGTACCTCTAATGACGACTAAAGGGGTCCTGCTGTCAAAGGAAATGGCACCCCAGACCATAATGCTTTGTTGAGGGACCGGTGTGGCGTGAAATAGTGAAGGCAGGATCCCCCCTCTGCCCTGTGCGTCTCCAAACACGTCTTCGATGATCGTCAGGACACAGTTGGAAGCGGGATTCGTCGCTAAAGACTATACGTCCCCAGTCGGCATCATTCCAGCCATATCTGTTCAAAACATTCATGCGTACGAAATTTCAAAGCAATCGGATGATTGCTTCTTGGTGCGTCGATTTTTTTGTTATAGAGTGTATTTCGGACATTCACCAGAGAAAGTCGACATTCTCTCGCCGTCATTCACGGTAATATATATATATATATATATATATATATATATATATATATATATATATATATATATATATATGTACTCAAAATGTAGAGAAAACATGGACAATATAATTACAGAACAATGAAAAAGAAAAAATAATAATAATAAAAGTAATAATAATATCCGAAAAAAAGGAAGAAAAATATTATAAAAATATTTGAATAGATTTTCTTAGAAAAATTAGAATTCCAAGTAATTAGCTTATTTATATTAAAATTAAAATCATTTCTTTTCTCGTATAAATCAACAATGCAGATATTTTCTTCTTTTATAATACCCAAATCCAAAAAATTGAAATTAATATTATCTTCATGATTACGAAGCAAGATTAATTACTCGGGGTAAATATTATTTAATAAAAGAGTAAAATCTTGAAAATTACAGAAAATTAAATCATCAATAAATCTAAAAACAAATTTAATATTAAGAGTGTCATTTTTTTCATTATAATGCAAAATTAAGTTAGCTAAGAGAGATGAAAAAATCGATCCTTGTGATATTCCATCAATTTGAGGAAAAATATCTTTTCCATTGTAAAGAAAATTATTAAAAAGGCAAAAATTAATTAGAATTTATTCTCTATTTCACACGTAAGAAAATCCCTTTAAGTACGGAAATTTTTCATAAAAATTTGATATGTTTAAATACTTAAAAATAATGAACAAATAAGTTTAAAGTACCTATTTTATTTTTGTTAAAATAATAGCTTAATTTCGTGCGATCAAAATACTAAATTTTTTTTCTTCTCTTTTTTTAACTCTTTTTATACACTGGTATTTATTGCTGCAATTATGAATGATTATCAAATAGCCGTCTTATTTAAATTTCATACTCTTATTTTTATTAATAAGCATGATTATAAAAAATGGAGTTTGCATTTGCTCAGCTACCAGCATGAATGTTTTAAATGAGTCCATTTGGTTGCAAAAAATATTTGTAAACATTTATCTAATATATTTAAATTCTATAAAAATTATTTGTTCTTTAAAGTTAATCTATCCACAATACACTTCCGGTAGTGTTCACGGTTTGTCTGTTACTGCTTTTTTAGGCTAATTAAATTTGATCAGTTTGTTATTGATAAAAATAACGATTAACAAAGATTAAGAATTATCGAGAAGGAAAAAGAACTGCTCGCCATATTCCAATGTTAAACTGATTTGAAGAATTCGTTAGCATGCAAATATAAATTTCGAAATTGATGTTTAAATAATTATCACGTAATTATAGATGCAATTTTATGTTATTTTTAATGCTTCCAATAGTTCACAATGACGGTCAGAGTGATTTCTTGCAATTAATAATAATACCCAAAAGGCATGCAACCTTACGGCAACTTTGTGTCGGAATTTTCTTATTATTTTCACGAAAATGTTTGTACTAAAAATCTTTTTTTCAATAAAGCAAAAATATTGTAGTTTCAAACCTTTCACCCTAAAAGTATTTTAAATTGTTTTTAAGAATTATTGTCACTTAAGTGAAATGGTCATTAGGTCCAAGGAGAGGTAAGATTATTTTTTTCCTTAAAACTTGCCCGGATAGCACATAAATCCCTTTAATGTAAACCATAAAAGGTTTGTGATACGGTTTACGTGTAAACCTTCTAACATTACAACGAGATCTGTTGCAATCTGCTCTATTCTACACACATTACCCTAATCCAAAATCTTGGAAAACAACCTTCTATATAAAAATCGTAAATCGAGGTTAACTTAGGGTTTTCAAGTCTGAAAAAATCCTTTTAAAGCTAGGTAATTAGGAGGTGACTTTTCGCAACGTCTTGTATGCTCAGCTAAAATCCACCTTGTCATGAAATTTTATTGGACAATGCAATTTGATCCTATCGCTAGTGTGACGTCAGCTAATACGTCATTATGGACCTACGTCACCATTTTACCCGAGTGACATTACTTTTTAAAAAGAAGCTTTAAAATAATTTTCAATTATTTTAGGATGAAATGTTTGAAATTGCAGTATTTTTTGCTTTATTTGAAAAAAGGTTTTTAGTACAACCATTTTCGTGACAATGAAGAAAAAAAATTGTGACATAAGGTCACACGCTTTCTGGGTAGCTTCATTCAAAGATTTTTTTTTTTAACGCTAAAACAACCTCGATTTAAGGTTTTTATATGAAAGTTTCTTTTCCAAGGTTTTGGATGAGGGTGATGTGTGTAGAATAGAGCAGATTGTGACAGATCTCGTTTTAAGATTAGAAGGTTTACACGTAAACCGCCGAAAAACCTTTTTAGGTTTACATTGAAAGATTTTTGCTGAGTGGAAATAAGCCTTATTTTGCTAGTGCGGTTTTCATTGTTTTTTTTTTATGCTAATATATGTGCGTGTTTTTTTTTCTCTTTACTTTTTTAATGATTGAATTACACCTGAACGAATAGTTTGAATTAAACGCACCACAACTGTGGGAGAAGAATTCAGCCTCATAAAACCAAACTTTACGAACAAAGAATACTTGTCCCGGCAATTTCCAGTTCTAAATATTTCCCTTGCTATCTATTAGTGAGCATAAATCATATTTCTAAGTAAGATGAAGTAATCATTTTTTTGAAATAACATTTAAAATTGATAGTATATTTAAATAAAAAAAGTTGGTTGTGTTTACCACTGCAATTTAATATTTTTGCTTACCAAACGAACGGATGGATATTTTAAATAAAATTTTTTGCATTCATCACTTTGTGCATGAACGTCAAGTTCTGAATCATTAAACGAATCTCTTCAACCGTAATTCATATTCGTATATTAATGTAATTTGCACCCAAAAAAATAATAAATGTAAAAAGATTAATAAGATCGAACACGGATTTAAATAACTTTATCTTGAAATGTAACATTGAATCACGTTATTCTAATAGTAATAACAATCCTCTTAAACTCATAATTTAGAAAAGAAACAAATTTAAAACATTATAATAACAGTACATGTAATCTTTAAATCAGAAATACAAAAATATTTACAGGAAAGCAATAATTTTATGACTTTAATTAATTTTATGCTGGTGGCAATCGAACCAATGTAAAATTCTGGGAAAACTGGATCTTACCATGTGATTGTCCAGACCATAAAAATGCACCGTCAACTATGGAAAACAGCGATACCATCCATAGATTTTTATACATAGTTAGATAGAATTTGTTTATGTCCATTACATAATTTATTTTATATTTTAGTTTATATAAATTTATTTATGTAAAATTCGAAAAAAAAAACATTTTTATAAAAGAAATATTATTTTTCAATTAAATAAAATATGATAAGAATATGGAATTATAAAAGAAAAATAATAGTTTTTTCCTATTGAGTTATTCCCTTCAAAATAAAATAAAATTCAATAATAAAGAATTACGTTTTTCTGATAACGTTTATGACAGTTCTTTTTTGAAAACCGTAATTTTGCTTATTTAATTCATTTTCAGCATATGCATATACCAAGAAAAAATTTATAATATGAAATATTTCATTTTTCCCATTTTCAAAATAATTACTAGTACTCTTTTTTTTCTTCGGGTGGGGGAGGGGGGTGGGGGTGGATCTGTGCTTTAAATTCCATTTAATGTATTGTAAGATTATTAATTCTTGCAGTAAATTCTTGTCATGCCAGTTTCCAGTGTGTAATACATTTTTGCTTATTCAGTGAATGTAACTATGCCAAATGTATAACATATAGTCTTCTTCTATAAATCCATTCAATTATTATTTATTGAATACGGATCGAAAATAATTATAATGCGCTTCCAAAACAATAATTTTAATAATAATGTGCTTGCAAACCAATAATTTTAATAATTGGTCTTTTTGTTGCATTATAATTTTTTTTATATGAACCGAAAATAATTATAATGATTCCAAACCAATAATTTTAATAATTGGTTTCTTTTGTTACATTATCATTTTTTTTTATATGAGCTGAAAATAATTGTTATGTGCTAGCAGACCAATAGTTTTAATAATTGGTCTCTTTTTTTACATTATAATTTTTTCATATGAGAACTGAAAATAACACCAATAATTGGTCCATTGTGTTCCAATATCATTTTTTTATATGGACTGAGAATAATTATAATGTGCTTGCAAACCAATAATTTAATCAATTAGTGTTTTTTTTCCTGATACTTTATATCATTTTTTCTATAAGAACTGAAAGTATTTACCAATAACTTGATAAATTTGTTTTTTTTTTTATACACTATAATTTTTTGAGATGAATAATTACAGTCCCTGGACGAATTATTAGAAGTACTATAGAATTCTGTGTAAAATCTTAATCTTCAGGTGATTCTATACAGCTTTATTGTTTTTGCGTGACTGAAACCGGTTTGCATTTGTTTACGCTCCTGTATCAATTGGTTAACAATGTAATGCAATACGTTAAAAATACAGTCAAACCCCGCTATAGTGAACCTTCAAGGGACCGAAATTTCGGTTTACTATAACCGGGAGTTCACTATATCCGTTAAGCAGGCAATTTCACTAATGTTTCCCAAACTCCTTGCTTTTATTACATTATATTCATATAAATGACTGAAAAATATTATGTAGTAGCAAAAAATGTGTTATTTTTCATCACTCTTCGTCTTGCGCACAAATAAAAATTAGTAATCTTTAGCTGATGAGCAGTCCTCAACATCAGATATGGAAACACTTCCCGACTCTCAGATAATTTTTCCTGAATTTCTGTTATTCCGCTTTTTAAACCTGTCTAACCTACCATTCGAGCACATAAAAGTAGTTTCTATAGATGATTTTAAAAATCGGTATATGTATTTATTTTGAAGTACAAATTTCAAAATTATTACAAAGAAAATGGGGGAGGGGGAGAAAGCATTCGAAGACAGAAAAAAATTCATTATATCCAACTTCCTCACTTTTTTGGTTCACTATATCCACTAAAAATAACATTATACGTGTATAGCAAGGCACGGGACCGAGCATTTCGTTCACTATATCCGGGAGTTCACAATAAGCAGTGTTCACTATAGCGGGGTTTGACTGTAAATACAAATAGGAAGTGGATAAAAAATCTCCTGAATAAAAACCCATCACACGTATGTTTAAATATAAAAGTATTGCCTATAAACTCGTGCAAATCATGTCATTATTGAAACTCTACAGTGCGTTTAATAATTTGGTCTAATTATTATAATATACTAATATAATACCTGATATAATGAATAATCTACATTTATATAATATGCAGTTTAATTTCACCAATTGATACACGAACATAAACAAGTACTAACAGGTTTCAATCGCATAAAAACAATAAAGCTGTAAAGTATCACCTGATATCTAAGATTTTACATAGAATCTTCTAGTGCCTTTAATAATTAGGCCAGGGAGTGTATGTTTTTGCAAACCACTATCTAGATAAATTGGTATTTGATTTGGATACATACTTAAATTGCAGATTATAAAAAGGAAAATATTAAAACTCAGCAGAAAATATAAATTCTCTTTTTTTTTCTCGCCAAAAATGTATATTCAGTGTAGTAACTATATTCGGAGGCAGCAAGGTTAGTTATCTAACTATTATTTGCCAGTTCAGTGAAAGTCTATAAACTTCAAAAGAAAGGATCACCGGGCGAAATTTGATACAATAAAAGTGAAATAAAAAGTATTATTTTTTCTTTACAAACTTCCATTTCAAACTTCCTCTGGCTCGCGTGTGGATTCCAATGGAATTCGCATCCTTGCGTGAAATGTTCTAAATAGAACAACATATGTTTCAACTGTGTGTTCGAAAGGTTTCTTTGTAAGTTACAATCAATGCCGCTTGCATAGTAATATAGTTCTTTGTCTACCCGATTTGGATTTTCTTTTTTTAGAAGGGTTCTAAATTTAGTTTGACGTATCTCATTTGTTTTGATAAAAGAAGAAATAATAAATACTACTTTCGCGGTTTCAATCAACTAAATTCTATGTACTTCATTAATAATCATAAAAAACATACAGTCCTTGGCCAAAATATTAGATCCACTATAAGATTCTACGGAAAATCTTAATTATCAGGTGATACTATACAGTTTTGTTGTTTTGAAGCGGCTGAAACCGGTTTGCACCTGTTTACGTTTCATGTTGGCTATTGGTTAACATTGTAATGCGATACGTTAAAAATAAATACAAATGGGAAGTATATAAAAAATCTATATAAAAACCCATTACATGTATTTTTAAATATAAAAGTATTGCATATTAACTAGTGCAAAACATGTAATTATTAAAAAAAAATAATTATGCGTCTAATAATTTTGTCTAATTATTATAATGTACTAATATAATAACTGATATAACAAATATTCTATCTTTAATATATAGTCTAATGTACCCAACCGTTGAACTTAGATTAAATTTCGTCTATTTTAACCAATTGATACACAAACTTAAACCAGTGCAAACCGGTTTCAGTTTCGTAAAAACAATAAAGCTGTCTAGTATCACCTGATAATTAAGATTTTACATAGAATCTTATAATGAGTCTATTAATTTGGCCAGGGACTGTATATATAAATATCTTCTATCTATAAGTAGCAATAAAGTTGTTGCTATTTTAGTTCATTTACGTCTCACTAGAGCTTCTCAATGGGCTATTGGCGACGGTTGGGAAACATCCTTGAAGATGATCCGAAGACATGCCATCACAATTTTGATCCTCTGTAGAGAGGATTGCACTCCCGCTTCGGTAACCCGACGACCTGCGCGTAAAGTCGAGCACGTCATTGTAGAACAGTTTAACGAGGATCCATACCGCACACCCTCGGACCCTCGATAGACTGATCTAAGTTGTCATCTACCCGCACACTGACCGCAGGCATTGTTGCTTGACTTCAGTGATCTGCTGGGAACCGTGTCTTAATGATCAGTTCACTGCGGGACTGTAATTAAGTATAATTTAGTTGAAAAAAATAACAAAATTTTAACAAATTTGGTAAAACTGACAAAATCAAGTAAATTTTTAAAAAAAATTGAAGCGTTAACACTTGAGTTGCGAATTTGAAATCTAAAATTCTTGTGATGGCAATTTTTCCTCGTGAAAGCATTGTTAGCAATTTTTCGATTTTTATGTTTTTGTTTCTTGTTGTATTAGAAAAAGTTCGAAATAAGGAATCAAATTTATCCAAGAAACATTTTAAAATAACCATTATTCTAAAATTAGTCCCAAAAACATTTGAATAATAAATTCCTAATGATCTTTTTTTTTTTTTTTCATAAAAAATATTTCATTCACCCATTTTCAAGACGAATTATTAAATTTATTTAACAGTCAACGTTTATATTTCATATATGCTCATTTTTATAACTCTTGAATATTTCTTGCAAATACGAAGATTGACGTTTATAAATGAAAAAAAAAATATTTTTAGGGTGATATAAACAATGAACTAAATTGTTTCTCTTAGTCTATTATCGAGTATTAAAGGAGAGTTAAATTTTAAAGTTGAGTACCCGTAAAAAAAACAGTGGAACCTTTTTCCTGGCATCGGAGATCACCTCATGTTGTGAACAAAATAATGTGAGTATAGGAAGTTTCATTTGGGAATATAGGAACAAAACCAGGCATCAAATCAGTGTGCACTTTTGTTTTTTGTTTAGCATTTCTTTGCCTTAAGCCAGTGGTCGGCAAACTTATTAGCCAAAGAGCCAAATATGAACATTACAACAATTTTTTAAAAAATTGGGAGCCAAATCTGCTTGTTTAGTAAGCTTTTATTACACTAAATAAATAGTACACTAAATAAACTAAATTTCCTACTTAATAAGCAGGGCTCGAAAAAACTCAGAAATTTTACCCGTCCCCGAGAACGGCTTGTCCAACAATGCACCCGTCCTCCGTTGAAACTAACCCGTCGCTTTTAAATAAATAAAAATATAATTTTCTCCGATTTATTACAAACATTTATATAAATTGCACAATGAATTAGTCGTTACTAGGATTACATTATACAGTAATAAAAGAAATACTAGGTTACTAATAGTAACCTAGTATTTCTTTTATGAAATAATTTAAATGACAAGGGTCAAGTTATCTGGAATGTCAAGTTATCCGAGGGTACTGCGTTTTTTAAATGAATCAAATATGACGTTTGCCAGTTGCACAATCAATCCTGTGATTTACAGAGGTTAGGGGTTTTCCATTTAGGTAGATGTTCATAATTGCTTTTGAAGCTTCTTGTTTAAGACCAGTACGTATTGAGTTTTTTTTTTTTGTAAGTTTATTGCTGCAAAGCCCCTTTCAACCGCTGCAGTACTCCCAGACAGAGAAAACATCAATATATGCGCAGTATGTTGCTGTATTGTGGGTCATTTTGCTGCCTTGTAACTTACAAGACTCTTGTAAGGTTACAAAAATTGAAAATGTATTACAACAATAAACGGGAAAATGGCCGTCCGCGCGGACGTCGGATTTGAGAAATTCGTTGTCCGCGGAGAATTTTTGACCGTCGAGGACGGGCGGACGGGCTGTTTTTCGAGCCCTGTTAATAAGTATTTATTAATGCGAACAATGTGCTTGCATCTCATGGGAAAATTTGAGTAAGTCAGGTTTGTATGTTGTTGTTTTTAATTTTAGGCATGATTCCAAGTTCTCATCAATAAGACGACTTCTCAGTTTACTCTTGATAATGTTCATGCTTGAAAAAGATTGTTATCATATATATGTAGAGCCGAAAAGGGAAAGAACAGCAAATGCGAGCTTTTACCGCTGATCGAAGGAGTCAAGAATACTATTCCAAGCGTTGAAAATGATCATGTTTTCCTTCTCCAGGTCATTCAAAGCAGACCACTTGTGTTGTGAACTAACATCAAATTTTTTCTCCTCCAATATTTCCAATTCAACACAAAGACGTTCGAATTTAGAGCCCCATATCTTCTTGTTTTTTAAATCCAGCAATTGTATTTCAGTTTTTAAATGAAAATATTATTGCGCCCTCCGTGGATATTTGTGCCAGAGCCGCACTTAAGGAGCCAAAGAGCCACATGCGGCTCTGGAGCCGCACTTTGCCGACCACTGCCTTAAGCTTTTCTTTTGTTTAGTTATATGTATTTACGGAAACACCGTAGGAATTTTATCATTCAGATTTTTTTTTTCCGTTTCGAATTTTTTATGAAATGAAAAAGAAAAAAATTAGAATTTACAGGGTTCCCACGATCCTTAAAAGTCCTTAAAAACTGCTTAATTTTTTTTTTGCATAATAAGGGCCCTTAAAAGTACTCAATTTTGTCATCATATAGGTAAATATAGCACATTTGGTCTAGCAGCGAAATATAAAAACTTGTTGAAATAATTTTTTCAATGTTTTAGACTAATTTCTTTATTTACTCTTTTTTTTAAAATAAATATGAAAAGAATTGCTAATCTTAATTTCTGCACTTAATTTTACAATTCAATTTCATTGAAATCATTAAAAATGGAATGCAGATTAGCTTCATACGTTAACTTTTACAATCTGATTGACGTTAATTTTAAACAATCTGAAAATGTTTTTTTTTTAAAAAAAAAAACGATCCCGGTTTGCAAAAATTCCCTGGTAATTCTTTGGCGAGCCCAGTTAATTACTTATTGATTTTTTTAGGAAGGTAAATAATTTGCACTGTCACAGGAGGCATATGTATAATCGATGATAAACAATCGCACTATTTTTTGTCCTTAATTTTTCAAAAAAAGTACTTAATTTTTTCAAAAAAAGGTCCTCAAAAGTGCTTGATTTTTGCTTTGTTGAAAGAGTGGTAACCCTGCTTTAGAAAAATTCGCAAAATGTTTTTTCGTCTATTTACAACAATTTGAAAAAAATAAAATAAATAAACATCCGTGATGGTTCTTTAATTGCATCAGCCATTTAAGAAAATGTGTCTCATCTAAAACAGTTAGGTAAAAAAAAAAAATATGATGTAGGCCTGTACTCGAGTGACTTATAAAATGAGAAATCGAAATTCAGAAAAATATTCTTTTCACGTTTAAAATCAAAAAAGTCTTTTTTTTATTAGGGTAACCTTGCATAACCTTTTTTTGCAGGTTATTGTTGTGCCTCATTCTCATGTGGACCCGGGATGGCTGAGAACCTACGACGATTATTTCTCCAATTCCGTCACTCACATTCTGGATAATATGGTCTCCTTTCTCAACAAGACAAAGGATTTCAAGTTCATATGGTCCGAAATCAGCTACTTTGCAGACTGGTGGGACAAGTAGGCATCTATCTATATTTTTGTAATCTCAATTAATTCTATTGTATTCCAATCTAGGTACAGGCAATGACAGACTGGCCCACTAAATTATTTTATAATAATTATTACGCATTTTATTTTGAATCTTCGCTTTTGGCTTGAAAAAATTATTTTTAATGAGAGTTTCGTATCATTATTTTATTTTTTTTACAAATGCTTTAAGATTTTCCTATGCTTTAAATAACATTCAAAAAATTTGGTATTCGAAATTCATTTCCAATTTATTATTTATTTACTTTAATCTCTTTACCACACGGTTTTTTTTTTGAAGTTGCGTTTACCACCCTCCAGGGTATCCCAGACAATCCTTGGTTACAGCAGCTAGGTTAGCCCTTAATAGCAACCCACTCAATTACAAAAGCAATCGCATTGTAAAATCAGGTCTTTTTGTTCTGTGAATAGCTACTGAGGTTTAAATATAAGGTAGAATTTTAGTGAATAGGGAGATTTCTCAAATTTACGTTAGCTTCAGTAAAGTGAGATTTCAAATAATTGATGCATGCACACTTCTAGTGCGCATGCGTCAGTTCTGCTGAAATGTGCATGCGCCCGTGAAAAAATATCAAACTTACGTTAGTAAAAATAAGAGATTTTGCAAAATTCCTTAAGTTAAAAACACTAACGTAGTGCAATATCATTTTAACTTTGACCACAAAATCAAAACAAACATTTACAATGGACGTAGACTATCTCTTTTAAAGCTTTGGCGTACGATTCAAGATGCTTAACTTATACGTAAAACAGCGGTTCTATGAGCAAAAAAATTTGGTAGATTATAGATTTTGATAAATTTAGCCCCAAAAAATGAAGCTTATTGTTATTATCATTATTAATAATAATAATATTTAAAAAATATGTAATTTAACTTCGTTTAACTTAATTGTATAGTTAAAATAAATATAATTTATAATTATAAAATAGGGAAAATATATTTAGTTTCTTATGGAACTAGTACATAGGCAACCGTAATGTTAAACAGAAACCAATAAAGTTTTTTTCATTGAATCAACCGTTTGCTGTAATATCACACGATTCATTTTTAAATTTCATTAATACATTTCCTCAAATTCGCATTCAACGTCCATGTTTTTAGTTCGAAGGTAAGCTTAAACAAAAAACAACATTTAACAGCCATAAGCAGGGCATCTGTAGCTTTGTCTTTGTAAACCTGACATAACAGATAAGATACGTAGCATCTAAAATAAACGCGAGCAATGCGTAGTTGCTTCAATCTTAGAGTACCTGGCCAACTTATTAGAGGCACTATGAGATTCTATGTAAAATCTTAACTATCAGGTGATACTATACAGCTTTATTGTTTTTACGCGATTGAAACCTGTTTGCACTTGCTCATGTTCGTGTATCAAATGGTGAAATTAGACTGTATATTATGTAAATATAGATTATTCATTATAGTATATTATAATAATTAGACCAAATTATTAGACGCACTGTAGTTTTTTGATTATGACATGATTTGCACGAGTTTCTATGCAATACTCTTATATTTAAACATAAATGTATTGAATTTTTATGGAGCAGATTTTTTATATACTTCCCATTTGTAATTATTCTTAAAGTATTGCATTACAATATTAACCAATCAATACACGAATATAAGCAAGTGAAAATTTTTGACGGTTTTCCATTGATGAACCAACATAATCTTGATGGTAAACATCAATAATTCCATCATGAACCATTATATTTTTTGATCATAACCAACATAAGTAACCATCAATGTAGGAATTCAGACTGATTTATGATAGTCCAACATAAGAATAGCAACTTGTTTTGATGGTTTGTTCATGTTAAACAATCACGAATTTCCATCATAGCGTCTTCGAAATCAAATACTGGAACGATCATGAACAACCATCATCTCACTGTAGGAATTTGGACTGATTTATTATGGTCCAACATAAAAAAAGAAAAACAAATTGTTTTGATGATATATTCCAGAGAACCAACAAGAATTCCCATTAAACCATCATGGAAATGTATAGTTGGAACCATCATGGATTGTTGGTTCTGGAGAGTCAAACTTCTCTCGATGGTTATAACCATCATAGTATTAAAGTAGCATTTTCCATCATGAAATGATAGAAGTTTGTTGGTATATCAAAAACCATGAACTGTAATGGAAAATGTTGAATGATGGGTGACCATCAACATGGATCATCATGACTCGCACTGACAGAACCATCAAATGTTTTGATGGGACCATCAAGAATTTTGACTTGGATAAACAAGTGTTTCAGCCTCCTAAAAACAATAAAGTTGTAGAGTATTACCTGATAATTACGATTTTACATAGAATCTTACAGTGTGTCTAATAATCTAGCCAGGGACTGAACGTACACGAGCGTACAGAAACTAACGTAAAAGTGTGAAATTTCCCTAAATTAAATTTTTGTTGACTGGTTTTCTTTTTCATTGTCTTTATAGGCAAACTGAACAAACAAGGAAGATAGTAAGAGCATTACTAGACAGAAAACAGTTAGAAATCGTGACAGGAGGATGGGTTATGACAGACGAAGCCACTACAAGCTACTTTTCAATCATCGATCAGCTTATTGAAGGTCACCAATGGTTGAAGCAGTTCACTCAATCGATCCCGCAGAGTGGATGGTCAGTGGACGTTTTCGGCCATTCTGCTAGTGTGCCCTACATACTCTCCGCGTCTGGAATATCGGAGACCGTCATCTTGCGAACACATTATTCCTGGAAAGCATTCTTGGCCAAAGCGAGATCGTTCGATTTCTATTGGGAGCAGCCATTCGACGCTCCACGAACTTTGTGTCACATGGCTCCCTCCGACCTGTACAGTTTCAAGTACACGTGTGGTCCTGATCCATTTTCCTGCTTGAAATACGACTTCCGGAAAGTGGGAGGGGAGTACTCAGAAAGTACAGCAGACGAAATAACCGACAGCAACGTTGAGCTGAAAGCCAGCTACTTGATTTCTCAGTATGGAAGGTACGCATCGCTTTTTAGTCACAACGTGCTCCTTGTACCTTTAGGCGATGATTTCCGGTATAATCTGTACATGGAGTGGGTACAGCAGTATGAAAACTATCAAAAACTGTTCGATTTCATAAATAATAAGAAGGAATGGAATGCGCGAATGAGGTTTGGTACGGTTAGCGATTATTTTAACACAGTAAAGAAAAGACTGGACCAATCTCTTAGCAATACTTCACTTTCATCTATTGTGGGGGATTTCATGCCCTATGCCGACATTTATGCAGATGCAACACCTTCGTACTGGACAGGCTATTATTCTACTCGGCCCTTTTATAAGAAACTGTCTCAGGAACTTGAGCACTGGCTCCGAACTTCGGAGATTTTGTACTCTCTGGCTAAAACTAAAATCGACGTTTCAGCTAAGTATATTTTTACGAAAGATTATAAACTCTTGATGTCGGCTAGGCGAAAACTGGCTCTTTTTCAACACCACGACGCTGTGACCGGAACTTCTAAAGAAGACGTAATGGCAGACTATGGTCAGAAGCTTCATACGGGTGTCATCGATGCTATGACGGTTACATCCCATGTGACTCAAATGCTCTTGATGGAAAATAAAAACGATGGTTCGACATGGACATCTCAAATTTTTCCGGAAGCTTACAGACCTTCTTGGAATGAACAGACAAAACACTTGCGACTTCAAATACCGGAGGAAGGAAGGAAAATTGTTTTGTTTAATTCTCTCACTTTCGAACATTCAGAGGTCATTCGTCTGAAAGTCAAAAGATCAAAAATCCGAGTTCTGGATTCTACGGGAAAGCAAGTGATGTCACAAATCAATCCGATTTGGAATGACCCATTGGTTATGTCCAACAACCTGTACGAGCTAGTGTTTGTAGCGACAGTGAAACCCCTATCGTATTCCGTATATTCCATTGTTCAAGTGGATGACAAGAATTCAGACAATTCAGTAAAATCCACGATTTCGCTTTATTTGAAAGATGATTTATCAACAGCACTCAAGCATTCCGTTTTCAATTTCGAAAAACCCGTTGATGAAAACATAAATTTAGAATCTTCTCAACTTTTGGTGACATTTTCCTCGACGGGAGTGTTAAAAGAAGTTTATAACAAGAGATCTAAAAAATCGCAATCGATAAATTCCGATTTCAGAGCCTACATTCCCAAAGAATACCGCAGTGGTGCCTATCTGTTCGAACCTACAAGCAACGAACCGATGGCCGTTAGCAATTTAACCAATCATTTTCCTATGCTGTGCATCGTGCGTGGTCCAGTTCTTTCTGAACTGATAATTGTCTATCACAACTTCCTGAAAGTAACGTTCCGCGTTTACAACTTCGCTGCATCTCCGACAGGTTTACAGATAGAAGTATCTCCCGATTTATCGAACCTACCTAGGGATGTCGAACTAGTCATGAGAATATCAAGCGATTTAAAAAATTCGGGCAATTTTTTCACGGATTCGAATGGATTGCAAATGCTGAAGCGGCAGTATGTGCCGAAACTTCCAGTTCAAGCAAACTATTATCCTACTACGAGTGCCATCTATATTGAGGATGAAAGATCTAGATTATCACTTTTAGTTCCTCACAGTCATGGAGTCACGTCCCCCAATCATGGAACCATAGAGCTCATGATTGATCGAAGAATGAGAACAGACGATAGCCGCGGAATGGGGGAAGGAGTTATGGACAACAGACCAATATCAACGACATTTTGGCTTGTACCGGAATCAATCACGAATCAAAATCAAATACCACCCTCTTTGACTCGAGAGTCATTTTTACTTTCGCTGACTTTACAATATCCGATGATTATTCTGTTAGAAGATGGTGGTGACACTAGATTAAGAAAATCGGATCTATCATTCTTATCGACATCTTGGTCAGCCGATGTGCATTTGGTCAACATGCGCAATTTGCCATTAGAAACGAATTATCGCTTACCTTCCAACAACTCTTTGATGATAATCCACGAGAGGTTTGGCAGTTGCAAATCGGAAGGGTTTGTTGATGCTATTGTGTCGAATTCAAAAAAAGCTTCGTTTTCTGAAGTGAAACTCTCATCTGCCATTAAAACCACACTAACTGGCACGGCGTCTTTTACGGAAGAGAATTACGTTTCCACCTCAAAATTGCAATCTTGTAAATTAGTTTTTAATTAACATCACGGCTGGATTAATCACGTCTACAGTGACCCCTCACCAAAAGTCTCAAATACAAACATTGAGAACATATCATCATCAGTTCTCCAGAAAAATATTGAAGTTTCTTAAAAAAATCACAATTTGTTTTTCTAAGCAAAGAAAAAAAATCAATGTATGAATGTCTAGTTATTTCTATAACTTAAATTTAAAATGTTTTTACCATATGACATTGACGCTTTGCAAGAGTTCAGTGTTGTAGTACATAATACTATGAGGATTAAGAATCACTGGCTAATATAGTTTGTCTAAGCTAAAAACTCATCCCGCCTCAAAGTCTGAGGCCGTCTAGTGCTATGGAAACAAGAATGACGCATTTTAGGGAGGATAGCTTCACTCTAGGAATAGCACAATAGATCAAAGAAAAATATTCCCTTTCTCTCTCTCTGGCCCGTGCCGAAACCACTCCAAAACAGTGATCCCACACCCCTACTTGAAATAGTCAAACCTCTTTACCATAGTCACTGCTACAGGTCCAAACGAATGTCTGGGGGAGTTCTTGATTTAGACAAACTATGTTTTTACTTTATAACGTATTTGTTAAATTACTTTCGTTTTTCTCCTCTGACATAAGAAGGGTCTTCTGTAGATCAAAAATTTCATTTTAATATTTATCCTTGTTTTCAGAAATCTAGTCAAAAACTACATTTGTGATAATTCTTTTACCAAAGAAGTATGATGATTAGTTAAAAATTGTGTTGGAAGTTGTCAGTTATATAAATGTTACATTATTTATGTGCTGGTTTCGCTTAATTCTGTGTATATTATGTGTGTGTTCACCCAGCTGCTAATGCTAAGACCATGGCTAATTTCACTACATGCCATTTATGCTCATCCGGTTGCTGTCGAGGGAGAATAAGAACCTGATTGATGAAATATATTTTCTCACAAAAACGCACTAATCAAATTTCTTTTCTATCGACGGCAAATGGTAGTGCGTGAATCGCTATGCATTATGAACAGTTTATTTCTAGATAATAATTTAGATAGGTAGGTTTACGTCACACTAGAGCTGCACAATGGGCTATTACGGTCTGGGAAACATACCTGAGGATGATCTGAAAATATGCACCATCCACACACATTATCCCAATTTTGATCCTCTGCAGAGGGGATGGCTCCTCTACCTTGATTGAACGACGACTTGCGCGCGAAGTTGAGCACTTAACGGTAGAACAGTTTAACGAGCACCGATACCGGGCACCTTCGGTTCCAACGAAGGCTGATCAAAATGGTCACCCAACCGCTTACTGACCTCAGGCAATGATACTTGACTTTGGTGTTCGACTGGTAACCGTGTCTTTACGATTACTGGCGCTGTGCTACTGTCACTGCGGGACAGATAATAATTTAGAGTGAACATATAGTGTTATCCTAATTCCTATTTTTTATTTAATGTTCCTTTTTTACAATTTAAGAGGAAAATACCCCTTTTACTACAAATATCGAACCTCAATAACAATTTGAAAAACACGGTAGTCAAATGTAGATTTAGGCGGTCATTAAAAAAGAAAAAAAACCAAGTATAAGGTCAGGACATTTTTTTTTCTGCATAGCAGAGTAATTATTTCGAAAATCATAAACCGTTAAACTTGTAGTAAAGAAAAGTGCAGGCTGTGCTGCAGGAATGCAGCCACAGAATTTAGACGCGCTGAAAAGGTCTTTCTTTATTTATGAATTTAGAACGAGATTCTTTTTAAATCAAAATTAGAATTGGCTTAAAAGTTATTATAATTTTAAATGTTTTTTTCCACATTTTTGGGTTAAACAATTGCTGGTGGTATACTCATTGTTGGTGGTTGAATCGATGGTATGAAATGCCGTTGGAAAATGAAAAATCTTCATAGTTTGCCCTTTTTTTTGTATCAGGGTATTCTTAACTTCCCAAATGTTGTTAAATGAATATTTACCCTCATACTTTTCTTAAAATTTGAATTTGAAAACGAGACTTATAAAATTTGAACAACACCAAATAAATGTTGAAGTATTCTATAACCATTAACTAATACTCTTTTTCTTGACAACTATATTTTATTTTCAAAATTGTAATTGCATGTTAAAACACTCTCGCTACAGCCCATTGTAGTTCAAGGGGTTTATGGAGCTTAAGCCTTTGCTGTGGTGTAAGAGTAGAAATATCGTCAGCTCTTGTCACTTTTATTTCTCAGATAGGCTGCCACACATCGGGTGGGCTTCAAAATATTTCCGGGGATAGAACCTGCAGTGATTGAACCGAACACTGAGCAGTTCGTCACAGTGACTGCTCAGTGTCTTTACCAATGAGTCATCGCTGCTCTATATGTTTAATATAGTATAACAAAGCTGAATATGTTTTTCGCGAAAAATAGCGACATTTTCAGGAGAAACAATGATGAATCGAAAAGCAATCATAACATAAACACCGAAAATAGCGACATTTTCAGGAGAAACAATGATGAATCGCAAAAACATCGAAAATAGCGACATTTTCAGGAGAAACAATGATGAATCGCAAAAACATCGAAAATAGCTTTGAAGCAAATAGAATCGAAATGTTATTAGTCCTGAAGTGTTATTATTAATGGAGACCTGTGTAAACTATTATTTCGGAGTTTCAACATTGCATAGGGAAAAATAATGAATTCAAACAAGATCATAAAAAGATTATGGTTCTTCAAAAAAATCAATTATGGCTCACATAATCAGCAAGAATTCTAAACTTAAGACTTGAAGAAGATCATACGTATTGCAGAACTTTCTTCCAAATGTATTCCTAAATTTAATTACTTTCCATTTTTAAATTTCTTTACACCTAATACTAACTTCAAAATTATAAAGGTGTTGAAGATAAATTTCAAGAAATGTCTTTAGATTGCTTTAAATTTAAGCCTGTTCTCTTAATTTTAAGCCGTATTTATGAAAAATCAGCTGGTTGGCGGGCTGACTTCCGACTGGCACCGACCATTAAGCTGACGCTTCAGCGTGTCTTTATTTTTTTTTAAATAATTATTTCATAATGTATTTTCAATGATTCTGTCACTAAAACGAACTGCAATAGGTAATGCTAATAATTTAAAGAATAATAAAATTCAATTCAAACTGCTGGAATAATGCTTTCTTACTGGATCTAGTTTGATTGTTCAGTATGAAATTCAGATTATCAGCTCATAACTACATATTTTAGGAGAAATTTTATTTTAATTAAAAAGTTCATAGTAAAAAGTAAAGTCAATGCGGCGTTGGAAAAGATTCTGCATTAAAATAAAAAATTTGTTTCAAAACATTTTATTTTACCGCAAAATTATTTGTTCGTAACAAAATTAGAAGGACTTCTTTTCTTAAACCTTTTTTTAGCTTGTTTTCGAAAAACAAAACAATCGGGCGACATTGCATTTATTGATGCTTTTTCAAATTCTCGCTTATCGTAAATTTTTTATGTCATTTTCTTCATACAAAATAATAAATTTCTTTTTTTTAAAAAAAATTCATTTTAAGGTTTTGAAATTTTCTAAGCAAAAAGAAGTTTTGTTTTAAAAAGTGCTAAATTGTTTGCAATGAAGTAAAATTCTATGAAATGCTTGACTTATTATAAATAAAAAGGGCAGAAATATCAGAATGAATTCTTTTATTAAATCCTTTTTTTTCTCCGTTTCAAACATTTCATAAGAATATTACATATATATGAAAAAACTAAAATATAAATAAAAGTTCAGTTTTTACAAAGCTGATATTCCTGTTACATTTGAGAATCGTTTAATGCTTTTAAACCCAGTCCGATATAAAAAGAAAGCAACGTAAAAACATAAAATTTGATGTTTTGGATGTTGTTCAAATATCTAAAGTTAAAAGTGAACAATGAAGTGAACTTTCTGATTCTTGAAAAAAAGATTTCGTAACTTCTATACCTTTTTAAAGAATTTTAATGGAAATTATTTCGGCAAATTTATTTTCTTAGGACACTTTTCTCGTCAGAAAACTTACAAAGCTTCTGAAAAACTGTTTGAAATTTCGTATTAAAAGGTAACTTTAAAATATTTCTGCGATGGTAAAGACCATTATATACAGTGGTGGCCAAAAGTGTGGACATTTTTTGAAAGTTTCATGTTTTTCAACTTTGTGTGCGTGTCGAATATATTAATTTTCACTTAAATACAAACGTTTATCTATCAAATTGAAGGTAATTTAATGTAGAATTTAATAATAAAGGCAGTTATACAATATCTGTATTACAAAAAAAGTTATGCAACTAATAGTAAGATCTATCTTAGATTTGCATTTTTTTAAAGTGATACTTACACAATCAATACTTAGTAGGATAACCCTTATTTTTTAAGACAGCTACACAGCGTCTTTTCATCGAGTGAACGAGTGCTTGGAGTTCATCTTTCGTAATAACATGGAGCCAAGAATCAATTATAGCTTCAAAAAGTTGTCTTTTATTGGATGGACGTTTTCGTCGTACAAGAATTTTCAAACGTGGCCACAAATTTTCAATTGAATTGAGATCAGGACTGTTTCCTGGCCATGGTAATACACTGCTGGACAATTGCTAAGGACGGATAACACTATCATCCATAGCAACCACAAAATGAAAGGAAGCAAAATGGGGGAAATTAGAATAAGTGCGGGATATAGTAAGAAGAGGTATGCGTGTGCAAATTTTTTTTCCACGTCTGTTCATCACGTGATAGCGCTGATAAGAGCTTTAAACGTTTTGACGCGTTTGGAGAGTTGTTGTTTCAAGCCAAAGTTATACAGGAAAGATTTAGTTGATGAACTTGAAATTTTCGGCATGTCTTCCCGATATCACTTAGATGATTTTAAGCGTGATCGAATTATTGGAAAGATCGAAGAAGGGTGAAAAATAACAGATGTTGACAGAAAGTTCGACATCGCTCACAGCGTTGTTTCACGGTTGTGGAAATCATTTAAAACTACTGGAATGTGTAGTATGCGGCACGGGGGAGGTCGTGTTAGAAGTACGACGCCTGCAGAAGACAGATACATCGTCCTATCAGCAAAAAGGAACAGGCGCACCACAGTTCAGCTGGTGGCAAATCAGTTTCTTGCTGCCACAGGAAAGCAGATCTCCCGAAAAACTGTTGCCAGACGTTTGAGGGGAGTAGGACTATGCGCCCACAGACCTGTTGTGTGTGTCCCATTGACCAGACAGCACCGTACTGCCCGTTTGCAATGGTGTCGTGAGCATCACAATTGGACTGAACAGGACTGGGCATGCGTACTATTCTCAGATGAGAGTAGGTTCAGTCTGTCATCGGATTGTAGACGCCAACTGATCTGGCGCGAGAGTGGTACTGGTTATCGTCCAGAAAATATCCAGGAAAGGGACCGATATCCGAAATGCAGTGTCATGGTGTGGGCCAGCATCATGATCAATGGCCGCACGCGCCTACATGTGGTTGCGAATGGGACTATGACAGGACAACGATACATTGATGAAGTTCAACTTCCTAATGTTCGTCTTTTCCGTGGTGCTGTCGGTGATAAATTTGTTTTTATGGACGACAACACAACATGTCATCGAACACTCGTTGTTCAGGATTGTCTAGACAGCGAGGGTATTCAACGCCTCGTATGGCCATCACGTTCTCAAGATCTAAACCCCATTGAAAATGTTTTGGATGCTTTGGGGAGGCAACTTGCTGGTCGAAACTATCCTCCGACAAACAAGAACACCCTCATCCCTGCATGACAGAGGAATGGGATAAATTGCCTCAAGAGCTGCTGGACAATGTTGTGCAAAGTATGATACGACGTGTAGAATGTTGCATCACACTTCACGGTGGACATATCCCGTACTGAAACCTTTCTTCAGGTTGCCTGCTGACATTTAGATGCATTGTTCCATTTTTCCGTACACAGCATCAAATGAAAAATTTTTTTCTTGCAGATGTCTCATAGCTTTTGTACTTTCCAGAATAATGAATATTCTTTATTCTAATGTCTGAACAGTGTGGCAACTATATTTTATCCTACTAGGCCTCATGTCTCGCTTAATGTTATGCTATATTGCAATTTGTGATCCGTCCTTAGCAATTGTCCAGCAGTGTATATCTATGCCTTTATTTTGAAACCATGCTTTGCATACTTTTGCTGTGTGGCATGGAGCTGAATCCTGCTGAAAAATAAATGGTGCGTTGTTGGGGAAGAGATCCCTGATGGAAGATATCAATTTTGGTTTCAGGACAGTTTCGATGTATTTTTTGGCATTCAGGATGCCATAAATCACTTGAATTCGGCCCACACCATCTGCAGACGCACATACCCAAATCATGAAATTTGTTGGGTTTTTTGTGGTTGCTTCAATGCAATCAGGATGAAGTGCTTCACCTACTCTACATCTCACGTATTTTCTATCATCACTACCGAAGAGCGATATTTTATTCTCATCGCTCCAGATTACTTGCTTCCATTGATTTTCTGACCATTTAATGTGTTCTTTTGCCTACTTAACTCGTTTTTCGCATTGCTTTTGATTTAAATATGGTTTTTTCCCTGGAATTCTAGCTTGTAGTCCAAATCCTGATAACCTTCTTCTTATTGTTCTTGAACTTACTGCAATACCCGCTGCATTTATTTCCCATCTAATGGCATCTAATGAAGTTTTTCTATCTTGAAGGCATAGCCGTTTAATTTTTCTATCGGCAGTAGCACTTGTGCATTTTTTTCGGCCTGATTTGGCTTTATTTTCCACTCATTTCGTTTTTTCATGACGTAAACAGAACTTTCGTACATCAGAACAAGTCACTGAACCACCAACTTGTCTTGCAATTTCAGCATAAGAGAGTTCATTTTCTCTCAATATGACAATTCGGCTTCTTTTTGTAGATGTCCAATTAGTTCTTCTTGTTGATGACATTGTTTAAAATTAGTTTAATTAAAAAGGACTTTAAATATTCAAAAACAGCAATACTCTATTTAATTGTACTAGTATGCATCATTCCACAAAATATTTCCACAACAATAACTCTTTTACCATCCAAATAACCTAAACTATAGTTACAGACATTTGATTGGTCCTAAGAGCAGTGTTTGTGATTGTCTAGTACGCTTTTATTACAAAACACGTCCTTATTCAAAACGATTTGTGCTTGTTTGTTCTACTAAAATGAGCATAACTTTTTTTGTAATACAGATATTTTAATTCTGTTTTCGTTATTAAATTTTACATTAAATTAACTTCAATTTGATATATAAACGTTTGTATTTAAGTGAAAATTAATATATTTAAAAGCACACAAAGTTGAAAAACATGAAACTTTCAACAAATGTCCACACTTTTGGCCACCACTGTGTGTATATATATATATATATATATATATATATATATATATATATATATATATATATATATATATATATATATATATATATATATATATATATATATATATATATATATATATATATATATATATATATATATATATATATGTATATATATACACTCCCTGGTCAAATTATTAGACGCACTATAATATTCTGTGTAAAAACTCAATTATCAGGTGATACTATACAGTTTTATAGTTTTTACGCGGCTGAAACCGGTTTGCACTTTTTCGTGTATCAGTTGGTTAACATTGTCATGCAATACGTTAAAAATAAATACATACAGAAAGTATAAAACAAATCTCCTGAATATAAACCCATGACATGTATGTTTAAATATAAAAGTACTGCCTATAAACTAGTTCAAAACTTGTAATTATAAAAAAACTACAGTTTGTCTGATAATTTGGTCTAGTTATTACAATATAATAATGTAATACCTGATATTATAAATATTTTATATTTATATCGTCTAATTTAACCAGTTGATACACGAATGTAAACAAGTGTAAATCGGTTTCAGTCACGTAAAAACAATAAAGCTATATAGTATCACCTGATAGTTAAGATTTTACACAGAATCTTATAGTGCGTCGAATATTATGACCAGGGACTGTAGGCATTAACAAAACTTAATTTAACGGAACATTACATTATATAGTTGGTCGATCTGTGAGATACTTTTTTTTATTCAATCGCGTAAAAGCAATACAACTTTTGAGCGAATCACATCTCTGATCACTTGAATAGGGGTTGATTTGCCATCTCAAGGACGCTGTGTCAAAATTCCAGTCAAGTCTAAACAGTGACTCGTCTGTTTGAAAAGCTGTACTGAATTGTTAATTCCTGCTCCAGATTATTAAAGTAGAAAAAATTTGTAAGCATCACAAATATTGAAAATAGAGACAAAATTTTAAGATTTTTTGAAAACAAAATTTTATCATTTGCAAAAAGGAGAAAAAACAGAAAGTGTAAATAGTTTTGTCTTCCTTATGGAAAAAAAAGCTTTATCGAAAAAAAGCTTATACAGATTGCGCGAAGAATCATCACCTTTATCCTACATTTTTAGAGTCCTACTAATAAAATGAAGTAAGAAAAACATGCATGCAAGTAAGTAAATTAGTAAGTTCATATTTAAGCCCATAAAAAGAAATCTAAATTGGTTGAGACATTAAAACCAGTTTGATTACCTGACAGGAATAGAAAGTAGTTATAATAATCACATTTTATGAGTTTTCTCTAACTATCAAACAATTGCTTTTAATTTCAAAATTTTTTCTCAAATTTTACAGCATTTTAAGAAAAAGTTCTTACCTTTATTAGGGAAAAAAAGTTAGAGTTTAAGGTTTTGTCTGTAACCGAGACGACTCGTTTATAACTCACTTCTATAAGAAAATTCAATTCAATTAAACTTTGTTTCAATTAAACTTGTAAACACAGTTGGTGTCAGTTAAAAAAAATGGATTTATATTTTCTAATTCTTTTCTGAAAAATAAAACCAATGAAATGTTTCTTAATATTATTTATCATGGTATGCTGTAAATTCAAAACTATTTTTTTATAAAATGTTGTCTTAGAAAAGTTTGTTCATAGAAAAAAAAATTAGTGAAGTCAAGCAAGTAAAACAAAATGATCATGTTTGCCATTCCGTTATAAAGAAAATAAAAATAAAAAAACTTGTTTACACCTATACTTTCGTAAACGCAATTTTTTTCGTTGTTAACCGAATTACGATTGAGTGAATATATTTTGTCTTTCCAAATATTTGTTTTCCAAATTAATGAAAAACTTTTAAAGTAAGTTTTTGGCTTTGATACATTTCTTTACTTTTCAAAAGCATATATGTTCCGTGGATGTAAGCATGTTTTAGTTTGGATTTAATTTAAACATTTGTTTATCAAATTAAAGGATTTTTTAACAATATTAAAACGTATTTTTTTGCGAGAATTTAGTTGCAATTTGAGAAAAGATCAAACAGTTTAATTAGTTTTGTTTTATTTCGCTTCATGGGTCGTGAATTATTATAATGGGGAAGGTATTTTTTAAAATGATTCTTAGCGAATTTTAAAAGATTTAAGAATTATTTATATTCTTTCTAGCTAATCATTGAGCTTTAGAAAAATTGATTTTTATTACGAATTCTTAAAATACAAAATGTTGAATTATTGAAAGCGTAAATTTATTATTAAGCTGTAATTGTGCTCTAGAAAAATTGATTTTTATTACGAATTCTTAAAGTACAAAATGTTGAAATATTGTAAGCTTAAGTTTATGAAACACTGAAAATTTAAACTACGTGTGTGTAAACCATTGTTTCTAATTTGTATCGCTGCATACGTGATAATGAACATGAAAATGCAATAAAAGGTTTTCAATTTGACCGAATTTCAATTTACGTTGACGTTTTTATTGCCAGTTTCAAAAATTTTCACCTAAGAAATTTTTTTTTTAAATTTTATCTTTTATTTAAAAACCAGTAATCGAAAAAATGTTTGCCCAAGATCTTTTATATAACTTAGCCACGATCTTTTTAATAACTAACTAGCAAATAACTTTTTTATTATTTTCTTTAATAAATTAAAAAATAGTTGATATGTAAGATTTTTCATTTTAAACTATGCAAATTAAAATGAAAAAATAGAATTTAAATGAAATTAAAAAGTTTCTGAGTTAAAGTTGGAAAAAAAACGCATTTTTAAAATTTAATTTTAATTTCAAAGTTTGCTGTAATAGTAATTACTTTGTACTTAAAAAAATATTTTTATAAATAAAAGTAAATTTTTTTTAAATTTTATGTTTTATTTAAAAGCCAGTAATCGAAAAAATGTTTGCCCAAGATCTTTTAAATAACTTAGCCACGATCTTTTTAATAACTAACTAGCAAATAACTTTTTTATTATTTTCTTTAATAAATTAAAAAATAGTTGAAATGTAAGATTCTTCATTTTAAACCATGCAATTTACAATGAAAAAATAGAATTTAAATGAAATTAAAAAGTTTCTGAGTTAAAGTTGGAAAAAAAAACGCATTTTTAAAATTTAATTTTAAAGTTTGCTGTATTAGTAATTACTTTGTACTTAAAAAAATATATTTATAAAAATATATTTATAAAAATATATTTATAAATAAAAGTAATTTTTTCAAAATTTGAGCACTCTAGATAGTTGACATAATGCTTGATAATGTAATGTATGCATCAAAAAATAAATATTTGTTATTGCCATCTGGCACGCAGCTCCAGATAAAATTTCAGCACACTGTCTGGTCGCAAAGTTTTAAACAATTTTTGATTGACGATGCGAAGTTATGGCAATGAAGCCTGTAGTGTTTAGAAAAATATTAAATCTTGTGGAAATCATTAATGAAATTGAGAACTCTAACTAATCGGAAAGTGTTGGAAACTTTAAATGCAAGATCACGAAACTGAAGCAAATAAAGTAAAATACAAAATAATATTTTGTATGAATAATATTTTTTTACTGCGCAATTAATGGGTAAAAAATATCCTTTAAGTTTAGTGACATTGAACAATGAGTATTATTAAAAAAAATATGCAAAACATTTCAAACAAAAATTTTATTTTTAAAAACAAGTGAGCCACCACTTCTGAAAGGGTTAAAATCAAAAATAAAGGAATGTCTTTATATTCATTAACGTGTAAAACGTCAAAAAAAAAAAAAAAACTCTAAAGTTATTCCTAGAAAGTAAAACTAAATTTAATTCAATTTTTAATATAAAATGAGTTAAATTAAAAGGGAAATTTATTCCATATTTAATATCATACAGATAATCCCTTTAAAACATTACACCAGTTTTAATAACAGTAATTTCACCGCAATTTGAAAAAGATTTTAGAAAATATCATTTATTCGATATTTCTTCCGAACCGTTGGCAACAAACCCCAACCATTAACTCGGAACATTTGAGTTACGAAAACGTTCCATGGAACACTTAAGTACTCCACTTTTATTCCTCTGGGTGAAATAATGCTTTTCAGACACGAGGGGGGCCTTTTAGCTGTGATGCTCAGAATTCAATTTTGGTCAGAAACTGAGAGACTATTTTTAAGAGCCCTAAAATGTTTCGAGATGCATTATTTAAAATAGTTTTTTTCCTTTAAAATGTTTTTACTTTTTTCCACGCAGCTTCAACAAGGCATGCAAAAAACGTTCAATTTTCGAAGAACACATTTGACAGAAAAGAACAATTTAATCTAAATAAATATCGGTGAAAATAAAACCCATTCTGAGACTGCTTTCCGTTCAGTTTTATTTTTCTCTCGTAAGTCTTTTTTTTTTTAAATGGATTTTTCTTGACTATGAGATATGGTAAAGTTTAATTGTATGTTTTATATTCTGCATTTAAATAGCTATGTTTAAAAACATTTAACAATTAGATTATTCATGTTAAAGTCAGTGAATTATTTGATGTCACCCCCTTTAATTATTAAGATTGAATCTTAGAACGTGATGATCTGATCATTAGATCAAAATTAATTCAGAGTGGATTTGATGAGAATCGGTTGAATAGTTCTTGAGAAATAAAAATTTAACTGTGCGACTTCTTTGAGATGATAAACGATGCAAAGAGCGTGCATTCAAACTTTTTATCTTTTGTCTAAACTATGCCCCTATTTTCAAGATTGCAGATACCTGCTCTAATATCAAGAATTTTCAGAAAAGAAATTATATGATTGTTGAGAGAGAAAGTGCATTTTTGTGTCTGATTTCACACCTTAAGTATAGTATGTGCTAATCAATAAGCATATTTAAGTTAAGTGGCTCGAACTCTTAGGATCGAGTATTCATACCTGAAAATATTATCATTGCCTCAAGTTGGCACTGGACAAAAAGGTAGGTAGACCAGATTGCAGCCGTTGTCATGGAAACTAGGTTACTCTATAAGTTAGTTGGGGGCATAAGGTAGTGAAAAAGGAGAGAAAGCGGTACATTTTGGCGCTTAAGAAACAAAGCATAAATTTTTTTATACCAAGAATTCTACTAAAATTTCGAACAAACTACAGAAAAGAGCAAGATTTTTTTAGTGCATTTCTAATAATAATTTATTTGAGATATTAATTGTAAGCTGATTTCTTATAATGAAACAGATTTTTTACTATGAATTTTAAAAAACAGATATTCTTATTAATACTCTTTAACTAAACGCAACTAATTTTAAACGATACAAAATTATATTTAAAAGAATTTTTTTTTATTAAATCTAAGTAAAAAAGAAATGCACAGATGCTCACAAATACTTTACTTTCGATACTTATTTTTGTATACAACCATTTTTTTTTTTATAGATTTATGTATATTAATTTATCCCCCATTGGTGCTTAGTGGGGGAAGGTAAAGTCAACATAGGCATGAAATCATTGATCATGAAAAAGATCATACGTATGTTTCATAATATTTAGTGTTCATTTTTTTAAATAAAAAAAATCACATTCTTTTCTGAAAAGTTAATTTTTTATGACAAAATTGTTTCCGAATTATATTTGCTTTTATGAAACAAACGAACTTACCTAAAAACCTCGCTCGTTTTCTTTTCTCGAAAGAAAGTCCCAAATCTTAACATATAGCTTAATTAATAGCTACAAAAACAAACTAACAAAAAAAATCCAACAAGGAATCACAAAAAAATAAACAATAAATGAAAAAATAAAAACAATAACTATAAAAAAAGAAGACAACAATAAATAATTAGCAAAAAACAAATTAGCTGTTAATAACTAATAAAAAAAATATTAAGGACAAAATATGAAGATAAAGTCAAAAACAACGTGAATATAATTACGAAAAATTATGCAATCGTGATTGTATTGCAATCACTGGTTACCCATTGGTCAAATGTTTAATTTTCTTCCTTAATAGACTTTCATAAATGAAAAAACATTTTTAGTCATTGGTTACAAGAACTATATCAAATGTCCTCTTACCGTTACTCTTTGGTTTTCAATTACGGCCAATATACGTTTAAGACGTCATAAAATTCTTTTACTTCTTCAGTATTCATATTTATATTATTTAAAATAATCGCCAAGATAGTAATTATAAATAGGTAAATGACAAAAAGAATATTAAAATAATTTAAAATACTAGCATTACATAAAAACATTCGCTGGGGAAATAAAAAGAAAAAACTCAGTGCTGATAACAATCAACTCCAAGAAATTCCAAAATTATCGTCTGCTTTTTTTTTAAATTTGATCTTGCTCAGTCGATTTTTTATTAATGCTTATGTTAGCTTGATTTTTTTATGACTCGTGGAATTCTATTTTTGAGATTATGGTTTTGAAGATGATCGAAGTTGTTCAATTCATTTTAAAGTTTTAACTTAAGATAATATTTAAAAAAGAATTCTAAAAAAATTATCAAGCAGCAGCTGTCGCCATAGCAACGCATGCAATGACGATTCATGCGCCCTGTTCACTATTGCTCTTGAACACAGCTGAAAAGTGTGATGACGTCCAAATAAGGTTTGTATTTCAGTTTTTAAACACTATTAAACTAGATCCTAGATTCGAATCTCTGACAACACATCGATGTTCTTTCCTTTTCTGCGCTATCTTTCCTTTCCGGGGGTGCAACGTTTTTGCGACCTAATATGGTGCCCCTGAAAGAGTGGTGTCATCGGGGGAAAAAATCTTATTAAACTGCATTAATTAATTTTATAATCTAACCTTACGTATTCTTAGTTCGTCTTAGTATTCTTTCACGCCCATGTCTGGTTTAAAAACTAATTTTATATAGGCATTCGCAACGATTCAATACGCCATCTTCCATGCATTTGGCTCTTCTCCCTTCCCTCTCCTCCTCTTTTCAGTTGTATAGGAATGTTGCACTACCATATTTTGTCATTTATTTTTGTTAATATTTTTCATTTTTAATTAGTAAAAATGTTTTGTTTTTTTAATTTTCATGAGGCTTTCTCTTAGAACTATGTCTAATGTAGTTTTCAGTTCCATATAGTTTCCCAACTAAAAAGATTTTAATCTATATGAAAATCTAGACAGAAACTAAAATACTTCCTTCTTCCATGACTCTAAACCCGCTATGGGAGAAAGCATGCGAATTGTTGCCATAGGTAGAGAGTTCTGCTCAACGCGACCAGCAGCCCATTTCGATCGCCAATTAACAGTTCTTATTTGTAATACTGACTCTTCTGCATATTAAATTTCAATGTTACTGAGCATCATGTTGAAGGTGCCGCCATCTGTGGTGTTAAAATGGAGTTTTTTTTTTCCTTTTCTTTTTTTGGATTTTCCAGTATTCCTTCAACTTTAGGATATCGACTTTACTTTAGGATACTTTACTTCCTTCAACTTGAGGATAGTACACCTTGTTATATAGTTAGTGAGCCATATTTGAAGCATAGAAAGTTCTGATTGTTTAATTCCAAAAATCTTTTACAGGTCAAAATTTCAATTCAATCTCTACTAAAACAGCTGCACCTACAATGATAATTTTTTTTTAAAATAATAATTTCGTTTTCAAAAATGCCTCAAATTAAAAATTATTTTTTAAAATAAAAGAAAATCAGCTCTTTAGTTTTAAACGAACGATTTTGATAGATAAATAATCTTGATGAAACTTCAGAATAAGTTTAAATTATGCTATACATATTTATATCATTGAAGCAAATAAACTTTTTTCATATAGTGTATGAAAATAGAATAAATATTAGAAGAGAATGCCCCCTCTTTAGTTTTATGATCTGATTTCATCACAAATGAACTTTCATCACAAATGATATGCTTGGGTCAGTTCTATTACTTAAAAACTAATTACTGGAAAACTTACGTACAGGAGCTATCATAAATTTGTGAAATCTCCCAATTAATATGATACACTTTCGGTTTTATGGAAGGTTTTATAACCGTCGTTGAACAGTCGACCCAATTTTTGGGTTTACGACTACTAATCTTCAAATCCGTGGCCTTGTAATTTTAAACTCAACTTAGAAGACAAGGGATCTCTTGGATCAAGTATTGGGAGGATTATATGGGGGGAACTAACCCGTATTTGCGTTACACGGAGAGGAAAACCACGAAAACCTCTCACGGTAAGCCTGGTGGCAAGGGGACTTCAGCCCATGGTGTGTCTACCACTCAGGATATTTTACATCAGCACTGTGATCGGTGCGAACCGGGTGCGGACTTAGAATCGACTAATTATCGCTGGGATCGAACCCGGGTCACCTCATTGGAAGGCGAGCGCTTTATATCCGCTTTGGTTCTCACCATGGCTAATACTTTCAGTTTTGATTTTTTTAATAACGAATTATAGCGGGTTTTTATTTATTTATTTATTTGGCAAACGAGAGCGTCTATGAACGCTACTCTCTCTTCTAATAGACAGACAGACCAGACAGACAGACAGATATCGACGTGCAATGACTCAACAAGTAGTTGGAAGTCTCTTTTAGGAATATTCAGCCTCAATAGATATCCCTAATTGCGTTAGTGTGTTGGAATTGTAGAATTTGGGGCATGAACTGACCTCTCGATTATATTCAAGAAATATTCGATAGGATTCATGTTTGGTTATCTAGGTGGCCAAATCATTCGCTGGAGTATTCGCTATATATTCACACAAAAATGAAAACAAATGACACATAACACATTTTCAGCGCTGATAGAAGAAAAAAAAACTTTCCACAAACGCAAAATCTTAAAAGAAAGAAAGAAAACTGAAAAATTCCTTGAAAAACAATCCATCGCATCTCGTATAATTAACAGCCAACCTTTTCACTTCATTTCCATAAAACCTGTTCGTCACGAAAAATATGTTTAGATTTTAAAGCGGCAGATATTTAATGTCCAGACATCTGCTTACGTAAAAAATGCTATAAATAAGCTTCATAAAGTTACTAAATGATACATTCTAATTAAGAAACTCATACTAAGTTTTGAAATTCAGCTATTTCTTTCTTTATTAAAAAAAATATTACAAGCAATATTTAATGATATAATAAAAAATTTTCATGGTTAAAATTTATTATGGGTTATACAAACATCGTTTAAAATGGTAGTATGAAAAAAGAAGGAATAAAAAAAAGTTGTAAAACAACTACCTGATTGGATAATACTGCATAATTAAAGAAAATAAAAAGAAACATTAATTTTTAATGAAGTTAAACATTTTCTAACAGAGTTTTTAAAAAGGATAGGAGATATGTTAATGTTCTCGTTGGCTGTTAGTTTAAATTGGATTTTCTAAATATTGCTCAATTTTCGCCAATATTCTATTGCGATAAGAAATGTGAAATAAAAAAGAACAAATTATTTGATAACATCCAATTTAGTTGCATGTTAAAAAAACGGATATAAATGCAAATCTGGAAATAGCTTTCAAAGTATTTAATTTTGATCAATTTATTTCAAATGAGAACGAAACAACTATAACACCCGCATTGGAGTTAATTAAAATCGTCTTCTTTCGCAAAATGCTGAAGTTGTTATGAAAAAGTATTCTTTTTAACATTCTTTTTTTAAAAACTAGATTATGCAAGGTAAACCATTACTATTAACGAGTTCTTTACAGTTTTTAAGAGCTTTTAGATGAAATTTGATTTATTACATCAGAAAAAAAAACGGCTGAATTTACAGCTTTGCCTAATGCTATAAATAAAGAATTAGGAAAAGAGGAAAGCAAATTGTTTGAGATCTCAACTGCTAAGTAGTTGAGATCTTCTGAAGATCGTAAAAGTAAGTAGCTTAAACAATCGATTAAAATACACTTAAAATTTACATCGAGTTTCGCCGGTAAAGGTGGTGAAACTAAACACAAGAACTATTTGGATTATTTATAGAAAATTCAAAGGAAATAGTTCTCAATTCCATGATTTAAAGAAAACGTTTATTTTAAGACCTCTCATTAATAAAATAGATAATAGTATTTGAGCAAAATTTTTGAAAATGAATTATTATAAATTTAGAATTCCTGCTTTCTAAAAATATTTCACTTTCGTCTGTACTCTAATTATTTACTAAGTTATAGCAGTTTTTGAGCAAGATGGATAGAATAGTGGTTTTAAATCTTTAAATGAGTTTATATCAAAATCAGGTTTTTTCTTAATTTACAACACATTAAACACGATATCTCATATTGTTTTTAAAATAAATGTCTACAATTTTTCATGAGTGTTTATGAGTATAGTACGCATGTTTTGAAATACTGACAAAGAGCAGGGGAACCCTATATTTCAGATTGCGACTACTTCCTATATTTTGGGGGTCAGAAATCCGTGAAAAATTAGCATGTTTATTCAGAGAAAGTACGTTTTTATATCTGATTTCGTTATTTAAAATATCATATGAATTACACTGAAGAGCCAAAAAAACTGATACAGGCATGAATATGCAAATAAAGGGGTATGGATCCAATCAAAGTACAGCGCTGCGATCGGCAACGCTTATATAAGACAACGAGTGTCTAGCACAGTTCTTAGATGGGTTCCTGCTGCTACAATGCCAGGTTATGCAGATTTAAGTTAGTTTGAACGTGGTGTTATAGTCGGCGCACGGGAGATGGGACATAGCATCTCCGAGATAGCAATGAAATTTGGATTTTCACGTACGACCATTTAACGAGTATACCGTGAGTATCGGAAATCCACCAAAATCCCCAGACATGAACATTATTGAACATATTTGGGATGCCTTGCAACGTGAGGTTCAGAAGATATCCCAACCCCCTCTTACTCCCACTGGTTTATAGACAGCCCTGCAGGATTTATAGTGTCAATTATCTCCAGCACTACTTCACACATTGATCGAATCCATGCCACGTCGTGTTGCGGCACTTCTGCGTGCTCGCGGGGGTCCTACACGATATTAGGCAGGTATACCAGTTTTTTTGGATCTTCAGTGTACATAATTAGCATATTTGAGGCCATCCTCACGAGCCATTAAGATTGAGGCCTAAAACGTGAAAATCCGATCATTAGCTCAAAAGTAATTTAGGGTGGTTCGTTTTTAATTTTGATCACTGTACAATATTTAGTTTTTCAACGAGTTTTAAGCAAATTATGCACTAGCACAATCAACACTTTAAACACTATTATATGTAAAAACAAATTATTTTTCACAGAAACGGGTTATAGTGAACTCATCGCAGAAAGTTCACTACCCAAGTCATTTTTGATGGTTTTCCATTGATGGACCAACATGATCTTGATGGTAACCATCAATAATTCCATCATGAACCATTATATTTTTTGATGGTAACTAACACAAGTAGCCATCACCCCAATGTAGGAATTCGGATTTATGATAATCCAAAGTAAGAATAGAAGCTTGTTTTGATGGTTTGCTTGATTCAAACCATCAGAAATTTCAACCATATTTTCTTAGAAATCAAATGTTTCAAAATGATCACGACCAATGTAGGAATTCGGACTGAATTATGATGGGCCAAAATAAAAGAAACTAAATTGTTTTGATGGTATGTTCCATCAAAACAATTTCGTTTTTCTCATTTAACCATCAAGAAAATGTATAGTTGGAACCATCATGGACCATAATGGATTTGTTATCCTATGAGAATCAAACTTTTCTTGATGGTGAACCATCATAGCATTACCAAATTTTTTTGAAGGAAGAAAATGCATAAAATTAACATATTTTTTTATTTTGTTAATAAATACAAGGAACTAAAGCAAAACATAATACACAAGTTTTAAGTAGAATATTTAAATTTTTTTTATGTGTTTATCATGTGTTTAATATCCCGAGTTATCTCGGGCAAATGAAAAAAGTTAAATATTAGTCTTTGTATGATAGTTTTTCAAACAAGGAACAACACAAAATGATAATTTCCAATCAATAGTGAAGTGATAAGCCATTTTTGTTTATTCTTTCTTGTATTGTAAATTCAGTAACCAACTTATGTGCAATGGCACAAAGTGTACAGTCCCACAATCCAACAGCAAAACTCCGGAAGAAAATTTGGCAAATTTTCCAAACACAGCAGATTGTGTTTTATTTGCTTTCAGCAGCTCACAGTGGGCCAGCGGCCAAGTTTTCGTGGTCAAAATTAGTATTTCGATAAAATTTGTCTCAAAATTTGGGGTTTTTTATGTGCAGGTAAATTGAATTCATAGTTGAAATTTTGAAATACACTAAAAATACCAACAAAAAAAAATGGCGGCTGAAATATGGCGAGCAAAAAAATAATAATAATAATAATATAGTACGTTTAAATAATTAAATATAGCAATGAAAATATAATAATTTTCGCAATTTTATATTAAAAATAAAAAGCAAATTATATTTCCGAAATAATATTACAAAATAACGCGATTTAATTACAAAATAACGCGAAAACATGAAAAAAAAACATAATTTTTGTTTTTCGGTATAATTAGTCCACCTTTGCAATATGGGCAAAATGGGGCAGGTTTTTACGAAAGAAGAAACCTCAAAGAAGACAACAAAAAAAAGTTTAGCTAATTACCTCGTGGAACTTTTTGGAGATAAGTTTCGAAAGTGATTCAAACATTGTAAAATGTCAAATGATAAGATATAAACTGTAAGTTTGTCAAGAGTATTAACTAATCCAACAAATTGAAAAATTGTACTATAATTTCAGACTAATTACTCTGATAAAAATGCAACAGTAAGGTGAAATTCCTATATATATTTCTGAAATATAAATTTAAAAGTTACATTAAAAAAATTTTTTTAAACATATTTTTCATTACATTGTACTCTCGTCGGTCCAAAAAGTAAATTATAATGTGTGGAATGATTATGAATACTTAATTTGGGTGATATTAAAACTGCCTACACATATTTTAGTTGAGAATTTAATTTTGACTTTTGGCCAAAGATCATGGTCTTCTGGCCCACTGTGCAGCGTAAAAACGTGATGAAACAAAACAAACTGACAAATTCTGCTATACCCGAGTTTTCTCGGCATAATCAGAGGAGAAGCAGTTAAAGTAGCATTTTGCAATACGGAAGTTTGCTGGCATATAAAAAACTATGAACTTATAATGGGAAATGTGGGATGGTGACCATCAAATGATGTTGAACCATCAAATGATGTTGGACCATCAAATGATGTTGGACCATCAAATGATGTTGGACCATCAAATGATGTTGGATCATCAAATGATGTTGAACCATCAAATGATGTTGGATCATCAAATGATGTTGGATCATCGAAAGATGTTGAACCATCATGAATCGCACTGAAACCAATGCAAACCATCAAAATGATTCGATGGGACCATCAAATATTTTGGCATGGGTCAAGCGGGGTATCATTAAAACGTATAAACAAAATTATGGCAGTCTCAAAACACATAAGTCCTCTCCGTGTCTTTGATTTCCTCTCCATTCATGATCTGGAGAGGTATCTTTCTGTCTGGTACCACTTTGTTCCTCGCTGTATCAGCAACGGATATTTCCGTATGCGACAAGAAAGCATTGGAAGTTCGCAGGTAGCTCTTGGTGCGTGTGTTGGGATTTCGGCGTATCACTGCTCTCAAGTAACTGTTACGCACTACTGTTTGGACCTAATGAAGAAAAATAAATAACTTCATTGCACACATTCTTTCAAAACGACCCAACTTTTGACTGAGCGTTGCACCAATTATTCAAAACAACTCAACTGAAGGGTAAAGAACAGTTTATATCCTTTTTTTCAATGACGATGATTGATTTTGAGGTTATCTCCGAGAGTTATGCTGTATGGAACATTAACATAAACTAAACATTCAGTATGTATTAAATTTAAGTAATTATACCGACTAACATCGTAAAAAGTGATCATGAATATTCATGAAATATAATATCTAAATATAAATTATTAAATTGGTTCTTATGAATAAAATTAAGAAAATAATCTAAAAGAAATTTATGTAAAATGTATTATTAAGAATTTCCATTTTAAAGCATATTATTTTATGTAATATCAGAAACTAATATTTTTTCAGTTTGAAATATTTATCCAGAAGTTATTACATAATTTTGCAGTTTAGAATGGTGCAAAGAACAGAAAGGACATACTTAATTTCAAAACAAACAAGTATAATGGTGTGATGTCCGTTAGGCTTCCTAATAAGACTTACTTCCAAATACATTTCCAGCCCCACAAGTTATTACAGCCCCCTCTGTTGTCAGGCAGAAATTCCTTACAAAGGTTATTTTTTAATGTTCATAATTAAATTGTTCAACAGGAAAAAAAGTGCAATGTTGAATTTCTAGTAGAAGAAATGCGTTGAGCAAAATAACTTTTTGTGTAAACTATTCAAGAAAGTAAATTCATTATAATTAATTGTTAATCACTGTAAAGACACATAATTTTTAAAAATCCACGTCAGCTGTTACCCTTCTATATGAAGCTGAATAGATTCTTTCTATTCAAAAAGTATTCTAACGAATCACTATTAGTGAGAGTTTAACATAATGATGAAACTTAGAGGGTAACTTCTAATAAATGACTAAACTTAGTATTTTTTTTCCAATCCAGTTCTTCCCCATTTCAATAGCGTTTAATTTTCCACGTTAAAATATTAATTCGCGATCACTCGTCTGAATATTTTTCAAAAGAAAATTCCAAAAAAAAATATGAAAGGTTCTGTACAAAAGTTATGATGTTGATACTTACCTCCGAGTTCATGAAGCAATACAAAACCCCGACAAAAAAGCCCTGAAAATATACACATTTTAAATCACTTGTAAAAATAATGATATTTTGATTTCAAGAATGCAATAATAAATCGTTTGTCTTGAGAGCTATATTTAGCTCGTCAGTGACTAATTCTTATCTAGAAAAACTTTTTGGTAAGACATACGTAAGATAAAAGAATTTTATTTTTTGAATAGCCATTGTCGAATAGCTATAATTCGACGTTTAAATTTTGTGATTGCTAAGTAAAGCTTAAATGTGAAATATATGTATTTTTGACTCTGGTGGTATTCAAATACCTATTTTCTTGCCCTTCTCTGACCACTGAATCACGTTTTGAAGATACTATATCAATCAAGTAATTTTTATGATGAATTTACACTTTATCAAGTTGTTTATTACCTTTTTATTAGGGATATTTCGAACTTTTACGCTAGCTTTCATACGCTCCTCTTTTATAAGATTTGAGACTTAGACACGGTTCCCAACAGATCACCGAAGTCAAGCATCACTGGCTGCGGACCGTGTGTGCGGGCGGGTGACCACTTGGATCAGTCTGGTAGGGACCGAGGGCGTGCGGTGTTGGTCCTCGTTAAACTGTTCTCCCGCAAAGTGCTCGACTTCGCGTGCAGGTCGTCAGGCAACCGAAGCCGGGGTGCCATACTCCTATGCAAGAATCAAAATTGTGATGGTATGTCTTCGGATCATCCTCAGGGATGTTTCCCAGTCCGCCGCCAATAGCACATTATGAAGTTCTAGTACGACGTAAATGAGCTACAACATAAGATTTGAATCAACTGCTCATGTTCGCATTAAATTTAGATGCTACTTATCTTTACGTTATGTTGGCGTGGTTTACGCTACAAAGACGAAACTACAAACACGACGTTTGTAGCTCTGTTCATTTTAAGCCGACCTTCAAACTAATAACGTTGGCATGGATTGCGAATTTGAAGAAATGTGTTGATGAAATTTAGAAATGAATCGTGCTATATTGCTACTAACTTACCCTCGTAGTTTAGAGAAAACTACTGCAAGTTATGGTAATTTGTGGACCTCATGCAGGAACTAAATTTCTTTATCCATCGGCACCATTGAGCTTCCTTGTTTATCGCTGAATTCATCAAAATTTACCAATTTTTTCTGCTCATAATACCACAGCTTTACGTAGAGCAAAGCATCTTGAATCGTATGCTATAGCTTTGTAGAGGTCGTCTATTGCGACCATTGTTAATGTTTGTTTTTTTATTTTGTGGTCAAATTTAAATTATATTCCACTAAATTGGTGTCTTTACTTTACGGATTTTTACAAAATCTCTTATTTTCCCTTACGTAAGTTAGATATTTTTTCGAGGGTGCATTAGCATTTCACCAGAACTAACGCATGCGCACTAGAAGTGTGCATGGGCAATTTCCTAAAACCTTATGTACCGGAACGTATGGAAGCTAACGTAAATTTGCGAAATTTCCCTTTTACAGTCCCTGGCCAAATTATTAGACGCACTATAAGATTTTATGTGCCGGCCAGGTGGCCGAGCGGTTATCGCGCCTGACTGCGAAGCCAATGGCTGCGGGTTCGAATCCCATTCTGGGCATGGATGTTTCTCTCTCTTGTGTTGTCCTCTGTTGTGTGTGATGTGTGAATGTGGCCCACACTATGAACGGGTGTGTGGCAGTGTGGCGTGGGCAATGTTACTCGCCTCCGTGACTTTGGTTCACAGGTGCCCACTAGGTAACGCGAAATGAGTAACACTCTGGCATCTTCTAAGGCGAAACGAATAAAGTTCAGTGCCTGTCATTCGAAAAAAAAAAAGATTCGATGTAAAATCTTAATTATCAGGTAATACTGAATTGCTTTTACGCGGCTGGAACCGGCTTACCCTTGTCTACGTCCGTGTATCAATTGGTTAAATTTGGCGATAAATAATATAAATTCGGCGATTGGATAAATTGGAAGATATTATATAAATATAGAATATTTATTATACCAGGTATTTTATTATTATATTGTAATAATTATATCAAATTAGTAGATGCACTGTAGTGTTTTAATAATGACATGTTTTGCGCGAGTTTATAGGCAATACTCTTATATTTAAACATACATGTAATGGGTTTTTATTCAAGAGGTTTTTTTATATACTTCCTATTTGTATTTATTTTAAACGTATTGCGTTACAATGTTAACCCATTGATACAGGAGTGTTAACAAATGCAATCAGTCGCTTAAAAACAATAAGGCTGAATAGTATCACCTGATAATTAAGATTTTACTTAGAATCTTATAGTGCGTTCAATAATTTGGCCAGGGACTGTATCTAGATACTTACATAGAAACAAAATCGTCTCCATAAAGAAAATAATAGCGTGTTTTCCGCTAATGTTCAAAATATAAATTCCTCCTGCATGCTGTTTCCTCCTACTAACGAATGTTTTTGTGACCTTTTTGACATAACAAGAATCAAAGATAAGTAATCAATGGGAAATGTGAGTTGTAAGAGTCATGAAAAAATCAGGCTAACTTAAGGAAAAGCCGATTAAGGTAGATTAAAAAAGCAGACGACATTTTTAGAACGGTTTGAGAGTTGACTGATTTAGAAGGCGGAGTTTTCATGAAAAAGACCCGCTACTAAAAAATATAGCTCACAGTTATTGTTAAAGAAGTGAGATTATACGTTATAGTAGAAAGAAAATGCAGAAACTTAAATATAAAGTTTCATTGGTTCTGATGCTATTGTATGGAAAATTGTCTAACCGGATGAAATTGAAAGAAACAAAGTGCAATTAGAAATGTTGAAAAGTTTTTTGATATATAAATAAACGTCATTTTTTTTTATAATAACAGGATCTTCAGTTTTTATACTAAAAAGAGCTAGTGCAATTAACTCTAATTTTTGATTAAATAGAGTTGTAAGCTAGCAAACGACTCTGATATTATTTTTTGAATAATTGGGTATAATATGAAAAAACACAACTACTTCGATTTAGTAGGAACAACATATGACGCAATGCTGAACGAATGGAATTTAGTTGTTGTTTATTTAGTTATTGTTATTAGTAGTTGTTGTTATTTGTTTTAGTTGTTGTTGTTTATTTAGTTTCAATAACTTTTCTTTATAGTGCAATAAAATCTGGCGAGCAGCTATTTAAACGATCGAACACTTCGTTTGTTTATTTGTGGCTTGAAGTTAGGCTCGCAGAAAATGCCGTTCATGGGTTAAATTTAGTTGGAACAACACAACCTGTGACGTAGGCTATATTATACCCAATTGAAAAGGATAAAGAAATTTAATTTGTATTTGTGGGAAGAATGTTATTCATCTATGAAAAGGTGCCCCAAAATTGAATCGAGTTAGCATGTCTTATATACTAGTGAATTGAAGTTTAATAATCCTAGTGGTAGTAACGACACATAACAATGAACAATAACTAAACAGAAAGTTTTAATGAAATCTTACCTGAGATGATTGTAGGATGGCGTTTGTGAGCATGTAGGCTTCTTCAAACATGGCGTCGTCATTCGGGTTGATACAAAACATCAAGTGAGTGAGGCCCAATAGAGGGAACAAGAGGGCTGTGGCTCTTACTGCTTTCCTTTTAATATGAGATGGTGTGTTTATACCAAAAACATATTTATTTTAATCTTAGTTATGAAAGTAAAATGCATCACAACTACAGAGGGTTTAAAAGTAAATTTATTTTAAATATTATTTATAACACAGTTTATTTATTTATTTTTTTAAGAGAAAAGTTTGTCGCTCAGCTTTAGAGTGGAAATAAATCGCCTTTTCGAAACATTCGCGTTGCGCTAGGGGCAAGACAACTGATCATACACACACTGCTTTTCTATATTTTGATAATTTCATTATATTTATGTCTATGCTACTGTGAATAACCGAAATCGGTGATTGCTGACAATCGCTTTGGTGAATATTCTAAGTATATACTGGGTCTAGTTAAATGCCTCGTATCATTATTTTGGTCATCAATATTTTTTTTAAAATGTTCAGTGTGTCCAGCATGCATTTAACCGGAACACTGACGTTTCTCCAATAAAATATCGAATAAATGCCATAATATCAAATCGGATATGACAAATATTTCGGACATTCACCCAAAGCGACAAGGTGCTTGTTGACATTCACCAGTGAAAGTCAACATTCTTTTGACTTCAGTTATTCACGGTAATATGTATACATAGAAATAAGTCATTTTATCGTGTGAGTATTGAAGAAATAAATATTTTGTATGAAGCAACTACTTATTGAACACATATTTTGCTGATAAGAGATAATGCATAAAAAATAAAATTGGTTTCCGATGCAAATGGGTGAAAGCAATTCAAAGATGAACTCAAAAAAATTGATGAAAATGTTACAGTTAGAAGCCAGCTATAGAAGAGCTTAGAACTTGTGATAGAAGACGGACTATGATTGTCAGTAATATCTCTATACACAGGCTATAAAATTAACTAAAGCATTAAATTTCACACCAAAGTCATGCCATATAAGAAATTATTGTAATAGTGGTGCCCCCTCAAAATATTTACCGAGTATTTTCAAGCTTTGCGCATCAACTAACCCAAAGAAATTTTTTGACAGCCAATAAGACTATGAGAATTTTTTTTTACTAGTGTCTTAGATGCCAGTCCATAAGTAACAGCTTCTTACAATGATGTATAACATGTAAATAAATGAATTGTTAACGTGCAAAATGGTATCAAGAACTTACCAGTTAATTCGTGCTGAATCTCGAGAGGTGGAGTGTACGGCTGAAATGTGCATACTACCTCCCCTCTCCGTCTTCTGTCTAAAAAAGAAAAAATTAAATAAAACACCGAGTGTTTCTTTTTAGTTAACACGAAATTTAGTTAAATACATAAAAAAATACCTCCGCGGTGAAATCAAAACAGCAATTTTTAGTGTTACCGTGTCAAGAGAATTCACCGGTGAATTTCAGCAATCACACAGTCGCTTTGGTGAATGCCCGAAATATTTATTATATCTGATTGGATATTAATTTATTCGTTGATATTATTATATTTATTCCATATTTTAATGTCTGCTGATGATAGATTAGGAGAAACAACAGTCTTCGGAGTACCGGTTAAATGCATACTGGGCAGTGACCGTCGTTGAACAGCCGACCCAATTTCATGGGTTTACGACTAACTATGTTCAACTCAGTAGCCTTGTCATTTTGAACCCAATCCAGAAGACAAGGGAACTCCTGGATCAAGTATTGAGAAACATTTGCCTTCGTGGAGGACTTTTTGATGGAACTAACCCGCATTTGCGTTGCATGGAGAGGGAGACCACGAGAACCTTCCACTGTTAGACTGACGCCAAGGGGACTTTTACCCATGATCCGCCTACCACTAAGGGTATTTCTCGTCAGCATTGTGGTCGGTGCAAGCCAGATGCGGAGTCGTATCGACCAGCCATCGGTGGGATTCGAACAAGGTTCTCCTCATTGGAAGGCAAGTGCTCTTGAGCTATCGCGTTTCGGACAGTGACACTTGACCTTAAAAAATATTGATGTAGGGCATACCGGGCAAATGTTTACCGGACAGTGACACTTGATCCTAAGAAACATTGACTTAGGGCATACCGGACGTGCCACTTAACTAGACACTAGTATATATTTCGGACATTTACTAAGGCGACTACGTGATTGTCAACATTCACCGGTGGATGTCAACCACCACCAATTTCGGTCATTTAGAGTAAAATATACATTCAATGGAAACGATTTCTTGTATGGCAAATAAAAGACCCGAGATATTAAAAAGTTTAGATAATAAATTAAACACTTAAAATTAGTTTTTAGTTGCCATGATGATTTTTTTGTCAGAAAGTTTTGATGTCAGAAAAGGGTTTCACTTCTGTCTGTATTAAAAAATTTTAAGGGATGACGCCGCTGCCCTAATTGTTTAACTTAATAATACATATCGTTTTTCTGCGTATAAACTATAAAACTTAGAAAATTGAAATAGCAAATTCGTGTAGTAAAGCGTACTGTAGTTTGATAAAAATGCGCTGGTAGTATGATGGAATAAAGAAAATTACGTTCAATAATTAGTTCATTCAATACATTCAATAATTAGTATAATTAGTAGAAATTACATTCAATAATTACTATTTTTTTTGTAACCGTCAAAGAGCAGAAGTCTCACTTTTCGGGTTTACGACTGCTAATGTTCAACTCCGCAGCCTTGTCATTTTGAACTCAATCCTGAAGACAAGGGAACTCCTGGATCAAGTATTGGGATAAATTTGCCTTCGTGGAGGATTTTTTTTGGCGGAACTAACCAGCATTTACGTTACATGGAGAGGAAGACCACGAGAACCTCCCACGGTTAGTCTGGCGGTAAAGGGGCTCTAAGCCATGATCCGGCTACCACTGACGATATTTCACGTCAGCATTCTGGTCGATGCAAGCCGGATGCGGAATTCCTATCGACCAGCCATCGGTGGGATTCGAACTAGGTTCACTTCATTAGAAGGCGAATGCTCTATCCCCTGAGCCATCACGACTCTTCAAGAATTATTAGCTGTTAAACTTTTAATAAAACTGTCGAAATTCTCTGCTAAGTGAATGATACTACTATACATGAATTCGCTATATTAAAGCTAAAAATAGATGATTAAATAATTTTTAATATAATATTCTACACTTATTTTTAATTTAATATTTATATATAATTATAATATTTTTCACTTATTTATTTTGACCTAAACTAATGCAAAATAATAAAAGAGTGTGAAAAATATGCTTAATAAAACTCTTCTGTTAATGGGTTAAAGACTGTTTTATTGCAATACAGTGTGTAGAGGCTGTTGGTAGCGTCAGCTCAGATTGCATGAAAAACTGAGGTAGAAGGATCGAGGATTGGAACGAAGATCGAAGGTAGGAGGACGAACCGAAATAGTTCCTGCGCAGAGGAATACCGGCGGAGGAGCATCAACCGGCGGCCAAGGCAGGGAGTGAAAAGGCTGAAGTCCAGTATTTAAGCAGATGACAGTTTGCCTTCGAGAGAGGTTGTTGTGCAGCGTCCGAGACTTCGTCCCGATATCCCAATTTCTTCCCGGTGACGCCCACCTGCAGAATGCGATATTTAAAATCAAAAGTTTAAGTTTTTAATTGTTCTTTTAATAACAACTTTTAATGTTTTTGAAGAATAACTTGTTAATTGGAGTTTGTGAAGTTTCGTAGATGGTTTGTTATCTTTCAATATTAAAGAGGATGTTTCTTTGCCATATTGTTTCATTTTTGAAAGTCTTACATCTCCATCACCGAATCATATACAATTGGTGACCTGTAAACGAACACGCATATTTCTGTGTCTGCAAACTGCTTTTGAGAAATTCTACTAGTTGATGGATTACGGGGAAATGCTGGTACGTTTCAAGTTTTAAAGTTTTTTGGCAAGCCGTAAGTACAAATTACTTCAATTGTTGGACTTATAAATTTTGGATTAATGCGAAAAATGCCCGAATCTACTGAAGCTGCTGATCAACAAATTGCTCGTGTCACTGTAAAGCCGCCACCTTTTTGGAGAGCAAATCCAGAATTGTGGTTCAGACAAATAGAAAGTCAGTTCACTCTTGCGGGAGTAAGTACAGAATCAACGAAATTCCACCATGTAGTTGCTGCTCTACAACCGGAGGAACTGGCGATTATCAGCGACATTGTTATCAGTCCACCTGTGGATAAGCCTTTCGCCGCACTTAAGAAAAGATTGTGCTCTCAATATGCTGAATCTGAAGCTCAACGCTTAAGGGATTTGATTTCGGGGATGCAACTTGGCGACCGCCGTCCTTCAAGACTGCTTCTGGAGATGCGGAATAAAGCCGGAGCGAGAATTAACGATGAAATTCTTAAATCTTTATTTTTGCAGAGATTGCCTACTAACGTTCAACAGATTTTGGCGATTTCCAACGATAACCTGGACAAGCTGGCAGAGATGGCGGATGGTATCATGGCTACAACAACTAACGCACAGTCAGTCAGCGTAGTTGCTGATTCGACGGATCAGACGGATTTACGGTCTTTATTGACAGAGATCACAGCTCGTCTCGCACGGTTGGAAGCCCGTACAAGTGACCGGTCGAGAAGTACTAGTCAGAAACGCTCTACAAGCCGAAGCCGACAGTCTGCAAATTCACAGTATTGCTGGTATCATAAAATATTTAAACAACGAGCCACAAAATGCCGACCTCCATGTTCGTTCCTGCCGGAAAACTGCTGAGGCCGTCATCTAGTCATAAGGATGACGGCGAAGCGATGATTCAGCGACTTTATCTGACGGACAAGTCTACATCCTCACGTTATCTCATCGATACGGGAGCTGACGTCTCTGTGATACCTTGTGCTGCTTATGCATCCAGTGACCATTCCTCTCAGATGAAGTTGTTCGCCGCAAACGGTACGACCATTCCAACGTTTGGCCAACGCCTGTTGAAATTAGACCTCGGACTCAGAAGAGAGTTCAACTGGCCTTTTATCATCGCTGCCGTGCCTCATCCAATTATCGGAGCTGACTTCTTACGCAATTTTGGTTTATTAATAGACGTAAAAAATGCTACAGTAATTGATCCTTTGACCAAGTTGCAAACAAGAGGTACCCGGTATACTGTGAATGCTTCAGCGGTAAAGGTAATTTTAGGGAACTCCAAATTCCACAATTTGTTGTCTGAATTTCCTGCTCTGATTAGATCAGGTGTCACGCCAAGAAAAGTTAAGCATGGAGTAGAACATTGGTTACAGACAAAAGGACCTCCTGTTTTTTCGAAACCTCGACGTTTATCGCCAGATAAGTTGAAAGCTGCAAAACAAGAGTTTGAATTTCTGGTAGCATCAGGGGTTTGTCAGCCTTCCAAAAGCTGTTGGGCAAGTCCGTTACACATGGTGTTAAAGAAGAACGGCGACTGGCGACCATGTGGTGATTTTCGTCGTCTTAATGGTGTGACCGTGCCAGATAGGTACCCTGTTCCCAACATGCAAGACTGTTTTCAGGTTTTGGAAGGTAAAAGGATATTTTCTACCTTGGACCTGGAAAAAGCGTATTATCAGATTCCGGTGCGCAGCGAAGACGTTCCAAAGACTGCGGTAACAACCCCGTTTGGATTGTTCGAGTTTTTGTATATGCCGTTTGGATTATCAAATGCTGCATTCCAACGCTTCATTCATCAAGTCTTAGGTGAGTTTGAATTTTGTGTACCTTATTTTGATGACGTGTTGGTAGCTTCGAAGAACGAAGAAGAACATTTAACGCATTTAAAACGAGTTTTTCAACGTTTTGGTATGATATGGTGTAACACTCAACGTAAGCAAGTGTGTCCTGGGACAGTCTTCAGTAGAATTCCTAGGGCATTGTGTAATGGAAAAGGGTATTACTCCGCTTCCTGATAAAGTTTCTGTAATTGCTAATTTTCCTCAACCAGTTACAATAAGAGAGCTGCGTCGATTTCTTGCGGTCTTGAACTTTTATAGAAGATTCATACCTAGAGCTGCCCACACTCAAGCAATTTTAAACGAGTATTTAAAAGGTGCTAAGAAAAATGATAAAAGCGCGATCAAGTGGTCGGAGGAAGCAGTTACTGCCTTTGAGAAGAGCAAGAAAGAATTGGCGAATTCAACCACGCTGTACCATCCTGTCATGAATGCACAGTTGGCGATGGTGGTAGACGCTTCAGATACTGCGATGGGTGCTGCTTTGCATCAGCAGATCGAGAAAGAGTGACAACCACTTGGTTTTTATTCAAAGAAGCTTGCACCATCTCAAAAAAAGTATAGCGCTTACGACAGAGAGCTCTTGGCTGCGTACATGGCTGTCAAATACTTTCGTCATATGGTAGAGGGTCGGCCGTTCACTATCTACACTGACCACAAGCCGCTTATATATGCCTTTAAACAAAAGGAAGATAAGTGTTCGCCAAGACAATCGCGTCATTTGGATTTTATTGGCCAATTCACTACGGATATTCAGCACGTGAAGGGAATAGATAACGTGGTTGCAGATGCGCTGTCCAGAGTAAACATTGCTACCATAGAAACACCTTCCCATATCAATTTTCAAGAAATGGCTAACAACCAAAAAGGTGACCAGGAACTAGCCGAAATTTTAGCTCAAACCGGTAACTCGTCTTTAGAACTTCAACCATTCGTAATAGGTGATCCTGGTGTGGAACTGTTTTGTGATGTATCTACCAAACGGATTCGACCATTCGTACCGAAAGTGGACAGAAAAAACGTCTTTTCCAAACTGCATGCTATTTCACATCCAGGTATTAAGGCTACTATAAGGTTGGTGGAAGAGCGATATGTATGGCCTGGTATAAAGAAAGATGTTAGAACATGGGCTCAGCAATGCTTAGCTTGCCAACGTTCTAAGGTAACACGTCACACACAGAGCAAGCTTGGTACATTTGTTCCACCAAATGCCAGGTTCGAACACGTGCACATCGACATCGTAGGTCCGTTGCCGCCATCAGAAGGTTTTCGCTACTGTCTAACTTGTGTCGACCGTTTTTCCAAGTGGCCAGAAGCTTACCCGCTCGTAGATATAACAGCCAAATCGGTTGCTGAGACTTTCTATGCTGGATGGATTGCTAGATTTGGAATACCTCTACGAATCACAACAGACCAGGGAACACAGTTCGAAGCCTCACTGTTTGATGCCCTGACTAAGTCCTGGGTTCGGCCCGTCATCGAACAAGCCCTTATCATCCCGCAGGAAATGGTCAAGTGGAGAGATTTCATAGACAGATGAAGGGAGCGATTAGAGCCTACAGTACAAGTCAGTGGACCAGAGTTTTACCTACCATTCTTTTAGGTTTTAGAGCTGCATGGAAGGAGGACTTGCAGGCAACGACAGCGGAAATGGTTTATGGAACTCCGATACGACTGCCTGGAGAATTTTTATGTCCGTCTACTGGTACAGCGGATCCCGCAAACTTTGTTGGAAAACTAAAAGAGACCATGCAGGAGTTGCTGCCAGTAAAGTCCAGACATCAGGGCCATAGAGCAGTTTTTGTAAGTAAAGATCTTTCGTCGTGCAGTCATGTTTTCATGAGGACCGATGTCATAAAGAAAGGCCTGCAGCCACCATACGAGGGTCCATTTCAAGTGCTGAGTCGAGGGGAGAAGGTTTTTAGGATTCTTATTCATGGCCGGGAAAGTACGGTAAACGTGGATCGTCTAAAACCTGCATATGTCTCCCGAGATGAACAGGACATGTTTCCTAAAAGCGAATCAACAGCTATGAGTGAATCTACAGAGGAATCTTTTATCCCAGAGCCTAGTGACATGCCAAGAGAGGTTAAGACACGACCAGGCCGTCGAGTTAAGTTTCAGGGAAAGTATCAGCAATGAGCTGGAAAAGTCTCGCTCGCGCTGGTAGGGGGCTACTGTAGAGGCTGTTGGTTGCGTCAGCTCAGATTGCATGAAAAACTGAGGTAGAAGGATCGAGGATTGGAACGAAGATCGAAGGTAGGAGGACGAACCGAAATAGTTCCTGCGCGGAGGAATACCGGCGGAGGAGCATCAACCGGCGGCCAAGGCAGGGAGTGAAAAGGCTGAAGTCCAGTATTTAAGCAGATGACAGTTTGCCTTCGAGAGAGGTTGTTGTGCAGCGTCCGAGACTTCGTCCCGATATCCCAATTTCTTCCCGGTGACGCCCACCTGCAGAATGCGATATTTAAAATCAAAAGTTTAAGTTTTTAATTGTTCTTTTAATAACAACTTTTAATGTTTTTGAAGAATAACTTGTTAATTGGAGTTTGTGAAGTTTCGTAGATGGTTTGTTATCTTTCAATATTAAAGAGGATGTTTCTTTGCCATATTGTTTCATTTTTGAAAGTCTTACATCTCCATCACCGAATCATATACACAGTGTACTCTCGATATCTCAAAGATAAAGGGATGCTGAAAAAAGGTCGAGATACCGAGTTTTCGAGATAACAAGCTCGGAGCTAAATATGTTCTAAAAAGTAGAGAAATATATTCTAAAAAGTAATCATGAAACATAAGAATTCACGATAGTTCTATATTGATAATTGACTATAATTCTAAATACAGCAATGGTAATTTTTAAAAGTAAGACAAAAATAAATGTATGCATTAAATGGAGAAGAATTGGCTGGCAAAAAAAAAAACATACATTGTGATTTTTCCGAAAATATTTAATTTCCTATAACGAAAAGTATTTGACATAACAGAGTTTTAAGAAGAAACTCTTCGACATAGGAATTCGAATTAACATTAGGTGGTTATGTGATGCCTAGGGGAAAAAATATTTTTTGACACATTTTCAAGATATATAAGTTCGAGATATCGAGAGTATACTGTATTTGTTTTTCATTGATAAATGGAAGTTTGGTATAAACTGTAATATTTTGGTTTTGATCCTAAATGTAAAAGAAAACATTTATATAACTTTTATTTTCATGTTCGAACTTTTGCGTTTGAAAACTCTATTTCTTAGGCCTAACTATAAAAAAAAGAATTAATTAGTGCACGCGATGTTTTAAATTACGACAGGAAAACCTTCTTTCTCTGAATAAGTATAATTTTTTTTCTTGCGGTCCTGTATTTTCATACCCTTATAATGATAAAGGATATCTGAAAAATATGGGCCCAATAATAGTAGAAAAGTGGATAATAAATGTTAACTTTATTTTTTATATGTTGTGACAGCTCTAATTTTTTAAAATTTTTATTTCTCAAGAACTATTTGACCAATTTCTTTCAAATTAGAGATTTTGTCATTTAGATTAAGTGGGTTTTTTACCCAACAATTCATAAAATTTGTGATTTTTGGACCATTATTAATTTAAATAATAAAGATAATAAATAATTATGAAGGAAACATTTTATTACATCGAATTTGCTTTGAATAAATAAATTTTATAATGGTGCTGGATACTTTTTTTTCCATTCATTTTGTAGAATGCAGTAAAGTACGCAAAAAATGAAATCAACTTCCCTGACTTTCTATCGTTTTTCTATCAGGTCCATATAGATGGCGCTCCTATACTTTGAGGGTCAAGAATCGAAATACATCGAAGAAAAGGCTTGCTTACACAGAGAAAGTATGTTTTTGGTCTGATTTATTAACTTAAAACATCACTTGTATTAATTAACTTGCATATTTAAGGTTAAGCCAAGAAGAATGAGTTCTAGTACTTGAAAATCCGATTATTACATTAAAAATTGTTTAAGTGCTTGCCCTTAAATACCCTTAATACTTTTTTTTGAAAAGTCATTTTATCAAATTACAATATTTGTTATTTATCTAGACAATATTGCAATATTTGTTGCTTACTATAAGGAAGGAGGGCGTAAAAAATTGTTAATTGTTGTGGCCAGTGAGTCTAAATTATTTAGGGTAATAGATAATTAAGATTATTACCATAATCAGTCTTAAGCTAAGTCTTATTGTGGTGGCTCAGGGGATAGAGCGTTCGCCTCCTAATTGGATGAACCGGGTTCGAATCCCTGCGATGGCTGGTCTATACGAATTCCGCATCCGGCTTACACCGACCACTGTTCTGACGTAAAATATCCTCAGTGATAGACGGATCATGGGTTAGAGCCCCCTTAGCTTCAGGCTAACCGTGGGAGGTTCTCGTAGTCTTACTCTCCATGTAACGCAAAGGCGGGCTAGTTCCATCGAAAAAAGTCCTTCACGAAGGCAAATTTCACCCAATATTTGATTCAGGAGTTTCCTTGTCTTCTGAATGGGGTTCAAAATTACAAGGCTACGGAATTGAACAGTAGTAGTCGTAAACCAAAAAAAAATGGGTCGCCTGTTCAACGACGATTATAAGTTAAGTCTTAAGTTAATTAGTCTCATTACAATGTCTTATTTAATTATGGTAATAGCGCTATGATAATAGATACCTAATATACTATTATAGTTACTGAGAAAATATTATAAGTTGTAGTCTTTATTCGTGATCAATTGATTCAGACAGAAGGTGGAATTTATGAAAATTTTCATAATCAATATCAAGACTAATTTTATGACTCTTATCCAGGTTATCCGATATTATGAAATCAGAAAATTAAGAGGAAATTTTTATTTCAAATGAATAAACATTGCTTGTTATGCATTTTTAATTAGATAATAATTAAACTGATTAGAAGATATGAAATGCTTACTTCATTCGGCGACTATCTATAGAAGAAGTGCGATTGAGCTTTGTGATTAATATTCGAACTATATTTACCATAAATACACTGTTTACCTGCAAAATAAAAAAGATTCATTGACTTAAGATAAAAAAAAAATGGATAAAAAAAAATACAGAAATGCTTGTAGTTCGTTCACCAGGAGTTGGTACTTGGTTCCGGCTTCATCACGTGGTATCCGACGATATTATTTTGCTAATTTTGGGAAAAGGATGTGTACACTCCTGAACAAGGTTGCTATTTAGTGATCGTACGACAAAAATATGTATTTCTCAATCTTTATGCGCATTTTTTTAACATTAAATATTTCATAATTTTGATGATATTTCTTTCTTTTGAGTGAATAGTTTGTCTTTTGTGAGACATTTTGCTGCAATATATTGAATTAGCCAGAGTAACGAAAGGTATAATAGCAGATGATAAAGCGAAGTAAGTGACTGAAAAAAGAATTCACTGCTTGCGTTTGGTGCGCATTAAGGGTTGTCTCAATTTCAAGCGCGGAGACGTTTCTCCACTTACTCCCGTGGTGAAATGAACTCTTCGTCCGAGGAGGTGGAGTCAAGTGCCAACTCCTACTGAACGAACGATACTTCTGATTGATTTTTACTCATAGGTATGGAAAAACACGTCATTCAATGTTATTATACTTGTAGTGTTCACAATACTACGATTTCTTTCAATGAAGCGAATAACAAATGTATTTTGGAAGATCTCGCAAGCACACTATGATGCAACCCAAAAAATAACAACCGGCAATACTTTACACAATTATAGCCAAATAAGGGATAACACTTAAAACGTGACAAACCTTAAACTTGTGAAGGTTGAATGTTGTGATAATAGTTTTCTTAAATTTGTTTTCTGCTCATTTATAAATTACATAAAACTCTTATGAATGGTAAAATTTTGAATAAATTTGATAAAAAATCACAATAATAAAAAATCCTAGAAAATTAAGCCTGTTTACACATCGCCTCGTAAGCAGAACATATGCGGAGGAATACACCGGAAGTTTTCTAAATGTCTTCCGGTCTTAGATAGTTTGTTATTGTTTGCACTCAGTGAATCATCCATACGCATCGTGTAAAATAGCCATTGACTATCAAAACTCGAAATTTCAATAAAATACAATAAGAATGTTTCGATTACATTACCAAAAATAAAATATTTTTCATGGAGGTCCGGTTTGGACGGGCTTGTGGTTCGAAACTAATTACATATGACTTGGACTGCGAGCGTTGATTTGTTTGGAAATCACGTGAACAATGGCGAAAATTTTCTCTCAAATAAAAGATATGGCAGTTACAAATCGTGACGTGAACATTTAAAAAATTGAATATGTAGAATATTTTCACTTAAATCTAAAGAAATGTGTATATTGTTCTGAGCATCACCTCAAATTTTTTTTAGGTATTTATAAAACAAAAGGGAAATTTAAAAATGAATGTATTGAAAAAACTTTTGAGGAGACCCTTTAAAAAAGGAGATGGTACAAGTGGACTTACCAATAAAGCAATAACCATAGGTCCGGTCAAAATCCAGACATATATGGATTTCCCATATCCTCTCCAGCAGGGTGTGTGCAGCTTGCAAGACATAATGAATGCCCAAGACGATACGAAAATTAACGGTAGACCTAAAAAATGCACACATTATATATTATTAAATAATTATAATAACCAGTTCTAAAAACATGCATCGGTAATACCATGAACAGTGCGAAAAATAAAAAACGGACCACCCAGAATAATAACTTTCATCTAATGACGGGATCTTCAAGTTCTAGGATTTAATCTTAACGGCTCGAGGGTTGACCACAAATGGGCTAATTATTAGGCGCAGGCGATATTATAAGTTACGAAATCAGAACGTGACAAACCTTTCTCTGAATGGACATACTTTTTTCCGGATACAATACGGATTTCCGATCCCCAAAATAAAGGGGGCAGCCGTAATCTGTGAAATAAGGGTCCTTAAAGTTTGAAACCCTAAATAATAATTTATTTTTTCATAATTTTTCTTGAGAATTTTTTAAACGAATTGAAAAAATTTTTCACACAAGTATGAAATTCGTTTATCCCTAGATAATTCCAAGCAAAAGATAACTTTTAGTAAATGTTTATGACTTTTTTTCATTTTAATAATATTCGAAAACTTTTTGAATTGTAAATTATAAAATTTTTTGCACCATTTTAACGAATGTAATTTTACTTAGCTAAATACGAAATTTAAGCGAAATCGGTCGAATAGCTCCTGAGAAATCAAATTTTAAACAAGGCGCATGTTTAAAATTCGATTTCTCCGGAATTATTAGACTAATTTCGTTCAAATTTTGTTTAGCCATTTTAAAAATGCGTTCTATTATATGATTTAAAAAAGCGTACTCCCTTAGATTCGAAATTTTTTCGACTATTATTTAATAAAATAATAAGAAAATTATAAATATTTAGTAAAATATATATTTTGCATGGAATTATTTTGGGATAAACTAATTTTATTATTGTGTGCAAAAGAATTTCAATTCGCTTAAAATACGGCAATAGATGATATGATAAGGCAATAAGGCAATGTACGCAAAAAATAAAATTAACATTTAAGGGGGCAGACTTTAGAGCAATCTCTTAACCAAACAATGTGGAGGACTATGTCTCCTAGATTGCGGGGTCAGAAATTCGAATCCGACAAGAAAAAAATAAATTAATAACAATAAAAAAAATTAAAAACAGAATAAAAAAGAGTTAAGTTTATTAGGAGAAATTATGTTTTTATATCTGATTGCGTAACTTAAAATACTGTCTGCACTTATTAATTAGCATATCCGAGGTCCGCCCCTTCGAACCATTAAGATTAAGTTCTAGAATGTGAGGATCGAAAGTTATTCAAGGTGGTCCGTTTATTTATTTACCTACTTTACATCCTTAAGTTGATTTAACTCCATGCCATGTCGCCCGAATCCAGTTCGGCAAATACCACGTGCAGTATTTGTGATGCCCGAACGAGAAAAATTAACGTTTCTATTTTGTGAAGCCCGAGCTGAGTTCATTCCGTCTTTAGGATGCTTAATTCAATATTTTCTTAATAAATGACATTAGTGGTCCTAGTTTTTCATCTATTACGACTTCAGTCGAGGGAGGGAAATGTGGGTGGGGGTTTTGGGATATACCATACTGTAAAAGATTTGTAAAATTTATGTATTGAAAATAATATTGTTTGAGTTTTTATATTATATTATACTAGTTATACTATATTTAGCTTCAAAATTTCGTTTAATTTGCTCTCATTGATTAAGATGTGTGTGTAATCCCATTACTTTTTTATGTGTCTGTAAAAATTATAAATGCAGTAGTTAGTGCATTTAAAATTTTATTTTTGTAATAAAAAACCATTTTCTAACTGTTATAATAACGTAAAGAAAAAAATTAAACAGTCAAATTTTTTTTCTCCATTTTTGGATTATTTTCCTGAAATATATATCACTGTTAAAAGGTTAATCATTTTTAACATGGCTAGACTTTAAGTTTGAAACTGGAATTTTAAAAAAGAATGAAAGAAAGAGAAATAGCTTTTAGGCAAAACGGCCTGATGATTTTCCGCATAAATACATCTTTAAATTAAATTTTTTATTTATATATTTCTGGGGTTTATGATGTTATAATTTGATTTTAAACTTATTTTCCCCGCAATTATATCGACGGGTAGGAGAATAATTTAATATCAGAGTTCTTTCCCTCAGTAACATTTTTTATTTCTTTGTGCCAAGGGAATTCTAAAAATTGAGTTCCTACAAATGAAGCAAAACTTTCACTTTTGGGCTGCGTGTAAGGAGTGGTTAAAATATTACTTAAGCACCTAAGAGAGTTTGAGCTTTGTTTATTTTAATCGACAATGAGCAATGTTAGCATTACACGATAAATTTCATTAAATTGGAAAAATAGTCGACTACGATATAGTGAACATTTTGCCGACTTAGCAACAGGTGCACTTTAAGAGATGGGTCACTCAATCCAGAATTTTTGAAAAAAAATAATTTTTTTAGCCTACTTCTGTTGCATTGTTGGATAAAGTGATTATGTTACCATGAATGAAAGAAATCAAGAGAATGTCGACTTTCACCGGCGAATGTCAACAATCACATAGTCGCTTTGGGTGAATGTCCAAAATATTTGTTATATCCAATTTTATATTAATTTATTCGTTAATATTATTACATTCATTCGATATTTTAATATATGCTGAGGATAGATTAGGAGAAACGTCAGTGTTCGGAGTGCCGGTTAAATGCATACTGGGCAGTGGCACTTGAAAAAAACATCAGTGTAGGGCATACCGGGCAAATGTATACCGGATGTGATTGTCAACATTCACCGGTGGAAGTCAACAACCACCTATTTCGGTTATTCACTGTAACATTTACACCCTTAGGGATATTTGCCAGATAAAAATACTATAGGATATTCCAATATAATTTTGCCTATGGTAGCGTATGGGACAAATTTGGCATAAGCGTGTGGCTAGTTTTTGCCCAAAGTCACATTTTTACGTATAATTGCGTAAATAAAATCTGCATATGGCAAATTCGTATGCGGAAAAAAATGTATGGGAATACGTCAAATTACACTTCAAATATTTTCCATGTATCGAAATCGTGATTTTCACGTAAGAACTTAGAACCTTTTTAAATGTTCGTAATTTTATTTCTTTTTAAAAATATTGCACTAGAAAGCTGATTCTTTCATGTGCTACTCACATTATTCAATACCTATTTTAAACACACCTCTGCAATGTGTATAATCCATTTTCAATTAAAAGTCATAATTCATTTATTTAAATTACAGCACTACAAATGAATCAATAATAATTTTTTAGTTGCATATGAAATAACATTACAAATAACATGCATATTTAATAACATAACCAGGAACACAAAAACCTTCATTACAACCGATTGTTTACTATATCCTGGATTCTTTATATCAGAATTGGACTGTAATTATACTGTAATATGTTTTTGGACTATTTAAAGAAAAAAATAATTCAAGTTAAACGAAGCACATTTTCATAATATTTTTTTTTCAATGCATTATAAAAAATGCTTTTTCGGTATTGTAGTAGTTTTTTTTAAAAGAAATTAAAAAGTTTCAAAAATAAAGAAATTAAAATGGAACACTTGAACTACGTAAACAAATTACATTTTGTTAACCCGAAAGAAGGTAACATATTCTACAGAAGAAAGTTATTTTTTATGAAAAATGTCACGAAAAAAAAAGGTAGAAGATTAAGAAAATTTTTCTTAAAAAAAATCCTGCTTTCGGGAAAATATTATATGGACAAAATGGAAAACATAACACCTATGAACTCATTTTAAACTTTTTTCTCCTTGGGAGGCACTCGACAATAGCTATTTCAACTTATCTCACTAAAATGCTAGAAAAAAAAATCGTGTCTAAAGCAAATTTTTTCCTTACTCGCGTTATCTATTTATTTTCTCTTTCTTTTTTACCATGTTACGTTTTAATTTTTTTATATATATTTTTTGTAGATTTACTTTAAAGCTTATCAAATAAATTTTTCAAAAAAAAACAACTTATTTCATTAATTACATAGTAGTTCATTACCCAAAATATCAAAATACGCAAAATAAAAATCGGAACACCCTGAATAACTTTTGATATCATGATCGGATTTTCACGTACTAGGACTCAATCATAATGGTTTCAGGGGGTGACTTTAAAAATAAGACTATAATTCAAGTTATAAAATCTGACAGAAAAATTCATTGTCTCTGAACAAACATATCTTTTTTTCGTCTGATTTGGATTTCCTAAGAATCAAAATATCCATATATATATATATATATATATATATATATATGGTCCAGGTTTCACAAGCATGTGCTAAAATTACCAACCATACCTGGACTATATCTTGTACGAATGAGGTTATGTTGCGTACCTTTGACAGAAAGGTCTGGAGAAGTATTTTTGGAGGAATTAAGAAAAAATGGCTTGTGGCTTAGAGCTTTATCACTCATATAATGAACCTGACATTATTAACTTTACTAAACGACAAAGAATAAAGTGGGCAGACCACGTTATCAGAATGGCTGAAGGCCGTGTCACAAAAAGAGTTTTCAATGCTAGGCTAGTTGGCACACGAGAAAGAGGCAGGCCGAATTTGAGATGGATAGATGGTCTAGAAAAATACTTTTTGGTTCGGAAAACACTAGCAGGAAATAGGTTAGCCTGGAAAAAACTTATTGAGATGGCCAAGGCCCCAACTGGATTGTCGAGCCATTGATGATGATGACACATGCTAATACTTTACCCCATCCGATGAGATAGTAGAGCTTGAATGGCGCATCTTGTTTGAAAACTGATACAGTGATTCTGCTGTGAAGTAGTAGTCCTTCCACAAACATCCAATTGATACTGGCCATTGCAGAATACATCTTGATGCACATCAGAAGCTTGCACAGCCACTCCTGCAAAAAACATCACAATTACTGTTTTAAATTTTTTTTAAAAATTTTACCTATTTGTGTCACCAAAACCATTGTTATATGGGATTATCATCCCCGATTGCATGTACGAGGGTTGTTTTTTTTAAGTACATGCCGTTTCGTTGTGTACACTAAATGGTGACACCTGGTTGTGTCGTGTCCCGGGAGCAACTGAGCACAGTTGCAGCTGTGTAGGTAAACTGTACGGTAACTCCTCCCTTTTATTACACATTATTCAAAAAAATGACTGAAAAATATTATGTAGTAGCAAAAATGTATTATTTTTTAATACTCTTCGTCTGCGTACAAAAAAAAATTTGTAATCTTTAGCTGATGAGCAATCCTCAACATCTGACATGGAAACACTTCCTAACTCTCAGATAATTTTTCCTGAATTTCTGATATTCCGCTTTTTAAACCTGTCTAACCTGCCATTCAAGCACATAAAAGTAGTCTCATAAAATCACTTAACAAATTCAGTCAAAATAGTTTATATCCCCTGCAAATATCAGATTGATTGCACCCATTTTCAATTTTTCTGATTATGCTCATTTTGTCATCAATGAAGAACATTTTACGTTTACTGCTAGCCATAGTTAAATTTAAGACACTTGTTTGCAAGCTTTTTTTTAACAACTAACAAAAAGGAGTTGAAATTAAGGCCTTATTAACACATATTAGTGTCCAACCCTTTGACCAATAATGAATAATTACTTATTCCCTCTGACAGAAAATGCATATTGATCCAACTGACATCTTACAGGTGCATCATCTGCCTGGGTTGGAAACATCTGCTTAGTGCAACATCTGCTGGTTTGTTTAGGGATGGGAAAGTGAGATAAAAGAAGTAAATAAAAAAAAATGCTTATCTCTACATTCCCCTCTATAGATGGTTTTAAAAATCGGTATATGTATTTATTTTGAAGTAGAAATCTCAAAATTATTACAAAAAAAAGTGAAGAAAAAATTCAGTCAAAGACAGAAAAAAGTTCATTATATCCAACTACCTCACTTTCTTGATTCACTATATCCACAAAATATAAAATTATGCGTTTATAGCAAGGCACGGGACCGAACATTTCGTTCACAATAAACCGTGTTCACTATAGCGGGGTTTGACTGTATTTGAAGTTTATCAGAGGTAAGCGGTAATCTATTTGTATATATAGCGTTGGCAGTAACAATATAAATAATCAAATTATATTATCAACCAATTATATAATCAAATTATGCAATGACATCATCTATAAATCTGAAGTCATGTCTAATTAAAAATCGCAGCATTTTTTTCTCAGTGAAGTAAAAAGAGGTTAGCAATAATGCTCGTGAATACAGTACCTTGGTGACTACCAACAATCTGTAAAAAGTCAACCTTCACCGTTAAATACAAAATTAATAAAAATCCAGAAAACAATTATGTTTTTCCCAATTCATGTAACGAATATTTCTAATATCAATGTTTGTACTTTCAATTCAAATAGTATCTGATTGAATATGTTTTTTTTTCTCCATAACTCCATGATTATTTTATTTTGTTATATGCTAAGCATACTGTTCATGATTTTTTTTTAACATTGGCACACTACTATGTTTGCTAAATCGATATTAAAACATGAAGAAAAAATTTGGGAAACATACCACTTCTGTGTAGTTAGGCAATGAAGTTTGGAAGATGACAGTTGATGGAATGATCATGAGTAACACAGAATGAATGATGAGCGACACAGCAAGATTGCGATGAACACGAAGGCGAGAACAGTGCAATGATCTACAAAATACACAACAGCCTAAATTCTCCATATATTTATTTATAGCTCATGTTCAGATAACAACCAATTTCTATTGTCTTACAATGTACTTATTTTTTTTTTTTTACCCATTGACAAAACTGGTTTTGTTTTGGGTTTGATGGCGTGCTCATCTTATTTGGACGTCATCACTCTTTTCAACTGTGTTGAAGAGTAATAATAAACAGTGCGCATGCGTCTTCATTGCGTGCGTTGCTATGGCGACCGCTGCTGCTTCATGATTCTTTTTGAATTCTTTTTTTCACTTTTAATTTTGTCATGCATTAAGTTGGGGAGTTTATTTTTGAGATAGAATGCCAGAGAGTTTAGGATATTTATTTCATACTTCTAAATATTAGTTTAGGGTATTAGTTTAATCATCCCATAAATACTTCTTGAGTTGTAAATAAAAGAGAATTATATTCTTTTTGTTTTATTTTAAATAAGAATCGGAAATTCTGACCTACAGGTCAAACTATATCGTTTTCAATACTAATTCAGGTGAATATCACAAATAAAGAGGATGCCAAACTGATTGACACGGTCCCAAAGGTTAGAGTTTTTATTTTTATTTTCACCAGCTGGCATCTTTAATGTATTTACATCATAGTAATTTTATATATTTTTATATTATTTTTATCTTTAACTTATAATTGCTGCCCTGACAGTGATTTTAATGAAAATATGAATACTTAAGAAGGAAAAGCATTTTGTGACGCCTTAAAACGCGCATATTGGCAGGATTTGAAAACCAATGCGACGACAAACATCAATGGAGACAGTTTTAGCAATCCATAATTCGAAATGTTGTAGCGTTTATCGGAGACAATTCAGAAAAAAAGCATTTGACCAATGTGTGATTGTAATAAGAAGATCACAATTTTTTTTCTTCTTAGGAATAATCTACTGTTCAGATATCTCCTTCTGTTACTAGGCAACCGAGAAAAAAATTCTCGTTGATACTAAACCTGCACTCCACTGATGCTAAGCAACGTATTTGTATGAGAAGAAACTAGCCATAAACACGATCAGAACATTTTTAAAATCAGATGTGAAATAAAGAATAATTTTACACATACCACCTAGAAATGTCGAAGTTAAGTTGGGGGAAAAAAACGATAAACGACCCTTCATTCAGTATTAAAAAAATTAGCTTTAATGTGTACAGATATATCATGTAACAGTTAAGAATTATTTTTCCAATTTAATACCAAATGTCATGTTTTTTTAAAATTGAAAATTTCAGTAGTTTATAAAGTTCTCAATAAAACCGATGATAGAAATACTAGAATTTATACTATTTTAACTAATAATTATAAAAATTAGAAAAACATTATTAAATTTAACCAGCAATTTCGATAAATAAATAAACAAAAATGTGATACTCACTTAAAATAGCAGAATATTAGTAAAGTGATGAGAAGGGCAATGATAGATATGAAAGAACATATGAAGAGAATATAACAGACCGTTAAGTGACCCACTTCAGTCTCCTGCAAAAATATATAATCAGATCTTATCATTTGCAAAATATTTCTCTTATCTCATTATAGTACTATGTATCCCATCTAATTAAAATATATCGTATTATGCATACCATCTATTAAAAATATACCGTATTATATATCCTATCTAATAAAAATATGCTGTATTATATATCCCATCTAATAAAAATATGTTGTATTCAGGGCTCGAAAAACAACCCGTCCGCCCGTCCTCGGAGGTAAAAAATTCCCCGCGGACAAAGAATTTCTCGAATCCGACGTCCGCGCGGACGGCCATTTTCTCGTTAATGTTCGTGATACATTTTCAATTTTTGTTATCTTACAAGAGTCTAACAGGTTACAGGGCAGAAAAATGATAAGCAACATACTGCGCATGTTGGAATTGATGTTTTCTCTGTCTGGGAGTACTGCAGCGGTTGAAAGGGGCTTTTCAGCAATGAACTTACAAAAAAAACACATTACGTACTGGTCTTAAACAAGAAGCTTTAAACGCAATTATGAACATCTACCTAAATGGAAAACCTTCAGATTTCTGTGCAGAAACCTCTGTAAATGATTGTCTTGATTGTGGAACTGGCAAACGTCATATTTGATTCAGTTAAAAAACGCAGTACCATTGGATAAATTGACATTCCAGATAAATTGACCTTTAAATTATTTCATAAAAGAAAGAAATTATTTCATAAAAGAAAGAAATTATTTCATAAAAGAAAGAAATTATTTCATAAAAGAAATACTAGGTTACTATCAGTAACCTAGTATTTCTTTTATTAGTGTATAATGTAATCCTTGCAACTACTAATTCATTCTGCAATTTATATAAATGTTTGCAATAAATAAGAGAAAATTATGTTTTTATTTATTTAGAAGCTACGGGTTAGTTTCAAAGGAGGGCGGGTTCATTGTTGGACAAGCCGTCCTCGGGGACGGGTAAAATTTCTGAGTTTTTTCGAGCCCTGGTTGTATTATATATCCCATCTAATAAAAAAATATATCGTAGTATGTATCCCATCGAATAAAAGTATATCATATTATATATCCCATATAATAAAAGTATATCGAATTATATATCCCATCTAATAAAAATATGTTATATTATATATCCCATCTAATAAAAATATATCCCAAATAATAAAAGTATATCGTATTATGTATATCCCATCTAATAAAAATATATCGTATTCTATATTCCATCCAATAAAGGTACATCGAATGATATATCCCATCTAATAAAAATACGTTACGTTATATATCCCCTCTAATAAAAATATATCGAATTATTTATCCCTTATAATAAAAGTATATCGTATTATATATCCCATCTGATAAAAGTATATCGAATGATATATAATATCTAATAAAAATATGTTATATTATGTATCTCCTCTATTAAAAATATATCTTATTATGTATCCCATCTAATAAAAATTATTTTTTGCATAAATCTACAAGAATAAATCTCTTTTTACCACGTTTATATAAACTTGCCTTCGTGTATGTCTGTCCGGGTGGAATTTTGTAATCGATTTTAAACTAACTTCCCGACTAGCTACAAACTTCAAATTTAGCACACAGTTCAGAATTGGATGACAATGCATGAAAATGAAGAGAAAAAAGACATGCAAAGTAAAATAAAATTAAAATTTAAAAAAAAAATTATTTTCGATATTGTCTTTTGTTGTCGATTCCATTATTTCAAATTATTACGTGTCAGGTGAAAATATTTTTGTTGTCGGAGTATTTTTATTGCCTAAAAAACCACGTGGTAGGATCCAGTTTTTCCTCATTCATTTCAAGATTGTTTTGGTTGTCATCAGCATAAAACTAATGAAAGTCGTAAAGGTATTGTTTTTCTATAAAGATTTTTGTATCCCTAATTTAAAATAAAAGTTCTATTACTTTAGTAGTGATCTTGTAGTAGTTTTGACTACTCTTGACTAAGAAAAATAATCTAAATAAAAATATATATTTTTAAAAACCACGTTTTTTGTAGTGAAGAATAATAATTAAAAAATAATAATTTTTTAAAAATATAAAATAAAAATTAAAAATTAAAAAAATCATAGTTTAAAATAAAAAAATTCAAAATAAAAAATTCAAAATAAAAAGTTATATTTTTAAAAACCACGTTTTAGTAGTGGGGAATAATAATTAAGAAAAAAATTGAAAAAAGAAAAACGTGGGGCGCATGAAATTCATAACAGTACATATACACATACACATGCACATACACATGCACATGTACATATACACATTTTCTTGCTCATACACATGCACAGCCACATATACATTCACATACATATGCATATATAAAAGCATATTCCACATCCACATTCAGATACAATTACAATTACTGATATACATACACATATTCTCAAGAGCACACATAGACACACTAATATAACATTACTGTTATGTATTTCATGCGCCCCACGTTTTTCGTTTTTCAATTTTTTTCTTAATTATTATTCTCCACTACTAAAACGTGGTTTTTAAAAATATTACTTTTTATTTTGATTTTTTTTTAAATAAATTTTGGAAAACATGAAACCAGAGATTTTGTTATAAAAACCAAAATGAAATAAATTAAAATTCGAATAAATATCATATAAGATGCTTTCGTACCAAAACTAACCTCATTCAAATTTTACTCCATAATATTGCTCAGAGTATTTTTTTTTTCCATTGGAGTTAAAATGAACAATACAAAAGAAAAAAAATACTTTCTCATAAACTGTGTTAATAAATCTTCACTTTGGTAAAAATATTTCTTAGTATAAACTTAAGGCGATTAATCTCGAATATTTATGATTATAGGAATAAATATTTTGAGTCTCAAAAATATTTAAACAGTAAGAATAAAAAATAATCATTTTTATAACCATGCGCTAAAATCAGCTTTAATTCCTGTTGAGTAAATTTTCAATAAGTTTCATAGCCTTATTTATTCCATGAAAGGCCAAGTGAGTGTGGCATTTTTTTTCTTTACAAAATGCTAATATTAGGAGAAGAAATTTTAAGAATAAATTATAATGGGACAAGAAACGGAAATTTAATGTAACGGAAATTTAAGGTTGTATTTTTTTAATGTTCCTTATAAAATAGAACCATGAATTATTCAACTTTATTTGAATAAATTGCGGGAAGAAAAAAAAAGAACTTTAGATTTTTACTCTCCGATAAAATTTACATTTCCGACAGTGTTATGAAATAAATCATTATATATATAAAAAATACTTTTACTAAGTTTGCTCACTTCGAATAATGCATTTTTTTCCTTATATCCTTCAAAAGAAAGTTATTTTTATTACTATCTTTAAAGCAAACGTAAAAGTTTATATAAGTTTTAATAATTGAATTTAATTCATATTATAACTATTAATTTAAACCATTTGGATTAACGTTTAATTTTTCTAGCGTATTGTTGCTAAATTGAAATGCTGCTGTTATTTATACGTTACCGTAAAATGACAGAAATAGGTGGCTGCTGACTTTCACCGGTGAATATCGACAAACACCAAATACGTATGTGAAAGATCGAATATTTCATTACATTCTTGTACATTCGGACCCTCACCGGTGTATGTCAACAATCACATAGTCGCTTTGGTGAATGTCCGAAATATTTGTTATATCCAATTTTATATTAATTTATTCGTTAATATTATTATATTTATTTGATATATTTATATTTATTCTGTATTTTAATACTTACTGACTAATAGATTAGAAGTAACATCAGTGTTTGGAGTAACGGGCAAATATATACCGGGCAATGGCACTTGACCTTAAAAAAACATCAGTGTAGGGTATACCGAGCCACTTAAGGTTAAGTGCCAGTGCCCGGTATACATTTGCGCGGTATACACTACACTGATGTTTTTTTAAGGTTAAGTGCCACTGCTCGGTATACCCTACACTGATGTTTTTTTAAGTCAAGTGCCATTGCCCGGTATATATTTGCCCGATACTTGGCAGTGACACTTAACCTTAAAAAAACATCAGTGTAGGGTATACCGAGCAAATGTATACCGGACAAATGTAAATGTATGGCCCGATACTCCAAACACTGATGTTTCTTCTGATCTATCGTCAGTAAATATTAAAATAGCGAAAAAATGTAATTATATCCACGAATAAATTCATATCAAATCGAATGTAATAAATATTTCGGACATTCACCAAAGCGACTATGTGATTGTTGACATTCACCGGTGAATGTCAGAAATAAGGATATTTAGCAAATATTTCGGACATTCGCCAAAGCGACTACGTGAATTTTGACATTCACCGGTGAATGTCGACATTTTCGAGACTTCGGTCATTCACCGTAACATATATATGTTACCGTAAAATGACCGATATTGGTGGTTGTTGACTTCCATCGGTGAATGTTGACATTGTCGCTTTGGTAAATGTCCGAAATATATACCAGGTCTAGTTAAGTGCCATTGCTCGGTATGCCTTACATCAATGTTTCTTAAAGGTCAAGTACCACTGCCCAGTATGTATTTAACCGGTACTCCGAACTCTGATGTTTCTCCTAACCTCGGCAGATATATAATATCGAATAAATATAGTACCAACAAATAAATCATAATCAATATTTCGAACAGTCACAAAAGCGACTATGTGATTGCTGACATTCACCGGTGAAAGTCGACATTCTCTTGATTTCAATCATTCACGGTAATATAGGTGATAAAAGTTGTGGCGTCGCTGCTGTATGGATCATTATTTCTTACGAAGCGAACTGAAGTGGATTTTCACAGTATAAATGTTGCGGCACGAATTCGATACTGCTTTTTCTATGTATTCCTCTTCAAGAGCTGTATTGAACGAGAACACGCTGGCCGTGTAGAATCTGTTTTGTTTAGCTTAAATAAAAGTTTTTTTTTAGGTGTTTACTAGAGTCTTATTTCCTGAACGCAGGATAATTCCAGAGTTCGCGTCTAGATGAAACTACAAAAAGTCATCGGATAACTCTATGTACAGATAGACAGGAGTATCGCATACAAAATGTAAAGGTGCACTGTACAAACTTTCATTTGTATTCAAGTTATTCATCTGAAAATGTTTCTGAAATAATTATTACCCAGACGGAAATTGCAAGAAAAAATCCTCAGCGTCAAGTGTGTGCCGAAACTGTTCAAGCATAACCTCCACACCATTCACAACGTAGTGAGTAACATATTGTGTAGCCCATTCTATCGAACAACATATAAGGGCAATTACGTAGAACCGCATGTTATTCTGAATCTATTATAGGCAGAGCCGGATTATACCTTTCGTAGGCCCTAGGCATTGCCGTTTTAGGGCCCTCCCCTCCTCCCCTCTTTTCAAAATATATGCTAAAATTTTCTTGCATATTTTTTTTACATTTTTATTAATAAGGATTTTAATTTACAAATTTGTTTATCGAACTTTATCTGCAATACCGACATACTTCCGATATTGCAGTTGATATCGATAATACCATTATGATTAGTTCGTTCGATAACTATGTAAACACTTCACGTCAACAATACAACAACAAACCAGCAAGGAAAACAGTGAAATTGATAGTGAGATTAATTACAAGAAATATTTATACTACAAATAGCTTCATAGTTTTCATGATACTACTATGATAACTAAGTGAAGGATCTGCACAAGAAATGTTGAAGGCTCAAATTAAAGATAAATTTGTGAATACTTTTCCTAACGTTCACATTGCATTAAGAATATATTTGTCGATTCTTGGATCAAATGCAGAAGGTGAAAGATCTTTCTCCAGATTAAAACTGATAAAAAATTATTTGCGTTCAACACTGAATCAAGATCGTTTGGCATCGCTCGCACTTATGTCTATTGAATACAACATTTTGCGTAGTTTGGAATTCGACAGTATAATACAAGATTTCGTTGAATCCAAAAATCGCAAAAAAGCAATATATAAGATCATAAGATTCTGCAAAATAATTTATTACCGAAAAATATTATATTTTTATTTGTATGATCATAATTTTGTGCAAAATACACTTGTTGTTTTTAAAGCTAAATTATTTATGTCAACAAATTTTTTTCTTCCAAGTTTTTCGTAGGCCTCTGAATTTCGTACGCTCTAGGCACGTGCTTAGTGTGCCTATAGGTTAATCCGGCCCTGGTTAGAGTCCACCTTGTAGTCAGACTAACAGTGGGGGAATTTCGTATTTTTCCTCTCCATGTAACGCAAATACAGGTTAGTTCCATCAAAAAGGCCTCCACGATGGCAAATTTCTTCCAATACTTGATCCAGGAGTTCCTTTGTTTTCTGGATTGGGTTTAAAATTACAAGGTTGCGTGGTTGAACATTGACATTCATAAACCTAAAATTGGGTCGGCTGTTCAACAACGGTTATGAAATAAATTTTATTACGCATGCAGAGATGTTTGCAAAAAGCGAAACATTTTCCCTGCTATAACATCCCATTTACTTTTTAAACTTGCAGCATTGTTGGTTCGATTTAAAAAATTAAGACGAGTGATTTTTAAAACATTTGCTTAAACAATATTCCTTAACTAACTTATTTTTTACTTTTTGGGCAAAAAAGATAGAAAATGTGTATAAGTTATATATGGAAGGTAAAAATAGTTCAACTCTACTGTTGACTTTAAGGCACAACAGGTACATACTTTTGCTAGGCAACTGGTCTCTCTGGAAACAAGGAAAATATAGTATTTCTTAAAATTCAAGATTAGTTTTGGAAATTATTGAAGTTATCAGCAATACTGTAACTGTAGTTCCATAAAACTTCACTAACAATGTGTTTCAATGCATTATCCCGCATTATAACTGTTCACTCTTAAATAAAATTTTTAGTAGTATAATCATAATATTGTTGTCATCATTGCTGTTTTAATAAATAATTCAGTTCCATTTGATAAATAATTCCCATTAGTATTTTTTTTATATAGGGGAGAGTCGGGTAGCCTCGCTCACTTAAGGAGTATTGCTTATATTTCTGTATAATACTGAGTAATAATCAGCATTTTTGTATGTTTCTATTGTTTTATCATCTAATTAAATAATGCAAAAAGAATAAACCAAAAAAGAATAGTTAAACTTAAAAAAATAGAAATTTAAAAAAACATGTTTTTCAGCTCTTTTCAAAATGTGTCGGGTAGCCCCGCCCAGTTACAAAAATTGTGTTTTTAGGTTATTTTTTCAGGTGTAAATGAGAATGACCAATGTATTGACAATAGATAAACCTCATTTATCATTTTTATCGCAAAATTATTTTATTTATTACATATTTATATACTTTTAGTGAATTCTATCATTTAGTAACAACAAATGACATACTTTTTATCATTATTAATGTATATTAATATATTATAATATTAATATATATTTATATTAAATATTTAACGAAAATAATTTCATTTAAGTAACAATAATTAATAACAATAGTTGTTTTTCAATATAAACTTATTTGGTTGATCTCTTCTTATAAACTTAATATGAAATACTTCTTATAAAATTACAAATTTCACTTTGTATTTTGATTACATTCAAATGCTTCTGTAGATTGATTCGTTCACAAATAAGTGAAAATAAATAAGTAAGCAAATAGCTTATCATAATGTTTATGATTTCTTGATATTAAATTTAATTTGGATATATCAATTACATTTTAAAAATATTTAATTTTTCACTTTTAAATATATAAATTTATGTTTCATATAATATTAAAACATATATTTGTTGTTAAAAATGCATATAACATTCAAATTTAAAGCAATAAAATAATAATCTTTGCAACCGTACATTTATCGACGAAATAAAATTGGGCGGTGATACCCGACATTCATGTGAGCGGGGCTACCCGAAATCCCATTTTTTTTTTTTTTTTTTTTTTTTAAATTTGTAATTACTCGAACAATGTTTTACATACAAACTTCTTTCTTTGTGCAAATTAAACTTAAGACTACATACTTTAATGCTATATGTATAGAAAAAATAATTTTTTTTTTTTTGTATTAAAATTAAGTTTATTCGAAACATTCAACCAATTTTTCCTAATTTCATGACTACTGCATTCAACATATTTTCAAAACTATTGTTTACCATGTTAACAGCTGCATAAATACTTGAAATTTTGAAAATAATATTTTTTTTTAATAAAACAATTAATGTCCGATGGCCCATTGACTTGAAAAAATATTCTATACATATGAAATTGACTGTGGGCGGGGGTAACCGCTGGGCGGGGCTACCCGACTCTCCCCTACTTTATAATAAAACAAGCATATTTTGTGTTTAAATTTCAACTTCTTCAAATATTTGGATGGGGCCGGGATAGCCTGGTCGGTAGGACGCTGGGCCCATATCCAAGAGGTCGTGTGTTCGATCCTCGCCGGCCGAAGACTCCCCGTGTAGTAAATGGTGACTGATGCACGTTAAATCTGTCGAGTCTCAAAGTCCTCCATGTTCCCACAACAAATCAATACCTCTGGGGGTACTGATCCAGGAGTTTCCTTGTCTTCTGGATTGGTTCAAAAATTACAAGGCTACGGAGTTGAACGTTAGTAGTCGTAAACCCATGAACTTGGGTCGGCTGTTCAACGACGGTTATAAAATAAAATATTTGGATGCTGAGTATTTTATTTTTGAAAATTGTTTTTACTTCTATGTGATAAAGTTACTAATGAATTTTTTAAATAGAATCTATATATTTGATAAATTTATTCGTTTATTATTATTGTTTACAGAAAAATATTAATCTTTATGAAATAATGATCAATATTAATTTTAAAAAAATTTCTGTTAAATTTTGTATACAGTATGAGTTTCTCTTATACATATATAAGTTTATTTTTAGCTAAAACTTTGTTTTAAATTTAAAATAGTTTAACAGGCTTAGAGAATTATTCTTAGGTTTATATCAGAGACTTATATTTCATCATTTTATCGTAAGAGAGGCTCTTCTAATATCTAAAAATATTATTTCTGAACTTAATATCTCATCAAATTTTGATTTTATTATCTTTTTTGTAATTACACAACTGCTGGCTCAAGCTGTAAGTTTCTAAAAATAATTATTTCCTTCGTCGGACAGTCTACCATAAAGAAAAATTAGCGCTTCTGCAACATATATCACAACGTTAAGAACCTACTTTTAACCAATTTATTAAACTGAAATATAAGGTTTTGATATTATTAAAAAAAAATTATTTTGTAACCGCAAAGCTCAGCTTTTAACGTTTAAATTGTGCAAAAATATGAAATATCATGTAATATATTAGACTAGGAGGCTTTGCCCCCTGCTCGCTGTCGCTCGTCAACCCCCGGAACTGCTTTCGCAGTTCATTTCGGATTGCTTCGCAATCCGATGCTCGCTCATTGGATACGTTCTTAACGTCTATCTTTTGTATACTTTTGTGAACACTGAAGTTCCGAAAACTTTTCACTGTAGAAAATTCTAAACCTGTGCATTTCAATATTAATTTGAAATTGCAAACAGTTCGCATATTTTTCTTAATCACACTATTCTAAATTTCAGTTGTTGAGAAAATTAACTGTTGTAAGTTTTGTTTTAAAGTCTTTCCCACCAGAGGGCTCAAACCATGTGTTGTAAAACAATATGAAATAGTACTGAACGCCGGATGTAAAGCATCGGCTTCGATAAAGAGAATTTTCTGAGAATTTTTTTGATAATTCGGTGAGAAGTCACCCGATTAGACATATGATGCTCACTTCGTGCTCTTGCGCGCCGAATCCTATCAATTAAAAATGAAAACTGTTGCCAACGCGAGAAAAGAAATATCATCGGTTTTATTGATACATACGTATTAGCGTTTTATATAATATAGATTTAATCATACACTTTATTAGGTTTAATCATATACTACATTTGGTAAAACGAAAAATACGCTAAAATCGGTTCCACATTTTTTAAGACATCTGTGCTAGAAATTAAAATTTCCCCTATTGACCTAGCACCCAGATCCGGATTGTACCTTTCGTAGGCCCGAGGCATAGCCGTTTTTGCGCCCTCCCCTCCTTCCCCCACTACTCCCCTCTTTTCAAAATACATGCTAAAATTTTCTTGCATATTTTTTTTACATTTTTATTGATATGGATTTTACGCACTTATGTCTATTGAATACGACATTTTGCGTAGTTTGGAATTCGACAGCATAATACAAGATTTCGTTGATTGCAAAAATCGCAAAAAAGTAATATATAAGATCATAAGATTCTGCAAAATAATTTATTACCGAAAAATATTATATTTTTATTTGTATCTTCATAATTTTGTGCAAAATACACTTGTTGTTTTTAAAGCTAAATTATTTTTGTCAACAAATTTTTTTTCTCCCAAGTTTTTCGTAGGCCCCTGAATTTCGTAGGCCCTAGGCACGTGTCTATAGGTTAATCCGGCCCTGATTATAGGGCAACATAGATTAACATAGAGAAGAGTTGCCTGAGTTGTGCCTCTCCAGAATCGTACTATCTCTCATCAAGCTTTAGCGGATAAATTTTGATTCTCGTGAAGATCCATGCAATAGAATCAAGTAGCAACTTACTTACTAGCGTTAAAATTTTATTAAGTTAATCGGTTTCATAAGTTTTATCATCCTGCTTGGTGATATAGAAGAAATACAATAATTTACGTATTAGTTATTACATCATATAATTGTAAATAAACTTATTCTGTCATATTCTATTTGTTCCTTTGATAATTAACAATTGTTTGAGGTCAGTATAAAATGTCACATAGTTGCCTAAATCATATATTAGGTACTGCTATCCTAAATAGTACCACTATTATTTAAAAGTAACGTATCGCCTTTAAATATTAAACAGATTTAGTTTAAAGATATTTAAACTGTTTTGCACAAAAACTACAGAAAAGTGGTGGAAAACTAATTCTGAGCTGAATTTCCCCCGTTGTCGAAATTTTTTATATCCTAAGTAAAGATTGAAAAAAAAAAAGACTGCGACAATTAAGAACAATACTGAAGACTTTTAATATAACTGACTTTTTGACAGTAAATACTTTAAATGATACGAAAACTAATCAGAATTTTTTTTTTACTTCAGTTATTTGAAGGAAATTTAATCTCCTTATAAAGCGATTTATTTTCCTTAATGCAAGGATAATCCTCAGGGATGTTTCCTAGACCGCGCAGTTGACATAAATGAAAGTCCCACAGTGGACTGATCGTTAAGACACGGTTCCCAGCAGATCACCGAAGTCAAGCATCACTGGCTGCGGTCAGTGTGCGGGTGGGTGACCACTTGGATCAATCTGCGTAGGGACCGAGGGTGTGCGGTATGGGTCCTCGTTAAACTGTGCTACCGTTAAGTGCTCGACTTTGCGCGCAGGTCGTCGGGCTATCGAAGCGGGGGTGTCATCCCCTCCACAGAGGATCAAAATTGTGATGGCATGTCTTCGGATCATCCTCCGGGATGTTTCCCAGACCGTCGCCAATAGCCCATTGCGCAGCTCTAGTGCGACGTAAATTAACTTCAACAACGACATAAATGAAAGTACCACTACCCTATTACTAGGAATATACAAATTATTTAAAAAAACCATCTAAGTGATGATCCTTCTAGTTAATTGAGTTGTGATCTTGTAATTACTAGTTAGTGATGTGATTTCTTCTGAACATATGATATCTTAATTTTACACTTATAAAAATGCTTAAAACATATTCAACAAAAACCTAGTCAGTGAGATTACGCGGGTAAATATCTCCAACCACTCAGATTCTCATTCGCATCTCCTGATTCAATCATACGAATTTCTCGCACGTCATTTATACTGCAATCGATTGCCCGAGAAATACGTGTGAATGTTAAGAAACTACATGTAAAACAAACTTCTAAAGCATGAACCAAACGCATTTGCGGAAGACCGCATATGTAATCACATGCCCTGAGTATCGCAAACAATTCTAGGAAGTGCAGATTGTAATAGAACATGTCTGACACATGCAGAGAGCATGCTCATTTAGACATAAATGTAGAGAGAGTGCTAGTTTTAACAAAAACGGAAATTTAAAATTTTTTTAAATAAGTCAGATTCATGCATGCGCAATCAGTTCCACTTATGTAGATTATAAAGTTGAGCAAACATCTAACTGCATTTAAAGGGGTTCATATAGAGAACAACTTATTATTCTTTTAAAATCTTTCAGCATGAGACACATATTTATTATAAAATGAACGAATTCATAACCATATATTATTTAATAATATTTTGAAGCGATACTATACAATGATTAAATATCAGAGTTAAGATTTCCGTGAAAACATAAAAAAAAGCAATTTAATTTTTTTTATATATTTTTTTCTTAGACCAGCTGTCTCAAAAATTCCTGATAATACATATATAAGAGAAAGGTTAAAAATTCTAAAAAAAACTAACACTTAATGTAAGTTATTGTCTATTTGGATAAAAAGGAATTGCTCTTCAAGACTATCTAAATATTATTAATCATTTACCGGACATTTTAATAATTTTTTACATTTCATTGGATCAAAAGAATGCATTTAAGGGGGTCATTTGGGGGACAGTTTAATAATTTCTTATATTTTTTTGGATCACGAGAGAACTTTCGCATTATTTTCAAATCATTGAATAGGTGTCAAAATTTCTAAAAATATATACATATGCTGAAAAAAATTTATTAATCATCTTTAAAAAAACTTTTATTTTGTCCGTGTCAACCTACATTATTAGCACAGGTGTCGCTAAAATCGATAGTGACGCAGATATGATATGAAAAGGGTTAGGAATAATGTTTTTGGCCTACTTTTTAAGTAGTCTATTGTCTATTTCTGTTATTGACATTATTCTCCTTTGCATTCTAATTAATATTAAATACTGCATTTAAGGGAGTCATTTGGAGGACAGTTTAAAAAATTTTTATATTTTTTTGGATCACGAGAGAATTTTCGTATTAATTTCAAATCATTGCATAGGGGTCAAAATTTCTAAAAATATATTCATATGCTGAAAAATATTTATTTAACATATTTAAAAAAAACTTTTATTTTGTCCGTGTCAACCTACATTATTAGCACAGGTGTCGCTAAAATCGATAGTGACGCAGATATGATATGAAAAGGGTTAGGAATAATGTTTTTGGCCTTCTTTTTAAGTAGTCTATTGTCTATTTCTGTTATTGACATTATTCTCCTTTGCATTCTAATTAATATTAAATACTGCATTTAAGGGAGTCATTTGGAGGACAGTTTAAAAATGTTTTATATTTTTTTGGATCAGGAGTGAATTTTCGTATTAATTTCAAATCATTGCATAGGTGTCAAAATTTCTAAAAATATATTCATATGCTGAAAAATATTTATTTAACATATTTAAAAAAAACTTTTATTTTGTCCGTGTCAACCTACATTATTAGCACAGGTGTCGCTAAAATCGATAGTGACGCAGATATGATATGAAAAGGGTTAGGAATAATGTTTTTAGCCTTCTTTTTAAGTAGTCTATTGTCTATTTCTGTTATTGACATTATTCTCCTTTGCATTCTAATTAATATTAAATACTGCATTTAAGGGAGGCATTTGGAGGACAGTTTATAAATTTTTTATATTTTTTTGGATCAGGAGAGAATTTTCGTATTAATTTCAAATCATTGCATAGGTGTCAAAATTTCTAAAAATATATTTATATGCTGAAAAATATTCATTTAACATATTTAAAAAAAACTTTTATTTTGTCCGTGTCAACCTACATTATTAGCACAGGTGTCGCTAAAATCGATAGTGACGCAGATATGATATGAAAAGGGTTAGGAATAATGTTTTTGGCCTTCTTTTTAAGTAGTCTATTGTCTATTTCTGTTATTGACATTATTCTCCTTTGCATTCTAATTAATATTAAATACTGCATTTAAGGGAGTCATTTGGAGGACAGTTTAAAAAATTTTTATATTTTTTTGGATCACGAGAGAATTTTCGTATTAATTTCAAATCATTGCATAGGGGTCAAAATTTCTAAAAATATATTCATATGCTGAAAAATATTTATTTAACATATTTAAAAAAAACTTTTATTTTGTCCGTGTCAACCTACATTATTAGCACAGGTGTCGCTAAAATCGATAGTGACGCAGATATGATATGAAAAGGGTTAGGAATAATGTTTTTGGCCTTCTTTTTAAGTAGTCTATTGTCTATTTCTGTTATTGACATTATTCTCCTTTGCATTCTAATTAATATTAAATACTGCATTTAAGGGAGTCATTTGGAGGACAGTTTAAAAATGTTTTATATTTTTTTGGATCAGGAGTGAATTTTCGTATTAATTTCAAATCATTGCATAGGTGTCAAAATTTCTAAAAATATATTCATATGCTGAAAAATATTTATTTAACATATTTAAAAAAAACTTTTATTTTGTCCGTGTCAACCTACATTATTAGCACAGGTGTCGCTAAAATCGATAGTGACGCAGATATGATATGAAAAGGGTTAGGAATAATGTTTTTAGCCTTCTTTTTAAGTAGTCTATTGTCTATTTCTGTTATTGACATTATTCTCCTTTGCATTCTAATTAATATTAAATACTGCATTTAAGGGAGGCATTTGGAGGACAGTTTATAAATTTTTTATATTTTTTTGGATCAGGAGAGAATTTTCGTATTAATTTCAAATCATTGCATAGGTGTCAAAATTTCTAAAAATATATTTATATGCTGAAAAATATTCATTTAACATATTTAAAAAAAACTTTTATTTTGTCCGTGTCAACCTACATTATTAGCACAGGTGTCGCTAAAATCGATAGTGACGCAGATATGATATGAAAAGGGTTAGGAATAATGTTTTTGGCCTTCTTTTTAAGTAGTCTATTGTCTATTTCTGTTATTGACATTATTCTCCTTTGCATTCTAATTAATATTAAATACTGCATTTAAGGGAGTCATTTGTAGGACAGTTTAAAAAAATTTTATATTTTTTTGGATCACGAGAGAATTTTCGTATTAATTTCAAATCATTGCATAGGTGTCAAAATTTCTAAAAATATGTTCATATGCTGAAAAATATTTATTTAACATATTTAAAAAAAACTTTTATTTTGTCCGTGTCAACCTACATTATTAGCACAGGTATCGCTAAAATCGATGGTGACACAGATATGATATGAAAAGGGTTAGGAATAATGTTTTTGGCCTTCTTTTTAAGTAGTCTATTGTCTATTTCTGTTATTGACATTATTCTCCTTTGCATTCTAATTAATATTAAATACTGCATTTAAGGGAGTCATTTGGAGGACAGTTTAAAAAATTTTTATATTTTTTTGGATCAGGAGAGAATTTTCGTATTAATTTCAAATCATTGCATAGGTGTCAAAATTTCTAAAAATATATTTATATGCTGAAAAATATTCATTTAACATATTTAAAAAAAACTTTTATTTTGTCCGTGTCAACCTACATTATTAGCACAGGTGTCGCTAAAATAGATAGTGACGCAGATATGATATGAAAAGGGTTAGGAATAATGTTTTTGGCCTTCTTTTTAAGTAGTCTATTGTCTATTTCTGTTATTGACATTATTCTCCTTTGCATTCTAATTAATATTAAATACTGCATTTAAGGGAGTCATTTGTAGGACAGTTTAAAAAATTTTTATATTTTTTTGGATCACGAGAGAATTTTCGTATTAATTTCAAATCATTGCATAGGTGTCAAAATTTCTAAAAATATGTTCATATGCTGAAAAATATTTATTTAACATATTTAAAAAAAACTTTTATTTTGTCCGTGTCAACCTACATTATTAGCACAGGTATCGCTAAAATCGATGGTGACACAGATATGATATGAAAAGGGTTAGGAATAATGTTTTTGGCCTTCTTTTTAAGTAGTCTATTGTCTATTTCTGTTATTGACATTATTCTCCTTTGCATTCTAATTAATATTAAATACTGCATTTAAGGGAGTCATTTGGAGGACAGTTTAAAAAATTTTTATATTTTTTTGGATCAGGAGAGAATTTTCGTATTAATTTCAAATCATTGCATAGGTGTCAAAATTTCTAAAAATATATTCATATGCTGAAAAATATTTATTTAACATATTTAAAAAAAACTTTTATTTTGTCCGTGTCAACCTACATTATTAGCACAGGTGTCGCTAAAATCGATAGTGACGCAGATATGATATGAAAAGGGTTAGGAATAATGTTTTTAGCCTTCTTTTTAAGTAGTCTATTGTCTATTTCTGTTATTGACATTATTCTCCTTTGCATTCTAATTAATATTAAATACTGCATTTAAGGGAGTCATTTGGAGGACAGTTTATAAATTTTTTATATTTTTTTGGATCACGAGAGAATTTTCGTATTAATTTCAAATCATTGCATAGGTGTCAAAATTTCTAAAAATATATTTATATGCTGAAAAATATTCATTTAACATATTTAAAAAAACTTTTATTTTGTCCGTGTCAACCTACATTATTAGCACAGGTGTCGCTAAAATCGATAGTGACGCAGATATGATATGAAAAGGGTTAGGAATAATGTTTTTGGCCTACTTTTTAAGTAGTCTATTGTCTATTTCTGTTATTGACATTATTCTCCTTTGCATTCTAATTAATATTAAATACTGCATTTAAGGGAGTCATTTGGAGGACAGTTTAAAAAATTTTTATATTTTTTTGGATCACGAGAGAATTTTCGTATTAATTTCAAATCGTTGCATAGGTGTCAAAATTTCTAAAAATATATTCATATGCTGAAAAATATTTATTTAACATATTTAAAAAAAAACTTTTATTTTGTCCGTGTCAACCTACATTATTAGCACAGGTGTCGCTAAAATCGATAGTGACGCAGATATGATATGAAAAGGGTTAGGAATAATGTTTTTGGCCTTCTTTTTAAGTAGTCTATTGTCTATTTCTGTTATTGACATTATTCTCCTTTGCATTCTAATTAATATTAAATACTGCATTTAAGGGAGTCATTTGGAGGACAGTTTAAAAATGTTTTATATTTTTTTGGATCAGGAGAGAATTTTCGTATTAATTTCAAATCATTGCATAGGTGTCAAAATTTCTAAAAATATATTCATATGCTGAAAAATATTTATTTAACATATTTAAAAAAAACTTTTATTTTGTCCGTGTCAACCTACATTATTAGCACAGGTGTCGCTAAAATCGATAGTGACGCAGATATGATATGAAAAGGGTTAGGAATAATGTTTTTAGCCTTCTTTTTAAGTAGTCTATTGTCTATTTCTGTTATTGACATTATTCTCCTTTGCATTCTAATTAATATTAAATACTGCATTTAAGGGAGGCATTTGGAGGACAGTTTATAAATTTTTTATATTTTTTTGGATCAGGAGAGAATTTTCGTATTAATTTCAAATCATTGCATAGGTGTCAAAATTTCTAAAAATATATTTATATGCTGAAAAATATTCATTTAACATATTTAAAAAAAACTTTTATTTTGTCCGTGTCAACCTACATTATTAGCACAGGTGTCGCTAAAATCGATAGTGACGCAGATATGATATGAAAAGGGTTAGGAATAATGTTTTTGGCCTTCTTTTTAAGTAGTCTATTGTCTATTTCTGTTATTGACATTATTCTCCTTTGCATTCTAATTAATATTAAATACTGCATTTAAGGGAGTCATTTATAGGACAGTTTAAAAAATTTTTATATTTTTTTGGATCACGAGAGAATTTTCGTATTAATTTCAAATCATTGCATAGGTGTCAAAATTTCTAAAAATATGTTCATATGCTGAAAAATATTTATTTAACATATTTAAAAAAAACTTTTATTTTGTCCGTGTCAACCTACATTATTAGCACAGGTATCGCTAAAATCGATGGTGACACAGATATGATATGAAAAGGGTTAGGAATAATGTTTTTGGCCTTCTTTTTAAGTAGTCTATTGTCTATTTCTGTTATTGACATTATTCTCCTTTGCATTCTAATTAATATTAAATACTGCATTTAAGGGAGTCATTTGGAGGACAGTTTAAAAAATTTTTATATTTTTTTGGATCAGGAGAGAATTTTCGTATTAATTTCAAATCATTGCATAGGTGTCAAAATTTCTAAAAATATATTTATATGCTGAAAAATATTCATTTAACATATTTAAAAAAAACTTTTATTTTGTCCGTGTCAACCTACATTATTAGCACAGGTGTCGCTAAAATCGATAGTGACGCAGATATGATATGAAAAGGGTTAGGAATAATGTTTTTGGCCTTCTTTTTAAGTAGTCTATTGTCTATTTCTGTTATTGACATTATTCTCCTTTGCATTCTAATTAATATTAAATACTGCATTTAAGGGAGTCATTTGTAGGACAGTTTAAAAAATTTTTATATTTTTTTGGATCACGAGAGAATTTTCGTATTAATTTCAAATCATTGCATAGGTGTCAAAATTTCTAAAAATATGTTCATATGCTGAAAAATATTTATTTAACATATTTAAAAAAAACTTTTATTTTGTCCGTGTCAACCTACATTATTAGCACAGGTATCGCTAAAATCGATGGTGACACAGATATGATATGAAAAGGGTTAGGAATAATGTTTTTGGCCTTCTTTTTAAGTAGTCTATTGTCTATTTCTGTTATTGACATTATTCTCCTTTGCATTCTAATTAATATTAAATACTGCATTTAAGGGAGTCATTTGGAGGACAGTTTAAAAAATTTTTATATTTTTTTGGATCAGGAGAGAATTTTCGTATTAATTTCAAATCATTGCATAGGTGTCAAAATTTCTAAAAATATATTCATATGCTGAAAAATATTTATTTAACATATTTAAAAAAAACTTTTATTTTGTCCGTGTCAACCTACATTATTAGCACAGGTGTCGCTAAAATCGATAGTGACGCAGATATGATATGAAAAGGGTTAGGAATAATGTTTTTAGCCTTCTTTTTAAGTAGTCTATTGTCTATTTCTGTTATTGACATTATTCTCCTTTGCATTCTAATTAATATTAAATACTGCATTTAAGGGAGTCATTTGGAGGACAGTTTATAAATTTTTTATATTTTTTTGGATCAGGAGAGAATTTTCGTATTAATTTCAAATCATTGCATAGGTGTCAAAATTTCTAAAAATATATTTATATGCTGAAAAATATTCATTTAACATATTTAAAAAAAACTTTTATTTTGTCCGTGTCAACCTACATTATTAGCACAGGTGTCGCTAAAATCGATAGTGACGCAGATATGATATGAAAAGGGTTAGGAATAATGTTTTTGGCCTTCTTTTTAAGTAGTCTATTGTCTATTTCTGTTATTGACATTATTCTCCTTTGCATTCTAATTAATATTAAATACTGCATTTAAGGGAGTCATTTGTAGGACAGTTTAAAAAATTTTTATATTTTTTTGGATCACGAGAGAATTTTCGTATTAATTTCAAATCATTGCATAGGTGTCAAAATTTCTAAAAATATGTTCATATGCTGAAAAATATTTATTTAACATATTTAAAAAAAACTTTTATTTTGTCCGTGTCAACCTACATTATTAGCACAGGTATCGCTAAAATCGATGGTGACACAGATATGATATGAAAAGGGTTAGGAATAATGTTTTTGGCCTTCTTTTTAAGTAGTCTATTGTCTATTTCTGTTATTGACATTATTCTCCTTTGCATTCTAATTAATATTAAATACTGCATTTAAGGGAGTCGTTTGGAGGACAGTTTAAAAATTTTTTATATTTTTTTGGATCAGGAGAGAATTTTCGTATTAATTTCAAATCATTGCATAGGTGTCAAAATTTCTAAAAATATATTCATATGCTGAAAAATATTTATTTAACATATTTAAAAAAAACTTTTATTTTGTCCGTGTCAACCTACATTATTGGCACAGGTGTCGCTAAAATCGATAGTGACGCAGATATGATATGAAAAGGGTTAGGAATAATGTTTTCGGCCTACTTTTTAGGTAGACTATTGTCTATTTCTGTTATTGACTTTATTCTCCTTTGCATTCTAATTAATATTATATACTGCATTTAAGGGGGTCATTTAGGGGAAAGTTTAATAATTTTTTATATTTTTTTGGATCAGAAGAGAACTTTCGTGCATGTTGTGTGAAAAAAAAAAACCCTAAGCATAAGCCCAGACATGAAATGGAGGGGTCCATTAGTACAGTTTGGCTGTAATGGGATAGGGTAGTACATGAACGCTTTTACTTACAGCATGACATCACACGCAGTGCCTCTCTTAGTGTCATGACCGTATTGGTTGGACCGTAGACGCCTGGAAAAGTGTAGCTTGATTCACGATTTCAACTGGTCAGGTCTGATGGGAGGATTCAAGTGTGACGTAGGCCCCACGAAGCCATGAACCCAAGCTGTCAACAAGACACTTATGGTGGCTTCATGCTGGTAAGGGATCCTGTTTCATGGCAGGAACTGGGTACAATGGTCCGATCATCCGATTACACTGATCATAGACTGGAGATGTTTTATTTTATTTTACCACCATCGTTGAACAGCCTACCCAGTTTTTTGAGTTTACGACTACTAATGTTATACTCCGTAGCTCTGTCATTTTGAACCCAATCCAGAAGACAAGGGAACTCCTGGATCAAATATTTGTAGAAATTTTGCTTTCGTGGTGAACTTTTTTGATAGAACTATCCCGAATTTGCGTTACATGGAGAGAAAGACCACGAGAACCTTCCACGGTTAGCCTGACGACAAGGGAACTCTAACCCACGATTTCTCTACCACTGAGGATATTTTATGTCAGCACTTTGGTCGGCCCAAACCGGATGCTGAGTTCGTATTGACCCGGCTCACCTCATTGAAAGGCGAACGCTCTACCCCCTGAGTCATCACGGCTCGAGTGGAAATGTTTATTATCAGAAACTTGGAGCTCACTCGCAGCCATTCATGAACTTCACGTACTCAAACAACGATGGAATTTTCATGGATGATAATGCTAAACGTCACCGGGCTTTCATTATTCACGACTGATTGAAGAACATTCTGACAACTCTAGCGAATGATTTGGCCACCTAGATAAACAAACATGAATCCCATCGACTACTTCTTGAATATTATAATCGAGAGGTCATGCCCCAAATTCTACAATCGCAACACACTAACGCAATTTGGGATATCTATTGAAGCTGAATATACCTAAAAAAGACTTCCAACTACTTTGAGTCATTGCACGTCAATATCTATATCTATCTATCTATCTATTTATATATATATGTAATACAAAAATTATATACTTTTGTATTAATAAAAGAATTAAGACTCTTTCGTTTTCATAAAATGTCTTTGTTAAAGAATAAGCATAGAGAGATCCTTTTTTTGGAATTCAAGGCTGAAAATATATAATAATGTATATAAATCACCCCTTTAAAAGCCATCTGTTGTAAATTTTACATTTAAACTTGCTTGAAAAATAGAACTTTCCGGTTGTGAATGATTATTGATCTAAATGTCGGATCGCTCTTCCATAGCGCGAATGCTCGATAGATGTAGGGATTGTAAGATCTTTTAAACCAATCCATCACAATGGCCATTGTCAGGAAGATAAATCATCGAAATTAGAGCAGTTGATATTTGATTGATCTCATTCTGACTTCTAAAAACGAGAAACTAAAGCACTTTAGTACAAGAATATAGCGGCAACACATTGATGCAATACCTCATTTTCACAAAAAAGGTGGTGTTAATAAACTAATATTATTTTTGAACATTGTATAATTCTAGTATTGTAAGTAAGATGTTATTAAGTATTATATTAGGTATTAGATTATTATTTACTAGATTATTATTAAGTAGAATTAAAATTTAAAAGAAAAGAAAGAGAATTACCTGACTATGTGGTAGTAGGTCCAAGCATTGAGTATAATTTGTCCAATTACCCCACAACCATCGGCCATTCTCATCACAAACTCTGTATGCTTCCGCTACAATGTTAACAAAGAATTTGATTATTATTATTTTTGGTTTAAAAAAAGGTTTTAATTTAGTTTATCAACCATTTCACGAAGTAGATTTTATATCAACTTACTTTAACACATTAGAAGAGGGCAACTTGTTGGAATGGTATGTTACTCTGCTGAGCATATTAAATTAACAGAATTAAATTTCGAGCATCTGCTTTCAACAGGTATATTCTTCTTTAACAGATGACGTAAGCGACGTCATTTTATATGTGCATGTCATTACTGAATTTGTATATTAGGCGTGGATTGTTTAAAGTGACTGTCATTTTCATAATTTACGTCATTACGTCGGGGTATCCGGGTAATGCGCGATAGTACCCTTGTATGTTTACCCTTACAGTTTACCCTGGCAAAAGTTTTTGACTCACTATAAGATTCTATGTAAAATCTTAATTATCAGATGATACTAAACAGCTTTATTATGATGCATTGAATTGGTTACGGAACAAAACTATTTCACAAGGGAAAAGAACGTGTGCTCCTACGAAAGGAAAAATGATATCGCCAATCGGTAAGGCCGTCTCAACATTTAAAGCAATTTGGATTTTATACTAAGAGCAGGTATTGATTACATTGAAACATTTACTCAACTTATAAACTCTTCAAATATTAAATTGTTAGAATCCTGGTGGATCAGGGGATGGAGCACTCTCCTCCCAATGAGGTGACCAGGGTTCGATCCCAGCGATGACTGGTCGATTCAAATTCCGCACCCGGCTCGCACCGACCACAGTGCTGACGTGAAATATCCGCAGTGGTAGACGGATTATGGGTTAAAGTTCCTTAACCGTCAGGCTAATGGTCAATTACAGTCAATTATTTTTACAATTTTAATGCATTCAGAATCCCTCAAAACTCCCAGAAAACAGTTTATTACTTTCCTAAGAAGACTATTTATTTAGTTATTTTCAATCAAAAAACACTTACTTTCGTTTTCACCTGAAACGCGTGATAATTCGCGAACTGACGTCACACGTGTCCATCTGCCGTTCACTTACAATCGCTGTGCTGTAAAAGTCAATACGTTCTTGCTTTTCGTTTGAATTTTCGTAATTAAATCCAACTGTTTTGGATGATCAATAGCTATCTGCATAAAAAATTGTGCCCTAATATCGCTCGATGAAAATGTGGGTTTAATATAACTTATTTTTATAATGTTAAATTTCATAGGCACCCACTGTGTTAATAATTGATGAAATTTTCTAGCTCTGAATATTTAAGATTTTTTAGTTCAATAAAAAAAAGTGTGTGCTATTGCTTACTAAATAATGCATTATAAATACACAATAACTTCGTTTTTTTTAACCATATTAATCTTAATTTTAATGTATACTTCAAATTCATTTCGAAGATTTATTTTCATCTTAAGTGAAAGAAATGTTGGATAAATTTTTATGTAGGGTAAACCAACCAGTGAAGGAACATTTCATATATATTGATTAAAAATAAGAATTTGAAAGTTTTTCTTTAGATTGATTGGTAACAATAGCTTACTGCCAAACAATTGGAAGTCATCTAGCAATGTTTTAGATAACCTGGTCACATAGACTTCTCTGGAAGAATTTTTGAATTTGTTATTATCTCTGCAACACTTTGTTTCTTTGAAAAAATTATAAGGTGAGTGTTTGTATTTATATGTTTGAAGTGGAATTAATTACATGTCATAGTTTTATTTTTCTCACTGTGAAAAAAAGAATTCGAAATATAGTTATTGAAGTTATGTTTCATTTTTTAAGCATCATAGCATTATAAAGTACTGAGATAAGGGGGTGTTTATTCACTGGATCACCAAACGATGAAACACCATTGAGGGAACAAGTGGTCTTTACGTTTTTTTTTCTAAGTTAATGAAAATAAAAGATAAATTTTCTTTCCATTTTGTATAAGTTAATTTTGCAAACCACTTCGTAAGTTTTTAATTAATCAAACTGTAGTACCTCACTAGACTTGTGTTAAAAATAAATTGTTACACCATCCCGGTTTACTGGGTGCAGTACACTATTGATACTGGGTTCGATATCATACTGGAATAAATTTTATACCAGCTTATGAAACACCGGTTCCGGTATGATACTGGTTCCGGTATCATACTGGGATCAATTTGATACCGGCTTATGAAACACCGGTTCCGGTATGATACTGGGTCCGGTATCATACTGGGATCAATTTGATAACGGCTTATGAAACACCGGTTCCGGTATGGTACTGGGTCCGGTATCATACTGGGATCAATTTGATACCGGCTTATGAAACACCGGTTCCGGTATGATACTGGGTCCGGTATCATACTGGGATCAATTTGATACCGGCTTATGAAACACCGGTTCCGGTATGATACTGGGTCCGGTATCATACTGGGATCAATTTTATAACGGCTTATGAAACACCGGTTCCGGTATGGTACTGGGTCCGGTGTAATACTGGATCCAGTACCATACCAGAACCAGTGTTTCATAAGCCGGTATAAAAATTTTTATACTGGGAATTTTTTCCAATAGGGTACACAGATTTCAGAACCAGAATCAGTTAGAATACGAGTTTTTTGCTATTGCGAATAATTTATCTTTTATTAAACCAATCACAGTACGTAAAATAACACTATTAGTGTTTTGACTTAGATTTGTGGCGACGAAAGGCTGATGACACCATTTGGTAGTGAGCCCCACAGATAGAACAGAATCGAATTCATTTTCCCTCCTCCCCAACATTTTGATTTTTAACCACGTCTATTCGTTCATACACTGAAAGTCTTTTAAATGTAGGACAAATGTCTAATGGATGTTTTTCGTTACTCAAACACATATCGGAGGTCGAGTAGTCAAACCATTCAACAAAAAATAAGCATCTTTTAAGCACTCAAAATTTATTTTTAAACTCTATGTACATTAACATAATGCAAAGTAATTTTCAGGGCCGGGATAGCCTGGTTGGTAGGACACTGGGCCCAAGAGGTCGTGGGTTCGATCTTCCCAGTTTAGTAAATGGTGACTGATGCACGTTAAATCTGTCGAGTCTCAAAGTCCTCCATGTTCCCATAACAAATCATACCTCTGAGGGTACTGATCCAGGATTTTCCTTGTCTTCTAGACTGATTCAAAATTACAAGGCTACGGAGTTGAACATTAGTAGTCGCCAACCTAAAATTGGGTCTGTTGTTCAACGACGATAATAAAGTAAAATAAAATAATTTTCAAAGATTTTACCTGGTCATGATAAAATAACTAGTTTCTGGTAAAGAACTCTTTTTCTAGATTATATTAGCCATTATTAAATGAACAAAAGATTTTTTGGTTCGATATCAGAGGGGGAAATAAGGGGGAGGTCAGAAATTGAGAATATCTTGGAAAATGCAGCAGAGTTGCACAACAGAGTTCAATAATCTCACCGAACACAGCTCAGTAGACGCACATGCGGACTGACAAGTATTTCATCAATCATGTAAGGCGATTGGTGCTTTCATACGCTATGGACCGAAGGTACGCCGAAATGGATTGTGGTTGAATAAATTGTGAACTCGTCGAATAAAACAATGTGAAAAGCCCACTATACGTGACCGAAACCAACATAAGAAAAAAAAATTTATTTTAAAAAAGGGAAAATTGAGCACTTTTTAAAAACACCCAATGTAAAAAGCACCTTCAAGGGCTTTTAAAAACAAAAATCAGAAATAAGCAAATTAAAACACTTTTTAAAAATGCTACGCACCATGATATCATAATTATTATTTTTCTAATCATTGAAAATATATTTGTTGTTATAAACCCTTTTCCCTCGAGATGTAAAATATAGATCACATTCCTTTGCTAACTCAATAGGTTAAAACTATTTTTCGGCCTGCCTAACGTTAATGTATGAGGCTATACCTCGATCTTGAGTCTGAAACAATCCATCTGACACTATGAATTGCTTTAAAGTTTCAAATACGTTCGCTGACTTGTGTACTCATTAGAAAAAACGGTTTTTCGATATAAAAACATTATATGCTGATCCTTTTGTCGTAGTGGTCTTTCAAAGATTTCGGGGAACGAATCTGTTCATATCGCCATGCGGAAATTTTGTTTCTTTGCTACCCTGCTAGATTTTATTTGATTTATTCACATACATAAAATGAATATTCAATCAAGCCCTTCATTTTATTTAATTTGACCTTTATCGAATCAAAGAACAGATAGTACAAATTTGATAAGGTTACAATCAGGGTGAGAACGGAAATCGAACCCGAAACCTGTACGCTTCAAAGTATTCGACAGGAGGACATGTATCTTGATTGAAACGATTAGAGAAAAGGCACAGACTTAATAGGGAAGGTAACTGAGTATCTAATGTCTCGAGCGGCAAAAGAGAAGGTTTCAATTTTGTGTCTGAAGTTACTAAAAGACCTCAGCGCTTTAACCAGCACCAACTGCATGGAGATAATGACTTTAAGCCGGTTATACAACAGAAATCAAAATCATCACCTTCTTCGCACCACAAGCATTGAAAGAAAGGTTAACCGAAGCGAACAGACAACAGCAATATATGTTATTTATCATCTTACAATTTGGGGCAATATAATTTTCAAATTTTTGCTTGAATATAATGTAAAGTTACGAACTGGTTGCTTAAGAACTGGAACAGTACAGGCATGATTCACCGGCTGGAGAGCGTGGTGCGAAGATCGAGCGATTACTTCCATATGTCCGATTTAAACTGTGGTAGTATAATGCGCGTGAATTCGAATCATGAGTAGGATGAATCGCAGATCGTCACCATTAGAGCATTAGAGAAACTCTAGTGTGATTTTAACAACCAGACTATATTTTATTTTATATTATAATCGTCGTTAAACAGCCGTCCCAATTTTTGGGTTTACGACTTCTAAGGTACAACTCCGTATCCTTGTAATTTAAAACCCAATCCAGAAGACAAAGGGGGTTCCTAGATCAAGTATTGGGAGAAATTTTACCTTCGTGGAGGACTTTTTGATGGAACTAACCCCATTTGCGTCCACGAGTACATCCCATGGTTAGTCTGACGGCAAAGGGACTCTAACTAGTGATCCGTCTACCACTGAGGATATTTCACGTCAGCACTGTGGTCGGTGCAAACCGAATGTGGATTCGTATCGACCAGTCATTGGTGGGATTTAAACCCGGTTCACCTCATTGGAAGGCGAACGCTCTATTCCCTGAGCTCAACAACCAAACTGTTGTCTATTAAAATATTGTATCGTTCTATTAATTTATTTATTGACTTCACATGCATATGCAAGCTTGTATGCTAATTTAAAAGTACGGCTTATCAACCCTTGTCAATATCAAGAACAAATAGCTCAAGCTTGATATAGGCAGATGGGTATTTAATTTACTTCGTACTAGAGCTGCACAACGGGTTATTAGCAACGGTCTGAGAAACCTCCCTTAAGGATGATTTGAAGACCTATCATCACAATTTTAATCCTGTGTAGAGGGATGGCTTGCACCTGAAGTCAAGCACTTTACGGTAGAACAGTTTCACGAGGACTGATATCGCGCACAATCGGTCCATACGCTGATCAAAGCGGTCACCCACCCGCTTACTGACCTCAATCAGTAACACTTGACTTCGATATTCTATTGGGAACCGTGTCTTTACAATCAGTCCACTGCGAGACAAAAACTCGAGAAGGAAATTGCAATGATACATTCAGGATGGCGGTGCAATCCGTTACTTCCAAGTTAGAGAGCGTTTGGTGGAATGGTGAGACCACTTATCCAGAGGGGGCCCCTTTTATCGTTCTCTAAAAATGTCATTTCCTCAGCAACTTTTGCTAGAATTTTTCCCAACCCATCAAAGTCACCTCATCTCACTCAACTCACAGAAGATATATTACAAACGAGTATTTTATTCATTGATGCATGCCTACTTGTGTGCTCAATTACATGCATGTTCTCAATTACATGACATACATTCAATTACGCAAGCACTGGTTTTAAGTCTTTATCAAATAGGTACGTAGGTACTTTATTTAAGTCACTCTAAAGCTGCACAATTGGCGACGGTCTGGGAAACATCACTGAGGATAATTCGAAGACATGCCATCACAATTTTGATCCTCTTTAGAAGGGATGCGAAGTCGAGCACTTTACGGTGGAACAGCTTAACGAGGACCCATGCAGCACACCCTCGGTCCCTACTCAGACTAATCCAAATGGTCACCCATCCGCTCACTGACCTGCTAGGTAATCTGCTAGGAACCATGCCTCTGCGGAACCTTTATCAAGTAGAAAGACAGATAGTACAATTTAAATAAGGACAGAACGAAGACACATCCATGATAGGATGGGATTCGAACCCCATACCTCCACACTACAGAACTTTTGGCAGGTGATAACGCTCGACCTCAAAAAACGCGGGTGGCATGGATCCTCTTCATCATCAACTCAATTCAACTTTGATAGACAATAATTTCCAATCGTTATCGATATTAAGGGATATAAAATACGGGGCAAGACTGGGACCAAACGAGTTCTTCGTATCTTTGCTTTGTTGTTGTGAGTTTTTTTTTTTTTTATGAGTTGGTAGGCTAGTGTATTTTTACAGAACTTTACGGTAAGTCTTTTTCTAATTTTCTCTACTTTTACATATACTTAAAGTTTTTTGAGATAATTGATGGTATGCTTGCAATTGCCTAAAATTCGTGATTGCTTTTAACATAACTGCCAACTTTTCCGGTTTTCCCGGAAGATTTTATTTTCATATTTAAAGTGCTAGCAAAATCATGTTATTTCACTAAACTTTTATATTTATAATAATAATTTTAAATCAGTTTGACCACCACTACACATAAATAATTACAACAAATATATAAAAGCATATTATTCCTTACGATAGCGAATTTCAACCTGATTAAAATATAAATATATTTTTGAGGAAGATAGTTTTTCGGTAATTGTTTTACTACCACTTGGAAAATCCGTTCTCGAAAAGAGTGAATGTTGTCAGGTATGCTTTTGAGAATGATTAATATACCTCTTTTATTAATTTGGTTCTCTAGTGAAATTTAAAAACAGTTCTTTTTCGAATATTTTAATGGGATATTGACTTATTTAAAGTATTACTGTTAAAATTATCAGTTTCGCTTAGTTAAAATTATCTTTAGATTATTGAGTAAAAACGACTTGAAATAAAATTGTGATTAGTTGACGAAGAACAGTCAAACTAAAGTTTTACGAAACAATAGTTTTAATCTTTTATTTATATATATATATTTTCACGGGATTTACCGTGATTATTAGTTTTTGAATACTAGACATTGCACATACTTTAAATACTATATCTAACAGTCTGCTTCTAAAACTTAGTAATTTTTTCCTTCTCCGATATTGAATTGACTTATAAAGTTTTGTGACTGTTTCAGACTGAATTCCAAAATATTGTATATTCAAGCTTAATAATGGAGTTCAGAGTTATAAATTTTTTTTTTTAAATTTAGGTTGTATAAACTTTTAATTTTGTTAAAAAAAAGTCTTTGTGAAGCCCGAGCTTAGTTCATTTCTACCTTAGAACACTGAATTCACTATTTTCCTGATAAGATAAGTTCTAGTTTTTCACCGATAATGACTTCAGTCGAGTGAGGGAAATGTGGGTAGGGGTTTTGGGATATACCATACTGTAAAATTTATGTATTGAAAATCGTATTTTTATATTATGCTTGTTGTATTATATTTAGCTTCAAAATTTTGTTTAATTGAATAAGATGTGTGTGTAATCCATTACCTTTTATGTGTATGCAAAAATTATAAATACAGTAGCTGTTGCATTTAAAATGTTATTTTTGTAATAAAACCATTTTAACTTTTATAATAATCTAAAGAACAAAATTGAATTTCAGAAAAATTATCAATTTTTCTGAAATATGTCACTGTAAAGGGAATAAGCTATAGTTTGTCTAAAGTAAGAACTCCCCTAGTCATTCGTCTGAACCCGTTACTGTAACGAGGTATAACTATTTCAAGTTTAGGTGTGGGGTCGTTGTTTAGAACAGGATTTGTCTCTGGTCGGCGAGAGAAAAGGCAATCTTTTTCTGCGGTCTATTTTGTTAGCCCTAGAGCAGGGATGGGCATTTTTCAACAAATCTGAAAAGTTTAGTGGGCTAAGTAAAATCTTCTAAAATACAAAATTGTATAAAAGTTTTAAAATATTTGAGATGAATGAAATTACGATTTAATTTTTAAAAGTTACTTATATTGAGTGTCGAAGTGAGGTGTAGGGGAGAGTGGTGTCAATTGTAACATTTTTTACTTAACTATTTTTAACTAACAAAAAATCCAATATATTATTAGTATTAATTGACAGACGAGTAAAGTAGACTATCCTCTACTAGAAAAAAAATTAAATACCTGATTTTAAATATTATTATATTAGTTATTAACAATTTTTGACAGTCGTGCACTTGTTACAATTGTCCCCACTTACGGGGTCAATTGTAAAAGTTCATAAATTCAACTAAAACATAGTTAGTTATACATATTATCATAGTTGTGATATATTTTATTATTGATCAAAATAGTAGTGATATTTTAGGAGTAAAAATAATAATGAGCAGAGACCTAAAGAGTTAAACTTTTAACTTTAAGGGGTTAAAAATTTTAATTTATGCTGTGAAAGGTGACAAATAAAATAATGCACATGCAACATAATATAAATGCTATAGGAAACTATTGGTGGTTCTTAAAGAGTTAAGTAATGGTTTGTAAATATAAGATTATTTATTTTCAGCTGTTACAATCGTCCCTCTACTTATTGTTACAATTGTCCCCAAGACGCCATTTCAGCTTCATTTGTTAAAATCAATGCTAGTTAATTAGCAAAACTAATCTTTTTTTTTATTGAAATGTTAATTAAGGTGTCCACTTACATATTCGGTTACTAATTTTTATTTGTTTAAACAAAATTACTTTGTTACAATAAAATATTCTAATACCAAAAAAAGTACTTGCGTGACGTAAAATATCTTTTGTGACGTAACTCTTTCAAAAGTACATAAAAATGGTTGCCATCAGGGATGTACATGTAGATTTATTGAATACACCTTGTGCACCACCTAGGAACCAAATCTAGAACCCGACACTCGAAAGTTTTGCTCTGTTACAATCGTACCCTGTTACAATTGACCCCACTCTCCCCTACTAATTTTAAGGTACGAGGGTAAATGCTTATCTGTTAATCTACTTCTGAAGTGATTTTTTTCAAAGGTTTGCTAGTTAAAAAACGTATATAGGATGAAGCAAACATAGCATTGATTTTCTGGGCATGAGAGCTTAGATTTGGGGAACTAGCGTTTGGTAATTTGTAAAACTCAAACTTTGGCATATTTAGAAGCAACTACAAACAATTAAAGCTGCAAATCCAACCTCATTGTTTCACAATTTACGTTGAAAGACAATGTATCTAATTCTGTTTGACTGGCACTGAAATCTAGAAATCTGTGTTCAAACTCAAAACGGAGTTTTTCAAGCCATCTTATTAATCCCTAAATTTTATTAATTACTTATTAATCACTAAAGAAAAATTGCTATGTTAATTTGACCATAAGAGTAAAGACATTTTGTTCTATGTTTAAAACTAGGCTTTGCATTGAGTACTTCACAACATAAACTAGTGCAAACCGGTTTCAGTTGCGTAAAAACAATACAGCTGTATATTATCACTTGATAATTAAGATTTTGTATAGAATCTTACAGTGAGTCGAATAATTTGGCCAGTGACTGTAAACTAAAGATTTAGAATGTTAGCTTATGTTATGTTGTTAGCTTATCATTTTATGTATAATCGATTTCATGATTTTATTCGATGTAAAGAAATGCGCGGTAACTTTCTACCAGGAGGTTGCGTGCTTTAAATTTCATTCGTAGGTCAACCACATCTAACTACGAATATCAATCTATAATTTCGTTAGGTTCTTCTATAATTATCAGAAACTAATAATTTTTTCAGGACTTCTGAAGTAAACAGATTAAAAAATTCGAAACTGTTAAAATCTCATTCAGACAAGAAATTTGTTGGAGAACTGTAAAATGAACTAAAATATTAAGTCTTCTATTTTTTCAATTCTTCTCGGAATTGGAGATTTAACCGCCTGAATATATAGCATCGAACTCTAGTATTGTCGTAGTATTAGTTTAATTTTATCTATATTAGTAATAAGTATACAACGTTCATCAACGAACTTAAAGTATATTACATAAAAGTATAAAAACATATTCCACTGTGTATGCAGCAAATTTTATATTTTTAATGACAGGTTTCCTATTTTCTTGCAGGATCCAAGAAGCTACTTGAAAATAGATGTTTGATACTTTACTTCACGAAGTTTATGCTAGATTAAAAAAACTATTCCTTACAGAAGAATGTTGGTCATCATTATCCGATTTAGATTGGGTAAGGAAGTTAAGATTTATTTTGATCTGATCAAAGAATTGTTTAATAGAAATTCTATGAGTCTACTGTTTAACATTTCATCGTTAGAACGTTGTATTTATTGGCTTTTGAAAACCTTTTAAATTTTTGATCCACCTTTTGAAATGATATTAATTTTTTCGCACTCGCAAATGAAAATGAAAGTAGACTCATAAAGACACTTGAATATTTTTAAGCTTTGAAAATTTAACCTTTTAGTCTGAATAAATTAAAAGATTAAATTTTCAATTTATTATATATTATATAAACTTTATATAAAGACATATCATTTTCTGAAAACTTTGAGTTTTTGCCCTCAGACTTTTGTTATTAATTTAAATGTATTTCCAGAACGTAGATTTGGAGATTTTTTACTTCAGCACACATAATAGTTTACTTTAGACTTGCTTGAAACTTTGCATGTAGATTTTGTATAATGTTGGAGATGATCTAAGGGTGCAGGTGTGAATTTGTTATTTTTATCAAGAATATCATCAAGAATTAAGAATATAAAATTTTTCCTTAAAGATTTAATATTAATGTATAGTTAATTCTTTTTGAAATTACAAAATAGTTAAAAACTCGGGTAATAACATTAATTTAGGTATTTTGAAATTTATGAATTAGAATTTACTGTAGAGCCATTAGCGTGGCATGAAACATGTATAGTTTTGAACTTATTTTGACTAATATTTTATACATTTTTAGACTTTACATTAAATTTAATTTTAAGTCTTAAAAATTGCGTAAATCCATCCACGATCAGTCTGATGGTAACTAGCTTCTAAACCATGATCCGACTGAGAATATTTTACGTCAGAACTGTGGTCGGTTACAGCGAAGAGCAGAATTGGTATCTATCAGCCTATGCTTAGGTAGCATCATTGGAAGGCTTACACTCAGGGGGGGGGGCGGCACCACGGCTCTTAATTGCTTTTTTAAGACTACAGTGGACTACTCCCAAAATCGTGACTCTCTAAAATCTATTTTCTAACTTTGACCACTTTGTAATTAAATGATATAAAAAGCATAATAAAATCTCAAGAATTTGTAAAACATTTGACAATATTAGTGTTATTTTGCTTTTTATTGGAAAAACTTTGTTCTCAATAAAAATTTTGCTTTGAACTGAAAATTGAATAAGTTCCATGCTCTTATTTTGACTATCCCATGAAGCTTTTTTGACACTGGAGATCAATAAAAAAAACCTTGTGTCAGCTTATTTTGAAATTTTCTAGCTGCAACATATATAATAGTAATTTCAATGTTCCAAAACTTTCATAAAGGGACTATTTTCATGTTTTTTTTTTCCAAAACTTTCTTTCTGCGCAGTATGGAAATTAGTTGAAAAATGCGTAGATTTTTCCCTACAATCTATAAAGAAATGTAAATTGAGTTGAAATTAACAAATCTTGATATTTAAAGAGAAATTTAGGGCAAAGAGCTTATTTAAACTTAAAAATCGAAAATATTTAAAAAGTTGAATTTTCTTGTAGCATGAATTACGTACCAAATTGTTTTTTAATACTCTCTCTAATTATAAACAATCCTTTTCAAGTTACAGTATTTTTAAGTACTATTTAGCAATGTAAATTATTTGTGATTCATTTAGTTACTTGGTTGTATACTTCTGTTGATGAAAGTCAATTATCAACCAATAAAAGCCAATTATCTATGATCAAGAGACTAATGAAATTTGGTCATTTATTCAAAGCTCCAAAATAACTTTCACGAATATCTGACTGCAAATCTCTTAATTCCGTGGTTATTTAACGTTTTTGGTAATTGAAATTTCATTCTCATTTAAATTCCGTCTGTCTTTGTTCGTAGATTTCTGTAATGATATTTAAAAAGCAAGCATATAGTTCAGAGGTCTTACGAGTAGGAATTAAATGTTCGGACTGATATGAACATAGTTACAAGTTTTTAAGAATTTCGTAAAATGAAGATTTTGTTGGGTTAACTGAGATTTGCGTAGCTAATAGTTATAAAACTTCACCCAATAATATCAAACACTGCCTCTAACTAAAGTAAAATCCCTATGTTAGTTTGATCATAAGAGTAAAGACATTTTGTTTTATGCTTAAAACCAGGCTTTGCATTGAGTATTTCCTCGTCATATAGTCTCCTTGGGGACCGTATTTTCAAAGATGTCCGTTGCTGACCTAGCTGCCATGAGCATCAGTCTGTCAAGATGTCCATTGCTGACCTAGCTGCCATGAGGATCGTAGTTAGTTAGTCAAGATGTCCATTGCTGACCTAGCTGCCATGAGGATCGTAGTTAGTTAGTCAAGATGTCCATTGCTGACCTAGCTGCCATGAGGATCGTAGTTTGTCAAGATGTCCATTGCTGACCTAGCTGCCATGAGGATCGTAGTTTGTCAAGATGTCCATTGCTGACCTAGCTGCCATGAGGATCGTAGTTTGTCAAGATGTCCATTGCTGACCTAGCTGCCATGAGGATCGTAGTTTGTCAAGATGTCCATTGCTGACCTAGCTGCCATGAGGATCGTAGTTTGTCAAGATGTCCATTGCTGACCTAGCTGCCATGAGGATCGTAGTTTGTCAAGATGTCCATTGCTGACCTAGCTGCCATGAGGATCGTAGTTTGCCAAGGTGATCTACTTCAGTTGCCTAGTCGTCATGACATAACAGAAACGCTGATCGTATTTCTTCGAATGAACACGAGGTTTATTTTTATTCTCCTTGAATTATATGAAAATTCCATTTTCAATATTTTGATAATTTAAGTTTTTCTCTTATAAGAATTAAGTGCATAAATATTTTTAATTAAATCTAAATACATATTTATAAATTATATGAAATTTAAGTGTACATAGTTTAAAAGTTTATTTCAGAGATTTTTCTTAAACTTAAAGAATAATTAAATCTTATTTACCTAAATATTCCTTTTTATCAAATCCAGAAGTTTTTAGGTTTAAATTATTTTGAGTCATATTTACCCATTAAATATTTTATATTGAATTTAGTCTCTAAAAAGTAGACGCACCTTCGCTAATGTCTATATACGTACTATTAATAGTCTTAAAATTATTAAGACAAGTTTATTCTTATCTATCGCTCGTTATCAGCTATGACATATTATAGAAAAATTAAATATTAGCGCAAAAGGACTAATTTCGATTTATATGTGTTTTTCCTCAGAACTATTGTCCAGTATACTAACTAAAATCTAAAAATTGTATTATTCAAAAGAATTGTTTTGCTGTGCCAGTTTAAATTCAAATCGTTGAATTCAGAGAATTGTTAAAAATTAAAATACCTTCGTTCGGTTCTCAGACGAAACGTATTTAGATATAAAAAAATTTATATCTGATTTAATTTTGGTATTACAAGTTTTTAAATTCTTTTTCAATGTATTTCCGCCAAATACATCATGCGTTACTTTCATATTTTAGAATCGCAAATGTGTGTGTGGGGGGGGGTTAATTTCAAAGTCCACTGGTAAAATTCACTTAATCTGAAGTTTAAGCAAAACTGAAATAAAAAAGATTTGAGGAATTGATATGTGATAGACAAAATTCGCACCTAAAATTTGCAGGATATTATTAAAATGAACTCTTAAACTTGTTTTAATCTTTAAAAAAATTTCAGGGCCTGGGTGAAAACCGGTATTGATTAAATCAAAATTTTAAAACTCTTTGATGTAACGAGATGCTTAGAAACCCGAAACCTAGTACATAAAATATCACAAAATTTAGTGTTACCTTAATAAAACACTCTTTATGAAATTGATAGTTATCAATTAATCCTATCTCACCAGTAAAATACTATTAAATACCAGTTTTCGTATTTAAGGTAACCCGTACTGTTCGAAATACCAATTTTATCTTACTATTCCGGATCTGTCTGTGTACCCATCACTTAAATTATTTAAAACCCTTCATGCTATAGAGACTAGCCGTCTCGTCATAGTATCGCATTTTTGAAGTTTTATTTTTGTCCTAATCTTAGTTAACTATACAACATTAATTGTTTTCCATCAAAGCTAAGTTGGCACTTCCCACATTAGGTCTTATTTTCATTTACGTAACTGTATTAAGATAAATTTAGCAAAACCAATTTAAATTTATAATTTGTCTATCATTTATATATAATCTATAGGCAATAACCATTCTAGGTATTTATTACAAATTTAAAAGAATGTGCTTTATATAAAGTTTGAGAATTACGTTAGCGTAGTCTAGTAATTAAGTTAGCGTAGCGGAACGCGTTAGGTTTGCTCAAGAAATGTTCTAATTTTGCCACTCAAAAGAGAACTGGTAGCTTCAAACACGCTTTGGCGTAACAGTAATTTTTATCTGTAGATCGAACTAATTATACACATTATCGCATGCACTGAAAATGTTAGATAAGTTAGAATTTTGGTAAACAAAATATTTCAACTTGCCAGTTGATTTCTTAAGATAAACTGAAATTATATTTCTAATAAGATATTTTTAATACATTAATAAATGGGTCTCTACAAAACTAGTCTTGTTTTTAATCTTATTTCGCCGCCGAGTCTATTTGCCTAACGATAATCTTTAAATGGATTTGCCTCAATTTGCTTCATATCACCTCTTAAATGTTTTTAGCTGTTTTGATACATATTCAGTGTCAAAAGTATCTGTTCAAATAAAAATTTCAACATTGAACAATATATATTACGGATGCTTCGGCTAGTTTAGCTGTTCGAAACTGGCTATGAGCATAGCACGTGATAAAAGGATATCTTAAAAATTTAAAAGAATCTGCCACTATCTAGCCATAGTTTCAAAAAGTAAATAAATTTAGAAAATTTTCCCTTTTTAATGTAAATATGCCTGGATGAGCAAATTTGAAGCAATTCATGTTTAAGGAATTGAGTTATGCATTCATATTTCATGTACGTTATTTCTGGCTAAATACTAACATACGACTAACATAATACTAACTATAACATATATTTTAACCATAAGCTAACATTAATTCATTGATTCGGCGGCAAAATAAGTTTAAACAATGGGGCATAATTACGCGGTAAAAGTTTTTATATTAAGAGTATATATAAAATTTATATTTTGAAATTAAATTTTTATCAATTGAGATAGTAAGTTTTTTTTAATTAGGGTTATGCAGTTTCAGTCATTTTCAGTCATTTTTATTAAGTTTAGTGAAAATTGAGTGGAAAAACCATTTTTAGAAATACTGAAATTCAGCTTTGTTCGAATTTTGAAATTTCTAATTCGGACAAAATAAAATTTTGTAACAGGTGCATTAAAGATACCAACAAAATTTTAAAAACGTGCATCTATTTTAATAACTATTTACTATGTCCGAAATTAAATTTTTTTTTAAACTAAAGCAAATTCTTAACACGGAAGACATTTTAGAACTAGTGATTTGTACTAAGACTGGATGACTTATTACTTATACCAAAAAGCTGAAATTAATAAAATACAAAACACAAATTAAACTTTTTAGCTTTAATTTTGAACATCTCTTGAGCAACATAAACAATAAATACCCTGAAACAGTTTAAGTTCGTGAACCTTTTTAAATACATAGTCTTGTAATTGTCCATCCTATTACACATTTCTGAATTGTTTTCTTACAGTAAGATTTTTGAAGAATTAAATATAAATGAACGTTTAAAATTTTATAATTATTTTTTATTAAATGTTGAATTAGTCAATATTTTATTAAAAGTGAAGTGTTAAATAACGGTCACATATGCGCAATTTAGGAAAGAATGTTAATTGGCTGTAAAATTTGATCAAAAATAAAAACATGTTAAAATGACGTATGGTTGAAATTTTTCCCGGATTAACTCTTTTGCAGAGTTAATCTTATCACAAATCATAACATTCTCATAGTGGATGCAAGGCTCCAAATGTTAAATTCCCGATCCTGTCTGTCAGACCCTGGTTTAGTAATATTTTAGCTCTACAAAGTTGCGTAAAAAATCTAAAGTTAACGCGTTGGCAGAGTGTAGCAATGCAGAATTGATTAGCGGGTATATGAAATCGTTATACGATTAGTGTATAAATTAATGAAACAAATCTTAGTTTAATGTGAAGTTTCGAATCGGCAGGTATTTAAGTCCAAATATCGTTGAATTTTTATTCATTGTAGTTGTCAAAACCCAAAGGTATTCGTAGACTTTAGTCAAATGTTAGTTCTTGCAGTCCAGCTAATTATCGTGGCTGAAATCCCGCTGTAATACGGGTAGACTTCAAAAACGTTCTATCTTGTAAGTTTGGCGCAAAATAAATATATAGATTTCGACTCAAATGAGTGTTTCAAAAGTTCTCTAACTCTTATTTTTAAACTGAACTATTTTTTAACTATACCGATCTTGTGCAAACGTGCTACAAATATAGGTTCTTGGTCAGAGAGGGCAAAAATTTCGGATAGAAGTTTGAATCTACTATTTGAACAGATACCCGAATAATCTATGAGGTAAAGTATAAACAAACTTTCCTAATGTGTTCATTTTTATATCTAACAGCAAAATTTTGAATAATTTTCAGATTCTCATAATAAGTTGCAATTGCGTTTACTACATAGATAGCAAAAAGCTTGTCCAATCTTTAAATGTTGTATGAAATGCAGATTTGCAAATTCCAAAAAATGAATCTTTTAATTCATTAATTTGCGTTCTATCCTAAGCGGGTTATTGTTAAAACTGGTGCGAAATGTTCTGTGCAAATATAAATTAAATAGAACTAGTGGGTTGCGCCCCCTGCTCGCTAACGCTCTCGAACTCCCGAAAATTGCTACGCAATCTTGTATGGTTTGCTTCGCTCGCTACTAGCTTAGGTACATTGCAAATGCACAAAATTCTAAGAATTTAAAACAATCATTCAAATCCATACAACAACTTCAAAAAAAAAATTACATCTTAGTAAATACTAAGTCATTAAAATAAATTTGAATTCAAATAAATGACATGTAATTCGTTAAACCTATTAGAAATGTGATATAGTGAAATGAATCGAAAATTTTCGAAAAAAATTCGCAATATATAAATTCTTGAAAAACGCCCTTTCGACAAATTACTAAAATAGAGATCTATCGACAAAGACTACTCACTTCTGCCTAGCTTAATAGTATGAGATTGCCGCAGCTGATGCCCTCTGGTTATTTCAGTTTCCGTTTTTAAAAGCGCTATATGTTGAGCCACCTCATCTAGATTTGGCATGTGACATTTTTAGCGGCAATCATTGGTCGATTCGCCGTGTAAGAGAAATAGTAACGTAAACAAAGCAAACGTTCCACCGGTGGAAGAGAAATAAAGCCAAAATTTGGGAGCCACGTAAGATAATTATCTATATTAGATGTCATAAATGATACGAAATCTGGGTCACATAATACAAAAAGTTAAACCAACTTTTGGACACTCTAATAGTGTTTACCAATATTAAGTTAAATTGTCTGAAGTATAATTTCTATGAAATTCTCATTGTCTATTTTTAGATGTAGGTTCAACTTTTGACCGTTTGAGTGCTGAAGAGTTTTCTTATATATATGCTAATAGTGCGGAATGCGTACAACACTACTAACCACCAACTACTACCAACCTATACTAACCAACAGTAACGCCTCAGCATTTTCAGTACAATAGCGCTTCTCCGCATTTTTGGCACATAACAAGTGATAGCTCTTCACCTCACTCAAACGGTTAATATAGCACCGATTAACTCAAAGTAAACACAGTTGAATGAAGTGCAGCCAGTATTAGCTCGGTTATAGGCGATGATATAGCAAGCAGATCTGCGCAATTTGGGAATATCGATCTGCAGCATAAGTGTGCAAGTATGAATCGGAAGTTTCGGAATGTTCTAGACGAGGGTGGAATATGACGTGGAGGTGGTAGACGGCCGTTCTGCCTTCTCGTCATGTTTCACACTCGTCCAGCCGTTTCGGAGATTCTCGATTCACACATGTGCGCTTCTGTGGTGGATCAGTATCCTTGAGCTGTGTAGAAACCTTAAATCTTCGTAACGGTAGTGTCTTGTTTTCAGAACTTGAAACTAGTTGTTCTTTTTTGATGTGTGCTCGTTGAGCTTTGACTATTAAAGGATACAACAGTGACTTATCGAACGCAAGAGTTCCCCGATTTCTTCAGACACTACTGATCGTGTTATCAAAAATCAAACTTTATCTATTTTTTGCTCGAAACACTAAGTAGCAGTAAATCTTCAGGATTTTACTATACACAAGACTAAAGGTGAAAAATCCGTTCTTAGAAAAAGTAGCTAAATTTTAATAAAAATTTACTCTTTTAACTGCCCTCTTTTGAAAGTTATAAATTGACAGTTTAAATTTTATACAGCCTCATAACTTGAACGGAAATTAAATCTAGTTCCAATTTTATGTAAAATTGCAGTCTAAAATCTAATCTACTGGAAACCTAAATGCGCAAATCTGCCTTTCATATAAATTTGTTTTAAGTCAATTTCTGAAATTTTAAAAATTATATTTTTCAAAATATAAGTTTCAGGTGCAATAGAGACTTCTTAATTTTAAATTTAAAATCTTTTTTCAAAACCCTTTTTTTTTTTTTTTTTTTTTTTGAAGATTTTTTTTTTTTATATACTATTTAAAATTACAAAATTGAGAATTAAATTTTAATGCATTCAGGTTCATTCTTTTTTCTGATACATATTTTTACAAGGAGAATTTTCAATAGATTATAAATATTTATGACTCTTGCATTGTGTAATTAAATATCAAAGATATATGACATATTTGATATCATATTGTAAACTTTAAGAAATCCATGTTAAATCAATGTTTGATGTGTAAATAAAACGCAAGTTTAATGTGAAATGTTGTGCAAATAAAGCACAAGTTTAATGTGAAATGTAGCTAAAAAAAACTCCATTGTAAATGTTGTTAGAGCTCCATGTAAAATACGGAAGGTATTGTTTTAAAACTAATTTGTAAAGTAACTTGTAATGCCTAGATGCAGTTTGAAATATATGTAATTTATAAAATGTTTTAATAAAATTATTTGAACAAATTGGTTAGTTTTATTTTTCGTATTAATAAGAATTTCTTTTTCCGTACTAATAGGTTCAGTTTTAAATTACCACTTTACAGATATTAATGATTCACAAATTTGTCTTGAGATTTTATTTGAAATTTGCATTAGGGAAATATTATTACTTGAACTAGTCTCTAAATACTTTACAGATATCAAAGATTTCATCAGAACCGAATTTAGTTAATTGTTGAGACACTAGACAAGTATTTAGAAGAATTTCCATGCCTGACAACATGAATACTTTTTAAAGAACTTTTCTTAGTGAAAAATCGAATTCAAACATCGACAGTAAAATTCTCCCTACTAACAAGAATATGTGCTTTTATCTGATATACATTTGTTTTCCTTCATACTCTTTAGAATTGAGATCCAGATTATGTTCTTCGACGCACAATTTTCATAAAACAGAAGGGGCTGATCCCCCCCCTTTCCCTGGCTCTCACCAACCCCAATGATAGCTTTGCAATAATTGTTATTTGTTGAGATGAAACAGTATTTATTCTAAAGTTAAAATGATTCATTTACATATACGTACTAAAAGTAATTCCGTTTGCTTCCTCTTGTGCCTCTATTTCCATGTCCAAATATTATCTATTAGTATTATAAATATTTAGATCTATTGGTGAACAGATGTAATTTCTCCAAGTAATCAGTTTTTAAACTAACATTTATATCGTTCAAACATTTTGTTGCTCGAACAAATTTGTGTCCGCGACAATTATTTAATATTACCAAACGGGCAGATATGTTAAATACCATTTTTGCTTGTATCACATTGTGCATGAAGCTGGTCTTTAAGTTCTAAATCATTTAAAGAATCTCTAACTGTATTTATAACAATCAATATATATTAATGATTGCAGAAAAATAATTATAAAACTCTTAATAAGAATACACTTTAATCAGCTTTATTTTAAAATGTAGTCCAAAATTTCGTTATCGTAATAAAATAAAATAATTCTCTTAGTCTTGAATTTGAATTAAGAGCTTAATAATAGCAGTAGAGAAAAATGTTTTAAATTTATAGATGTTTATAGAAAAACAATACCTTTGACTTTTTATGCTGATGACAATATGGAAAAACTGTATCCTAACCACGTGATTTTCCAGTCACTAAATACTCCGACAACAGCCCGTCAGAACTGTGTCAAAAATTTGTTATATAGATATATTTCATACCTTTTTAATTGTGTTAAGTGCAAAACGAACGAAAATATATTAAGCATTCTAATTTTTTATCATAAAATACATAACGAGACAGTACTTTTTGCTCCTGTAAAGTTACATTTTTAAACCGCGGCTCACTTCCATTTACATATTTGCTTTAATTTGCAATTATTTAGATCTAAGAAAGTTATTCATCATTTAAACTTATGTAATGTACAAAATCAAATTTTTGAAATATTACAAATATTTTATTTGGATTTTTTTATTTTAGTATCAAGTACCGATAATCTAACCGATTTTTTAGTAACTACTAAACTGTTTCTAGAATTAAAAATAACAAAATATATTTTTGCTTGTAATTGAAAAATACGTGAAAGGAATACCGATGTCCCATCTGCGTCAAAGGTTAAAGAATTCTTTTCATTGTGTAAGAATAACGGAATTTAGTTTGTTAACCATCTAATTCTTGTTGTTCACTGTTGTTCACTCTTTTGAACAAAGTTATCAAATTAAAAAAGGTTTTGTATTTAAAGATTGGACTAATAAAGTTTCTTAAATTTTAAAGCATGTTTAAAACTTTCAAAAACTTTAAAAAAAAGTTTAAATTTTATGAATAGGTTAAATGGAACAATATTTACTAAATGAAATTAACTGTTCACTTAGTTTCTACAGAATTCTAATTTTCCAAATGCTGAAGGGCTGGGAAGAGACCTTGTCAAAACTTTTATTAAATTTTAATTTTCCATTATTATTAGAACTCAATATTTTAGTTCTATAAATTCTCCACTATGAGAGGCAATCTACTGACTAAAGTGCACACATTTCCAATAAAGTTAATGAAGTGTTAACTCTTTTATTTTTCATTAAAAAGTATAAAAATCAAAACAAATGAAAATAATATATTTAACATTTTGACCATTTCTGGTTATGAAATAGAGAATATCAATGTTTTTTGTTGTAAAGGTAAAATTCTTGTAACGCGGCTCACTTCAAAATTTACACTTATTAGAAATTAATTACATCCAAGAAATAGTAATTCATCATTGAAGTTTCCTTAATTAGCAAAATCACTTATTAAATTTTTGACTATAAATAAAAAAATTAAAACTACTTTTTGGATTATATATTTCAGAATAGATTTCAGATTATTTAAGATTTTTTCGTAAATATTAGACTGATTTTATGATTTAGTATACCGAAATATATTTTTACTTGCAATTAAAGTGTCAAAAATATGAAAAAGGGAAACTGTCTCATCTGCGTCAAAGGTTAAGGAATTGCGTATTGGTAGGTTAACAAACTAAGTTCCGTTATTTTATGTAATTCTTTTTATTCGTTAAAAGCTCTTTTACACCTAGTTTCCAAATTTTAAAAAATTTTGTATTTAAAGATTAGACTAATAAAGTTACTTAAAGTTTAAATTAAAAACTTTCAAAAAAATTTTGTGACTAGGTTCAATAGAATAAAATTTAAAGAATTAACTGCTCAAAGGGTTCCTTCCCTTAGTTGCTTTAGAATTTTCCAAATGCTGAGGTGGGGGGGCGGAGATCTTTTTAAAACCATTATTAAATATCAATCCTAATTTTCCAATATTACAGGTAATTTATAAAATCAAATTTTTGAAATATGACTGAATATTTTATATTTGGATTTTATATTTTAGTATAAAGTACCGATTTTTCAGTAACTATTGTATTGTTTTTCGAATTCGAAATATATATTTTACTTTTAATTAGAGAGCTTGAAAATAAGGAATACCGGTGTCCGATCTGCGTCGGTTAAAGATCGGTGTCCGATCTGCGTCGGTTAAAGATCGGTGTCCGATCTGCGTCGGTACTAGCATGTTATCAAGCTAAATTCCGTTATTTTATGTAATTCATTGAAAGCTCTTTATGTACCTGGTTACCAAATTTAAGCAGTTTTTGCATTTAAAAATTAGACTACTAAAGTTTTTCAGAACATTTTTAAAACTTTAAAAAAAAAAATAATAAATGTTTAGTAACATTTTGAGACTAGGTTCAACAGAACAAAATTTACTGAATAAAATCAACTGTTCAATTGATTCGCTTGCCCCAGTATTCACAGTTGACTCTGACATTAATGCGAAACTCTTTGGAAACTTTGACCTCGAGTCGAAAAGCATATTCTTCATTATTTTTTGATCGTCAGTTTCGTAACTGCCAGTTTCTTAAGTTAACTTGCTGGTTGCATACGCTGTTACTTATACTGGTGGATGGCTTGACCTTATTAACAGTGTTCGTTTTCTGTTTTCGTTACTATTTTTAAAATAATTTTTCTATTGAAAGAAGAAAAAAAGATTGCATTTAGTAATTAAATTTGAATCCTTCTTTTACTCGACAAATGAAAAAGATGTTGTTTTGATGAACAAAAGGATCCAAGCATATTTATTATGAATTTAGATATTTTATTATTATGGATATCAAAAAGCCGCAACCAAACCATAGAAATGTAACAGAAATTCAATTAAAAATACTTTTATTTCACGCAATTATTTAATACTTTTATTTTACACAATGATCAAGGGGATTATGTTAACATCATTTTCATCCTTATTCGCATTTTTAATCTATTTTTTTCCTTCATAACATATTATCGATAGTTTAAACCATTTTGAGAATAATTTCCTTTTTTAAAAAATTCTAAATGAAATCGTATAAAATAAACTCAGATAAGCATAAATCAACACGTTCATCATTCATATTATTCAGAAATGACTATGACTTAATGAACTTTAAATGACTATTACTGTGCTGCCATCTGCCGTTGATAGAGAGAATAGCAGTCTGGGATATGGTGAATAAGAATTATTTTTTTAAGGAAAAATGTCACATAATCGGAACAAATATTTAAAAACTTTCAAAATTTAAAAAAAATCATGCCTTTAAAAATTTGATTTGGATAATTGTAAATGAAAATACATCAGTAGTATGTAATAAAAATGACAACTAAAGACGGGCATTTTAACTTCATATAGTTTTAAGCAATTAATCTCTTCCAAATGATCCTATTTTTTCCAAATATTCAGGGTTATAAAATTCTAAATTTCCTGATTTGCAAAGTTATTTGATGAAGATTATTGTGTAGTTTAAATGTTACCTCAGATAAAAATTTATATTGATTACATTATATTTCAGTATAGTTTTTAATATATATAATTTTTAATATGTATTTAAATTATTAAGAGTTTTATTTATGGATTAAAAAAATTTAAAATTCTTTTCGTTATCTTCATATCTAAATATTGCACATTATTTTGCCAGTTCATCCCTAAACTATTTTTATTTTTGGACAAGATCATCTCGATGGATATTATCAAAATCTATAATCATTTAATGAATTATATTTTTCAAATTTTATATTTCTTTCAAGCATCGATTGTTTTTTTGTTCTTTTAAAAAAATAAATAAAAGTTAGTTAAATTATTTAGAATCTTCTTCTTGCACTATTCATTTGAATTATTGTAACCACATTCTGTATTATTCACGACTTTTTCTTCCAGCGAAAAATTATTAAGTGCTGCAACGACTGCTAATAATAATTTGAAAAATATATATAGTATCTTCTACAGAAGATACTATATATAGGACTCAGGAAAATTAAATTTTCATTTTATTAATTTGCATTTATTCGATATAAATTATAGTTGCATGTAATAAACGAATTGATCTCATTGAACATTATAAGAGCAACCGAACATCAAAAGTGTTATTTTTGAAAACATAAATAAATAAAAAAATTTCTTCGCATCCGCAGTTGCTCAAACCGGGGAAATCTTCAGGTTAATAAAAAAAAAACCGAAGAAGAAAACGAAGTAAATAAACAAACTCCAGTTTACTGCCCATGCGTGGTTATTCTAACCGGGAATATCTTCAGGTTAAAGTTACTTAACTCTGGGTAAGAGTAACTCGCAGTTACGTACACGGTGAAATGAAATTTTTGAATCTAAGTGGAGATGGAGGTAACACATTAAAATAAAGTATAAAACAGGAAATGTGCAATTTTAAGAATAGCAAAAAGTAAGACTAAAAAGTAACGCATAATAAAATAAACTCATAAGAGAAAGTAAAAGTATATTATTATAATTACACTTAATTTTATATAGGTTAAAGTAACGTGTAGAAAACACATAAGAAAAGTAAAGCTGATTAAAAGTAACGCATAATGAAATGTACAGTGGCCTCCCAAGCACTTGGGCGCGTTCCTCCCCCCCCCCCAAAAAAAAAACATTTGCTAATTCCCCCCTTCCATGTTAGCTTCTTTTGTTTGTGTACTAAAAAAAGAAAGAAATTGGAAAAAGAAAGAAAAGAAAAAAATAAGAAATTGGCTTAACTTCATTTACACTTAAGCTCAAAATAGTTTTGAATAAGAAATTCGCTTAACTTCATTTACGCCTAAGCTCAAAATAGTTTTGAATAAGAAATTGGCTTAACTTCATTTACACTTAAGTACGTTTCCATTCGGCACATGTGACGTCATAACCAATCAGAGATCGTTTTTGATTGCATCACTTACGGAGGCCTTTTAGGGCAATTTAAATGTTTAATAACTAAATAAATTAACATATGCCGAAAAAAACAATCAGATTTTCGGTTTCAGGAGAGAATTTCCAATAAGTTCGGTATGAAAATAAAAAAATTATGATATGCTGTAATTGTCCATTGTGGGTGGTTTTTCTTCGCATACAACGCAAATGGGGGTTAGTTCCATCAAGAAGTCCACCATGAAGGCAATTTTCTCCCAAAATTTGGTAAAAGAGTTTCCTTGTCTTCTGGTTTGGGTTCAAAATGACAAAGCTACGGAGTTGAACATTAGTAAGTAGTCGTAAACTCAAAACATTGAGTCGACTGTTCAACGACGGTTCTAAAATAAAGAAAATTATTAAATTGTTATTTATTTTATTCGTATCAATGTTAAGCTGTTGTCATCCTCAAGTTAATGCGAAATCTGCGTATTTGTATGGAATTTGGTTGAAACCTGTCATGAAATTAAAGTTAAAAGTCATAAAATTAAAGAGTAGAGTATTTTTTTTTTCTGCTTTGTTCGTTTGGTAGTAAAGTTTTCAACTCTCGATTATATTTTAACTAGCAGCTTTTGGCAATCACTTTTGGAAATTGTGTTTTAGAACAAATAAACTGTAAGAACTAGTATGAACTTTCTCACAATTTGAGGGAATCAAAGACAACAAGATTAAAATCAGAGGATAAAAATAAAAGATTTATTTTCCGGAAAAAGGTACAGTCACAAAACTGATTACTTGGATCAGTCTGCGTAGGGACCGAGGGTGTGCGGTATGGGTCCTCGTTACACTGTGCTACCGTAAAGTGCTCGACTTCGCGCGCAGGTCGTCGGGCTACCGAAGCGGGGGTGCCATCCCTTCCGCAGAGGATCAAAATTGTGATGGCATGTCTTCGGATCATCCTCCGGGATGTTTCCCAGACCGTCGCCAATAGCCCATCGTGCAGCTCTAGTGCGACGTAAATTAACAACAACAACAAGAACAACATTAAAATATCAATGTAAAGTACATAAGTGTGAAACCATTACATTGAAAATACTTTACGAATAGAATAAACACGTTTACATAAATAAAATAAAGTATTGAGGGGTATCACTAGGGGGAGGAGTGCTGTGGTGCGCAAGAGCAATAACATAACAAGCATTTAAATTTAGTTTTATAAAAAATAAAAACAACGCGTTGCTAAGACAACTCAATAATTATTACTATCTTGACGTTCCAGACATTGGGGCGTGGAAGTATTAATGGATGTATATATTAACTTGTGTAAATAACTGTGTATATTAAATGTTGTTGTGTCTCCAATTTACTTCGTTTTTATTTATCCAAAATCGCAAAAGACAGAAAACCTTCCCTTACAATACATTACATTTCATAAGTTAATTTATCCCTTACTTCAGTGTTTCCCAAACTTTTGACTTTTGGGTACCCTTTCTAAATTTTTCGAAACAATGTGTACCACTAATGAAAAAATGAACGTTTTTTTACTATGAAAAAATTGCACAAAAGTTAAAAATCACAACTGGCTGTTGACACCACTCATTATCAACTGTTAACTCTGCAAAAAAAATAACCAATAGAAAAATACGTAATCGCTAATTTTCATGGCTAGCTTTGTTTTTAAATGAAATTTTTTGAAATTTTCATTTGTTGCAAGATATTTCGCATAAGAGCGTGTACCCCCCACACTTTGGGAAACATTGCCTTACTTGATTTGTTTTATTTGCTACATAATGAACTTTTAGCTTTGATAAAACATGATCTTAATCCAGATTATTCTGTTTTATTCATACTGAAATCCAAATTTATTCTTTTAAAACTATGTCACAAATAAATTTAAACAAATAAGAACCCAACTTAACCATTAAACACTGATGATAAAGAATGAACCATTATTAATACGTAATTTTTTTCTTCCTTTTCTTTCAATTTTAGTGCTAAAAGGTTGCAGGTTACATTATTGATTCTTTCCTTCTTCATTTATTCAAATTGTATTTTTTTTTCCCCGTTTCCAAATGCTATTCACGCATTTTTTTTAAAAAAATTCAGCAGCTTGCTTAAGGTTAGTTTTGTTCCTAACATGCATTTGCTCTAACAAAAGAGGGGTTATGAATGATTGACACAAAGCAATTTCATAAATAGAATCAATGATTTTTAGCATTTAATTCTTAGTTCTTTAATAAAATCATCAGATCTTTTTTTTAAATTTAAATAACACATGAAAAAATAACATTATCAGAAGTATTAAATCTCTTTAAACTTATCATAGCAAATGTAATTTCAAAATAAAATCAGAGATTGCTGTTACTGAAATAGACACTATTAAAAAGTGATAGATGATTATTATAATCAGGGGTGATTGTGAGCTCAAGTCAAGATTCCGGATAATTTCTTGAGTTAAAAAAAAAAAAAAAAAAAACATTTTAAATTGAAAAATTAGAAAAAAATTTAAACACTGTTTTTTTTTTCCTTTTTCTCAATATTTCTTAGTTTACTTAAAATATGTTTAAAATTTTACACATACCTATACCATTTACACATACCTATGATGACCTGGAGAAGTAATTATAATTTACAAATAGTCTTTCTTTCTTGAGTTTTATGATTATAACAACTATTTACTGATAAAAAATTAATATTAATCATGAATGTAAGCTTATAAAGTATCTCTCTGGCTCAACAAACAAACAAATAAACAAATAAAATACAAACAAATAAAATAAACTATGTTTTTAAGTTCCACCTTTGAAAATTTGATTTCCGGAAACTTCTGTGATCAATGATTTTTTGAAACGTCTGAACCATCGAACTCCGGAAACTTCCGGATCACTGTTAGCGAAAATTCCGGAAATCCGGATTTTTTCTGGCGCACAATCAGCCCTGTTATAAGTACAAATTTTAATATTTATTTTTTGATGTATTTTAGTCGTTATCACAACATTTTTAACGTTTTTAAAACCATTCAACAATAATGCTCTGAGTTTTTAATGTTACACTCAAAAACCTTTACAATATTCTTTCTCGATTGCGATAAATACAATCCCTGCCTAAATCATTAGACGCAAATGTTAGTTCCATGCAAAATTTTAACTATCAGGTGATACTGTAAAGCTGTATTATTTTTATGCTGTTTGTATTCGTTTACGATCAAAAAATAATAAAAATAAATAAATACAAATGGGAAGTATATAAAAAATCTCCTGAATAAAAGCCCATTACATGCATGTTTAAATATAAAAGTATTGCCTGTAAACTCGTGCAAAACACGTCATTATTAAAACACTACAGTGCGTCTAATAATTTGGTCTAATTATTATAATATACTAATATAAAACCTGATATAATAAATATTCTATGTTTATATAATACGTCGTCTAATTTATCCAATCGTCGAATTTATATTATATATCGTCTAATTTAACCAGTTGATACACGAAGTTCAACAAGTGCAAACCGGTTTAAGATTCTATGTAAAATCAGCTTTATTGTTCTTACGGTGGTGAAACCGGTTTGCACTTGTTTGCATTCGTTTATCAATTGGTTTATATTGTAGCGCATTACGTTAAAAATAAATACAAATAGGAAGTGTGTAAAAAATTTCTGGAATAAAAACTCATTACATGTATTTTTAAATATAAAAATATTGCACATAAACTCAGTGGCGTAGCGAGGGGGGAGCAAGGGGGGCATCATGCCCCGGGCGCTACACACAAAGGGGCGCCAAATGGTCAGCAAAACAAAAAAAATTGTTGGATAATTTTTGTTTTTATTATAATTTACTTCTGGAAAATATATTTTAAATTTAGTGCCGGTGAAATATAATAAATGTTAATTCGTAAATAAAAAGGAACACTAATCAAACTGTAATAATATATTCATAATAGAAATGACACGTCTTTTCTAATGGCAGGGCTGACTCGACCTGTGTCTGTCAGCACTTCCTTATGGCATCTACGCTGTGTGGTTACATATATTATCTCCAAATATTTGCAGTGTACAAAGTACAAACATCAGTGTACAAAGTGTTTGTATGTTTGTACAGTGTACAAAATACAAACATTCTTTCTTTCAGAACACTATTCATTTTTGTTTCTATAAACGCAATGTAGCTTACGCTTGTTATTTTAAAACGATAACAATAGCACACTAATGTACTTATATGTACAGTCACGGAAAAAAGTATCCCGAAAATAACAACTAAAAGATTGTCTATTTTTTAATATAGATACTTCTCAGACACACAACAAATACAGCGTTTTGCTGTTTCTAGGAAAGGACACAAACGCCGTATTTGTTGCGTACCTGAGAATTATCTGTTTCAAAAAATAAATGACTCTTTATTTGTTACTTTCCGGATACTTTTTTCCGTGACTGTACATATCCGTGACACTTGCGACAGGTTGTGGAATTCCGCTACAAGTTAGGTAAATACCCGAAATATTAACGTTTAAGTTATTTTGTGCCTGTATTTTTCAGTTTTGCGTCATTGTCATCGCGCTCTGCTTAGAATGAAAATAAAATGTTATTAAATGTTATAAGTTTAATGTTAGCATAAATTATAGTGTATATTTCACTGTGTTGCTACCTTTCAAGTTCAAAGCATTCTTGGTTAGTAATAAAACAAATAAGATTACTTACTACATCTACTCGACGATTCTATTATTCAGTGAATAGGGTATGAAAAAATTTGAAATGATCAACTTTGAAGATATTATTGATAATTTGCTTCATCAAAAGCGGAAAATTTATACATAGTAATTAGTTTCATTAATGTATTATAATCATATTATTAAATAAATGTATCTCCTTAGAGATAATAAATATTTACTTTTTTATTGTTTTAAAACTGCGTGTTTTTAAAATATTTCTTTATAAATATGTAAAATAAATAATAGGTATCTTTTGAACTAATTCTAGATGATCATATACATTTCAAAATCTAGTCTTGTTTTCTCAACTACATTTTTTGTCTCAAATTTAATGCCTAGCTTGAGCCTACGACTTTATTTATTTTACTTTATTTATTTATTACTTGGCGAGTATATTTTTCTTATAATATTAAGATGGTTTTCGAATGGGGGGGGGCACGAGTTAAGCTCGCTACGGCACTGCATATACTTGTGCAAAACATGTAACTATAAAAAAACTACAGTGTGTCTCATCATTTGATTCAACTATTATAATATACTAATATAATGCCTGATATAATAAATATTCTATATTTATATATAACATATCGTCCAGTTTATATTATATATAGTCTAATTTGACCCATTGATACACGAACGTAAACAAGTGCAAACCAGTTTGAGTAAAAAGAGTAAAGTTGTATAGCATCACCTTATAATTAATATTTTGCATAGAATCTTAATACTTTGCTAGGGACTTTATTGTCATGCGCATAAAGTTTATTTCCAAAACATCTTTTAAATTAATTCGGAAAGAGGAAAAAAAAAGAAGTGCAATGAAGATAGCTACCATTTTGTTTGGATCCACGAAAGCCGACGTCGTAGGAAGCGAAGAGTACAGAGCAGGGACGAGACACCACTTTTCCACTGGCAGTGGATGGCCAACAATAAAAAGAATCCCATATTGATTTGCAAAAGGGTTCTGTTGAAATAAAATAAATCAGTTGTGAATGCAAAAGAAAATCTAATCATACAAGTGTTGAACAGTTTCTAAACTTTCGCTCTAAAGGAACAACTCTGTTGGAAAATGTAAATGAAATGCTCTGTAGGAAATGTTTGTGAATCGATGCAGTTAACACTGAACATACCATAACCTGTCAAATGACCGTTTAAGACCTTTTGCATCGAAAATGCGCTTATCATCTTATCGTTTTTGCACACCTGACTTCATTACTTTTTATAACAATTATATACAGTTAATATTCCATTATTATTTCTTTTTTGTTCGTTTCGAATAATAATTGTCGTATACCAATTTCTATCACAATTGGTCATTTGACCGGGAGAATAATTTATTGCTTTATTAGGTTATCGAATCAGAAATGACGATGTGATGCGTGTTCAACGTATTGCATTCGATGAGTTTCACATTTCTGCAAAGACTGTTGCGTAGTGAGTTCAATCACAATAACTGTGAATTCAAATTTCAAGAAAGTACCTGAAATTTTAGATTGGTATTTTTGTGTCAGAAAAAGTGACAAAAATTAAATGGTTCTGGTAAGTAGCTTATATTTTATTTTGATAACTTTACTTCATTTCAAACTAACTGTTAGTTTTTACCCAAAAAAATGTCGAAACAATCCAGACAGAACAAGTTCGTAGAAGAAATAATATTAATTATAAGAGTTATAGAAATAATAGTCCCGCAGTGAACTCATCGTTAAGACACGGTTCCCAGCAGATCACCGAAGTCACGAATCACTGGCTACGGTCAGTGTGCGGGTGGGTGATTACTTGGATCAGTCTGCGTAGGGACCGAGGGTGTGCGGTATGGGTCCTCGTTACACTGTGCTACCGTAAAGTGCTCGATTTCGCGCGTTGGTCGTCGGGCTACCGAAGCGGGATGCCCTCCCCTCCGCAGAGGATCAAAATTGTGATGGCATGTCTTCGGATCATCCTCCGGGATGTTTCCCAGACCGTCGCCAATAGCCCATTGTGCAGCTCTAGTGCGACGTAAATTAACAACAACAACAATGGAAATAATAATAATTATAAGAAATATGTTTGCGTAAAATGTACAATGAAAACACCCTGTGTATGTAAAAAATTCATTGAGCAATAAATTAAAAATTCTTAATTTTCGCGTTTGTAATACATGAAATGGGCAATATACAATTTTGTTTAATTATAATAAAGTTTTTTTTAAGTTTATTTCCTTCCTAACATCCATATTTCATAGATTTAATCAAGAAACACCAAAGTCCAGTTATTTGACCAGCTATGGTAGAAATAGATATATATTATAGTGTTAAATACAAAAGAAAACAAGATATTTTTAGTTAAACCTTTGCAGGGTTTCAAGTATATATTTTTTTCTTTGATTATTCGAATGCATTGGTGCCACAAAGTGGTTTCTTTAAAATATTTTTGTCATTTTTCCTCTTTTGATTTCATCGGCTGACCTAGATTGCTTTTGTTTGTTTGACGGAGCAATATTGTATCTATATTCGTGTGTTTGACTTTCAAGAACGTTGCAACAACTTAACTGTATTGAATGCGTTGTTCTTTTATGTTCTTTGGCACGGTATAATGTGTTTACTTTTACTGAATTATGCTTTGGTTTTTCAAGAATGTTTGATGAGATTAGTTAGATTGCTCGGTATATAGCCGAGTCCCTTTTTTATGCTATAAAATTCTCAATTCAATTTGTGGCTAGACTTTTGTTTATGCCGCCACTTTTTGATTTCATCACGTAGAGTACCTCCCTGAGGTTTGCCTTTTTTCTTTCTTTTTTTTCCTCCGACAATCATTGATCACCCGATCTTGACCAGTGATACTTTCTCATTTTTTGTTTGTTTATTTTTCAGTCCTACTTAGTTATCAAATTGTTTTTTTAGTTTACCAAAATCACGTGAGAGCAGAATATTTTATTTTATACTAGCCGCTTAATGCGGCCAGCTGTCCGCCACGCTAAAGGTTTTCACAAATAAAGTTTTTTAAAACATAGCAGGAAATCTGAAGATTAGTGGACAATTAAAGTGTTCCTGTCCTGCAATTTTGTCTTCATATCCAGTTCTGCTGCAGACAAAAGTTAAACTTTTCTCTCCACTTTGATAAATGTAAACTAATGCGAACCTTACAATTAAATTATTAATTCCTTCGTATATTATTGGTTTAAGTTGTCGAAAATTAATATTTCAATTGTAAGGTTCGCATTAGCATACGTTTATAAGAGTGGAGAAAAGTATATGCATTTTTTAATAGTTTTCTGAATATGGCTCTTTGAAGGCATAGATTTTCCTACAAAATGACTGATAACTAAAACACTAATCCAAATTTTTGAAAAAGAAAAAAAAATACTTCTTCATTATGTCAAAACACAATTATGTACCGAGTTTCGTGCCTGGGCGAGGCTTCTGGGGCGATATATTGTGATTACAGACAGACAGACGAACAGCCGCGTTTGTTATTATGTATAGATTTTTATAACCGCGGTTGAACAGCCGACCAGATTTTTGGGTTTACGATTATTAATGCTGATGGGAGGGCTCAAGTTTGACTCAAGCCCCACGTAGCCACGAAAGTTGTCAACAAGTCAAAGGCTTCGTATAGCTGCTGTTTCATGTCGAAAACTGGGTTCAATGGTCCGACTGCACCGAGCACTGACTGGAAATGTTTTATTTTATTTTATAAAAGTCGTTGAATCCAACCGACCCAACGACTACTGTAGCCTTGTGATTTTGAACCCATCCAGAAGACAGGGGAACGTGGAGTTTTTGGCTACTCTACTTTTCGTTGAGCTGTAATTCAAAAAAAGTATCTTACTGAAAGTGTTTAGCACTTCTGACTTTTCATAAAGTGGCCCAATTTAATGTGCTTATTTAATTATTTAAATGTTAGCATTATAAAAACGTATATATATAGAATCTTATACCTAAAATTACGGAAAGGGCCAGAATAGACTCTGAGGTATTTTATTAGATATCCTATATCCCCGAGTAGCTTTGCATGTAAGGTACCCTTTGCTATATAGAAGTAACCCACTTTCATTTTTTTAAAAAATCATTTAAATATACTTAAAATTATTATTTATAAAGAAAAGGAAATTCAGTTATGAATTAGGAGCATACAAAAAAACAACCATCTTATTCAGAATAAGGTTAAAACTAACGACACGCAGTTGTCAGAATAAGCTTGCCAAAAATTGAATCTCTCATAAATAGTGTTAAGAAAAATATAAAATAATTCCTCAACACAATATTTTAATTATTATTAAAGTATTATCCACGTGAATAACCGAAATCAAGAGAATGTCGACCTTCACCGGTGAATGTCAATAATCACATAGTCGCTTTGGGTGAAGGTCCGAAATATTTGTTATAACCGATTTGATATTAATTTATTCATTGATATTATCTATTATATTTATTAGATATATTAATATCTGCTGAAGATAGTTAAGGAGAAACATAAGGGACTGAGCATGCATACTGGGCAGTGGCACTTGACTTTAAAAAACATCAGTGTTCAGAGTACCGTTTAAATGTATACCTGGCAGTGGCACTGAACCTTTAAAAAAAATATTGATGTAGGGTATACCGGACAAATATATACCGGGCACTGGTACTTAATTAGACCTACACTATATTTCGGACATTTACCAAAGCGACTATGTGAGTATCAACTTTCGCCGGTGGAAATCAACACAGCCACCAGTTCCGGTCATTCACATCCATATAAAATGGTTTCCGTATCCGGAACGTGTCTTTTTTTGTACAGTTCTATCACGGGTGTTAAAATAAGGAATGCGTTCACTATTGTCATTGGATTGTCCATGTACGTCAAACCCCGCTATAGTGGACACGGCTTATAGTGAACTCCCGGATATAGCGAACGAAATGCTCGGTCCCGTACCTTGCGATACACGTATAATGTTATTTTTAGTGGATATAGTGAACCAAAAAAGTGAGAAAGTTGGATATAATGAACTTTTTTCTGTCTTCGACTTATTCCCCCCCCCCCCATTTTCTTTGCAAATAATTTTGAAATTTCTACTTCAAAATAAATACATATACCGATTTTTAAAACCATCTATAGAAACTACTTTTATGTGCTCGAATGGCAGGTTAGACAGGTTCAAAAAGCGGAATAACAGAAATTCAGGAAAAATTATCTGAGAGTCGCGAAGTGTTTCCATATCTGATGTTGAGAATTGCTCATCAGCTAAAGATTACAAATTTTTTTTTGCACGCAAGACGAAGAGTGATGAAAAATAACACATTTTTTGCTACTACATAATATTTTTCAGTCATTTATATGAATATAATCTAATAAAAGGGAGGAGTTTGGGAACCATTAGTGAAATTGCCTGCGTAACGGATATAGTGAACTCCCGGTTATAGTGAACCGAAATTTCGGTCCCTTGAAGGTTCACTATAGCGGGGTTTGACTGTATTTAGAAGAACCATTTTTCTACGTTGAACCTTTTTTTATGCTATAGTAAGCCTCCATGCAAAATTGAATATTTCATAAAATTTTAAAACTTCATTGTTTCCCTTTCTGACTTATATTTATAACCGCCGTTGAACAAACGACCCAATTTTTGGGTTTACGACTTCTAAGGTTCAACACCGATTAAAGGATCTAAACTAGACTAACTAAGGGTCAAAATTTTTATCGAAGATACTGGATTTTTCGCAAAATATTTTATTTTTAATGTCATTTTCTTGGTGCTGAAATGTCGTTTCTGTTGGCGGCAATAAAAGACAGATCTCTGGTTTAAATTTAGCGTCTATGAAAATGATCTCTACTGATAAAATTATGTTCAAAAACAAATTTGCCAAGTATGATCTCTTCAAAAACTAAGTCTACGAAAAAAAATTCCGTCCCTCCTTAAAGTTGCCATAAATAGAGGTGGTCAGTACATAAAGGTGGTCTTTCTAGGAGGTCTCACTGTATTTGAAATCGCACAAAAAAGGATTTTAGATTTGTACAACATTGTTCCAGTGATTATTACTCAGTAGTAGTGGTAGTAATCCGATTATAACTCAACTAGGTAATATTTATAAAAAAAAAGTGTGCAGAAAGATCTCGATTAAAAGTAAAAGATCGTAAAAGTAAAATATAAAAGTATTAGATCTTTGTAAAAGATCCATAGTAAAAGATCTAAGTTTTAGAAAAATAATTAAAAGAAAAGAAAATAGAAACGAAAATAGGAAATAATTAAATATATCGTATATTTTCTGTATTTATTGGTGCAAATGAAACTAATAATCCTATAAGATACTTCAATGGACATTATAGTTTATAAAAATAATAATTGTCTTTAAAGCTAGTTCATAAGAATTCAGATTTTGTTTATTGATTCTCTCAATAAAGTTTGAATAATATATGAGCAGAAGTTGCATACCAACATTAAATATATACTGAATAACTTTTTTGAGTTAATATTTAGGAGATATTTAATTTTTGGCTCTTAAATACCGCTATTTTGCATATTAATCGGCGACCTCGAAAACCCATATAATCATAATTTTATAATTGTAGTATCAGTTTTTGGACAGCGTTTTCCTGAGTTTCGAACCACTCTCTTGCTTTTAAAGAATAACTTGTAAAGGATTTCAGTAAGTGATAAACAGGCTGTATCTTGATTGTGTAAAACAGGCTGTAATGTGAAATCGATGAAAACTGATCACTTTCTCTGATTATAAAAGCAACTTGTCTTTACACATTTCTCCTGAAATCCAGGTTAATGATTGCAATAGAATTACCAATGACGAAAATGAAATAATAACTAAAAATAAAGAAAGTATAAATTTAAAAAAAATTAAAAATATAAAAACAACAACAACAAAAACACAAAAAATCAACAAAAAAGTTGTGACGATCATTGGTTACGCATTGGTCAAATGCTTTTTCTTTCCGGATTGACTCCGTTAACGCCACAACATTTCAAATCATGGGTTGCAAGAACTATCTCAATTGAGTTTGTGCATATACATTAAAAGTGCCTGCTAGTGAAAATAAAAAGAAAACAGCAGCGGTCGCCACAGCAACGCATGCAATGACGACGCATGCGCACTGTTTACTGTTACTCTTGAACACAGCTGAAAAGTGTGGAAGCCATCAAATCCAAACCAAGACAAATTTTGCCGATTGGTAAAATAAAGAAAGTATAAATAAAAATAAAGAAAGCATAAATAAAAATAAAGAAAGTATAAATAAAAATAAAGAACGTAAAAATAAAAATAAGGAAAATATAATTAAAAATTAAAAAAAGTAAAAGTAAAAGTGAGAAAAGAAAAAAATGCCAAGTCAAATAATAATAAAATAATGAAAATATTGAAGAAAATAAAGTTTTGGGCATAAAAATAAACAAAAATAAAAACGTCACGTAAACAAAGTAAAGTTAACGAAAAATAAAGCAAAATATGGACTTATATATAAAAATTTAAATAACAATACTGCAAATCTTGAATTTTCTAATGTTCTAAAAACTAAATATGGTAATGGAGGGGGGGGGGGAGAGCGACATCATCGTAATCAGATCGATAGAATATCACCAATTCAAGAAAGTGAGAAGGAAAAAAATTTTCCACTTCAGGACATTTTACAAAATGTTTTTTCAAATATTTTGCTATTAATATGAAAAATATAAAACAACAAATAATAAATAAAGTTAACAAATAATAAGAAAAAACAATGCTGAAGTCTTAAACCAGAATAACAGCCACGTTAGCATTAAAAAAAAGAAGAAAAATAAAGTAAACAATACTGAAATTTCTAACTTCAGATTGAACTTTTTCTTAAAACAAAAAAAATCAACTTCTTTTTTCGGATTTTTATATCTCATATTTTTTTAATATTTAAAGTGCGCGTGGGAACAATTTGAAAATTTAAAGAATTGAAAGTTGAATGTATGAAAAAGAGTATTTAATGGTGAAAGAACTATCTTCAAGAGATATAACTATATAGAGATATAAATATATATATAAAAAGAGATATTTTGTTTATATTTCTTGATAGTTACTCGGGTTTCCCTTTTTCCCCAAGGCAAAACGTTATTACGGGACTAATTGCAATATTTTCCGTAATTTTTTTTTTTGGAAAGCACTTCGATTTATGTGTCACTTAGATGTTCAGTTTCTGCTTATAAATAATGGTTAAATAAATATTGATGTCATCTTTCCCTGCTTAAGACCTGTTCTTATCCTTCTTCTTGGCATCGGCTTTAATATGCTGAATCTTATCACTTTGGTTGCTGTTTTTTTTAAAATACAAAAACTTCTTAGAAAATTGCATGAAACTTTCTAAATTTTAAAGATATTCAAATAAAGCTTTCATCAATAGTTGCCAAATACGATTCCGTATACGATTATGAAAAAAAAAACTCTGTAAAATTTTCTCTGCTCATGCGCAGTACAAAAGAATACCTTAAATACTGATATCATGCTCAGTTTTTAACGAATTTTTTATTTAAATTTTAAATCAACAATTTTATAATTATTAAATTTCACCAAACATTTTGCTTAATTCCACTGAATATTCATGAAATTATAAATAGCGTCCTCTAGATTTACGAAACTTTACGCAATAATTAAAAAATAACAGCCAAAGTAATCGATACAAATTACAAGCGTTTTGTTTGATTTTCTGACATAGGGTGTTCAAAAACACCTGTTTTCTATCGTAATTTATAGTAGGTCTTGCAAACCTTTGAAAGCTTTAAATCTTATTGCTAAGTATGGAAAATCGCTTGAACTAAACAGCAAAATAATCCTGTCAGCATTTCTTGAGAAATTTAAATATTAATATCATATTTAAATATAATATTAATTTATATATATATATATATATATATATATATATATATATATATATATATATATATATATATATATATATATATATATATATATATATATATATATATATATATATATATATATATATATATATATATATATATATATATATATATATATATACATATATATATATATATATATATATATATATATATATATATATATATAGCTTTATTTCATAATTTATTATATATGTGTGCTCTAATTTTCGTCGGAATCTTATGTGCGTATTTATTATATTTTGATGGCTTTTTTTTACTTTTTTCCCTAAGTAATATTTCATTAAAATTTTGTGAGGGGATATGGGATCCCTTTTTCTAATTTTATTTAATTATTTTCACTTTGTATTTTGCGATTAGTTCACTAAGTTTGCAGTAAGCCGTGCCGTATAATATTATACATTACACAATAAAGAATAAAAAGAAAATTAAGAATATACTAATAAGATTTATTCTAATAAGATACTAATAAGATTATACTAATAAGATTTATTCACTGCGCATAAGCTGTAAGTACATAGAACCCATAATATAAGTTAAAAAAATGCGAAGAAGACATGGAGAAAAGTAAATAAATTTTTTCAAGAGAAGAGGAAAAAAATGTTATTAAATAAAATAATTTTAAACAAATATTTAACATTTAAAAAAATCAAATTAACAATTCAGAAAACAATTAAGGAAAATATATAATTTTGTCATCAGCTCACACGATTATATTCGCAAGAAAGAGTGCTTCCGAATATTGTATTAATATAAACAAAGAAAATTCTATACAATAGTGCAAAGAGTAAGGAGCATCTATTTATTTATTGTTATTATTATTATATGAAAATGTACAAATCGTGATTCAAGTTTTTGAGTTTTAATTAGTTAGTAAAAATGAGATTTTCAGCATACATTAGTTTTCTTTCAATTTCTTTTGAAATTAAATTAGATTTACAAAGTATAAATGTGAAAAGAAATTGCGTTTTCCGCTAAATTTGCGAATATTAAATTATTTGTCACAGAAAAAAAAAAGTAGACTGGCTTCTTATTAAATATTTAATTTATGAACACACACACACACATGAAATAAAAAAGAACAAATTTAATCTTTTAGAGTACACAGCTTCTTTAAAGCTAGAAAGAAACTATGCTAGAAAGAATTTCAATGAGGTGTTGTTTGGACAATGTTGAATGAATATATTAGTTGGACTAACATATTGTTTATCTTTAAAAAGAATATGTTTATATATCTTTGCTTTTAATTTGGTAATGCATAAAGTTTTTCTTAATGTTTCTAAAGTCAAATAAATAAAAATGAAAAGCGATTTATAGGTTTCTGAAATTTAGAATCACAAAAAGTTATAATTTCAAAGAATTATGGTTCAATAAAAAATTTTGAAAATGAGAAAAATACCAAGCAAAATTTTTGAACAAGCTTAAAATCTATAAAATTCAGATTTTCTTTGCAGATATTCATAATTACATTTATATCGAGAGTATCAATTCACAAACAAATCAGTTTTAAAATATAAGTTAAAAACCATTATTTTACAGTGTTTTTGCTTACAGCTTATGCTTTTTGTCATTTTAAACTAAGAAATTGATAGAAGCATTAAATTTAAGAGAATTGAAGAGCTTAGTTAGAATGAAATAAGTAGTTCAAAATGTTCAAACTAATCACTCGTGGGCGAGGACATTGAGTATGAAGTGGATCAGCGGACTCAATTTTCGTGGGTTTACGATTACTTAAGTTTCTCTCCGTAGCTTTGTAATTTTGATCCCCATTTCAAGTACATGGAGATGAAAACGACGAAAACCTCCCATGGTTAGCCTGACCATCCCATGAACCGTCTACCAATGACGATATTTTACGTTAGAGATGTGGTCCATACAGGTCGGATGCGGAAATCGTATAGACCAGTCATCGCTGGGATTCGAACCCGGTTTACCTCATGGGAAAGCGACCGCTCAATCCACTCTATACATATTTGGTTTTACTTTTTTAAAGATGTTAATAATTAAACAAATTAACAAAATATTGCAAATAGTAACTATAAGAGTAGACTTTTACAAAATAAATTTTTTTGAGACGCGATGGCACAGGAGATGGAGCCTTCCAATGAGGTGAATTGGGTTCGAATACCAGCAATGGCACGTTGATACGAAAACTGCATTCGGCTTGCACCGACCACAGTGCTGACGTGAAATATCCTCAATGGCAGACGAATCATGGGTTAGAGTTCCCTTGCCGTTAGGCTAACCGTGGGAGGTTTTCGTGGTCTTCCTCTTCATGTAACGCAAATGTGGGTTAGTTCCATGAAAAAGTCCTCCACGAAGACAAAGTTTTCCCAATACTTAACCCAGGAGTTCCCTTTTCTACTGGATTGAGTTCAAAATTACAAGGCTACGGAGTTGAACATTAAGAGTCGTGAAGTCCCCGGATGCCCCCTTGCGGGGGTGGGGCGGGGTTAAGCTAGTTATTAGAAGTCGCAAACCGAAAATTGGGACGTCTCTTCATCCTAAACGACAATTATAAAATAAAATAAAAGTTTCAGTTTTGGGCCGTATATCATTTATTATTCCCCACTACCACCGGAGCTATGAGAGTCAAAACATTTGTGCGGATTTGTGCAGGCCCTTGACTTTAAAATGTACCATTCACTGTAATTCAAGGATGGTATGAACAGCGTTAAGCGATGCCAACGTTAGCTATCGAGCATTTCTGGAACCCTTAGAATCATTTCCATTAAATTTTAAATCATTCCATTCCTCTTTTAATGATTTAATAAATGATGAATATTTCATAGAGTATATCCATGCATATATTTTAAGAAAATCTATTTCGTTAAATGTATACATAGTTACTTTTCTTTAGAAACATTTTGTTTTAATCAAGGAGGATTTAGCGTTGCGTTATTAAATTTTCGCTAAATTTTAAAGAATTAATAATAAAAAATAATTTACGGATAAATGATTTCGAATATTCACTTGGTCCAAAATAAATACCAAAACATTTTCAAACTTAGCTTCGATGAAAGAAAATAAGATTTTTTTTTCCCTACTTCTTTTGCTTTTCAATTTAAGTAACTAGCGTCAGTCGCATTTCAATAGGAAATCAACCGAAAATCACTGGCATTCAAATACTTTCTTCAGGAAAGAATAATAATAATTTAGGAAATGGAAACGGAAGAAGCAAGAAGTGATCCGTAAAGAGAAACTTGAATATTTTGTAGGCTTTCAATACTATCCCATATTTATTTACCCATTCCTTCCACAATATTTTTCAAAGTAAACATTTGAAATTTAAATCGAAGTAAATGATACCGAATCTTTGAAACGAGATAGCCAAAAGACGCCACACAATATATATATATATATATATATATATATATATATATATATATATATATATATATATATATATATATATATATATATATATATATATATATATATACAAGAGAAAAAGAAAAGCTACCAAAAATATTAAACTTATTTTAAAAATTCTATTAAAAGTTACAAAAATAATAAAAAAGCCAGAAAACTAAATAACGAAGTGAAATATAATGTGTGTTAAAGCAACAATAAAGAGTAGCAGACAAATCAACTACGATTGCATTGCGTATAAATGTACATGTCTACATTGTTTGCACATGCATACGTAATTATTTGCTATATGCATACGTACATATATTTTATGCATACAATATAAGTGTATGTATACGTGTGTGTAACTAAAATGTATGTACACATGCATTAGATAAAATCATATGTACATACATTTTAGTAAATAAGCTGTATGTGAATACGTACAAAATGTATCATTATACGTCACATTATACAATCTACTGTAAAATATTATCATATATAAGTATACAAAAGTCTTGTAATCGTGTATTTAGGTTGCATTTAATCATATCCACAACATGTAATCATATATTTTGATTACTTGTAACATGATTACAAGTAATTGATTACAGTAATTGGTTATGTAATCACGATTACGGTTGCAATCAAAATTATGAATGTTTGTAATCATGATTAAAAGTAATTTATTATTGTAACTGATTACTGTAATCACGATTGCAGTTGTAATCCAAATTTGTAATTATAATTACAAGTAATTGATTACTGTAATTGAAAAAGGTAATCGATTACATTTTTGTTCTACTCTGATATAGTCAAAAATTATGATTATTTGTAATCGCGAATACCTGTAATCGTAATTACAAGTAATTGATTACATAGCTGTAATTATCTGTAATCAATTACTGTTGTAATCGATTACGGTAATCAACGCCTTTCTCTGGTACATACATGCATATAAACTTTTATGCTTTATTTCTATTGATTGAGGAAGAAGAGTTCCGCTGGAAATAAAAGGACTATCTCTTAGGGCTTCATAACCGCTAATCCAGCTAGTCAGTTCTCAAACTCACCGACACGATTTAATACAATTTCACCTTACCTAAAATAGTGTTTACGTGTCTTCTCGCATATTTTGGAAAATAATCTCTTTGCTTTGTGAAAATATTGTGTGTTCACATCATTGCGGCAACGGAATGAGTCTTTTGTATTTTGCAGAAGGTTCCCGCAATTTCCGTCCGACACCATCACTCATTATAATCACGTGGTTTATTACAGAAACTTCCGAACCGTAGTTTCATTAACCATTTAATGAGCTATTTTTTCCCGAGTAATGTTACATTAAAATTAATTTATAACTGATTTATGAAAAGAAATTAATTTAGCTCATTTCATTTTAAAGACTGTAGTTATTAGCTGCAAAAATCATAGGTTTTACATTGACAATTAAAAATTAATTAAGTCCGTCATAAGCAGTGGTCAGGAAAACTACATTATTTACGTAGTTTACTACAACTACTTTATTACAAACGTAGTTAACTACAACTACTTTATTACAAACGTAGTTAACTAAAACTATTTTATTACAAACGTAGTTAACTAAAACTATTTTATTACAAACGTAGTTAACTACAACTACTTTATTGCAAACGTAGTTAACTACAACTACTTTATTACAAACATAGTTAACTACAACTACTTTATTACAAACGTAGTTAACTACAACTACTTTATTGCAAACGTAGTTAACTACAACTACTTTATTACAAACATAGTTAACTACAACTACTTTATTACAAACGTAGTTAACTACAACTACTTTATTACAAACATAGTTAACTACAACTATTTTATTACAAACGTAGTTAACTACAACTACTTTATTGCAAACGTAGTTAACTACAACTACTTTATTACAAACATAGTTAACTACAACTACTTTATAACAAACGTAGTTAACTACAACTACTTTATTACAAACGTAGTTAACTACAACTACTTTATTACAAACGTAGTTAACTACAATTACTTTATTACAAACGTAGTTAACTACAACTACTTTATTACAAACGTAGTTAACTACAACTACTTTATTACAAACGTAGTTAACTACAACTACTTTATTACAAACTTAGTTAACTAGTTAACAAACTTAGTTCACTTTTTAATGTAGAGACAACAAACTATTTGGAATCACTTCTACTTGTTGGCGAAATTGGCTTCATGGTAGCAACAACCGATAAATAATTTTTTTTATAAAATTTATACTTTCATTTAAAAGATAATCATATAACGGTTGAGAGAGCCGTGGTGGTTTAGGTGGTAGAGCGTTCACCTTCCAATGAATTAAACCGGGTTCAAATCCCAGCGATGGCTGGTTGATACGAATTCCGCACCCGGCCCACACAAACCTCAGTGCTGACGTAAAATATCCTCTGTGGTAGACGGATCATGGGTTAGAATCCACTTACCATCGGGCTAACCGTGGGAGGTTTCGTGGTTTTCCTCTCCATGTTACGCAAATGAGGGTTAGTTCCATCAAAAAAGTCCTCCACGAAGGTAAGCTTCTCCCAATATTTGATTCAGGAGTTTCCTTGTCTTCTGGATTGGGTTCAAAAAGACAAGGCTTCGGAGTTGAATATTTGTAGACACAGACCCAAAATTGGGTCGGCTGTTCAATGACGGTTATTAAATATAACGTTTGAGAATTTAAAATTCTCGATTCGCGAAAAATTAATGCTTATTATTAGTAGTTCGAATTAAAGTTTTTTATTAAAATTTAATAAATATGAAATCCTTGGAATTTGAAATACCATTTGGACAAGTATGATTTTTTTTTCAAATTTATATTTAACAGAACCACTGACGATGAAGTGTAATATTTCTTCAGTTTTCCTTTATGTACATCTTATATATTTATTTCGAGCATGGTTTATTTCTGCCGTTAAACTATAGTTAGTTTTTAAGGATTTTTAATTTTTTTAGAGGTTTCGTCTGCTTCTCCTTTTCTTTTCTTATTTTTAAAAATTATTTTGTAAAAATGTTGTTTCTGTGACAGAAAAAATTTTAATCTTTTTTTAATTTAATACAAATGACTATATGTTACAATATAATATAAGTGACATTACAATATATATATATAAACTACAATATAATATACTACAACTGTTATTATGGCAACAATAAGAGCAATATAAATAGTATTGTTTTTACCGCCACATTACACCCAGTGGAAAATTAATGAAATCAATCGTTAATATGACAATTGTAAGAGAAATATATATAGTAAAGAGTTTTCTTTGATGCAACATTAAACACAGTAAGTGAAAATACATGCATCTTTTATGACTTAATGGTTCATTTAGAATGCACTTTACAAGAATAAAAAAAAATTTCTTTATCAAATACAAAATATTTCTCATTTTTAAAATGGGTACCAATTTTTTATAAAAAAAACACTACTATTTCCTTTACAAAAAAATTTTTCAACCCATATTTTTTATTTCTTCGACAGCTCTCTCTATTTTTCAATAACAATTCAAAGACTTTAGAAGGAGATAAAAAAAAAGGGGAAGAGAAAAAACGCAGTTGAATGGAAAAGAAGAAGCTATTTTCGATGAAATCATCAACAAACTGCCAACCAACATAATAAACGAAAGTCTAAATCTGGCCAACATATTAATCTCAGCGCTGACAGACGCAAAGAAAAAGTTAACAAGGCTTTTTTTTCCCCCAACAACCAGGATCAGTTTAAGTGTTTGTGTGATGAGATTAATAATGACACGGCTGTTTAATATTTACCTCTTCAATTTTTTTATTTTTTTTACTCCCTACTAGCCAACGAAGCGTCGTTCATAAATTAATTTTAAGCAAGTTTATTTGTTTCACTCAAAACTGCAATATATGATAAAATTTTATTTTCTTAATGGTCTTCGGTGAATTTTAAAAACTGATCTCTCTGATTTATTGATGGTTTTTATGGAGCTGGTTTGTTTTGAATTATGATAGAGATAAAATTTAATATCAAAGGTGTTTTTTTTTAAAAGTGTTCCAATCAGAGTTGGGCAAAAATGTTAAGTCCGCCAATGTTCGAAAAATAGAACTTTGTTAAAATAACCCTAAAAATTTTTTTCACTCAATTTTCTTTTATTTTATTGTCTTTAGATGTTCTTTCGTAGTGAGTTTATTAAATTTCCAGTTATTTGCTTTACTCTTTCTTGATAGGATCGGGATAGACTGGTTGGTAGGGTGTTGGCTCTATGACCAAGAGGTCTTGAATTCCATCCCCGCCTGCCGAAGACTACCCGTGTAGTAAATGGTGACACGTTAAACCTGTCAGGTTACAAAGTCCTCCATGTTCCCATAAACAATCAATGCCTTTGGGGCTACTGAATTATGGTTCAGGTCAAAATTGTGATCTGTAGATGTATGAATGGGTCCTCCCTTTGAAACGGACTGTGGCGTGTGTGTGGCTGAAGTCATATTCTAGGCTATAGATGGCGCCACTGTAGGACAAGAAATTCACCCTCTGCTTAAAATTTGCTTGATTTCACCAAGCAGGCTTGCGGGTATTGGCAAGTGGCATTGGAAACAACAACAAAACTGTTTCTCCAATCAGTCAAAGTTCAGTAATTACCTCAGCAAAAAAATTTGAAATTTGCTGTCAACAGGTTTTTACTGTTAAATATGAAGTAAGAAAAACTATACCTTCTTCTCTACAGCTACAGAAATGTAACTACAGAATAAAATATTTGTCGCCCTTTTTTTAAGAACTTAACACTTTTTTCCTTCAAAGTTTCTATTTGGTTGAAATTTATGACAATTTTAAGTGATTTTTCGCAATTATGTTTACTATAAGTTACATTTTGCTTGCGAAATAATCGATTTTAAACGAAGAAAAAAGATGAATTAAACGCTACGAATGAATTAAACGCCTTCTAGAGATAGAAGGAAAAAAACATATTCGAATTATCATATTTACGATTTTATAGAAATAAAAATATTTATTTCATTGCTTTTAATGTAATTCTACTATTAACATAGATACAAGCGTTTTGAATAACAAATTTATAATACAAACAAAAAAGTTGATTTGTCTTAAATACACATTTCACCTTAAAACAAAACTATGTATTCCGTTGCAAATAACATGTTTTAAACTGTCATTTGGATATGTTTTGAGAATATTTTTGCGTTCCATCGCTTTAGATTAATATTTACATTGTTGCCTGACAGAATCATTGTTTCAGAAACTTTCAGAATACCTTAAGGTTAAATGTTTGCGTGCTATGTTACATAATTTCGTTTTCCAAAATTGTCAGATCCACCTTTTGATAACCCGTCATCTTTCAAATTTTAACTGAAAATTCTATTCGTGTGAACTGGGTACATCTGGACTTTTTCTCCTGGCATTATTATCAAGCATTTGAATAGATTGTTTGCGTTATGGCATAGATATATATGTAACATCTTAAGTTATAGTTTAATAGAATTAAAGGAGCTTAGAACTAAATATTAATAGGATTATATTTTAACTGTAGACTAGCCTTTCTAACAGATGAGAACATTAAACAATCTCTTTTCACATATTAAGCCAAGCACTTCGCGTATATATTATCCTTAATAGAATAGAAATTAAATCTTTATTTATAAAATGAGATTATTTACTGCGCAGTAAAATGCCTTTGTGAAACCGAAAATTATTCAAATTAATAAATGTTTTGAGATCTTAATTCATCTTCATCCGGTCTTATGGTTGCATCATACGACGGCATTTCTAAAAAAGAAGACGTCTGGGTATTGTAGATCGCATGGTATGAAAAAATCATAACTATATGCAGCATGAGAAAAAAACACGCACTTGTCTTTAGAATATGGTAAAGCGAATTTGTGTCTAGGAGCTCTGCTCAATGTAAATTTTGCACATAGCTTTTCTTTACACTTTTCTTCAATAAATGCTTAGAAATTTTATATATATATATATATATATATATATATATATATATATATATATATATATATATATATATATATATATATATATATATATATATATATATATATATATATCAATGGCATTGAAAATGCAAATAAAGTGAAATGTGACTAAAGAATTGAAATTCGACACGCTGATTTTTGAACTTGGCACGAGTTGTTACTACTTCATTACGAATTGTGGGTGGAATCTTGCCTAGTTTATTTTAAAAAGTGCTAAACTTCGTGTTCAATTATGTGTTACCTTTTCTCAATATAATAATGCAAAACCATTTGTTCAATAATAAATAATGCTTTCAGTAATCATTCGTAAAATTACGCGTAGGGAACATTTTCAGAAACATCGAGAATAGACTCGATATTGTCTTTTTTTCCCTTTCATATTTTGAAATTTTAACATATTTATGAAAACTGTAAGCGTTGTATGCCATTTTTTTAGTTTGAAACATGTTTTTAAATCTTTTTTGTTAAGTATTCTTGTATTACAGTATATTTTTAAGTATTCTCTTCTTAAATGTTCATAGCTAAGTTTTTAAATTTTTGTCGAATATCTCTAAAAACCCAACAGTACTTATCCTAACAGTAGTAATTATAATTTTTTTTCAAAAACTTGAACAAACCAAGATCCTAAGAAATAAATGACATCAAAAATGCTTATAATCACATTAACTGGATTTAATGCCACCTTCCTATCGAATAAAATATCGCCAAAATACTCTAATTTGCAAATCGCGTGAAGGAAGGTAAAAATTTAACACCAACAACTTTTTTTGATTCGTATTACTTTCAGCAAGTTTATCACCTGGAAGAAAATATTTGATGCATTAAGGTGTCCAATTTTGCCCACTATCTTCATTAAAACGTTCATATTAAATTTGTTTGAATAGTTATTTAATTATATGCTTGTTTCCCCCGGATGCTGTTGTTCTAGATGAAATTATCTGAAAATCCTATAACCTTTTAAGACTTGTGGTAAAATTTTGAGAGTACTTATTTTTTCTTGTACAAATTGTTCAAAGCGCAAAAGAAGGATTATTTTGTTATGAATCTAAAAAATCAATGATTTTATATAAGCACTAAGAACCCATTACTAATTTAAGATCTAAATAATTTTAGTATTAAATTAAAAATGTTTTAAAATCTTCAACGTCATGAATTCTCATAAAAAGTATACTTAATACGTATGTTACTGTGAATAACCGAAATTGGTGGTTGTTGACTTCCACCGGTGAATGTTGACATTCACATAGTCGTTTTGGTGAATGTCCGAAACATATACTAAGTCTCGTTAAGTGCCACTGCCCAGTATGCCCTATGCTCATGTTTTTTATGGTTCAGTACCACTGCCTGGTATGCATTTGCCAGCTATTCTGAACACTGGTGTTTCTCCTAATCCATCCTCCTAGTCTCGCTGTGGACTGCTCCTAAAGACACGGTTCCCAGTAGAACACCGAAGTCAAGCATTCCTCGGTCAGTGCGCGGGTGGGTGACCACTTTGGACAGCCAGCGTAGGGGCTGGAGGTGCGGGGTATCGGTCCTCTTTAAACTGTACTGCTGTAAAGTACTCGACTTCGCACGCAGGTCGTCGGGCTACCGAAGTAGGTGAACCATCCCCTCTTCAGAGGATCGAAATTGTGATGGCATGCCTTCGGATCATCCTCAGGAATGTGTCCCAGACCGTCGCCAATAGCCCATTGTGCATATCTAGTGCGTCGTAAATAAAATACCTACCTACCTAATCTATCCTCAGCAGATTTTAAAATATCGAATAAATATAATAATAATATTAACGAATAAATTAATATGAAATCGGATATAATAAATATTTCGGACATTCTGCAAAGCACCTATAACTGCATTGCGTAAATTATCATCGTGAATGTTTTTCAGTTTGAACATTAGTTTTTGAGCCTGTCGTGTAAAATTTTAAAACAACTCTTCCAAATGTTTGAAGGTTGCTATGGGGATAGAGCATTCGCCATATATTGAGGTGCTCGGGCTCGAATCTCAGCAATGGCTGGTCGATACGAATTCGCACCAAGCTCGAATTCACCGCAGTGCTGACGTAAAATATTTTCAGTGGTAGACGGATCATGGGATAGAGGACCCTTACAGTCAGGCTAAGAGTAGGAAGTTGACGTGGTCTTCCTCTCCATGTAAAGCAAATGCAGGTTAGTTCCATCAAAAAGCTCTAAACGAAGGCAAATTTCTCCCAATACTTGATCCAAGCGTTCCCTTGTCTTCTAGATTGGGTTCAAAATTACAAGGCTACGGAGTCGAACATTAGTAAACGTAAAAGCAAAAATCGGATCGGCTGTTCAACGACGGTTATAATATAAAATCAAATCATTGTTACATTTTGATGTATCATTAAATAACCAAACACCTCTTCCGTAACTTCCGTAACAGGGTACGTGCGCTTCAAGAAGATTCGAAATTACAAGGTTCGATTGGGTTCGAAATTACAAGGCTACGGAGTTGAACATTGGTAGAGTCGTAAACCCAAAATTGGACGGTTATAAAATGTTTGAATTGGACAAAACTAACAACAAAATTGAATTTGAAGATATCTGTTTCATGTAATTACCACATTCTGATAACTATCAAAAAGTATTCCTCAGACAGAAATGCACTGTTAATAAAAGGAAAGGAATGAGTTAAGAAAGAGGATTTTATTGATCGCAAATGATCTCGAATGAATACAGGCGACAACAAGTCTTCGAAAATATCTGTCTCACTGAGCTCGCTCGTTTCCAAAGAAAATATTAGAATGAAGTTTTCTCAAAAATCAGTTTTGTATATCGATGCTGAAGAACAATTTTTAAAAGTAAAATTAAAGTGTCTGAAATAATATCTAAAAAAACATAGATTTTAAATAAAATCGCAATAAGAATTAGAATAAATAGTACATGAAGATTTTATTTCGTTTCATAACCACCGTTGAACAACCGAACCAATTTTTTGGTTCACGACTACTAATGTTCAACTCCGTAGCCTCGTAATTTTGATCCTAATCCAGAAGACAAGGGAATTCCTGGATCGAGTATTGGGGGAAATTTGCCTTCGAGGAGGACTTTTTGATGGAACTAACCAGCATTTGCGTCACATTGACAGGAAAACCACGATAAGCTCCCACGGTTAGGCCAACGACAAGGGGACTTTAACCCATGATCTACCACTGACTATAATTTTACGTTATCACTGTGGTTGGTGCCAGCCGGGTGCGAAATTCGCATCGACAGGCCATCGATGGGATTCGAACCCGGTTCATTTCACCGTAAGGTGAACGCTCTATCAAATGAGCGACCATGGCTCAGTACATGATGATATGAGACTTCGTTTGCTCCAAATAATCAGAATTAAAGTCAACACGATTCGAAGCGTTCAAAAAATAGGTGTCCAATCTCAGGGTTTACCAGATGTAAATGAGGAAAACGAAAATGATTTGAAACAGAAATAAAAAGTTCTAGTTTTGTTTTTCTCCTTTGTTTTCCATTTTTAAGTTGGCAATTTCACGTTTTCTATTTCAATTCACTTTTAATTTCCGCGCTGGCGAGGCTTGGGAATAGGCTCTTATTTTTAAGAGACTTGCCAACTTTTATTACAGTCTTCATATTTTTTTTGAAGGAAAGATTTTATATCTTTTAGCATCAGTTTCTTGGGATTATTCATTTTATAAAAATAAATCCATTCACAAGAAGAAGTAAAGCTTTTCTAATAGATTTGAAAGAAGAAAAACCTTCTTTTTTAATGGCTAAATAACTTTCAGTAAGGAAGCTATGAATTTAATATTGATGCATCCGATATAACAAGTGATTGCCGTAAGCGGTGATAGGTTTTTGCTGTTTTGAAATTACACGAATCTCAAAGGGGAAAATAAAACTTTCTGTAAAGAAATTTAAAGAGACATTGTTCCCTAAAGGTAAAATAAACCATTTTAGACTTGTATAAAGCAGTTCCTAGATATTCCGTGTTTGCGATTCGTTATTTTGTACTTTAATTTGTTTTATCAAATCTGTTTTGTGTTGTAAAACAGTATCTCCAAAGATCTATTTTAAATGTAATACATCAAAATTTGTATTGCGGTAATTGTTATTTATAATTTAATATTATATGAAAATAAATAAGATAATTGGTTACTAGCACTTCGAGAAGAAGATAAATAATACCCGCACTTGTGATTCATGACGTCAATGCCATTTGTTCATTATCTGTTAATTGGCGTATCAAAGTTAAGCTAAGTTTTTCTTCATAAGTTAGAATTTTAACTAACGATAAGTTAATTACATACACTCCGACAGCTGCTGAAAACAAATAACACACCTATTTTATAAATTGAGTTCATCAGCAAAATCAATTATCTTTCTTAAAATTATTTATGCAAAGTTTTGTCTTTAAATCTGTCTTACCTCAATTCTACTCAACTTTATAATATACTTTTGGTTTGAGTATAAGATGTTCCCTAATTTCATACTTCTGGCACTCGAATATTGTTATATATTTTATACATTTTTCTTTGGTTAAAAAACTTAACCCAAAATATTAAGCTTTTTCTAATTTAATAGAGTACACTTTTTCAATTTCTTTAAATTAAAAGAGTATATTTGACACTTCATAAAGAGTGATTTCAAAACATTAGTAAGGAGATTTCACAAATTTACGTTAGCGTAGGTACGCTCCCTTACCTGAAATATCAAGTAATTGCTTATGCGCACTTCTATTGCGCATGCGTTAGTTCTGGTGTAATGCGCATGCACCCGTGGAAAAAAAATATCAATCTTACTTAAGTGAAAATAAGAGATTTTGCAAAAAACCGTATGTTGAAAACGCTAAAGTAGTGGAAATCAAAATAAACATTTACAATGGACAGAGACTATCTGTTTTAAAGCTTTGGGATACGATTCAAGATGCTTTTACTCAACGTAAAACCGCTATTCTGTGAGCAGAAAAATTAGGTAAATTTTGATAAATTTAGCGATAAGAAATTCAGTTTATTTTTATAATTACTATTAATATTTAAAAAAATATATTATTGCACTTCATTATTTAATTTTTTTAACTAAATTGTGTAGTTAATATATAAATATCATTTATAATTTTAAAATAGCGAAAATATAGCTAGTTTCTTATGGAACTAGTGGAATTAGGCATCCATAATATTAAACATGAACCAAAAAATTTTCTTATTTATTTACTTAACCAATTGTTGAAATGACACACGATTCATTTCTAAATTTCATCAATATATTTTTTCAAATTCGCATTTATTTTCCATGTTTTTATTTCGAAGGTAGGCCTAAATAGAAAACAACATTTAACATCGATAAACAGCGTGCTTGTAGCTTTGTCTTTGTAGGGAAAATCGCGCCAACACAACGTTAAAATACGTAACATACAAAAAAAAAAAAAAAAAAAAGGTGAGCATGCGCAGTTGAATGCAATCTTACGTACGAGAGCGTACGTAAGCTATAGTAAAAGTGCGAAACTCCCTAATAATATGATTTTTATGACTTTAATCATGCGCGTACAACGCCTTAGTATATTTTTTCCTTCAAATTTCTGCATTCAGGAAATTTCGCAATGAGATAGTTAGTATCACTAGACGCGCTACTAACTCAACCTATCGGTCCTACACCAAACGGATGATTCCTACTTGCGATAATTGAGGGCTTTAGTCCAATTGTCTTAGCAACTATGTTTTATATCTTCCGTGACGGGCTTACTGTACGATTTCACACAAAAAACCCAGTCTGAAAATATCAATTGCGAGAAGTTCCAAAAATACCCCCTGCTTTTTTTTAAAATTTTTTATGATTACTTAATATCGTTGTGCTTTTACCCATTGTCAAAATGGGTCTTGTTTTGGGTTTTATGGCGTGCGTACTTTATTTGGACTTCATCACACTTTTCAACTGTGTTCGAGAGTAATTGTAAACAGTGCGCATGCGTCGTCATTGCATGCGTTGCTATGGCGATCGCTGCTGTATGATAATTTTTTTAGAATTCTTTTTTTCTTTTTCTTTCAACCAGCAGTCATTCTTAATGTATTTATATAATAAGAATTTAAAATATTTTTATATTATTTTCATTATTAACTTATAATTTCTGTCTTGATGGTGATATCAATAGAAATCTAAATACTAAAGAAGGAAAAGTATTTTGTGAAACACGTATACGTAGGCAAGATATGGAAATAAATCCAAAACAAACATCAATGGAGACAATTTTTGCAACCCATGATTTAAAATGTTGTGGCGTTAATTGGAGTCGAACCAGAAAAAAAAACATTTAACTAATGGGTAACCAGTAATCGTGATAAAACGATCACGATTTTTTAAAATTTCGCATCATTTTTCTTTTTCTTATATACATATATTTCAATGTTGAATTTAATCCGTATTAACATGGATGAAATGCACCATTAATCTTTTTAAACTAATGAGAGAGAAAAATCGTAAAAGCGTTATTTTATTATTGTTTATATTAATCTGATAACTATTACACAAGATTTGTATTACACATTCTTAAACATCCATCAGAGTTAAAATCTTACCAGAAACATTCTAGTTAATTACAATCTGTGTACCGGTTTCTATTCTCAATAAATAACTTAATTGTGTTTTGTGTTATAAACATATTTTAGTTCCTTCATAATTTCTAACAAGATTTATTCCAGTTATATTATTCATTTATCTTCTGATGATATACATGAAGTTTGTTTTATATTCCTTTCTTTAATTAACCTCATGAACTGTGCTCAGCTACTGATCCGCAAATAACAAAGATGACAGCAAAACTGTTTTGTTCAAAGCATAGCTTCATTTATCTTTTAGTCTTTCTTTGTATAAACATGAAATTATGTTTTTATTCGTTAAAGAAGCTCCTTTTATTTGATGCTCTTTTTAAACTTTCATATTTAAAAGACGTTTATATATATATATATATATATATATATATATATATAATAAGTATGTAAAATGATGCAGTAGTATTTATTAATAAGATAGTTTTCTTAGCCATCATCGGGTAGTTATCACTTTTATTTTGAATGTATCCGGATACTATTCATTGTCAATTGTGGTTTAGTTACTTTATGTTGGATTTGACTCTTTCTCTTATAAACTTGGTCTGTTAAGCCTTTTGAAGGCCGTGGTAAGTATACTTACCACCACGCTTTACCACTTTTAATTTAGGTTTCCGTATTTCACTAACTTCAGCTTTCTTGAAGTGAGTTTAAATAAAATTGGTAACCATTTGTCACTTTTAAAAAACGTATAAAAGTTATAAAATACATCATTCCTTTTGAAGTTTGTAGCATTTAAGGAATTTATTTAATAAATAAAGAAAAATAAAAGTCAGTAAGTTCCTAATAGGTCATGTTAAATATATTTACCACCAAAAAAATGGCATTTTTATAAACTAAATTAGTTTTTTTTAATATTAATTACTGTTATTAAAACAATTTCAATTCTAAAAATACTTTAATTTACCTTTACCAGAAATAAAGGGCCCATTAAAGGGTTAATGGAAATGCCTGAACCTTCTCCAGGTCTAGCTTCATTTAAATTCAAATTTTGTATTGATTTTCAAAATTATTTGCTGTACTATTTTTGGTTACCATATTTAATTAATAATTTCTGCCACACTGTAAGGGCATTCAAATAACCAAAATAAATTTTAATAATTAAATATTGCATTTAGAAGTAACTTAAATCTCACAGTTGCTCATTTATAGTTACCTTACGATAAATACTAAAACGAAATTTAAATTTTACAAAAATATTCAATTGTTCATATATTATAGCACATAATATAATTAAAACGAAACTATATATCCTGTAACATTTATATGCTAGTCAAATTAAATCAATTTGTTAAAGTAAAATTTCTCAAAGAAAAAGTACATTTCAATAACAGTAAATAAGTTTTTGAAAATGCAAAACTAAACAATGAAAATAAGATCAATGAATAAAAATTAAGCATTTCAAATGAAATATCAAGAATGAAAAAAAAAATTCAACAATTATAATCATTTAAACACCAATTACTATTTTAAGTGAAATTGTTCACAGTGGATTGTTTTCAAATCATTAACTTTTTAGCTCTCAACTGCCATGGGGAAAAATTGTTCACCATGAATTAATTATTTTAAATAATTCACTTTTTTGATGTATCACTGGAAACTATTTAGTAATCAAAACCAGTTGATTACAATTAGGAAGGATTTCCATCGACTCCGCACTGGCACTAGTTGTAAACCCGCAAAGAGACTTCTCACGGAGTTGATTCCGGCAAGGTGGGCGAAACTGATCTCCAGCGGTCCCACAGCAGCAACTGTAGAGGCAACTTCTGGACCCATTAAGGAGGAAAATCTCGAAATTCTTTAATGGCGATGATGGAAGCGAAGACGTCAGGCACTGTTAAAATTCAGTAACACAACTCCAATGAAGAGAGAAGTCCCAAAAATCTATTCAAAGCACTCCCCGGAACCGGAAAAAAGAAAGTTTCGACTGTCGATTAATATTGTTTCAATAATCACTCTCGAACAGTGGAGCAAACGAAACATCTTTTTCTTTTTTTATTCTTTCTATAACAGCTCCATTCCCCAGATAAGTGATCAGTGCTCTCCGGTTACTATTTCTTTTCCTTTTATTTATTTATTTTTATATATTTGAAAATGAGCATTTTTAAAATGGAACCAATGAAAAAAACGAGTGCTAAACCAACTGCAAAAATATCCTGCTCCCGTTTCATCAGCTCTTATAATCCTGCTCGGCTTGTAAAATGCTGCAGTCGGACCGAGTAGGAAAACAGACACAGGATTTTAATGAAAGCAGAGTAAATTTTATTATGTCATTCTTTGTTGAGTGGAGAACGAAAAATGTTGTTAACTTCATGTGTTGCCAGAACTTAAGATTAAAACGTAGCGAAGGGGAGCTCCAAAACTAGCGGTTTCGAACATTTTGTAGCCCAAAAATAAATATATATATATATATATATATATATATACATATATATTAACAAGATTAATATCACAGCATAAATAAAGTGTAAAGTTTGCCATGTTTTGAGTGCTCTAATTTATTTGGCTATATTTCTGTAAAACAACGCCGTTTGTCAGAAAACACTAAAATTATAGTCACATTGGATAGCTCGTTTTGTCAAGCTTTTTTATGTGTAAAAATCAGTCGGAACTGTCTTCGATATTTTAATGTTGGTGCGGTCTTTGAGCTGCATAAGAATACTAAGTGGTTTCGACCTCAGCTCGCTTCGTTCCCCAACCTCAAGAACCTTAATTACTCGCGCATAAAAATGTTCTCACTAGCTAATTTTTTTTTTTTTAATAAAAATTATCTCGTGTTTCGAGGAAATTAAAAATAAGACCTAACAAGGACCCAATCTCCAACAAGAAATTCAGAAAAGTTCAACTTCATGGGCCTACATCTGTGTGCATTTGAAAATAAAAGGCAAAAAATCTTTTTTTGATAAGCAAAATAATTTATTTAATCATTTCTGCTCTGAAGTTCGAAACAATACAAAGTACAAACATTCAGCTCGCAAATGAGAAATATGACTTTGCTTTTCTTTGTAACAGCATCAATAATTGTTTCAAACTCGATTGAAAATAGTTTTGATAGTAATTTAGTGAACAAATGAATATTTTGATTTGGGTCACGTATGAAACAGTATTTTAAAGCGTCTACGAAGCAACAAATATTTTTAACTAATTTTTTTTTTCATTTATAGTAGCCGTAACATCTGTTGTAAAGTTTAAAAAAAAACAATGATAGAAAGATAGATTTGCACTAAATGCTCGTAAATATTTTCTTTTCTCGCATCTCGCTTAGTTGCTGTGCTTACTTTACTTGCACAATGAAACCTGTTAAGTTGACCATCTCTATAAGTTAATCACCTATCTAAGATTTTGATGATCAAGTGCAAAACTGGTAAAAACAATTTATTATCATTTTTATAGGATGACTTCTCTTATAAAACCATCAAATTGTAGTTCCACTTCTGATCAGTTTACGCTAGTTTCACTGTAGTAGCTTTAATAATTTTCTAAACACCTTTTATAACACACAGCATATACATTACCGTATTTATCATTCAAAGTAATTATCTTTCCTAGTTATTTTGCAATTACTATAAATGTTTCAAAAGGTTTAAAATGTTGACATTTTCGAATTAAAAAAATTGTCGTTATTCAATTTTCCTGATCCCTAAGTGCATTATGTTTCAATTAACTTAGTCATTTTTATTCATAATTTCATTGTTATAGTTAATTATTATTTGAAATTTCATAGCATATATTTTTGTTTTAAAAACAAAATCCATCTTTTGCGTTTCATCGTCATCATTGGGTGGGCCTTGGCCTTCTATGAAATATTTCTTCATGTCGTTTTCCTTGATGCCAATTCTGATTATCATTTGCGTTTGGTAATACGAATTTCATTTTAATATGATAACTATCCAAAACTTCATTTTTATTTGCTTCATTTATTCGTTTCATTTATTTATTGCATATTTGGCAAAATGAGGTGAAAAATAATAACTGTAACCATAGCAAAACATATTATAGCTTCCTTTAAAAAAAATAATTTCATCATTTACAACGGGCAAATCTAAGCTCAAGAGAGATATAAAAATTTTCCTATTTTTCGTGCAACTGTGAATAGATGGTGATTTACAAAAGTAAAATGAATTCACTAAAAAGCATTTAACAGTACGATATCTTTTGGAAACTCATTGTCATTCACAACAACTGTTTTCATTCAGCAGGTTTAATGACTTTGGATTTAATTTTTCTGAGTTTCAAAGCGAGTAACGTGATTTATTTTTCCAGAAGATAAACGATTAATAATAGGTGGAGTTAAAAAAAAATTTCCCCAATCCCTATCATACTCTCCGTGCATTTTTCCATATATATTTTTGCGATTTCTCGAGTCTACGATTTGAAACATAAATATGGAAAGATTATAGACTCCATCCATCAGTAAAACATATCAAGAATCCAAAACTGAAGCGAGAACGTTTTCAAGAACAACAAAAATGCCCTTTTTAAAAATGGTAAAGAAGCTGCAAACTTTCAGAATCATTTTATAATGGGAATAGAAAAAATTAAAAAATATATATATATTTCTGTAAGGAAAAAAAGTAGCGCATATTTAAGATTTGTAGCGTTCGAAAAATAATAAGTAGCCCAAAAAGTAGCAAGTAGCGAAAATTCAATTTTCAGTAGCGGGTACTTTTAAAAGTAGCCCAATCCGCTACTTGTAGCCCAATCTGGCAACACTGACTTCATTCTCACGATCAGTCTTTCTGGTAGGGAAAATCTTGCAAAAAATCCGAAATTGTCTCTATTTAGGGGAATTTCAGAAATTACTATTGGTTCATGAACTTGCTTGAGTGATTCCCACGAAGCTTAAAGGGAAAAAATGTCTTTAAGTAAATTTATGCATACTTGGGCCAAAAATAGATTTAAAAACAGGATGTAGCTTGTGAGAAATCAGTTCGATTTGAATAAATAATTAGTATTTAGTTTTATAGTGAAGAACTAACATAAAAAGATTAATAGAAGCTTTTTATGTTACATATATATATATGACAGAAATCAATAGAATATTGATTTTCACCGACGAACATTCACCTACTCGCTTTGGTGAATGTACGAAATATTTGTTACATCCGATTTGATATTAATTTATTCGTTTATATTATTATTTTTAATATCTGCCGAGGATAGATTCGAAGAAACATCAGTGTTCGGAGTACCGGAAACCCTGATGTAGGGAATACCGGTCAAAGGCACTGAAACTTAAAAAAATCACCAGGGTACGGTATACCGGGCAGATATATACCAGGGAGTGGCGCTGAATTATATCTAGTATATATTTCGGATATATACCGAAACGACTTTGTGATTGTCAGCATTGACCGGTGGAAGTCAGTCATTCACAGTAACATATATATGCATTGATGTATAGCATGATGGTATGTAGATATGTTTGTATATATGTATGATTTTTGAAATTTTCTGTTTCTGATTGAATTTAATAACTTAAAATCATTTACTGCTGGGTAAAAATTAAAAGAATAAATTTTACTTTTAAAAAAATTGTTTGAATTTTGAGCACTTTTGTCATTAACCAATGAAAATTCCCCCTACGTCTTTCGATTATTTTGATTTAATCCACTTTAAGAAATGTTACTCATTAATTTTTTAAATTATTTTCTCACATTTTTTTAATCAAGTCAACATGCTTAAATTCCTGTTCATGTCCCAGTTAACCAGATTGTCATAGTCATAAAACATCTATCCTCCCCGAAAAATTCCAATTACCTTCTAAAAATGCTTTTAAAAACTTTCTGTTTGCAAAACTTTCTCTTTGTTAGATAAATTATCAGGAAAAGAATAAAATTTGTAATCCTAACATACAAGCAATATATAAAAATAGGATGAAATGTAATTAAAAAAAACTTATGTAAAAATGACAAAATTTAACACATAATTTGCTGCGGATAATTGTTTGTCAGCCTAATTTAATTGGAATCCATTTAATTGTAAAGACAATGAAATCAACATGCTTAAATTCCTGTTCATAGTTAATCAAACTGCGATAGTCACAAAATACGAAATTATCAAAATTTTTTAAGCAAAGAAACTTTTATTACGTTCTTATTATATTTCATTAAGAAAAGTGGTCTACATCTTGAAACATCTAGAAATAATACTAAATCAATTGTCTGAACTAAAAATATTAATTTTCCCTTTCATTTTTAGCCCATCTATCGGGGCTTTCTTTAAAAATGAGTTATGAACCTTTTAAAACAACGGCGAAAATATTCTTTTCAAGAATAAAGCTTGTCGGACTCTTAAATCTGGTGGTTTATAGGAACTTCTTACTTCTATCCAAATGACTAAATAAATCACAGTAAACTTCTAGGGAACAGAAAATAAACATTAATTTTCCCAAACTCAAAGTTGGTTTAGAACTAATAAACCTAACTCAAACTCAGTGGCAGTTAGAAACCAAAATTATAACATTCAAATTATTTGACGAGTTTAGTTTATTTATTTATTTTTTTAGCCTTATTCCAAATTTTAAAAAAAAGATCAAGTCATAAAATTTTATATTTTAATTGTAGTAATCGTGAAATGTTTCGATAAATGACGAGAGAGAGTGAGAGAAAGAGAGAGAGAGTGAGAGAGAGAGAGTTCGCCTTCCAATGAGGTGAACCGGGTTCGAATCCCAGCGATGGGTGGGTGATACGAATTCCGCACCCAACTTGCACTGACCACGGTGCTAACGTAAGATATCCTCAGTAGTAGACGGATCATGGGTTTTCGTAGTTTTCTTCTCCGTGTAACGCAAATGCTGGTTGGTTTTATCAAAATGTCCTCCTCGAAGGTAAAGTTCTCCCTGTACTTGATCCAGGAGTTCCCTTGTCTTCTGGATTTGGATCAAAATTACAAAGCTACGGAGTTGAACATTAGTAGTCGTAAACCAAAATTTGGGTCGGTTGTTCAACAACGGTTATAAAATAAATTTTTTAAAAAAAGCAAGAAAGAAAAGCCTTGTACTAATACAATGATGTAGTTTAAAGGATTGCTCTCGTGAAACTGAGGAGGAAAGAAAATTCCGTTAAAATTACGGTAAAAGATACGGACACTCAAGGTATATAAAGACACTAAACAAATAGGCCTATATACCGTAAATTTTTGCAGTAATATTACCGAATCGCAAATACCACTGTAAAAATAATGGTATAAAATTTTTATAATTTTACAGTAAAAAAGGATTTTATGGTAGAAAGTTTTGGTATCCTGAGACATAAATGAAGGAAAGAAAAGTGATTTCAAACAAAAAATGTAAATTCACCGATGGAAAAAAAAGAAAAAAGAAAGTGGAAAACGAAACTAGGAAAATTGCAGAGATCGAGAATGAAACAGAAAATGAAAAATAAATAAATATGTGAAAGCAAATCAAATATAATCACAGTGACCGAGGGAGGCAAATGAGTGCATAATACTTTTCCACGCGCTACGGAGAGGAAGTGAGAAACTAATGCTTTAACAAGGGAATCGGCAATCATTCACTTTTGGCCACCATGTTTTTTTTTTCATTTTCTATTTTGTTCTTATCACCTTTATTTTGGATTTTTTTTTTTTGGCTGATACGTTTTTTGTTTCAAATTACTTCTAATTGTTTTCCTCATTCACGTCCAATGAGTCTTGAGAATAGCCTCCTATTTTTGAGCGCTTGAAATAAATCAACTTCCATTTTTATCTTCATGTTTTTTTTAAGCAAATTAATCAGAAACAGAAGAAAAAAAGAATACAAAATCGAGACAAAAAAGGAAAAAATTAATACTTGCAATAGAGTATTTTTCAGAAATTTTACTGAATAAATTGAATTTTATTGAAGAAGGTTTCTCATGAAAAACTTGCGTATGGAGTGAAGACTTGGAAATCTTAAAAAGAGCCCACAAATTTGAATCGTTCAAACAAAACAAACTTTCATTCAGTCTTAAATTTGTTATAATTTTACCGTAAAAATCAAGAAGAGACGTTGATAACAGTTCTTACATAGTATAGCAATATTTTCACAATATCATTCACGTTTTCTGCGCCGCTACAAAGTTTGAAAGAAGCTTTTGAAAGTTTTACTATTTTAATTTACAAAATTTTATTAAATATTTTTCAGAATAAGAAACTTTAATTCTTATAAAAAAAAAGACTGTATTTTGAAATAAAAAATGCAAGAAAGGAGAGATATTTTTTTTTTACAAGTAATTATTTTTCAGTGATAATTTAATATTTGATTACTAGCTAAATAATATCAATGTGATATTTGCAAGTAACGTAGTGTGGGTATCGTGATCCTAATTGGGTAGTTGAAACGTGACATTTGTTTACGTTAGCAACTGTTCTTTTCACCCTATTTCGAGTAAGCCAAGTCTTTCGAGTATCAATTTTCTTTAGTGACGCATTCTAAATTTTTTCACAAAGATTCTTTCTCAAAGAATTCAATTTTTTCATTATATATATGTATATATTCAAATTAACACAAAGACAGGCGGGAAGCCATGCGGAACATAAACAAACTAATTATGCATCGAAGTTAGCCAGATACACAAAACAAAAATATATCACGGTTACAAGTACGAAAACAAATAATAAATTTTAGTTTAGTAAAAGAAGTAGAAAAATATTTCAATTCATTCGATGTGACGGCTCTGTATTGAATTAACTTATCGTTAATTAAATACAGTAATCGTTATCGTTAAATACAGTATCTTTAATTAAATACGGCTCTGTCTTTAACTTATCGTTAATTAAATACAGTAATCCTTATTGTGAAATACAGTATCGTTAATTAAATATGGCTCTGTCTTTAATTAACTTATCGTTAATTAAATACAGTAATCGTTATCGTTAAATACAGTATCGTTAATTAAATACGGCTCTGTATTTAATTAACTTATCGTTAATTGAATACAGAGCCGTATTTATTAACATTCTAACTTATGTAGAGAAATGTAACTCAATTTTAATACGCCATAATGCTGCTGATAAGGATTAGCTGGTGCTGAAGTCATCGGTATGGAAGGTCTTTTTCTTCTTGATATGTAAGTATTTATTTTCACATAATATTAAATTATGAATAATAATTATCGGAATAAGAATTTTGACATATTATACTTAAAATATATCTTTGAAGATACTGTTTTACAACACAAGACGGATTTAACAAAACAAAGAACGAAATAACGAATCGCAAAAAACAAAATATCTGTGAAATGCTTATACAAGTCTAAAATAGCTCTTTTTATCTTTAGGGGAAAATGTCTCTTGAATTTTCTTCTTCACTTTGAGATTCGTGTAATTTCAAAACAAAACAAAAAAGTGTTCCTTTCCTATCACCGTTTACGGTCAACCCGTTTTTTATCGGATGCATAAATAATAAATTCATTGCTTCTTAAATAAAAGCTATTTATCCGTTAATAAAGAAGCCATTATTTTTTTCTTCTTTTCAAATCTATTAGAAAAGCTTTACTTCTTCTTGTGAATTGATTTATTTTTCAGAATAAATAATCCCGAGTAACTGAAGCGAAACGATATAAAACGCTTGTTTAGAAAAAAAATATGAAGACGGTAATAAAAGTTGACAAGTCTCTCAAAAATAGGAGCCCATTCTCAAGGAGGCTCGCCAGTGCGGAAATTAAAAGTGATTTGAAAAAGAAAACGTGAAATCGCCAACTTAAAAATGGAAAACAAAGGAGAAAAACAAAACTAGAACTTTTTATTTCTGCTTCAAATCATTTTCGTTTTCCTCATTTACATCTGGTGAACCCTGAGATTGACCCTGACCTATTTTTGAAAGCTTCGAAACATGTTGACTTTAATTCCGATTGTTTGGAGCAAAAGAAATCTTACTTATCATCATGTACTGAGCCGTGGTTGCTCATTTGATAAAGCGTTCACCTTTCACTGAGGTGAACTGGGTTCGAATCCCAGCGATGGCCTGTCGATACGAATTTCACACCGGGCTCGCACCGACCTCAATGCTAATTTATAAATATCCTCAGTGGAAGAGGGGTTAGGTCCATCGAAATGCAGTTTAGTTCCATCAAGAAGTCCTCTACGAAGGCAAATTTCCCCCATAACTCGATCCTGAAATTACCTTGTCTTCTGGATTGGGTTCAAAATTACAAGGCTACGGAGTTGAACATTAGTAGTCGTAAAACCCAAAAATTGGGTCTGTTCTTCAACGGCTGTTACAAAATAAATAAAATCATCGTGTACTATTTGCTCTAATTATTCTTGCCATTTTTTCCAAATCGTTGTTTGTATACATATCATTTCAGGTACTTTCATTTTACTTTTAAAAATTGTTCTTCGGCATCGACATACAAAACTGGTTTTTGAGAAAACTTCATTCCAATATTTTTTTTGTAAAAGAATGAATTCAACGAGGCAGATATTTTCGAAGACTTGTTGTCGCCTGTATTCATTCAAGTTTATTTCCGATCAATAAAATCCTCTTTCTCAACTCATTCCCTTCCTTTTATTTACAGTACATTTCTGTCGGAGGAATACTTTTTGATAGTTATCAGAATGTGGTAATCACATGAAACAGACGTGTTTAAAATTCTTTTTTGCTGCCAGTTTTGTCCAATTCAAACATTTCATAACCGTCGTTGAACAACCGACTCAATTTCGGGTTTACGTAGACTTGTAACTCCGTAGACTTGTAATTTCGAGCTTGAAGCACGCAGTTACAGAATATATGTTTGGTTGTCGTTTGCTAGTAAATGTTATTTTTTTATCTGTAAAGTATTTCGGTACTTTTCGTTTAGTGTTTCGGTCATTTTTTTTTTAAATTTTTTTTAATGATGTGTTCAAAACATAAATAAAATATAAAGTTGACGGAGGTTTTGCTTTTGATTCTAGTTAAATAAAACGAACCACTTTTCAGAATATAAACGGTATTTATAGAGTATTCAAGGGGTGAATTAAAAAAATTTAATCAATTAGTGCAGAACAACTTCACGAAATCGTTCACAAAACTGAAACTCATTTATCGACGAAATTAATAAACAATTTCAATTAAGTCTTTCATTATTAATGCGTGTTGACCTTCCTGTGTGTGTCTTTCTAAATCAGACATCATTCTGCGCTCTTAACTGTTATAAAATTTCGACAATTAAAAATAGCGCTTATCTCTCATTCCGTCTCTCCCATTTTTGCGCAATTTGATTGTTTTACTTAATCATCTTCCTGAGTTTCGATTTAAATATGTTTGTGTAAAAGGAGCTTTCGGCTATGCCAACCTTCATTTGTCAACAGGTACCTCAATATCGAATCGAGTTAGCATGTCTTATATATACTAGTGAATTGAAGTTTAATAATCTTAGTGGTAGTTAACGCCACAAAGATTTTGTGAGGGACATACCACTAGTAGCCTTCGATGAATGTACCATTCTATGTTCATCGAACTAGTACCATTCGTTGAACGGATACTACTAGTAGCCGTATTTGCGAAAGACCGGTAGAGCTGTATTAAGTTCACCAGATTTCGAGCGTTGGTGGTAATAGCTGTATTAAGTTAGCCGGTTTTGTGAACGTTAGCCGTGACAGCTGTGTTAAGTTCACAATTGCGTGCGTGTTCGCTCTTGTGTTGCTAGTAACAGGCGAGTGTGTGCAGAATTCCGTTGTGTGTGGATGAGACTGAGAAGCAACAGCGAGAGGAGGACGCAGTGACAAATAGCAAGTCAACTACTGCTCAATGAGAACGATTCATCAAAGTACTTTCGATGTGGACGAGTTCATATCACTTCTCCAGGTCACCAATGAATCAAGTAGAGTAGAAATCAGCATAATATATATAGTTCATAACTCAATAAGGGTTTCATTTTTATTTATTTATTTTAGTATTAAGCATTCCAAGTATTTGATTTCATGCATGTTGTATTCCACAAAATTTCAAAGAGGAATAAAAAACCAGAAACAGGGGAGGTGCAAATATTTTTACTGTCTACCATCATTTTTACAAGTTTTGGAGTCTTGTGTTTTGATATATATTAACTGAGTAAATTAAGCAATTATGATATTATTTTTCAAAAATACATGTTAATCATAAATATTAATTCTCTGCGTTTCATAAATAAAATAATTTGAAATAAAATTAAAAATACACAGTATACAAATTTGCCTAGTAAATAAAAAACGTAAAATACATATTATAATGAAAACCATGCATATATATATATATATATATATATATATATATATATATATATATATATATATATATATAATGTGCTCTATCTTATTTGTTGTAAATTTTTTGTAAAAAGAATTTTTTTTGAGTTTTTGAATTTTTTCCTCACACTATTGTATTGATATAATATTTTGCTTTGGCTCTATTGATACAATATTAGAAAGCACTCCCTTTTGTGGATATAAACGTGTGAGCTGATGAAAAGATAATATCTTTTATTTTCTGGATTTTTAATATTTTCTCAGGATTTTTCTTTTGGTTTCTAATTATTTTTATTATTATTTTTCTTTTTTTCCCCTTTTCTCATTGCTCTTTAATTTTTTCCCTCTTTTCTCTGCATTTTGATATATATATATATATATATATATATATATATATATATATATATATATATATATATAAAATGATGCAGTCGGACCGAGCAGGGAAACAGACACAGAATTTTAATGAAATCAGATGTATTTTATTTAGATCATGTTCTTATGGAAGACCAGCGAAAAGTGATGTTAACTCCATTCAGGATCAGTCTTTCTGGTAGGGAAAATCTTGCAAATAATCCGAAAATGTCTCTATTTAGAGATGAAAGGGAAATCTTAGATATTACTATTGGTTAATGAGCTTGCTCGAGTGATTCCCACGGCTTAAAAGGGAAAAAAGATCTTTATTTAAATTTATGCATAGTTGGGCCAAAAATAGAATTAGAAACAGGATGTGGCTTTTAAAAGTGTGAGAAAGTGTTTCGATTAGAATAATTAATTAGGATAACATAAAAAGATCAATTGAAGCTTTCTATGTTACACACACACACACACACACACACACACACATATATATATATATATATATATATATTAGCATCATTTCAATGCTATCTGCTTCAAAATGCAGAGAAAACATGGAAAAAATTACAGAACAATGAAAAAAAGGAAAAAGGAATAAAAAAATAAACTATATAATCTTTAATATCCGGAAATAAACGATATAATCTTTTTATCAGCTCACACGATAATATCCGCAAAAAGGAGTGCTTTCTAATACTGTATCAATTTAGCCAAAGCAAAATATATCAATACAATAGTGTGAGGAGCACTCAAAAAAAATTACAAAAAATTTACAACAAATAAAATAGAACACATTAAGTAAAAATATCACGCAAAAACAGAAAATAAAATGTAAAGAAAGAACAGAATAAAACAGAATAGAGAGAATAACGAAGAAAACTAAGAAAAATAAAAAAATTTATTTGCGACGTATAAGAAATTTGTAATTTATTGCGTAATATTAATTAAGTAAAATTTATTGCGGCATTAATAAAACAAGTTAAAAATATGAAGAAAACATTGAAAAACTATAATAAGGATTTATAAGAAGAGAAGTAGAAAATATTTGTAAGACTTTTATTTTTAAACAAAAATAAATTAAAAATTAGAAAAGGGAAAAACAAAATAATGAAAAGATCATTACACGATATGTCATGTTATGGAAATGAAATGCAAGATTTCTTACCTTCTAATAAACTGTTATTATAGTTGATGCACTCCATTTCATTGGTTGGTTCATTCTGAATAACATAATCTGCTTGTTTTTCCGCATCAGTTATTATATTATAACTAGAGATGTTTCTTTCCATTTCATTTATATGCCTCTGATGGATTTTATTACTATTTAAACACGGCTTTTTGTTTCAAGCATTGTCTACAGCTATATTCATGAAAAAAATAACAAAGAATGAACTAAGGCCTAAATTGTCGTTTGCGTTTATTTAAAGAATTATAGTTCGCAAAAAAAAATTCTCTGTGTTTTATTTAATATAATCGGTTATGTTTCAATAGCTTTAATGTCCACAAACTAGAATGCCAGGTTTAACTAAACAGGTCGTAAATTCAACTTTTTAACAAAATAAATATTTATTTTTTGTTAAAAATATTGAATTCACTTCGCTTATAAATCATATTTTTCATTGAAATCGTTTGAAGTGATAAAATAATCGTTTTAAATATTAAAACGAATTAAACCGAAACAAAGAATTAATATTTAAGTGTTCTAAAGAGAACTTTTCGGAGGTTGTGTTTGGTTTAAATATATCAGTTTATTTTTCGTTATTGGTTTTCACTTATAATCCTTTAAGAAACACAGACACAGCCCTACGAGAGAAGACTTCTTAACAGGACTGGGAACTCTCCATCTGTGGAACACATCTCTCTGCGTCCAGAAGAAACTTCTAATGCCAGAAGATCAATATTTTTACTTTTTCCACCTTAACCATTGGAGAAGATCCTCGCCCTCTATAGTCACTTTTAGAAACCACCAGATTTTATACGGTCCGTTTATGAATGATGGTTTCTCTGTTTAAAATACTTGAAGAATGTACAGTACACAAAATAAAAACTTGAACACCCTGAATTACTTTTCATCCAATGATCAGATTTTTTGGATTTCAGAACTCCATCTTAATTGTTTTAAGGAATAATATGCTAATTAATTACTTCAGACGATATTTTAAACTACGAAATCGGACATTAAAACGTAATTTTCTGAATAAATATACATTTTTTTTCCTTGGCCCTTCAAAATATAGGGGATAGCCCATAATCTGGAAGTCCCATTAGTTTGATCAGAAGAGCGATTTACTTTTTGCATATTGCGCCATACAGCGAGAATTTTTAAGCGATTCGTAGATAATTTTATGCAAAACATAATTTCAAATAATTAATCAACAAGGAAATTCCATCAACAGAATATGTTAAATAAATGTTATTAGAAACGCGGGGAGACGAACTGAGGAATTTTATTTATTTACAGTGCACTCCCGATTATCCGGGTTAATCACCGGGACAGGTCGCACGGACAATCGAAAAACACGGATAATCCGAAAACTCCTTTTATTCAATATCAGTACAAAAAATATAAAAACTACTGACATTTGCATGCTGTATAACATCAAATTAGGAATTTTCCTTTTTAAAAAATGTGTAATACGTCTTCATATATCGATACACATATTTTACGAACCGCAGTTATGTAACCGTAATCAAATCCTCCCATATAATCTAATAAAGTTTCCCCAGAGCTTCAGAATGAGAAATTGTATTTCATTCATTTACTACATCTTCTGCATCAGTTACTATCATCACTATTTGATTTAACAACATAACGATGTCTTCATCAGTCAAATACTGGAAGCCAGGCTCACATGCAACACTTTGAAACCAATCTTCTAAATTTTCTTCATCAAGAATTTCAAAACCTTAGATTTCTTTTGGCTTGTTCGAAAATACTGTTATATTTTTCTTGAACATCTGAAGAGAATTGTTCTTCAAGCGGTATGATCTTTCTTCAAGATAGTGATAACGTAGACGATTTTACCTTTGATCATGCTGCTGATATTCCATATACCTGCAATTCAATTACGAATATTGCTACCAAAAATTTTGTAGTGTTATAACTTCATGAATCAAATTTTTTTAATCTTGAAAATGTTTCTCTTTATATTTTTTGTGTAACTCCGGAATGAGCACGGATAATCCGCAAAACGGATAATACGCGCACGGATAATCGAGAGTGTACTGTATTTGGTTTTTGGGGTACGTAGGAGAGAAAATGATGTCCATTATAAAAGAATTAGAGATGAAACAAATATTCGGCCACAATTCAGTATTCGGCCCTCTTGCCGAGTACTCGGCTGACCGAATATTCAGCTCAATGTTACGTCTGAAAGTATTATTTGCAAAAGTATTTTTTGACTAAGTTTCTTTGGGGGCCGATCGGAATAAATTTAACTAATATGATATCGTGTTTTTTTACTATATATTATTAGAAATAATTTATATTTTGAAAGACAAATGAGAAAACAAAATTTGAAAATTGAAATTAGATGACTTTATACTGAACAATAAATTTTGTGATGTTGTTGTTTTTTCGTTTTGTTGAAAATCTTAATTGTCAGGTGATACTATACAGCTTTATTGTATTCAGGCAGCTGAAACAGGTTTGCATTTGATTTACGTTCCTGTATGAATTAGTTAACATTGTAAAGCAATACGTTAAAAATAAATACAAATGGGAAGTATATAAAAACTCTCCTGAATAAAACTCATTACATGTATGTTTAAATATAAAAGTATTGCATACAAACTCGTGCAAAAGATGTAATTATTAAAAACTTACAGTGCATCTAATCATATGGACTAATTATTATAATATACTGATATAATACCTGATATAATAATTATTCTATATTTATACAATATATCGTCTGATGTATCCAATCATAAAATTTAAATCATATTTCGTCTAATTTAACCAATTGATACACAAACGTAAGCAAGTGCAAAATTAAGATTTTACAGGGAATCTTAAGTGTGTCTAATAATTTGGCCAGGGACTGTATGTGAAAAAGTTACATTGAGGTTCTTGGCGTTACATTTTTGTTTAAAAATTAAAAATTTCTGTTTTGGTTTCTATCCAGCTTTTTTTTTTAAAAGAAACAAATTTTGCTTATTATGATGCAGCCCCCTATATCAATAATACAGTTAAATTTGGATTATTTTTCAATAATGATTCAACTTATTTATATATCACAATTTTTTTTAAAAAGTCTTGCTGTTTGGTCACCGAAAATTCAGCATTCAGCCGATTTTTTTGTCTGAATATTCGACTAAATCACTCTTCGTTACATCCCTAAAAAGGATAAACCATTACTTAAAATTTACTTTCGAATGTATTTTATTCTATAATCGGAATTTAGTTATTTGGTCGCTTTAGTCTCATTCTAGATTCGCTATTATTACATACATATTCATTAGAATTGCATACCTCGCATAATTTGAGTAATCCCAGATTTCAATTCTGGTAATCTTTCTCATGTTTATTCCGTTCCACCAAGTTTATCTTTAGAATTTGCAGAAATTATAATAGGTAAATATTCTGACATAGAGGAGAAATAAATATCAGCATTCATTAATGACTGCTTCAGTGATTTTGAAATTTAATTGCGGTCTTTCTTTTCATAATTATTTGACATACATGTGAATTAAATATCATCATTCATTAATAAGTGATTTTAAAATTTAATTGTGATTATGGTCTTTCTTTTCTTAAATATTTGACATACATGCGAATTAAATATTATCATTCCCTAATAAGTGATTTTAAAATTTTTTAAGGAAATGTCATCATTAATTAACATAAATTGCTGATAATGTAAAATAATTGCTGATTTTTTAAATCTTGATGAGGTGATTATCTTTAAACAAGATTTAAGGTAAAAAAGAGTAAAGAAATAATAGAATAATAATAGAAAATAGAATAATAAGAAATAATCTAAAATGGAATAATAGAAAATAGAATAATAAAGAAAATTACATATAGCTATAAATATGAAATCCGTGTGGGAGAAAGGAAATGTGTACCAGTTGTTTGCCGGTTCGAAAAGAATGTCTAGGTATGTTTAAAATTTGTATTCTTTTTCTTTTCTGAAAAAGAAAAAAAGATATTTATTACCTTATTTCTGAACAATTTTCATTTGTGTGTATGATATTATTTAGTAATATTCTGATTATTAGAGGAACATTTATACTTACAACCAAATTAAATCATAGAAAAAATTCACAACTAGTATAAAAGGTTATCAACACACTGTAAGAGCGCATTTAAAACTTATATGTGTAAATTTCAATATCCCTAAAACATAAACAATCCTGTTGTTAGAAAAGTATATTTTTGTTATTATATAAACGTATTGATTTATCAGTTATTATACTAATTTTTTAGATCTTTTCTTTAATTCATTAAAATTTAATTGCGTTTTAAAACTTTCGTTTAACGAAAATTTTAATTCTTCGGAATAAAAGTATACTTGCTTACTTTTTGTTTAAAATACGTATTTTGAGACAATGTATTCTACCTTAAAAATTAGAATTGAAAGAAAGGCAAATTTATCAAACTAAAGAACTGTCGAAACGCCTTTCATAACATTCATAACAGTCTTGTGTGAAAACAGCCAAAAATAAGAAATCTTCCATTCAAAGTGCTCTCTTTCTATATAAGAACTACTATCTTTCTTAGAACTATAACTTTCTATATATAACTACTCAAACTCTTGAAACGATGATGCACAACCTTCTTTTTTGCTTGTTTTCTTAAATCGTCTGAAATGATGAATAAAAATCTTTTTGAATAATCAATTAACAAGTAATAAGAATTTATAAAAATGATATATAAAAGTCGTAACAAATATACGCACGCCTTCCTGTTCGCATTTAAAGAAACAGATGAAAGAATAATAAATAGTGCTTCTTTCAGACAATTTTCTTTTACAGCGTAACAAAAGTAAAAATTCTTTATCTCGCATTTGATTTGTAAAGGGCATAACAGCATAAGAATCGCCATTTTTAGTGGTGCAATCAAATCCAATGCTCTTGCAACGTCATATAGTTTTTTTTTTCAAGAAGGAATATTTTAGAAAGAATATTAGGAATACTTTATAGCTCTACTGCCAAGTCTTGGATTTCAGTAAGATAAGAAACTAAAAAATTTTTAGAATACGAGTTTTAGAATACGCGTATTTCCATCAGTGTCTAGGATAAAAATCTTGCAAACGATGTACTATACTGTTAATATACTTTTACTATTCTTAATATACTATTTGCTTGGCTTAAAAAACCGTGGCGTTTTTAACTGAAATAAATATTTTAAATTGCTTATTATTTTACCTAAATTTTAGAATATTCTTGTTGTTTCAAGCAGATAATGTAGTTACTAATACAGTTACGGATAATCTTTTTGTATTTAGACTTTATTTTAAAATAAAATGTTATATTGTTTTTTCAAATGTTCCATTTTATTTCTTCCCATTTTTAACACACAATAAATTCTTAGAAATAATTTTTAGTTTACTAAAACATAATTTTAATTCCCAATTTGATTTTAAATCAATAGTAATTACATTACTTTTAAATGAAATATAATATCTTGTCAAGAAGGTCAAAATTTCATTAACGGAAGAAAAATCGTTTGCTTATTTAAATCAGTATTATCGACAATTATTTGTATGAAATATCGAAATTGTGCAAATTCATTCTAAAAAGCTAACTAGTTGGTTAAATTTGTTGGTCAATTGTCATGAAATAATTTTCTTTTCTCGGAAATCATTTTTTTTTACTGCCATGTATTTTTTAGTCGGAAAATGAGCAAAGCTTTCTCATTTCGTTTAAATTTAAAATTGGATTCTGTTTTAATGCGATATAGACCATTCTTTTATCGAAAAACATTTTTTAATAAGCTATTTTCGGTTAACTTTCTAAACACCTTTTTACTTCCTTTCTATTTAATGCATCTTAAATTCCAAAAAAATTTGAAAAAGTTACAAAAAACAGCCATTTTCAAAGGGTGCATCATTTTATTTTCTGCAGTACTTTATTCGTCCATTTATGAGTTATTCTTTCTTTTATATGTATTGTCATGCTGAAATACGCATGACATATTTCCTAACATTTAAAAAATAAATTACTATCTTTTATTAAATTATCTAATCTAATCTTTATCTAATACTAAATTATTATTTTTTTCAATAAATAAAAATCATTAATATAATCTTTTTTTTTACCGCAACCTTGAATTGAGTGCAGAATAAAATCTATTTTTAGAGATTCCTTCCACAACCTGCCTAACACATTAGCATAATATTTGATAACCATTGCATGGTTGCTAATGTTTTGGATTCATTAAAATTCGTCATTATTTCTCGCACTTTCTTTATCGCCAACACATTTGAATGCACAAGGCCAAGAAAAAGAGCCTTGGCACTAAATTCAATCAATTAATAGCCAATACATGGGATAACTAAACTTTCCTTGGTAAAAATTACGCTAACGTAAACACGTTACTCTTATTTTTGATTTCTTGTTGAGTGGACGCAGGTGTCCCGTTGGGCTTGCAGCTGCAGCCATACTCTTGCAACCCTGCAGCCATAATTTATAATTTGATTATGTATATTTATATTAAAAATTGAGATTAATCTTTAATGGATTTATACTGCCATGGTAAAAGTGGACTCTTAATAACATTTTCTTTAAAAAAAATTTTACATTGCTGTAACTTGCAGGGATCTAATATATATAATTCTCTTACGTGGCTCCCAAATTTTGGCTGTATTTCTTTTCCTCCGGTGGCAACGTTTGCTTTGTTTTGTTTACGTTTCGAAAACAGCAAAGCATTCTGCCTTTTAATGATGTGCTTCTGATCTAATATATGTAATTCTCTTACGTGGCTCCCAAATTTTGGTTGAAGTACTTTGTACAACTAAATAAGATTCTTTTCACAACACTTAAATATTTCCTTTATTTTCTTCATTTATGGAGAAAATAGTCGGCAAAGAATTCTGTTAGGTTAAAAAACGTTTCGCTAAAAAAATAACGAATTTTAAAAGAAATAAAAATAAACAACTTAAAAAATAAAAATATTGTTGCCAGCCATAGAATTTTTTGAACGTTAACCTAGCAAAATAAATCAAAATTACATAAAAGCGCAACTAGATCAAAATTATGATACCTGAGCGCTTGACGTAACAAATCCTTCAATTCTATAAGTGTTGTATCGCCAAATGCCCAAATTAACAATTGAGTTTTTAAAGAAATTCTACAAATAGTTTTAAATAAACAACCTACTTCTACAACTGCTTCTTGAAGAACTTGGCTCATTGATTAAAAATATTGTTTTAATTTTACAGTACTAACTTTACTTCTATTTCATTATTGCTATGACCTTCTTTCATTACATTTTACAACTTCATGCTAAATTTGAGGACTTTAAGTTGTTTTGTGGTTGAATACTGACATTTAGAAATGTGTACATAAAAAAATAATATTTAGAGGTTAAGAGTTGCCTCAGAAAAATTTGAATTGTTGGCATTAAATTTAGCAATGGAAACAATCGTTTTTGTGAAAAATTGAATTGTATTGTTAACATCAAAACTAAAAATATTGTGTTTCAAATTAATACTACCTTAATTTATACTTTAGAATTGCCTCGGAGAAAGTTGAATTGTTAGCAATGACTTAAACAAAAAGTTTTATTTTAACTGACAAATACTATATTATAATTTTAACTTTTTCTATGACTATACTCATTTTCTTACTCTTTTCTTTGTTTTTTATACGTTTTATATTTTTGTGATAAAATAAAAAACTTATCGTTGTTCTGCTTCTGAACGCTGATGAAAACACAAAATGATGGGCTTCATCAACAATCAAAAATATTTACATTTATTTTACAAATTCCATATTATTAGGGTGGCGCCCTTGAGAGAATTAAAAATACAAAATTATCTTCATCAAAGCCGATGTTTTACATCCGGCATTCAGTGGCAGACTACTATTTCATATTGTTTTACAACACATATGGCTTTAGCCCTCTGGTGAGAAAGACTTTAAAACAAAACTTACAACAGTTACTTTTCTCAACAACTGAAATTTAGAATAGTGTGATTAAAAAAAATATGTGAACTGTTTGCAATTTCAAATTAATATTGAAATGTACAGGTTTAATTTTCTACAGTGAAAAGTTTTCGGAACTTCAGTATTCAAAAAAAGTATACAAAAGCTAGACGTTAAGAACGTATCCAATGAGCGAGCAAAGTGAGCATTGGATTGCGAAGCAATCCGAACTGAACAGCGAAAGCAGTTCCGGGGGTTGGTGAGCGCCAGCGAGCAGGGGGCGAAGCTTCCTAGTTGTTTATATTTAGATAGAGAACATGAAAAAAAATAATTTGATGCATAATTTATGCTATAACATTAAAATTTTAAATTTCTTCAAAAAAATTGCTGATTTATTTTGCAGTTTAAATAAACTCCTTGCGCTAAATTTTTCCTTAAATTCAAAGATTATTCGTTAATTTCAACTGTATTTACATTTCTCTTCAAATTGTTGGAGAAAAACTTACACATTTTTTCACTAATTTCCTTGCAGAGTAGAAAAAGCAAGTTTTGGCAACAAAAAAAAAAAACATGAAATTATCTCTTTATGAAAGTTATGGAACATTAAATGACTATAAAATATATTGTGACACCCTATTTTTAAATTTTTTCTCTACAAGTTTTTTTAATTGATCTAGAGAGTGTGTCAAAAAAGTTTCATGGATTAGTTATCAAAATTATAGCCCCTGGAACTATTTCAATTTCTAGTTCGATGCAAAAAATTTTTGCTTTGAGAAACTACACAAAACACTCACGGAAAACAAGTTTTTGTAATAAAAAAGCAAAATAGACTAATATTGCCAAGTGTTTACAAATTCTTATAATTTTAATAATTAATAAGCTTTTTTATATCATTTAATTAATATAAAAAGGTCAAAATTGAAAAATTCAATTTTTCGAGTGATTTTTACAATTTTGGGTGTCCACTGTAGCCTTAATGGAGCTCCTGATAAATTTCAAAAATGAAGCATTTTTGTTTATTCTAATTTGATTTTTTATCAAACAGTGTATGATTTTTGATAAATAATTGCTTGCCTACATCAGTCCTTAATAAAATATGGACAGTTAAAAATACATCAAACAACACCTTCTCCAACGAATGGAAAATTCATGAACTTCTTCTCTAAACCAAAACTATTTCTAGATAATGTCTAACTTCCTAGAAATTTTGATGAACAAAAATAAAACTTTCTGAGACCTCATCGATCTCTCAAAGAACTCAAAAGTTTCTTAGAACTTTGAAATAAAAAGTGATATCTATCTGTTCGAATGAGAAGGAATGAAAAAATAAAATATATCAAAACAGTTAAAGAATTCGCACACAGTGAATAAACTTTTCGAAAATCTATTTTCCATTTAATTTCTAAATTACAGCCCCTGGCCATATTATTAGAGGCACTATATTTACATATTCTATGCAAAATTATAATTATCAGGTGATACTATACAGCTGTATTCTTTATACGCTGCCAAAACCGGTTTGCATTCGTTTACGCTCCTCTATCAATGGGTTAACATTGCAATGCAATACGTTGAAAATAAATACAAATAGGAAGTATATATAAAAAATATCCTGAATAAAAACCCTTTACATGTATGCTTAAATATAAAATTATAGCCTATAAACTCGTGCAAAACATGTCATTATTAAAACACTACAGTGAGTCGAATAATTTGGTCTAACTATTATAATATACTATTATAATACCTGTTGCAATAAATATTCTATATTTATATATTATATCGTCTAATTTAACCAATTGATGCACTAATGTAAACAAGTGCAAACCGGTTTCAGTCACCTAAAAACAATAAAGCTGTATAGTAGCACCTGATAATTATAATTTTACATAGAATCTTATAGTGAGTCTAATAATATAACCAGGGACTGTAGCTTATCTAAAGTAAGAACTCCCCTAGATATTTGTATAGGGGTATGGGGTCATTGCTTAGGACAGGTTTTTAGCCCTAGAGTAGAGTGAAGCAACACTCCCTGAAATGCGTTATTCTTTTTTCCCAGACAGCAGACGGTTTCAGACTTTGTAGAGGGAGGAGTTCTTACCGTAGACAAACTATACTAGCTGTATGTACACCCAGACAATAACTGTTAGAGAAATTACATTTTTAAAAATATACGAACATGCGATAATTGTCAAAGAAAGTGGGAAAACCGAATGGTAAAAAAGGGTACTTTAAAAATTGTTCAGATTTAGTGGCGGGGTGAGTTCTTACCGCAAACAAACTATAAAAACTCACCCGGCTCTTCCAAAGGCAACAAACCAAAGGGAAGGGCCTTTTAGAAATTTCTTATTGGACGATGGAAATATTGTGCGGGTTCTTAGAAACTTAAACTGAAATGAAATTTTGAAAGAACAGCGAAAAGTTTCTCGAAATGCAGGATAAACTTCATTAAGTTAAAGTATCGCATCTAACGAAAATTACCCTAGACGTATTAATTTTCAAGAAAGAACATTGCTTTGCACAACACTTAACTTTCCAATATCGCTCAGAATGTAATTAGATCGTTCCCAGAAACTTTTACTTTACTTTTTAATTAGTTGAGTTCGAGTAATTGAGTCATTCTAAGAGTTAAAAATAGTTTTTCATTTTAGTACGTTCTTTTTTATTTGTCATGCCAAAAGTTCAAGCTTAGAATGAAAACAGCGAAAAAATTTTATCATTTTATTTACAGTCCAAATTATTAGACGCACTGTAAGATTCTATGTAAAATCTTAATTATCATGTGATACTATACAGCTTTATTGTTTTTATGCGACTGAAACCGGTTTGCACTTATTTTACGTTTGTGTATCAATTGGTGAAATTAGACGACATATAATGTTAATTTGACGATAGAATAAATTAGCCTATATTTTATATAAATATAGAATATTTATTATATCAGGTATTACATTAGTACAGGGGTCGCCAAACTTTTTTGATTATCGACCCCTATATAATTTTCGAAATCTCCATCGACCCCCGCAAAAGTAATTTTCTGTTAATTAAAATAAAACTCTATTAGATACTATGTTTGTACATTTATTTTATGATTTTAAGTATTTATTAAAGTAATAGTACATAGTGTAACAATAGTTTTATGAAAAATATATTAATGTTGAAATTTAAATACCTTATTATTAAATAATAAGTAATTATGCATAAGTAGATATAATAAGTAAAGTAACTAAAGATTTACTGCTTCTTGATCAATAAGATGGGTGGGCCTGGTGTTTTTTTGCAAGGTTCGCTATATTGGGTTCAAAATTGGTCAATTTTAATTTTCGTCAAAATTGGTCAATTTTGTAATTTTCGTAAAAAAAATACAAAGTGTGCTATTGTTTTGTCGCGGGCTGTACTAATCCATATCATTAATGCTTACCTTCTTTTTTGCGCATTGATAATTAAAATTGATATCTAAACCAAACGAATGGTTTTATCGAAACAATAACTAATTATCCAAAACTATAAAAGTTTTAATAATGACACTGCAAATATTCAACACAGTTTGCAAAGATAGTTGAAACTGCGTATGATATTTGCATTTGTAACGTCAATGCTCGTCACACGTGACTAGGACTGGGCGATATTAGAAATTATATATCGTGATATATCGTCAGTTTTGCATCGCGATATAGTATTTTTGAATTTCATTTACTTTAAGGCACAGAAAGTCAGATTTCTATCAAGACTTCATATGCATATTGATTTAAATCAATTTATAAATTTGAAAATATATATGTTTTGCTAAAGAAAGATATTAAATAAATTGACTAAGATGTACAAATCTTACTTAAAATATTTATTGAAAAAATGTGTGTAGATACAGAATGAAATATTTGCACTTCTTTATCGTTTATAAGGTATAAGCAGTCTTAATTTAAGTTAACCCTTAAAACACCCTTAATGAAAAAAAATATTGTTATTAAACAAAAGCTGATTTTAAAATTTCAAAATATATTTTAATTAAAATAAAAGTTAGATTGACTAAAAGCCGAAGTTTAAAATTAAAAATGTTCGAATTTTAAACTAAAAAGTAAACATAAGAATTGTAATAATTTCTTAAAATTTTCGTTCTCTGAAAGATTTCTCAGTTTAAAAATAAAAAGGGAATTTTATAAAGATATCTAGCTGAAATTATTGAAAGAAAATTTAAAAAATTAAAAAAAAAGTTTGTTAAGAAATTCATTATACACTTAAAACAAAGTGTTAAAAATATTTTTTTTTTTTAAAAAAAAGAAACTTTTTTTAACAAATCAATATTTGCTTGTACTATTATGCGTAAATAATTACAGAATTATTAAGTTCGATCGTAATGTTCAAATTCTTAATAAAGAAGTAAACACAAGTTTTGTTATATTTTCTAAAAATGATCACGCAAATAACAAAAGATTTCTTAGTTTAAAAATAAAAAAATAAATAAAAGTGAAATTTATCAATATATTTACCTAACAGCATAGGAACAAAATTTAAAAAATAAGTTCGTTAAAAAATTATTTGTATGCTTAAAACAAAGAGCTAAATAAATTTTAGAAAAAAAATGCTTCTTAAACACTATTTTTATTATTATTTCATATAAATAATTAAATTAAATTAAATAATGAACGAACGAAAAACAAAGTAAGGCAAAGTTTCTTAATTAAATTCTTAAAAATAGAAACAAAAGAATTGTGATATTCGGTAATATATTTAGCTAATTAACTAATAATATAAAACGAAAATTAAAAAAAAATAATGATTTTACTCTCTAATAAAACGAAGTAGTAATTGATAAAAAGAAATGAATAAAATTCGCAAACTTTTCAAATTCTTTTGAACAAATAAAGTTTATTGACTTATGTCCAAAAAATAAGTTTTGTTTTAACTTTATTTCTAAAAATAAAAACAACTCAAGATTTATAAATTTAAAATCAGTAATAGAAGCCCATTAAATTATTAGAAGTTTTATCCGAAAGGTTTTTAATAAATTAAAAGAAAGTAAAAAAATAACCTAACAAATTTATTTACTTTGTAATTTAATTCCTTATGGGTGCCTTAAATTAGATTTCCGATAATTTTCACATTTAAAAATATAAAAAAAGTTTTGTCAGAAAATAAATAAAAAACTTATCTAATTAATGAAGAAACTTTTCTTTATAAATTCTTTTCAATAATAGATTGCGTTCAGAACAAGGTTACGACGGCGATCACGAAGTTAATCCCATTGAAAATAATCTACAAGAAACGATTTCAAATCGCGAAGGTGCAAAAACGAACATGTGATATAACGATATAAAGTCTCAAAAGTGATTCTGATTCTACCGCTCATCAGTCAAGGCCGTCTGAACATAACGAAACAATATCGTCTTCCACAGCGCGAGTTGGCATCGGAACGTAAGAGAAAGTCCTTGCGTGTATCGCTATATCGCTATATCGTCTTCTTCACTCGACGGCTTAAATCAGATTTCAGATGCATCGCTTGGAATGAAAGTTGCTGTATCGGTTTGCCGATATAGGCGTTAAATCGATATGTCGCGATATATCGATTTATAGCCCAGTCCTACACGTGACATTTGGACAAGCGCATATATGCATATGACTTATAAACTGCGCTGAGTTCGTGCCACTGTGCGGTGGTACGTACATACTTGTTTCACCCCAATAAATATACGTTTATTAATTTATGTTTTATAAAGAAACTGATATTGAGTCAATTATGAAAAAAATTCACAAATTTTACATACTTAATTTGGTATGTGTGATTTGCGTATTGAGAACTGTTTTTTTTTTTTTTTTTTTTACCCACAATTGACCCTTCCGATTCGGATCGACCCCCATTCGCCCCCCTGTCTCAGATCGACCCCTGCTTTTGTTAAATAGACCCTTGGGGGTCTATATAGACCACCTTGGCGACCTCTGCATTAGTATAATTTAACAATTCGATCAAATCATGAGACGCACTGTAATTTTTTAATACATACATGATCTGCACGAATTTATAGGCAATACTCTTATATTTAAACATACATGTAATGGGGTTTTTATTCAGGATATTTTTTATATACTTCCTATTTGTATTTATTTTTAACGTATTGCATTACAATATTAACCAATTGATACACGAAAAAGTGAAACCGGTTTCAGCTGCGTAAAAACAATAAAGCTGTATAGTATCACGTGATAATTACAATTTTACACAGAATATTACAGAGCGTCGAATAATTTGACTGATGATAAAGTAGAGACATGCCGCCATCTTGGTGACTGCCACTCTCTTTTTCAATGCGATTTATAATCTATAAATAGTGAGTTTTTATTTTTAAACACGACTTTTTAATTAATATTTTCATATTCTTCAAGATAGCTTAAATATTTTTCTTTTATTTCCTTTCTCTTCTTTCTAAAATTCTATATTTTGCTTTTATTCCGTTCACGAAAAATAACACCTTATCTATAAGTTAAAACTCTAAAAATTTTTGCGTTCAGTTTTTTATGAAGTTTAAAGGATTAAATATTGTTAGATTTAGTTAAAATAATAAGTTTTTTTAGATACTTTAAAAGTAATACACGTGATAAAACAATCAATAATTAGTTAAAGGGAGCTTTGTCGCATTTAAAAACAAAATAGATGAGTTTTGATTTGTTAAAAACTTAATAAATATTTCTTTGAGAATTCTTATTCAAATTTTGAATATTAAATATAATAAATTACTTTGCAATGTCATAAAATTTTACTGTAATGCATGAAATATTTATAATAATAAAAATGAAACTAAAAATTCAAATGGGAATTAGATCCTCTTATTAAAACGTAGAAATTTTTTATTTATTCTTTTGAAAATCATTTAATTATGTTACGCTAGTTTGCATTTAATTCCAGCGACAAAACATTATAATATTTAAATGCTATTAAAATCTACTTTTAAAAGCTTTCTAACGAAAAAATTCTTTTAGTTAAAAATAATATTTGTAATCTATTTTCCTTTTTTTTTCATGCGAATATATTTAAAGTAATTGAATTTGTTAAACCTCAAATTGAAAAATGAAGCGAAGCATATTTGCTCTGCATAGTTAATAAACAACTTCATATAACATTTGTAACAAATCAATAAATTAATTAATTTCCAACTTACCTATAACAATCTGCTGTTTTCGTTTGGATTCAATTTATCTCTGCCAATTCTATGCAGACGCATTTTCCATCGTTTTTTATTGCGATATTTAACAGGTTAACGATATAATTTAAAACCTTAATTTCCTCATAATGAAAAAGTGCTTTTTCTCCATTAATTTCTCTTTCTTGTACATAGTTTAATTTATTTATTTTTTTTAATTAGTATCCATTACCGAAATTTATGAAGCTTCCTTGGCATTAATATTAGTTTGCCGATTTTATTTTTGTACGCTAATAGACGATTTAGTACGATATTTCCATTAATTTTGCCTTTTAGTGCATAGATTATTATTTAAAATTAGGAAATGTTACAAAACTTAGTATTTGATTGAAATGAATAATAATAATGTTTTCGTTTTATTACGCTTATTGTTATGTACTAGTGAATTGGAATTATATTTTTGTAGTGGTAGACACACTACAGTAATCCCCCCACCAGAATTTTATCTGTGATAGAATTCGATGGACGGATACCACTAGTTGATTCATTTCTGTTTTGTGAGAAACCGGGAGAGATGTATTACGATCACCGTAATTTTGAGTGCTGATTGTGAGAGCTGTATTAAGTTCACAGTCGTGGTAGCTCCTGATTATCATTAACAGATGAGTGTGTACAAGCCGATGTTGTGTGTGACTGAGACTGAGTAGCAACAGCGCGAGGAAGTGGATAATGTAGCAGTCACAAATAGCAAGTCAACTGTTCAATTTGGACCATCCATCGAAGTAGGCGTGTTCAGATCGAAGTGGGCGTTACTATCAAGATAAGCGTGTTCATATCGAAGGGGGAGTTTCTGTCAAGATAGGCACGTTCTCATCACTTCCGAAGGTCACCAATGGGGAGAGTGCGGCTATCGACCATGTCAACCTCCATCTATGAAAAGGTACCCCAACATAGAATCGAATTAACATGTCTTATATACTAGTGAATTGGAATTGCAATTTTGTAGTTGTAGACACACTACAAACTTTTCTAAGAGATGCATTATGATACAAAACATAATGGCCAACACCTAGAAGAAAGAAGGCCTCAGCACGGATCAATTTAGTTGTCCGACGTAACGAACATAAACTGAGCAGTGGATGAAAATAAGAAAGGAGTCGCTACATTCGGGCTACTAAGCTGCGCAGTGGTGGAAAATACGAAAGATGTAATTACGTTTGGACTACTAAAGGATCACATTTCTTGTTTACGGTAACCCGTGCTGAGGCCTTCTCTTCTCTAGGAGGTGTTGCAATGGAGAAACATTGTCTGATTCAGATTTGTCAGCTATAACCCGGTGAACCAGAAGTTTTCAAACATGTTCCTGGCCAAATTATTATTCGCACTATAAGAGTCGTTGTAAAATTTTAATTATTAGGTGATACTATACAGCTTTATTGTTTTTACGCGGTTTGCACTTGTTTATGTTCGTGTATCAATTGATTAGCATTGTAATGCAATGCGTTAAAAATAAATACAAATAGGAAAAATATAAAAAATCTCCTGAATAAAAACCATTTACAATGTATGTTTAAATATAAAAGTATAGCATATAAACTCGTGCAGAACATGTCATTATTAAAACACTACAGTGCGTTTAATAATTTGGTCTAATTATTGTAATATACTATTATAGAACCTGATATAATAAATATTCTATATTCATATAATATGTTGCCTAATTTATCCAATCATCGAATTTATGTTATAAATAGTCTAATTTAACCCATTAATACAAGAACGTAAACAAGTGCAAACCGGTTTCAGTCTTGTATAAACAATAAAGCTGTACAGTATCACCTAATAATTAAACTTTTATATAGATTCTTATAGTGCGTCTAATAATTTGGCCAGGGGCTGTACATATTAGAACGTAGCTGAAGCGATCGTAAATAATCGTCAGTAAAAAAAGCTCCTGGCGACTGACTATTTTCGAAAAATAGAACTTGTTAACGCTAGAAAGACGGAAACTTAGTATATACCTATATTGCCCAAAAGCAGTCAAAATGACTGGATTGTAAAAGAATAAATAATGTGTAAAGAAATTTGTTTAAAATTAATTTTTAATATTTTTTATATTATTTACAGCTATATAACAAGTTATTAGTAAATACAGTAGGGTACCGGTTATCCGGAACGATTGGGACCATCGCTATTCCGGATAACTGATTTTTCCGGTTTTCTGAATCGCTACAAAAAGCCGTTTTTTTATTGTTAAACCCAACTAAAAAAAATTTTTTTTTTGGAAATAATCTTAAAAAGAAGAAAAAATTATGAAGTAATACATTAATGATTATTTCCAAAATGATGGTAAGGTGAACATCTTTTAAAAAAGAAAGACAAATCCTAAAATCTTATGAGGAAAAAAAAAATTTTGTTTTTAAATGGCGGGAAAATTTATCGAATTTCGTTCCGGTTTTTTGGCCTTCCGGTTTTCTGATTTCCGGATAACGGGTTCTGTACTGTATTAACAATAAAAAAAATTATATGTTGTACAAAATTCTAAGAAATTGTGTCATTATATACATCATTGTTTTTCTAATTGAAATTAAAAGCAGTCAAAATGACTTCCTTAGGCAATCTAGTGTTAAAATCACAGTCGAAAACACTTTTTTCGCTCTTTTCTTATTTTATTTTATAGAGCTTATCCGCTTTTTCGTTGAAAGTTATCAAGTTTCAAGTCTATTATTTAATTCTTTCTCAATTTTCATTTAAACGGTGAAACATAGAAGAAAATAATAAAGGAGCGATGAAAAGTAAATTGCAAAATAAAATTTTAAAAAGTCGTTCTCAGAATAAATTTCTACTTAAAAGTTTTTCTTTAGTATGAGTAAAAAAAGAGGATTAAAGAGTATAGAACAAAGCACTGAACAGGTAATTTTAAAAGACTATTATTAAAAAAAAATTGAGAAAGATAATTCAAAAGTGCATTTTAAAAATTAGCAAATGTTGATGGAAAAGAGACTTGAAATTAAATTTTTTTGAAATAATTATATCTGCAAAATATAGTAACGGAACTAAATTAGACCGAAGTAATAATATCTGCAAAAAGAATTAAAGTTGTTGAAAAGGAAAAACCAGATTGAAACTGTTATTGCAACTGATATAATGTCAAACGATTTTACCTTAATACGAAAGCAGCCGAATATTTAATTAGTTTACAATTTAACTCAAGCTTTTAATTACGAAGTTTATTCCATTCAGATTTGTAAACAATACTTTTTCGCACAATAATTAATATTACTAAAGTTCATAAAATGTTCTTTTTTAAAACATATAAAATAAATCAGCAGACTTTTAATGAAATCGTCACAAAAAAAAATTTATGTTTTAAGGTATTTTAAGTAGAATTTCATTGCATTAGTTATTATCGTGAATATAGTTAATGTGATACACCGTTAATATGAAGTTAAAGAGAAGATTTGCTAGTGGAAACGACTTCAATAAAACAAATTAATCCCCCAAGAATAATAAACTCATAGATAGCTGCGGCGAGTCAACTTAATCGTAACCGTGACAATTACGATCAGTAACTTGAACTCTTACTACTCATTCGCCAGAAGAATCCTAACTGTCTCGGTAGCATGATGCGCAGTGCGCATTTATATTTCTATTCTTTGTACTTAATATTTTCTTATGTTAATAAATACTAAAATAATGTAAATTCTAATGATAAGTCTCCTGAACATTAACCGACCACCACATTACCTAAGTCACAATTTTTGATGGTTTCCCATTGATGGACTTTGATTTTTAACAAAATGTTAACATTTTACAACAAATTTATCCGGAAAGCAAAATAAATCATAAGAATATAAAAAGGGAAAACTATACAAATCGTAAGAATCTAATCAATGCCATTATTAGAACACTATGAAAACACCCCCTTTGATATTAAATTTTATCTCTAAGATTGTGAAATAACTATAAAAAAAAGTATAACAGTCCGTTGAAAGCGTTATCAGAAAGAATTTTTTATTCAATAGTTCGAATTTCAAGAACGAAAAATAACACTGGAAACGAAAGAGTGCATATTTTGCATTACTTTCTTAGTTCTTTGTCACCATCTCACATCTTTGTCTGTCAGACACCTGCGAATTCATGTCAAGCACAACTTCAATTCAAACTTTATTTTATCTTGAGCAAGTGTCATAATACCAGGTGAATGAGGATAGGCACAACATAACTAAATGAATCACTAGAAATCTAAAAGTAGAATTTTTGAAAAGATCCAAAAATGAAACATTCGGTTTTAAACTATTATTTTGACTTTCTTTACCTCCTTCCTTACCAATTTTTCTTTTTTTTTTTTTAAGCAAAAAAGTCAACATATTTTTTTTTTTTATTAATAGTCGTATAATAAAATATTGGATTTTGTGTAGCATGATTAGACACCTGTGGATTTCTACAATGTGACACCAAATGTCACTAATTGTGACACTAAATGTCCATGACACCAAAACACATTTTCGAGTGCCCCGCACTCACCACTATTGTTTTGAAATTGGGATGGGTACCAATTGAGAACAATCTGAGCGCTGTTCTCTACAGTCAAGAGGCGCCGAAGCTGGAGGCAGAAATAGTCCAGACCTTTGATGTGATGATCCATGGACAGGAAAACAACAACAGTAAAATTCTTATTAAATCATCATGGAATCTGTAAGGTTTGACAACGCTAGATGGCGCCACGAGATAGCAAAGAAAAACAAAAGAATTGAAAAAAAGAAGAATGAGAACGTTTCAGGAAGTAGCGGAGCGCTTTTTGAACGATGTGATTTACTATTATTTCCTTATTTTAATTTTATGTTTTTTGTTTGTGATGCGGCATAAGTATGTGGAAATTTGAAAAAAAAAGGAACCTGCAAACGTTTATTAAATCAATTGATTTTGAAGGACAAACACTCCATGATAGAACCATCATGATTGAGGGTTGGTCCATGAAAATCAAACTTCTCTTGATGATTAGCCATCATAGCATTAAGGTAGCATTTTACATCATGAAATGATGGAAGTTAGAGAGCATATCAAAAACCATGAGCGCATAATGAAAAATGTTGAATGATGGTAACCATCAAATGATGTTGGACCATCATAAATTGCACTGAAACCAATGTAAACCATCAAAATTTTTTGATGGGATCATCAAGAACTTAGACTTGGAAAAAGAAATTTGTCATCGACTATTTTTCTGTTTAAACAGCATTTAAACATTTGAAAAACATTTTAATTCTTCATTGGCATGAATCTTAATTTTCTGTTATTTCACTTCACTTGATGCAATTAACATGAGGGAGAAGATTAAACTCTATATATTAGATTATAATAAAACTGATGATATTAAAATTATACTATTTTCAGTGACATTAAAAAATACACATGTTTTTAGTGCATTTAACAACATAGGTTTTTTAAAAACCTACAACAAAAAACATAAAAAATAGTATTAAAATTAACCTAAAAAAAAGTAAATATTTTAATTGAAAATACAATTTCTCATTGAATATATAGATATAATAGTGTTGAAATGAGGAAATTCGAAGTCAGTATTCGGTATTACAACATGGCCCTATATCTCCCCTTAATATTGAACCATAATTTTCAAACTGGACCACGTATTATATTACCTGGTTTAAATGTACCCTACCAGAGGAAATACACTGGTGGACAAAATTAAGAGATGAAAGACATTTTCCCAAATATCTAAAAAAATACTGAATATAAATAAATGAAATTTGGTATGGATATAGCTTATTCCATGATAATAAAGTATGCAAAACAAAAATGAAAGTGCCATTCGCTGGCAAGACCCATTGCCAATAAATCCAATGTAGTCTGAACTTAAGGATAAAAGATGACAATAAAAGTGAGGCTTGTACAGTGTGTGTTGCCTTTAGTATGGTGTATGGTCACCCCTGACAGACAGACAGCATGCACAACGAGTATGCATGCTGAAAATAAGGGAGTTAAGGAGGACTTGTGGAAGACCCTTCCATTCTTCCACCAGAGCAATTTTTAACTCCAGAAAGAATGGTTCTGGGGGGAGGTTGGCGCATCGCAAAAGCTCTCCCAAGCATGTTCAATAGGATTCAGGTCAGGGGATTTGGCTAGCCAATCCATTCGTTGAATATCCTCGCTTTCCAGATACTCATCAACCATGAGAGCTCTATATGGCCGCGCATTGTCGTTCATAAAAATGAACTCAGGGCCAACAGCGCCCCTAAAAAGACGCACATATGGCTCTAGGACCTCCTGCCTGTACCTCTGGGCATTCACGGAACCATTGTCAAACACATGGAGCACGGTGGGCGAGTATCTTGCATGTGCGAAAATGCTTTCCATCTCTTAATTTTGTCCACCTGTATATTTATAGGCCTTATCGGGGAGCCTACAATATGGCCTTATAGGTTACTACGTATGTTTATGTATAATAGTGTGCTGGATAGCTTTAAAATGAAGAAATTTGATTTCAATATTCTGTCTTACGACAGGGCCCTATATTTCACCATAATAGAAAACTGAAAATTTATCACTTAAAAATATTTAAGTGCCATTTTATTAGCTACAGCAAAGATATTTTACTTCGCTCATAAAATATTTGAACCATTTATTATAGTTTTCTCTTAATACAAATCTGTACTCCAAGCACTTCCGAAGATGACGTTACAGGCCTTGATTCTCGGTGGCGCTAGGGTCATACGCCGTTCTTAATCCAATTTGTCACTCAAGTCTGCTTATTCGTAAGACAATCTAGAAAATTTGATAGACATTTTTTGTCACAATAAGTTACTCCCGAATAAGAAAATTTCCATCCTTAAACTTTTCTTTAAAAATTCGTTTAAAAACTTTTCAATCAGGCTTAAGCAGAAAACAACATCTAACAGTTATAAACGGCGTGCTTGCAGCTTCGTCTTTGTAGCGTTAATTACACCAACATAACGAACAGATCCGTAGCGTCTAAAATTAAATCAATCTGTCGCTTCAAATTTTACAAACGGGAGCGTAGTGAAGCTAACGTAAAAGTGCGAAATCTCCCTAATGAGAAAAACCTGTATACATACAGTACAATTAAGTCCAACATCGTCGTTGAGAATGGCTATTTTAACACTAGAAAGACGGAAACTTAGTATATACTTATATTGCCCAAAAGCAGTCAAAATGACTTGATTGTAAAAGAATAAGTAATGTGTAATGAAATGTGTTTAAAATTAATTTTGAATATTCTTTATATTATTTACAGTTATATAACAAGTTATTAGTAAATATTGACACTAAAAAGATTATATGTTGTACAAAATTCTAAGAAAATGTGTCATTATATACATCATTGTTTTTCTAATTGAAATTAAAAGCAGTCAAAATTACTTCTTTAGGCAATCTAGTCTTAATGAATTCCAAAACCACATTTTGCTTGATTATAGAATAGCATAAAACTATTGGAAAGTTCAATGAATATTCATAAAAAGAAATTGGAACTATTTGAACTGATTTTTATTTTATAGGTATACTTACTACATTTCACGACTTTTTTCCAATTCTTTTTTTTCTATCCTGTACGAAAATTTGGCAATTAAATTTGTTTAATATATGTCACAACTTACACAACAGTTTGGAGAGTCTGTGGCTTAACTACTACTAAAAATATTGACTACCAATTCCTTAGTATACAAGAGAACTTTATTCTATCTTGAAGAACTTCTTGATAGATGAAGGTTGACGTAGTCGATAATTGCATATCCTTATTGGTGACCCGGACGTGATATGAACTCACTAACATCGATGAATGGTCCACATTAAGAAGATGATTTACTCACAAAATAGCGCTTAAAAATCCAACGAAGTAAATACAATTCTCCCAGTCAATAACAAAAAAATTGTAAATAAATAAACAGCATTAATCAACAAGTGGTATTCGTTCATCGAAATTAAAAGCCAATTCCCTAGTATATAAGACATTTTAACTTTATTCTATCTCGAGGTACCTTTAATAGATGAAGGTTGGCATAGTCAATAATTATATCCCCATATTGGTGACCCGGACGTGACATGAACTCGTCAACATCGATGAATGGATATAATTAAACAGTTGATTTGCTCATAAAATAGCGCTCAAAAATCTGGTAAAGTAAATACAATTCTCCCGGTCAATAACAAAAAAAAAAAAAAGTAAACAGCATTAATCAACTAGTGGCATTCGTTCATCGAATTCTATCATAGATAAAATTCTGGAAAGAGAGTATGGAGTAACTACCACTAAAAATATTAAAGATCAATTCTCTAGTATATAAAACATGTTTACTTTATTCTATCATGAGGTACCTTTTGATGGATGAAGGTTGACATAGTCGATGCTTATATCCCCTTAAGTCTGATAAATATTCAATATGAAAGTAACAAAAAGTTACATCTAAGCATCCTCGAAGAATCTGAGAAGAAACAAATTCCACTTTTTCTGAAAATTAAAAGCAAAGATCAAAAATAAGGAAGTGTCATTCATCACACATTTGATATTAGAGAAGGCTTTCAGAATTTTAAAGAAGCTTGATTATTTTTTTCTTCGCCAAAATTTCAAGATGGTTGATTTTTGTAGGCTTACAGTGGAAACTAATTTCTAGCGGAATATTTTAAAATATTTACAAAATATTGTAAAACGACGCTATCGCTGTCAGCTTATCTTTTTATTTAAGGTAATATTTTGTCATTTAATCATTTCGTTGGGGAATTTTTTTCGCTAGCTTTAGATTATGGATTTTCTGAAACAAGAAAATTATAATTTATATCTAGTGACAGAGAAGAGGAATCAGAAATTCTTTTAGAGATGACCGATTGGCATCAATATTTTCGTTCGACTAAATTGACATTTCTTATGATTATTATTGAAGGAGTAACAACTTTATTTATTTACTTCAAACCGTGCGATGACATTATCGGCACATTAGGCTTTTGTCGAAAGTTAATTAATTTATGGGGTTTGGTCAATTCTACCTTCGGCCTAAATTAGGTCACCGATTACCACTAGTTAACTGAAAGGGCGTTTAAAGAAATTTGCAAATAGTATTACTACTATTTCTTTACTACTTGTTCTTGTAAAATTACACAGTTGCTATAGAACATTAGAACTTTAAGAGCTGTGATGGTTCAGGAGATAGAGCGTTCGCCTTCCAATGAGGTGAACGGTTTCAAATCCCAGCGATGGCTGGTCGATACGAATCTGCATCCGGCTTGCACCGACCACAGTGTTTAAGTAAAATATCCTCAGTGTTAGATAGATCATGGGTTTGAGTACCCTTGCCGCAAAGCTAACCGTGAGAGGTTTTCGTGGTTATCCGCTCCAAGTAGCGCAAATGCGGGTTAGTTCCATCAAAAAGTCCTCCACGAAGGCAAATTTCTCCCAATACTTGATCCAGGAGTTTTCTTGTGTTCTGGATTGGGTTCAAAATTAGAAGGCTACGTCGTTGAACATTAGTAGTCGTAAATCCAAAAATTGGGTCAACTGTTCAAAGACGGTTGTAAAATAAAATAAATTATGAATTAATTAATTATGAAATTAAAACTTCATGAATGTGAGTTTACTTAATTTCATTATTAGGAGAGCTCAACTTCAATAAGAATCATTTTTCTTTTTAAGTACGCGTGATTATTAAAGAAAACTACAGTTGTTTCTTTTTTTTTTTTTTGCTACTGTTTTTAGAATATTCATTAAATTACCCTCCATTTTTAATAGAATTTGGAAAGCAACTATGAAATAAAATCAATTAGGGTTTAATAAACATGGCGTGAAATGTAAAAAATTATTTAAATCATATTACGGACGTTTAAAATAATCATGACGTAACGATAGATCCAAACAAAAATTCTGCCCCATAATCTAATTTTTTTTATTAAATTAACTTAATGCTTTTTTCCGTTACAAATATTTAAAAATTATTTTAGCTTTTTGAGCAACTATAATGAAATTATAACTTTTCTTGATTCGTTTTAGTACAAAATGATATGTTCTTTTATACTAATATAGAATTTCGATAACATATTGTATCTATAAATATTAGATACCCTTGTCACAATGAATATTATTCCAAGTGTGTTTCTAATCAATAGTGCAGTTACAATACATCTGAATTAAGATGACGTTAAGATGCATTAATAATGATAATTAATAATGATATGACTAAATAGTGATCCTATCTATCTTAAGCTTGTTATTATTGTATCAAGCACATTTCATTTGGCACGAAGAAGAGCTTTCATGATTCTTGATCCCTGTAATAAAGGATATCCCTGTAATAAAGGAAGAAATATCCCTGTAATAAAGGAAGCGAATATGAATAAATACAATTTTCAAACTATTTTTTATAAGTTGAAGTTTGCACAAAAATCTCCGTCTGAAAAAATCGACTTTAAAACTAACAGTTCCAAAAATGTCGTCTGCTTTTTTAAATTGATCTCGTTGTGTTACTTATGCAAACCTGAATTTTTATACCTTCATAATTACTACAGGAATGAATATTATAATCTCGCATCCAATATTTTTAGCTTGTCACTCTTAAGTGATATCTTAATTGGGTATACTATAGCCTACGTCACAGGTTGTGTTATTCCTACTAAATTTAACCCATGAACGGCATTTTCTGCGAGCCTAACTTCAAGCCACAAATAAACAAACGAAGTGTTTGATCGTTTAGATAGCTGCTCGCCAGATTTTATTGCATTATAAAGAAAAGTAATTGATATTCGATTTTTGATTAATAATTGATTTATGTGGATAGTGGCATTTATGTGGATAGTGGCATAGGATTTAGCATTGCGTCATGGTAAATGTTACTCCTACTAAGTGGAAGTAGTTGTGTTTTTTTTTATATTATACCCAATTGTTCGATACCTACAAATTGATAGAGGGATTCTTTTGCAAAGTGTTCTAAATATGTAAAACAATTTAATGCATGGAAGGCTTCTGAAAGCAAAAAATAAAGTTACGGATGTTCCATAAAATACAGGAAACGAATATAAATAAATACAATTTTCAAACTATTTTTTATAGAACAATTTGTTACTCAACTCTAAATAAAACAAAAAACAATTTGAACACTGCTGGCAGTAGGGAGATGGTTTTTGAATAATTCATACAAAACTGTAACAGAACCCCTTCAGCATGGCAGCAGGTTATTTTTTTTTAATGCAGATTTTTTTTATTCAACACAGATGATCCCAGTAGCAGAATTTACTGAATAAATGCACAGCACTATGAAACTTTGGCTACAATCTCAACGCATTCTGAGAATATTAATATAAGAAATCAGTCTAACATACAGTTCCTGGCCAAATTGTTAGACGAACTATAAGATAAGAAAAATCTCCTGAATAAAAACCCATTACTTGCATGTAATATTAAAGTATTGCTTATAAACTCGTGTAAAACGTGCAATTATTAAAACACGACAGTGCGTCTAATAATTTGGTCTAATTATTATAATATACTAATATAATAACTGATATAATAAATATTCTATATATTTATATAATATATAGTCTAATTCATCCTATCGTCAAATTTATATTATATATCGACTAGTTAAAACAATCGATAATGAACGTAAATAAGTGCAAACCGGTTTCAGTCACGTAAAAACTATAAAGAGCTGTATAGTATCACCTGATAATTAAGATTTTACATAAAATCTTATAGTGTCTCTAATAATTTGGTCAGGGACTGTACACGGAGAAAAATTGGCTAATAAAAAAGGTTATTTAAAACTATACATAAAACTTTAAGTTGAAGTTTGTACAATGATGCTACAGTTTGTACAATGAATAAGAGCCTTTTCACCGTTAAGCCTGTAATCAAGTAACAGAATAAAAGGAATGTTCACTTTTCGTTCTTTACAGTGTTCTTTAAATTCAGCATTTTTAATTTTTATTAGAACAAGTTTAGGGATACTTCTCGTACATTTCCGCCAAGAAAAATCAAGTGTTTTGCTTAGAGTTGAGTTGGCATTACTAACAAAAGTACAAAATATGCAGATCCCTTAAGCCAGTTTTATTTTCCGAATCTAAATAGATTTTTTTTTAAGTTTAGGAAAATAGTAACAAAAAAAATTTCATTTTTGACTTTTCAAGATAAGCAAAGTAAACAACTCCAGAAAAAAGGGGGGGAGCAAGAAAAATTTTTCGCTACGAAATTCATTTTTCTTTTTTACTCATTTTACTCAGAACTCAAATAAAATTTGTATACTTGCTTGCTTTTTTTAAAAAAAACAAGAAAAAAAAAGAAGAAAAAAAAAACAAGATTGTGTTACTTTCTTTTAAGTAATAAAAATTGTGAAGAAGGGAAAGAAACAGATCCTTTCCTTGTTTACAATTTGGGAATTTTCGTGTTGCTTATGGGGTAAAAAATACAATATATTTGCATACATTGTTATCGATCGAACTTTTTTTAAAAATATTCTTGTACTGTAAACAATAGTCGACAGCAGTTTCCAAACTATTTTTGCCTACTTCATATTTTTCCTTAAACAATCTCAGATAAAAAAAAATTAATCCTTCTTAACAAAAAATATGTTTTTGATGAAATTTTAAAATAAATGGAAAAAATTTATTTAAATTTTTAGCATTTTAGAAACAAAATATGATCAGCACTGTAAAAAATTTTTAAAAAATTAAGCGAAATATTGTAAGACCATTAAGTGCATTTTCAGGACCAAGAATATTTAGTAGTTCAAAAACATTAACTTAAACTGAATTATTAATTATAGATTTATGTTAATATAAAGGATGTTTAAGCGAAGCCGATTTAACTTTCATAACTTGGAAACTTACAAACCGTTGCAGCAAAAAATATGAATACTCATTTTTTAAAAATTTTCTGCTTTATTATTATTTTTTTTTTGTATTATAACCATCGTTGAACAGCCGACTCAATTTTTGGTTTACAACTACTAATGTTCCACTCCGTAACCTTGTAATTTTGAACCCAATCCAGAAGACAAGGAAGTTCCTGGATCAAATATAGTGTGAAATTCGTTTTCCTAGAAAACTTTATGATGGAACTAACCCGCCTTTGCGTTACATGAAGAGGGAAACCACGAAAACCTCCCACAGGCAGCCTGGCGGCAAGGGGACTCTAACCCATGATCGGTCTACCACTCAGGATATTTCACGTCAGCTCTGTGGTCGGTGCGAAATGAGTGCGGAATTCGCATCGACCAGCTGGGATTCGAACCCGGTTCACCTCATTGGAAGGAGAGCGCTCTATCCCTTCAGCCACCAAAGCTCTATCAGGAACCTTATTAAAAAGCTATACTCTGCAACAAGTTTAAAAAAGAAAAAAAACATTTTCCGTTTGCAGAGAGCCTGTTTGCATCTAAATGTTCGACAAATGGATAATAAGCTCCCAACTCGAATGTATATCAATGCCGCCGAAACAACAAGACACTGTTATCTTTTTGCTTGCTTTCTTAAACCGTGTGAAATGAGGAAAATAAAACTTATTTAACAAAAACTATTGTTTTGTTAACTATTGTCGTCTTTTCGTTCACATTTAAAGAAACTGATGAAAGAATAATAAATATTGTTTTCCTGCAGACGATTTTCTTTTGCAACGAAGCAAAAGTTAAAAAAAAAAAATTCTTTATGTCGCCTTTTTACTCTAGCCATTTTTATTGGTCCAATCAAACGTAATGCTCTTCCAACGTCATATAGTTGTTTCTTTTTCAAGGAGGAATATTCTTTTTGTTCATCGAAATATGTCGCCAAGTAGAGGATTCGGGTAAGACTACGAAACTATAATCTTCTTTTTGAAAAATTATTTGACGTAAAAGATGATCAAATTCAATTTCCATCCGACGAGTTTAACTTTTAAAGGCTTTTCGATTGTTTTGAAAGCATATTTATGTAATTTGATAGCTAAATGAAACGGAATTATCTTTGTAGCGGATGGTTATCCTAATCACCATACAACAATGGTCTTTTCTTAACTTGCAACGGATTATAGTGGTTTGAGCCAGAGAATGTGTTATTCACCGCTTATTTAAAGATGACAAAGGGGTGCCTGAATGATAGAATAAGTCTGCGCGATGAGTCTCGGCCATTCTCAACGTTATACTCTGAAAAAGATAGTTGAATGGTTTTGGTCGTCTGAAAGAAGCATCAAATTCTTCTACTTTATACGTCACTTTATAATTTTCGAATGAAAATAAAACGTGTCACAGTTTGGAGACATAATTTATGAAAATGAAGATAGAACCAAAGTCAATAAGTGAAATGGATGCGAAATATTGTGCAATGGAATGATAAATGTAAATTAATTATTTTTTCTGACCAAAAGAAGTTCATCCTTCATGGCAAATACTATTGGCAAGATTTAGACACTAAACTTCAACAAATACGATGGTTTGGAGAGCTTCTAGAGTCATGGTGAACCGTGCGTAATTTTTTTTTCCATTAAAGAAACTGTTATTGAATAAAAATAAATTATAAATTGTCCAAATATCTCGATCTTTAGCATATGACAAGAGTTATCTAGCTTTATTAATAAACGTGAGAGTCATTAGATTAAAAAAAAAAAGGAAGAATATATGAGAACGAAAGAAGAGATTTTTTATAACCGTCGTTAAACAGCCGACTCTAAGTTTTTTGGGTTTACGACTACTAATATTCACCTCCGTAATTTTGAACCCAATACAGAAGACAAGGGAACTCCTGGATTAGAATTACTTTTTGATGAAACTAACCCGCATTTGCGTTACATGGAGAGGAAAACCACGAAAACCTCCTACGGTTAGCCTAACTGCAAGGATTCCAGCGCATGATGCGTTTACCACTGAGGATATTTTACGTTAGCAGTGTGGTCGGTGCGAGCAGTGTGCGGAATTCGTATCGACCAGCCATCGTGGGGATTCGAACCCGGTTCACCTCATTTGGAAGGCGAACACTCTATCCCCTGAGCCAACACAGCTCTCACTTAATTTTGGGCATGATATTGAGATTTGGTGGTCCTTATTGGATAAGCAGGAAACAAATAAATGTTTTGCGAAGACTTGTTGGTCATGAAAACCACCTTTCAAATAAATTATATAATATAATAAATGTTGATAAACTACAACAACAAGGGCTTAATCATCTTTAACCATTCAAAGATAATTCATTGAAGAATTTGAGTGCATTAAGTGGTTGAATATTTTCAATGTTTTTAGATAGCTGGTTTCATAATTTATTAATTCTAATTATTTGAAAGAAAAAATATTTGTTAGTTAAATTAGGATTTGCATTAATCGATACCTACACTTGTTATAGAAAACAATTCCAAGGTATTTCTATTGTGACTTAATTCTTAACTCTAAAAATCAAAATTTGAATTTAAAAATACACTGTTCTAATAACTAAATTTTTTTTTTTTTTTTTTTTTTTTTTATGAAAACGGCATTGGGGCCATTCGGGAATGACTGGAAGTAAAAAGGTTTAAACGGAAGATGTTTCCGTGATTTTACTCTTCGTTAAAAGCAAATGCTTTATAGTTTTATCAAAACAAAACTCCTTTATAAAGACGATATCATCCCGATGCTTGATCCAAGAATTATCTTGCCTACAGGATTAGGTTCAAAATTACCGAATTCAGTAGCACAGATGCTGAAATCCGCTGTAATTCATGCAACTTAAACAAAAGCAGTTGTAATTTACGATATATGAAATTAACTGATGCTATAAGCTAGAATGGAGCTAGGACAAAAAGAATAAAAATGGGATCTGACACGGGGTTTACTCTGAGGGGAGACGACTTGAATTTGGGCTGTTAGAAGTCGGCAATAAAGTTTCGTTTCAAAATGCATCCAGTTCAGAATAGAACAAATGTTTTAAATCGTAAAAAGTACAAACAAGTATGATTTAAATTTAAGATGCATCTGATCTTAGCTGAATTAGTTGTTTAAATGCTTTCATCAATTTTAAGAGAAATTTTCTTCGTGATTTAACAATTGGATCATTCGAAATTCAATGACAATATATGTATTCAAACGAAATGTTATAAATAGTAAAAAAAAAATTATTTTTGGATTCTTAATAAATTACACTACTATATATATATATTAACATGGTTTTCAGTGCTATCTGGTTCAATATATAAGTTCAAAATGCAGAGAAAGCATAGAAAAAATTACAGAACAATGAAAAAAGAAAAGAAAAATAATAATAAAAAAAAATAATATTTTTAAAAACCACGTTTTTGTAGTGGAGAATAATAATTAAAAAAAATTAAAAAACGAAAAACGTGGGTCACATGAAATACATAACAGTAATGTTATATTAGTGAGTGTATGTGTGCTCTTGAGAATATGTGTATGTATATTTGTAATTGTATCTGAATGTGGATGTGGAATATGTTTGTGTATATGCATATGTATGTGGATGTATATGTGGCTGTGCATGTGTATGAGTAAGAAAATGTGTATATGTACTGTTATGTATTTCATACGCCCCACGTTTTTCGTTTTTCAATTTTTTTTAATTATTATTCTCCACTACAAAAACGTGGTTTTTAAAAATATTATTTTTTATTTTGAATTTTTTTTATTTTGAATTTTTTTTATTTTAAATTATAATTTTTTTAATTTTTAATTTTTATTTTATATTTTTTAAAAATTATTACTTTTCAATTATTATTCTTCACTACAAAAAGCGTGATTTTTAAAAATATATACTTTTATTTAGATTATTTTTCTTCGTCAAGAGTAGTCAAGACAACTACAAGATCACTACTAAAATAATAAAACTTTCATTATAAATTAAGGATACAAAAATCTTTATAGAAAAACAATACCTTTACGACTTTCATTAATTTTATGCTGATGATAACCAAAACAATCTGGAAATGAATGAGGAAAAACTGGATCCTACCACGTGATTTTTCAGCCAATAAAAATACTCCGACAATAAAAATCTTTTCACCTCTGACATGTAATACTAATTTGAAATAATGGAATCGACAACAAAAGACAATCTCGAAAATAATTTTTTTTTTAAATTTTAATTTTATTTTACTTTGTATGTCTTTTTTCTCTTCATTTTCATGCATTGTCATCCAATTCTGAACTATGTGCCAAATTTGAAGTTTGTAGCTAGTCGGGAAGTTAGTTTAAAATCGATTACAAAATTCCACCCGGACAGACATACACGAAGGCAAGTTTATAAAAACGTGGTAAAATAATATGAATCCGGAAAAAAAATCCGAAAAAAGGAAATAAAAAAAACATTAATAAAAATCCGGAAAATAAAAGATATAATCTTTTTATCAGCTCACACGATTATATCCGCAAAGAGGAGTGCTTTCTAATATTGTATCAATTTGGCCAAAGCAAAATATATCAGTACAATAGTGTGAGGAGCACTCAAAAAAAATGACAAAAAATTTAGAACAAATAAAATAGAACACATGAAGTAAAAATATCACGTAAAAACCGAAAATAAAATATAAAGAAAGAACAGAATAAAACACAAAACGAAATTATGAAATAAGGGAAATATTTTGACGTGGGAAGCGGAGAGGCACGAGTATTTTTTTTAGTACATATATTTTTAGTTAAATAATTTCAACATTTTTATGCCGAGAAACAGTAATTATTGCGAAGCAATCATCGGGGTTGATGAGCGTCAGGGAACAGGGGGCTGAACCCCTTAGTATATATACATAACAGAAATAAATGCAGCATGTGAAACTAAATCAAATTTTACGCTATTAATATAACACTATTAATTAAAATGTTGTATCTTCATCATAATCCAATAATGACATTAAATAAGGGATTGTCTTTAGCCAATAAACCTTGGAGGACAGAATTTCATTCCTTTCATCTTCTACGTAAGAAAAACAATATTTATTCCTTTTGTTGTTGTTCGGAAGAGTAATTGACATTTCCATTTGGATTGCTCCTTATATTGATTGCTCTTTTATGATATGCATTCCCATTTTATTGAGAATAAATACTCTCAGTATATATATGCTTGTACTGCAATTAACCGCAACTTTAATTTGTTCAATTATTCTATGATTTGAAAACGCAATTAAATTAGATTTACAAATATATTCCATTGGATGATAACTACGTAAAAAGGAAGCTAACAATTATTAGCAAGTAATGTTCACATTTTTGTACATAAAATATGTGCGCGTCTTTTTCGATTATTACCCTTTGGCAAATGGGTCTTGGTTTTGAATTGATGGCGTCCACACATTTTTCAACTGTATTCAAGAGTAATAGTAAACAGTGCGCATGCGTCATCATGGCATGCGTTGTTATGGCGACCGTTAATGTTTTTATTTTTATTTTCACTAGCAAGCCTTTTTAATGTATTTACATCATAATAATTTTAAGTATTTTTATATTATTTTTATTATTAGCGTATAATTAATGGCTTGACGGTGATTTTAATATAAATATGAATGGTGAAAAAGGAAAAGGTATTGTGTGACGTCTTGAAACACGTAACATAGGCGAAAACCAATCAGTCGGCAAACATCAATTGAGACAGTTTTTGCAACCCATGATTTGAAATGTTGTGGCGGTTAACGGAGTCAGTCCAGAAAGAAAAAGCATTTGACCAATGATCGTAACAAGGCGACCACAACTTTTTCGTTGATTTTTTTTTTTTTTTAAATTTTGGTTTTCTCGGTTGGGATGCTGTTTCTTCAAAAGTTCCCGTAAAAGAAATTAAAAATCGAGAAAAATATTTTAGAGCACATTTCGTTAGCGTATTACAAATTAATAATTAAGCATGGAAGAAACAAAACTTTTATCGAAATCTGTAAAATTCTATATGAGAAAGGCATGATGAAAAACTTCGAAACTGGTTTGATTGCCTGATGAAACTAGGAGATGTTTCTTTCCTGATAGTAGTTCTTCAATTTTTCACTGTTTTCTTTGACTATCAGGCTTTCAGGTTATCAGGAGTGTTTTCAGCGGCGGAAACTCGTAGAATTTTCGACATCGTTTTTTTTTAACAATGCGCAAAAAATAAACGTGCTACCATGAATAGCTTTTGATATAATGATTGGATCTTCACGTTCTAAGACTCAATCTGAATAGCTTGAATGAGTGACCTCAAATTTGACAATTAATTAGTCTAGACGATATTTTAAGTTATGAAATCAAGCTTAAACATACCTCTTTTTTGATGGATGCGGATTTCTGACACCCAAAATATAGGAGGTTGCCGCAATCTGAGAAATGTGGTCCGAATAGTTTGCTCAGGGTAGCGGTCCAAAGTTTGGACCTCTTAATGTTAATTTTACCTTTTAGGAATTTCGCTATATCTTGAAAAAATTTTAAGCAAAATAAAAAATAAAAATAGTGTACAGAGTTACATATTTAATTTAGCCAAAGATAGTTCTATGTAAAATATAACTTTTAGTGCGTATTTACTATTTTTTTATTAGTTTATTTTATAATAATCGAAAAAAATTTGAATTGCAAGATATACAATTTTTTACACCATTTTGAAGAATGTATTTTTACATGACATTGGCATGCATGTACTGGCATGCTGACAGGAAATTTTTCTACACCATGGCAATGATACTCTCCACAGCTCAGTCCTGAGCTTTATTGGACTCTTCGAAAGTTTTGAACCACCCCTTAATACATCCCAGACCTTGCACTACGTGATTTTCATCTTTTCCGATGTTTCAATAATCAATTTGGCGACAACCTGTAAATGATGAAGGACCGGCAAAAGGGTCGTGACCTCTTGCTTATCGGAGTAGGCGGCAAGTTATTATGATGAGGGTATTCTAAATTCGTTTTCAAACGGCCCTTACTTAAACCAGCCCATCGTATAATAAAATAAAGAATTTGCGTGTCTGTGTATTAGTACGTCGAACTGTGGGTAAACCATAAGTTCAAACAATGCAATATTCAACATGAAACATAAATAAGTGCAACTGTAAACAAAATTATGAAACCCGATTTTCAAATTTTTATTCAGAAAATGGTAATTTTTTTATTGGTTTAACGGAAGCAACTGCTTTAAATTAAGATAAAAATGGTCTAGTTTTGTCACATATTTTAAAGATAACATCGATGATGTTTGCTAGTTTATAATTCTAATAAAAAAAAAAGTGTTTATTGTGCGTTCTTGTAGTGCTTAATTATTTTTTTTATTCGCATACGCGTTATCAAATCATATGATCGTGGTAGCATACGCGTCACCAAATGTGTATTTCGAATGTTATCTGAAATCACGTGTTCATTCTGTTTATAATTTTGCTTTTATTACGTGTTACATAGTCAACGGTAATTGGAATTTAAAAAAAAAGTTTTGAACTGAATTGGATACTTGCACTTCAGGAAGAAGATCACACACATGTGACCCATGTGGTCAACTTCAGCTGATTGATTATAAGTAAAATGGCGTGTTAAAGTTGAACTAATACGGCGTCAGAATGTTCATTAACGTGAAGTTGATTAAATACGGAGCCATATCGCCCATCGAATTTATTGATAGATAATTATTTTTCGTCTACGTCTTTTACTTAACATCAGAGCCGGATTATACCTTTCGTAGGCCCTAGGCATAGCCGTTTTTGGGCCCTCCCCTCCTTCCCCCACTCCTCCCCTCTTTTCAAAATATATGCTAAAATTTTCTTGCATATTTTTTTTTACATTTTAATTAATATGGTTTTTAATTTTATAATATGGATTTTAATAAAAAAGTAATATATTAGATCACAAGATTCTGCAAAATAATTTATTACCGAAAAATATTATATTTTTATTTGTATCTTCATAATTTTGTGCAAAATACGCTTGTTGTTTTTAAAGCTAAATTACTTTTGTCAACAAATTTTTTTCTCCCAAGTTTTTCGTAGGCCCCTGAATTTCGTAGGCCCTAGGCACGTGCCTAGTGTGCCTATAGGTTAATCCGGCCCTGCTTAACATAAGATTTATTATTTTTTGGTGCATTTTATTGTAGCCATGATATATTTTTGTTTCATGTATCTGTCAATTTCGATGCATAATTAGTTTGTTTATATTCTACATGACTTCATGCTTGTCTTTGTGTTAAGTAATAAATATTTATTATGAAAGAATCTTCGTGTAAGAATATAGAATGTGTTACCTAAGAGAATTGATACTTGACGGGCTTGGCTTAAGATATAAAATGGATTGAACAGTTGCAAGCGTATACAAATGTCACGTTTCAACGACCAATCAAGATCGATATACCCACACTACGTCACTCGCAGGTATCCCATTAATAGAGATTATTAATTCGTTTGATAGAGTGTAAGAAATTGACAAGCTATTATTGACGCCAATGCTTTATTTATTTTGGTTATAGATACTAATTGAAATAAAAAAAATAAGCTATGTTCTAAAAAGCTAAATTAATGAAGAAAATGTACTTATTTGTTTTAGAGAACCTTTAAAAGTGACCATACTATTACTGAAACTTAATTTTAGTAGTAGGTATTACTGACATAATGAAAATTGAGGCAGTTTTGAAACCTATCAAATATACTTTTGTCCCGTAGTGGACTGATCGTTAAGACACGGTTCCCAGCAGATCACCGAAGTCAAGCATCACTGGCTGCGATCAGTGTGCGGGTGGGTGACCACTCGGATCAGTCTGCGTAGGGACCGAGGATGTGCGGTATGGGTCCTAGTTAAACTGTTCTACCGTAAAGTGCTCGACTTCGCGTGCAGGTCGTCGGGCTACCGAAGCGGGGGTGCAATTCCCTCTGCAGAGAATCAAACTTGCAATGGCATGTCTTCGGATCATCCTCAGAATTGTTTCCCAGACCTTCGCCAATAGCCCATTGTGCAACTCTAGTGTGACGCAAGTGAACTACAACAACAACAAATATACTTTTACACAGGTACAAAGTATTTTATGTGTGAATTTGCTGTCCGTTACAGCTGTATCAAAACAGCCCTTTTTTATAATAGATAGTGAGGTAAAAGGTACTTATGGTCCCTCGAAGATATAAATACATGAGAAAGTAGCTTTATTGTGGCAAATTTTAAATATACAACATTATACCAGATGATACCGAATACAGTAAATCTTTATTTTGATAGGATGAATTAGTAGGCAAAAGTGTTTTGCTTAGTCTATTAACGCAAAGCCACCAAGAAGGGCAACAAATAATAATAAATAAATAAATAAACCGTTGGTATTATTTTTGTTAATTTATTTGCGTCAGCACTTGTCTGAAAGGTTTGTACACAATTTTGTAGTGTTGTTCAGTACTGGTTCATTGATGCTTATTTTTTTCACCACTTACGTCAGCTAGTTTAAATTAATTTGGACTTCGTACGTTGTTTTAAAATTTAACTTTTTTTTTTATTTGGTGAATCAAACGTTAGTTTTGTTTTCAATTTGTTTCATTACAAATTAATACTCCTTTTTTTTCATACGAATACATCGAGGTTCTCTTGTGCGTGTATTGCTACTCTACTTTAAAAAAAAAACTTATCTAATTTATAAGATAATATAACTACGTAATATACGATAATATAAATGCGTAAAAACGCAACGTAATAAAGGCAAAATTTTCCTTTTAAAATTTATTCAGAAGTTTTGATTATTAAAATTAATGAATGCTATTATCTCGCACAAATATAGAATGTTAATCTTCAATGATTTCTTAATTGCTCGATATAGAATAGTCTTGCATCGAATATTATAATTTAGGATCCACTTTTTATAAAAATTATCAAGAAGGCTTATTCCTAAGTAAGCATATATTCTAAAAATTAAATCCATCAAACAATTTTCCATGCGACATCATCAGATATTTTCCATACATCAGGAAAAAAGAGAGCAGAGGATTGTGAAATAATTTAAAATAAATTACGAGATATGATGTTTGAAATTGTTAATGCATAAAAAGAAAAATCCAGTGTCGATAATGGGTGTACGATTACATTGCTCCACAAAAAAAAGTCCTTTCATATTGATGTTCGGAAAAATAAATTAATAAAGTAAACCATACCACCTGGTGAACATCGTTAAAAATTCATCTGGACAAAAAAAAGGCAAGATAATTGGGGAAAAGTCAGGAAAACAATTTTTAGTAACAGATTTTTATTGGTTTAAGTAAAGTTTGAGTTAATACAGCTCTACTTTCGAAAAAAAAAAAGGTAGTTTAAGAGAAGTTCAGGAGGGTGTATGTGGGCGAGGCATCATCTTAGGGAAAACATATACCTCCAAGGCATACTTGCTTTCGATGCGTAAAAACCATGACGCGAAGACAGTTATTTCGTGAATAGAAGAAAACTCTCAGGCTTTTTAAAGTATCATGTAAGGCTATGTATCATTTCTGACTCCCTTGGCAGTCAGACAAAAAGAGAAGAAGTAAAATTTGAGGAGTAAAAGTTAAAGCATTATCGATGACCAAGGTAACTTCTTAGGATAGCAAACTGGATAATAGATCACTTTTATGATAGCAAATGACTATTTAATAAAATAACTTATATTTACGTATTTACAACTTGCTTATTATCAATAAATAGAATGAAATTTTTGTCGCAACAAAAGAAGCTTATTTTAAGGTTATTATTGCATTGTCACTCTAAGAGTTGAAAGCTTTAAAAATTAAAATAAAATAAAATAAATAATGCTTATGTCTAACCTACAGATTAATGCCTTAAAGAGAAAAAGAAAGAAATAGGCACGTTCTGACTGAACATTAGTGGAGAAAATCAAGGGTATATGTGCTTTTTTTTAATGATAGGAAGTCAATAGCAAAAACTAGGCTTAATAAAGCCATTAGAGAGATTTCGCACTTTTACGTTACCTTCAGTACGCTCCCGCGCGTAAGACCTGAGCAACTGCGCATGCTCGCGTTTATTTTAGATGCTACGTATCTCTACGTTACGTTGGCGTGATTTGCGCTACAAAAACAAAACTACAAGCAACTTGTTTTATAGATGTTAAATGTCGTTTTCTGTTTAAGCCTATCTCCGAACTAAGAACATGCACACGAAATGCGAATTTTAAGAAATGTATTGAGGAAATTTAGAAATAAATAGTGTGATCTTACAACAATTGGATTTATTCAAGAAATAAATAATTTTGTTGGTTTTTATTTAAATTTTTGGTTGTCTAATTGAACTAGTTACTGATAATTTTTTAATTATTATTAATAGTAATAATTAAAAAATTAATAATTGAATGATTTAAAAAAATAATTTAAAAAAAAGTGTTCTAAATATGTAAAACAATTTAATGTTTGGGAGACTTTTGAGAACAAAAAACAAAGTCCTGGATGTTGCATAAAATACAGACTAATAACAAAATCTATCCATGCCTTATTTTTGCGAAGGACATAAAGCAGAAAACAAACATTCAAAACTTTAAATACAAGTAGTTCATTCAACCTAAATGGATTACATTCAAGTTAGGATATAAATAAAATTATTTCTTTTTGCAAGCCTTCGAACAAAACAATTTTTAAACATTATTAAAAGAGAAAATCTTCCGTGAATTTTTCTAGAATAATTAATAGGATGAATAAATTAAGCCTAACACAAAAAGCAAATACGTAAGGATATTGTATCAACTTCTTTTCTATTTTCGAACTCTGTCGCCCATTTATGTAAACACGAAAAATATAAAGCATGTCTGAAAAAGACAGACTCTATAAATATTCATGTAATGTAAACATTGGCGTCCTTTTGATTCAAAGGATATAATTTTAAAAAATAAATCATGGTAAGACATTTGTGCAGTTAGTTGAAATGATTTATTTAATCTATAAGGGGATCTTAAAATCTTTATCAAGGTGAGATTTTCTTGTTTATTTGGAAAAAAAATAATAATAATGCAATTCATGCTTTTTAAATTGGTGAAAGCAAACACTGCATTTATTTCACTGAAAGGTAAAAGGAAATATTTTGTGTTTTACAGTAGTGTTCAGAACATAAAAAATCTTATAGCACCTTAATGGTTTTTGAATTTTTTGAAAACTTGCAACACCTTAATAATTAAAGTACTGGAACTCTATTTTAATTATTCGAATAATAATACCTTTAATATGGTAGAGACTACAAAATACCTTACGAAATCCAACACAAAAACGTACTTTCCCTAAATGACTTCTATTAACTTTTCTTTTCGCCAGATTGACCATCGATCGATAAGGAGGGGGGGGGGGGTGCCAACATTAATCAGGAATACAGGATCTCAATAGTTTCTTAAAAGGCAGAATGACCATATAAGGAAAAAATTAGGATCTCATTGTTAATAATTATAATCTAAAAACACGATTCCCGTTCTCAGCCGAGTAAGATATCAAAACCTTAAAACATCGATGAATGTAACAATTGATATATATTTTCATTCATGACTTGAAAATAAAATAGGTTGTTTGTACGTCTAATACTCCAGTTATAAACACGCATTAAATAAGTTTATTTAAATAATAGCAAAAAAATACAAAGGAATCAGTTTATATATAAATGAACTTGTATTTGAATTGCTGAAAGCAATGTGTACAATTTAACTTTGGATCAAGACTAGTTAAGGAATGTTGTTTCACTAATCAATACTATTGACAGAAAATTATCACCACGTCGAATTTGTACTGATAGAAAATATCGACTCGAAACATAAATATTTATGAACGTGCTTATACTTTTGTATTTCAATTTCATCTATTTTTTCCCTTCTTTTATGCATGGTATATATATGTACAGTCTCTGGCCAAATTATTATTATTATCAATTGGCTATTGTAAAGCAATACCTTAGAAAAAGTACAAATATGAAGTACAGTACAGATCCCGTTATCCGGAAATCAGAAAACCGGAAAATCAAAAAACCGGAACGAAATTCGATAAATTTTGCCGCCATTTTTTTTAAAAAAAATTTGTTTTTCGTCATAAGATTTCGAGATTTTCCTTTCTTTTTTGAAAGATGTTTACCTTACCATCATTTTGGAAACAATCATTAGTGTATTACTTCATCGTTTTTTTTTTTTTTTTAAGATTATTTCCAAATATATTTTTTTTAGTTGAGTTTGACAATAAAAAAAACGGCTTTTTGTAGCGATTCAGAAAACCGGAAAAATCAGTTATCCGGAATAGCGATGTTCCCTACTGTATATGAAAAAATCTCCGGAATAGAAACCCATTATATGTATGTTTAAACATAAAAATATGGCATATAAACTAGCCTCAAAACATGTCATTATTAAAAAACTACAATGCGTCTGATAATTTGATCTAATTATTATAATATAATACCTGATGTAATAAATATTCTACATTTATATAATATATCGTCTAATTTATCCAATCGTCGAATTTATATTATATATCGTCTAATTTAACCAATCGATACACGAACATAAACAAGTGCAAATCGATTTTAATCGCGTAAAAACAATGTAGCTGTATAGCATCACGTGATAATTAAGATTTTACATAGAATTATAGTGCGTCTAATAATTTGGCGAGTGACTGTATGTGTCCTTTTAAGATGTTACTTACAATCGACAAGTTTTTAGAATTATCTCGAGCTTTATAATTGTTTTTTTCGGATGCTTATAATTTTTTTAAAAAAAACTTTTATAATGTGATTTATAATATACGTAAATTATTTTTTGTTTCAGTTTTTGAGTTTCAATAACATGACATTATTTACCGACTCTTAAAACGAAATCATTTTCTAGAGAACAAATAATTCTTAATTTTGAAATGTCCTTTTTAGTAAATTTTATTTTCCGAAATCGAGAGCTTTTCATAGAAAAAAAAACACTCGTGGTTTGTAGCTTCGAAACGCAAGTTGAGTGGAAAAAAATACATTTATTTGACATTATTAAGAATTTTATTCTATGACAGAATGTATGGTTGAAAAAACGAAAAGCATTCGATGGAGAAAAAAAATTTGTCGGAACTTATATTAAATTGTGGCTTATGCTGAAGATTTATTTAGAGAAAAATCGAAAGCCAAACCGATGCCAAGTCAAGCATATATTTTTAAGAAAGATTAAAATAGGTTTGCAAGTGTACAATGCGCAAAATAAGAAACAGACCACCCAGATTAACTTTAGATCTAATAATCGGATCTTCACGTTTTGGACTCAATCTTAATAGTTCGAGGGGGTAACCTCTAATGTGCTGACTTAACTAATTAGTGTAGAAAATATTTTAAGTTAAGAAATCAGACATGAAAATGTAATTTCTTTGAACAAACATATCTTTTTATCAATAGATTCGGATTTCTGAACCCAAAAATACGGATCTGGAAAACATGGTTCCAATAGTTTGGTCAGGACAGCGGTCCGAAGTTTGAACCCCTTAATGATAATTTTACTTTTTGCATATTTTACTATATCTCGAGAATTGAAATTGGATACTCAACTGAATTGAACACTTTTGCACTCAAATTTGCTGTTATCTACCATGTTGAGATTTTAGCAGTGGACTAAGTTTGCTAAACTAATTTTCAAAATTTTAAGGAGCGGAGAGCAGCAACATAACTTTTTTTTTCTTTTGAGAATTTTTAATATTTAACTGAACACTTTCTAAAATCAATTAAAGTGGTCAGAAGCATTGTTTACAGTTTCAAAGCACATACGAGTTAAAATCAAATACAATTATCTCAGATGTTATGTAAAGAAAAACTTTTTTTTCGAATCGAGTAAGATTTTAAGGTTTAAAAAAATCGATTTAATGTTCTAGAATATTGGGTGAGTGCAAAAATTTTTTTTCTAAAATACGTATTCTAAAATATTGGAATCCATTGTTTTCAGTGTTTGCATATCCCTGCACATCTTATCCATTTTTATTTGCATTTTCATGGTTTTATATTTTGCTTTAATTTATAGATACGTTAACTTTATCTCAGAAAAATAATCTTCAATTGCCTATTTTTAAAATTTCTTAGAATGTTTATAGTTTCAAAATATTTTGTAAGGGGCCCCGGAGAATTTGGTGGGCCTGAATTTGTCTTGATCGGTTCCTGCAGACGGGTCAGCAATCTAACTCAGGTTAGAATACTCAATCAGACTCTCAGTTGACGCAGGGTAGGCTTGGCCACGAAACTCCTGAACTTCCGACATGATTGTTGACGATTCTTGTATAACTCCGCAAATATTGGTCCTATTCTATCGCTTTGAAACTTTTAAATTTCTATAATTGCTATCATGTCGTCAAAATGGTCTCCAAGTCCCAAGATTGTTCCCGACTTAGCTAAAATGGTACAAAACTGAGCATTACTCAGGAAGTACATTAGGTGTCATTTCCTGTTTAAAGTACGTAAGAATTAGCGATTTGCTTGTAATTTTTTTTCTTCCTAAGCTGCTTCTTTAGGATCAGTCTGACAGGTTTAGCGTCATAACAAAAGAATATTCACAAAATTATGCATTTACAAATTCGTAACATCATTATGTATTTGCCTTTCTATGATTCCTTTCTTTGTATAAATTTCAACTGATTTAAAAGATTATTTACTTTACAACTTATATTTTAATGGTTGTTAAAATCTTTCAAGATATACATATATATATATATCAAAATTGTGTTCGAAATGTATAGAAAACATGGAAACAAATTACAGAATAATTAAAAAAGAGAAAAAGGAAAAATCAATAAAAATCCGGATAAAAATATATATGATCTCTTTCATCAGCTCACACGATTATATTTGCAAAAAGGAGTGCTTTCTAATATTGTATCATTATAGCCAAAGCAAAATATATCAACTCAAAAGTGTGACTTAAAAAGAAAGAAAAGGCCTTATCTTTTGTATTTATTTATAGTGCTATGAGACCTGGAACCTAACTCTAGCTGGTGAAAATAAAGTTGCCATTTTTGAGAGAAAAGTTTTGAGGGCCATCCTTGGTGGGATAAAAATAAATAATTCCTGGAGAAGACGATATAATACTGAACTGTATAAAATCTACAGAGAGCCAGATATTGTGAAATTCATTAAAATAAATCGAATGAACTGGGCAGCTCACATTTTCAGAAGGAATGATGACTCAAATTTAAAGAAAATCCTATTACACAAACCCCTAACGAACAGGAAAAGAGGTAGACCCAGGCTGAGATGGCTAGATTTAGTTGAGACTGATTTCCTTACTCTAAAGGAGAAAAACTGGCGAACAAGTGTCAAAAGTAGAGAGAAGTGGATTCGAATTCAAAGGAAGGCACTGGCCCACCCTGGGCTGTCTAGCCAAATATGATGATGATGATGCTATGTATATGTGTGTGTAAGTATCATAAATTACAGTTTTGAAAAAACAAAAATTTGAGGAAATAAATGTTGTTAAAGCGAATTTCAAAATTATGAGTAATAATATTCAAAATAATAATAAATCAATTCAAATATAATGCTTCGCTTCGAGTTTAAAAGCACTCAAACAGCGTATTTCTCTTATATTTGGTTCGTTAATTAATTTATTCAAATGAGAAATATTTTAAAAGAAAGTATGAAACAGCTTTTGCGGTGCAATAAAAAAGTGTATCAACTCCCTCAAATGTTAATGAAACTATTGTAATGACTTAGAAAAACTATGAATTATCTTTATCTTTGTGCGTTTACAAAACAATTCACTTGAGAATAAATATGATTGATTATCTTACGGTCTGAGCTTAAAAAAAATTTATTACAAAAAAAACTTAAAACATTGTTGAAGGTATTAATATATTTTTTAAGAATATATTTACTCGGCAGATATAAAATTCTTTAATACAACATTAAATATTTAGATACATTTGTATAATTAGTTTTGTTTTGCTCCGCGACGACGAATTACAATAGAAAATTAATTTTTTTTTAATCTCGTTTGTTAAGAATTCCTCAATCGTAGCTGATAAAATGAAAAATTGAATTAATATTTTTTTACAAAGTAAAAAAAAGCTATTATATCTTTCCAATAAAAAAGCTATCATGTCTTTCTTTCTTTAAAAGATATCATTAATTTACAGTTAAATGGATTTTAGATCGAATATTTATTTCCTAAATCGTATCTGCTGAGATTATTCTCGTTTATTTATTTTAATTTTGATTAGGTAGAAAAATTTGAAGAGAATTTAAAATTAAATGGTTAACTGTAAAAAATATCTTTTGTAATATCTTTTGGAATTACAGAAAATGGAATTATTTCCCCTTTGGGTAGCGCGAAATCCTACAAAAAGTATTAAAATCAATTTTCTAAGTGATATTATAAATTTGTATCTATAAAAATAGTAAAATTCTTTCCGCTTTTATTATCGAATTTTATTATCAAATTTTAATAGTATGTAAACAAAATGTATAAAGTTTCAACGATATTGATATTCTATATAAATCCTTATATCTTCCCCATATAAAGATACATCTCAATCATAGATGAGTAGATAGTTTTTAAATGTATTTTTAAAGACATTTTTTATACGGTTTAAGTTTTACCAGAAAATTTAGATATTTTATTTTCGCATAAATTATTTTTTAAAGTATTTTACGTTACATGTTTTGATTATTCATAAAAATGTGCACAACAAAATTATAATTATAGTTAGTTCACCAGGAGTTTTGCACTTGGCTCCGCCTTCATCACGTGGTATCGGACGATATTATTTCCCTATTTTTGGGAGAAGGATGTGAACAATCCTGAACAAAGTTGCTGTTGACAAAGTGCTGAGACATTTTGCTGCAAGATATTTAATTAGCTAGAGTAACAAAAGGTGGAATGCAGATGATAAAGCGAAGTAAGTAACTGAAAAAAAATTCACTGTTTGCGTTTGGAGCGCAGTAAGGGTTGTCTCAATTTCAAGCGCGGAGAAGTTTTTTCCTCTTACTGCAGAGCTTAAATGAACTCTTCGTTCAAAGAGGTGAAGCCAAGTGCCAACTCCTGGTGAACGAACTATACTATAATTAATCAAAATCAAATAACTATGTGAATATGCGTGCACTACACTATAATCATATTATAATTGTAACCATATGAAACATAGAATTATGGTTAGTGCGCAATCATTTTTATAAAGCTCTTTTTCTTTAAAAAATATCTCATAAGTCCTAAGAACAAGAATATTTATTACCAGAAGACAGGCCGTGACGCCATTAATTCTCTTGCCCCACAATGGATGGTTGATTGAATGTAAACAATACAAGCTTCCTGAAACCGAGAGAAATTTAGGAAACTTCCGGTGTATCCCTCCGCTTATGTTATGCTTACGAGGCGATGTGTAAACAGGCTTAATACTCTTTTATTGTTGAGATTTGGATTTAAATTTATGCGTCATTTAATTACCTGGGACACAATAGTTCACAGGAGTTTTCTGTAATTTATAAATTTTGTCACGTCATGAGCCTAAAAAATATTTAAGAAAATTAATACTACAACATAAATATAGAGTAAGGTTTGCCATGCGTTATTCCTTATTTTGGGTACAATTTGTGTAAAATAACGCCGTTTGTTATTTTTTTGGATAGTATCATAAAAAGGAGTCTTCATTTGTTGTTTGATTCGTTGAAAGTTAAATTGAAAGATGGAAAACTCTACACGTATAATAATATTGGATGGCGTGCTTTTTCAAGCTTAGGCGAAAAAAACAATCGGAAACAGTAACCCGGAATTCTTACTACGAATTTTAACCCCTAGCGCCATCTGTGCTTAGCTTTACATGATCAACCATCCACACCGAGCCGTGGAGGGCTGGAGCGTTCGCCTTCCAATTAGGTAAACCTGGTTCGAAGCCCAGCGATGGTTGATCCATCCGAATTCCGCACCCGGCTTACACCGCCCACAGTGCTGACCTAAAATATCCTCAGTGATAGATGGATCATGGGTTAGAGTACCCTTGCCGTCTGGCTAATCGTGGCAGGTTTTCTTCTCCATGTAACATGAATGCGGGTTAGTTCCATCAAAAAGTCCTCCACGAAAGCAAATTTCTCCCAATAATTGATCCACGAGTTCCCTTGTCTTCCGGATTGGGTTCCAAATTTCAAAGTTACAGAGTTGAACATTGAGAGTCGCAAACCCAAAATTGGGTCGGGTGCTCAACGACGTTTGTTAAGATGTGACGCATCAATAGAAAACCATCGGGGCACTGAGGGAGTTTGTTAAGATGTGACGCATCAATAGAAAACCATCGGGGCACTGAGGGAGTTAATTTAGGTGTTTGCTTCTCCCTCAATTAGAAATGGTTTTGTTTTATGGCTACCGGGGCCGGTACCCCCTGAAGACATCGGTTTCGGTGGTCATATTTTTATTTTTATTTCCTTCGCTTCCTTTAACGCATCAATAGATTTACTTTTGTTCGCACAACGGGTACAATTTTGAGCCAGAGATGACCTGTGGATGAGTGTCCCATCTTGGAATATCCTGTGTCCTCTCTACCACAGAAGACCATGACTTGTATAACAGCGCCTTATTCTAGATTCATGTTTTCATATAATTAGGAACTTTTTAGAATGAAAAAGGTCTCTGAAGGATCTGTGCACCTTTTTTTCCGCCATGACTTGTCCCACTGCGCCTTGTTCTAGATGCATGTTTTCATTTAATTAGCAAACATTATTCAATTACACCTATTTATTTTTACGTTTATTTAATCGCAAATAACATTTAAATCTTAATGGACATGTTTCATATATTAAGAATAAAAGTGATTTCTTTCGCGAATAATTTTAGTTTAGATTTTTTTTTTCTTTTCTTACGGTTTCTGATCTAAATTAATTTATTCATCACTCGATGTGACTACTTGGTTCTTTGTCTTTACAAAAATTATTGACCTTGAATAAAAACAACTATAATCTCAGTGATTAGTTTATAACAATAATGCAATTGATTTAGTCATTTTAGTTCGAGATATTAAGTACTTTAGTGATAATATTGGTTATAAATAATGATAAGCATTATTGATAGATTTTATCAGAGATTTGAAGGGTACTCTCCAATATATGAAATTAAAAAAAATAATAACTAAAATAGTTAAATTTACTTGAGCTGGAAACTAACCAAGAAGTACCCTTGTTTTATATCAGAAAAGGATTAAATATTGATTTTAATTTTTATTTAATTTTATTAAAATTACATTTGTGTAAATTTCGAAATAGTACTTGTTTCAAACATTTTTTCAGGTTCTATTTTTTTCTTTAACAGTATATACGAGTTCTTTAAAAAATTACATGTATATTTTTGTTATTAATGTTTTGGTTGAAAATAGAATTTAATCGAGATTCATACTGAAGATTTCTTGCATTTAAAAGAAAATTCCATAATTAGATTATACACTTTTTTCAAATTTCCCACATTTTTTTTTCACGCAGAAAGAAATGCATTTTTTCATTCATCATCCTGCTTTGTTTTTTCCTTCCTGCACTTTTTTCTACAAAAACAAATCCACAGAAAATTTGGAGGTATTTGAAACAAAGTTATATGATTACAATAAAAGAAGAAAAGATATTTTCTTTTCTTTTCTTTTTCTTTTTTTTTAGTTCGAAACAAACCCGAACAAGAGTAAACAGCAGTAAATACCACAATAATTCCATTGTCAAACGTTCAGCACAAAAAAAAATTCTTTTTTTTACATATTTACTTTGATTTTTTTTACTTATTTGCTTTTTTTTTTACTTTTTTTCAAATTTGCTCCCATCAAATCAGTTTTTCTTTTCGCTAAGTGATTTAAAAAGTAATCTATCTGAGTTTTTTTTTTTTTTTTTTTTTGTCAAACTAATAACAAGATACTTACATATAACTCTTACATTTCGGTCTTTATGAGCAGACCAATTAGAGGCTCATCTGCATAATTATCTGGAAGGCCTAAGGAAAAATTATCCGGTCTAATAAATCATCTTGTGTCTTCACGGCAATTATGACAAAAATAATTATACTTCTAGATACTTTTTGGTTTTAAATTTAACTTAAATTGCTTGTGTCCTATTTTATCATCCATTGGAGTTATAGGAAAAAAATGTATTCTAAAACTAATTTTTTTTTTTTATAAATGAATTTCAATGTTTCTTTAACGTAGTTTTATGAGTTAAATAAATTAACATTCTTCCAACCATGTAGTGTAAAAAGACTATTTTTCAAATTTTAACATCTTTCAAAATATTCTCAAAGCTTAATTATTTTATAAGTTTAATTATTATCTACAATAATTGTTTTTTATATTTCTTACAGAATTTTATACATTAACTCAGGCGTATCATTTACACTAAACTCTAGAGCAGAATACAAAAATGTTCCTTTTTCTACCATGAGGTAGTTTTAGACAGAAATGATGGACAATAAAGAGAGTGATCGTGTTCTTAATTTTTTTTTTAAATTTCATTTAATTTTATATTTTAATTTATAACTGTCGTCGAACGGACGACACAATCTTTTGGGTTTACGATTACTTATGTTCAACTCCGTAGCCTTGTAATTTTCTACCCAATCCAGAAGACAAGGAAACTCCTTGGAAAACTTTTTGATGGAACTAATCCGAATTTGCGTTACATGGAGAGGGAGACCACGAGAGCTTTCCACGATTAGCCTGACGGTAAAGGTATTCTAACTCATGACCCGTCTACCACTGAGGATATTTCACGTCAGCATTGTGGTAGGCGCAAGTCTGATGCGGATTCGTATCGACTAGCCATCGCTGGGATTCGAGCCCGGTTCGTCTCATTGGAAGGCGAACGCTCTATACCTTGAGCGATAGTGGCTCATGTTCTTAATATTCTGAATTCCACACTAAAGGGAAAAAAAGAATGGTGGAAATAACTAAAATAAACACCAAATGACATCACAGAAATTTTTACTGAAGGGATTAGGTAATGATTTTGGAAAAATAAACAATAAAATATGGTTTTGTAACACATGATGAAATTAGCAATTTTATCATATTTTAGAGCTTGGCAAAAAAAAACATTTCTTTAAGTTTAATTTCCAATTTTGGTTTTACAGTATACGATTTATCGAACTTCGACGCCTCGAAAACCTTGTTATGTCAACAAAATATTTTTCCCCTTTGCATTAGGTATCCATCTAATGTTAATTTGAATTCCTATGCCGAAGGGTTTCTTCTCAAAACCTTGCTATGTCGAATATTTTTCGAAATAGAAAACGAATTTTTTTAGAAAAATCGCAATGTAAATTCATTGTAATCCAATTCTTTTCTATTTAATTCATAATTATTTTTGTCTTACTTTCAAAAATAAAATTATTGTTGTTGTATTTAGACTTATTGTCAACTGTCATAACATATACGTATTTAACAGTAGTTATTCTTTAGTTTCATGACACTTTTATAACTTTTTAGAGTAATATTTTAGAATACAATTTTTTCGATTTTTTTTTAAAAACATATTTACTTCTGAACTTATTATCGCAAAAACTTGTTATCTCGAATTTTTTTTAGCGTACCCTCAACTTTGAGATATCGAAAGTATAAAGCTCCCGGCTATATTATTAGATGCGCAATAAGATTTCATGTAAAATCTTAATTATCAGGTGACACTATACAGCTTTATTGTTTTTACTCGGAAGAAACCGGTTTGCACTTGTTTACGTTCGTGTATCAATGGGTTAACATTGTAATGCAATATGTTAAAAAAATAATATTGGAATACAAACTGGAAGTGTATAAAAACCTATTACATGGGCCTGGTTTCTTAGGACAGGACGCCGTCAGCTGGAAATCAGCGCTAACCTCTGATTGGTCCATTTGTGAGTTTGATAGTATACGTCATTGAACGCTCATCTTGAACTACAATTGCCGCCCAACTCAACTGCAGTTGAATTACAACGTGACGTTAACCACAGAAGCAATGGCGGACAACATCCAACAGCACATTGAAATCAGCCAAGATTTTGATTTTGACATTAAACATAGATTCTTCATTAAACATATCACTCTTCATTTAGTTCATCTATAATGTGTTTTTTCTGGGATAAAGTCATTATTTGTTCTCTAAAACACTGGTCGACAATGACAAAATCGATACAAATTCAAAATAAATATTTGTTTACTTTATTAACGCATGCGTTATGAGAGATAATGTCTGCGTTGGACCGACTGCTCACGCTGAGCTAACAAAAAAGTATTTTTTTGGCGTCAGCTCTACGTCAACTTTCCGCTGACGCCCAGATAAGGCGCTTGTCCTAAGAAACCAGACCTTAATAGTTTGGTCTAATTAATATAATATACCAATATAATGCTTGATATAATAAATGTTCTATATTTATATAATGTATCGTCTAATTTATCCAATCGTCCAATTTATATTATATATCGCCTAATTTAACCCATTGATACACGAACGTAAACAAGTGCAAAACCGGTTTGAGTCACATGAAAACACTAAAGCTGTATAGTATTACCCGTTAATTAAGATTTTACTTAGAATCTTATAGTGCGTCTAATAATTTGGACAAGGACTGTACTGTATAATTAAAATTATGAAATTTTTTAGACAGAAATGTTATCATCAAACAGTGTGGTCATTTTATCGGAATTTGTTTCTTCATTTAAAGATCAATTCATGTTTCAACAAGAGATTAGCAACCTTTCTTATAATTGCCATAAATTTATCACCACTGTTTCACTCCCAAAAAGCCTTACACTTGTTTCCTGTTCCATTATCTTTAATCTATCTTTCTGTTGACATTGGAACCATCTACAGAAAATTAATCACTTCCACTCTATTGACTCTTTAAGTGATTGTTTTACCCTATCAACCGAAAATCAGTCCCACAAACTCTTTGTTCCAATGTGTTCCTTTCGTCCACATTGGTTATCAAATGAAAGAATTTCGTGTTTATTTTAATCTGTTGCATATTCAGCAAGTAGGTGTTGTTACACTGAATGCCATTCATCGTTTGAATTCTTATTTGTCTTTGGTTCAAGGCGACATCAGTTCTTAGAGATCCACTTAATGGACAAATTAATGTTTTTTTATTCTTTATTTTATTACTTTTGTTGAACAGCCGACTCAATTTTTTGCGTTTTCGAGTTCAATTGTAATTTTGAACCCAGTTCAGAATACAAGGGAGCTCCTGGATCAAGTATTGGGAGAAATTTGCCTTCGTGGATGATTTTTGTATGGAACTAACCCGCATTTGTGTTACATGGAGAGGAAGACCACGAAAACCTCCCACGATTAGACGGTAAAGGGACTCTAAACCATGGTTTGTTTACCATTGAGGATATTTCACGTCAGCACTATGGAGGGCGCAAGGCGGTTATCGATTCGAATCGACCAGTCATCGCTGGGGATTCGAATTCATTGGAGGGCGAATGTTCTATCCCCTGAGCCATCGCGGCTAAAATTAATATATCACTAAAAAGGAGCCTAATCCGGTTTATTCGAAAATATATTTTTTAAATAATTTTTATAAATCTCGAGAAACTTGAGCCTTATTTTCTTTTCTGTGAAATTTGCTTTCTTTCGACAAATTATTTATATATATTCAGACAAAATCTTTAACAAAAATGTAGAAAGTTATCAATAATTATTAATATTTTGTTTAATCATTTTATATTAGTTTTAGTTGATTCGCAGATTTTGAAACAAATCCTTCGAAAAAAATACAAAAGCGAGCATGGAAAATAATATGAAAGGTTAATTAAAAAAATCGTCTTTGAAAAAAAATATTTTAAAATATTAATTTTTCAAAAATTTCAATGTATTTCAAAAGTGTATTTTTCAAAACAAAAGTTCTTCCTCAAACGATCCGAAAGTATACATGTACTAATACGAGATGTAATACAAGATTACCAAATTGAAGTCATAGCCGTGTGGTCGCAAAATTCAGAAAAGCTTCGTCTCATATGGGATATCGTGGGTCGTTAAGTGAGAATTGCGTGATTATGTTCATGTCATCACTGTCCTCAGTTGTTTTAACACTTTTTAACAATATTTAATTCAATAAATTGTTACAATGAACTTTAGACTCGCTATATTCTAAAATGAAATCCTTATCAAATACAATTATAAACTAATTATAATATGCATACAGGGTATCCGCGTACCTCTGTAAAGTCATGAGAAATCATGGAAAGTCATGACTTTCTGTGTTGAACAAAATTTGTCATGAAATGTCATGATTTTAACTATTTTTTTAGAAGAATCAAGGAAAGTCATAGATTTAGGTCTAATTAGGTTAGAAAATCAATTTTTTAAAATGGAATCTACCCCCCCCCCCAATTTCATGGTGTCCCGAATATCTTAATTTGGAACAAAATCCCCGACTCACAGTCATATTTATTGAAATATAAATTTTTTTTATCATGCTCTTTAAAAATTATGGTGTTGTTTCAAAAACTGAAAGAAAAACATTTCTAGAGCGAATTATCTTTTAAACTTCTGTGATTTCAGAATTTTTTGATATTATTTATTTTTATTTTCTTTTTAATTTTATCAATCTGAAATTCTAGCTGAAGCAAGCCAGTCATTGGCAAAATTTTTCATTCCAAAATGAGAACAGAAAATTCAGGAGTATTTCCTTCCTTTCCGATGAACAAGGAAAGTGTCTTTAGAATATAATTCTGCAGTAAAAAAAATTTTTGCTTTTGTGTATTTTCAGCTATTTTATTGCTTCTTTTTCTTTACTTTGTTTTTTAAATTTAAAATCTATAAATACGAAGAGGCAGAGTATAGCAGTTTTGGTTATACCTATCATTTCACTTAATGTTATTATAATGTTTTTTTAAAGCTACTGTTGTATTTTTGTCGGAGAAAATAGTTAACTTTGTTAATTCATGAAAAAGTCTTGGAATTTGTCATGGAAAGTCATAAAAAGTCATGAATTTGAACATCTAAAATGTAGCAGAGATACCCTGTACTTATAAAATATATCTATTACAACGCTACCAGTATATCTATTATAGATATTTTAATTTAACGTAATCTATTTTCTATACTGCTCTGCTCATTCATTTTATCATAAGCTTGCATATCCAAAATCTATTATAACATTCTGAATATGTTATTACAATAGTATGTCATATCGGTTGCTAAGCAAAAGCTGTGAATTATAGAGTATTTAAAGTGAGAGTCTTTGTCCCCGAAATGAATATTAATATTAAATATTCCTGATAATTGTGAGCTAATTCAAATATCTCATTTAACTATTATGCATTGAAAATTTGTAATATTCATTAAAATATCTTATTTATATTATTGTTAAAATATCTTATTACTAAAATAAGTTGTCATTATTATTAAAATATCTTAATTAAATATAAAATTAAATCATTGGAATTCATATTAAAAAAAAGTGCCGTTTAAAATAAACAACTTCTTGTTTGAAAATAAATTCAATAATCAATCAAATTGACTGATCGATAAGTTATCACTTTTCTTGAATGACAAATCATGGAATGCTGGCTGATATTCTATTCTATTTCTAAAACTGATATTCTAGAATAAATCTTGAAATATTTGCGACAGCAGAAAACGATCGACGACATTCTTTTGCTCCAGGCCAAAACGAACCTCAAATATATGGAAGTTTGCCTTTATTAAACTAGTTCGCCCAGTTTAGAATCTTTTTTCGATAAAAAAAAGAAGAAAAAATTAACTGCACTAGGAGTTTTAGAAACAAGTAATTTGTGAAAGTTAAATAAAATGGGAGATGAGTTTTGTAACTTAATTTGAAAAATAGGTTTCTTTTTAATTCTTTTCATGATTTAAATTCCTGTTTTAAGTATTTTTAACATTATTTCTTGTATTCTAAAAGGAATTTTTATAACAGACATTGCGAATACTTTTGTAAACAAGTTTACTTTGGTCCCAGTTGGACTCATTGTGGATCGTATAAGAATATGGAACAAGGGACCAACATTAGAATATTTAGATTTTTCTTAATATTGTTCCTAGAATGGCTTTCAATATTCGGCCAAGATTCATTTAAATCTAGGACTAATGTTACAACCAGTGGTCAGAAAAACTGCAGTTTCTTTGCAATAACTACAACTACTTTATTATAAAAGTAGTTAATTAAAACTGATTTTTTTGAAACTACCAACTTTATTTAAAATGTAGACACTACTTCACTACTTTTAGAACACAAACTTAAGTGGAGAACTCAATTTTCATCAATATTAAAAATGATTTTGAATAAAATATTGACTTCCTTAAATAGTAGGAGATAGGAAAAAGTTCTAATTTATGTTTACATGAAATAGTTTTTTATTCTAAAGCATTTACGAATTTGTTCTTTGAACATTCAAACATTATGCTTTTCTCGACTGTGAATATTTCATTTTAGAAATACTAGGAAATTATCAAAGATTTGTGATTTAAACAATAAATGCTTTTTTATATCCTCCAAGAAATAATGAACAGTGCGAAAAACAAAAAACGGACCACCCTGAATAACTTTTCATCGAATGATCTTATCTTCACGTTCTACGACTCTATCTTAATGGTTTGAAAATGGACCTCAACTATGCTAATTAATTAATGCAGACGATATTTTAGGTTACGAAATCAGACTCAAAAACTTACTTCATAGTTTCTGTGAAATCGTATTTTAAAAAAGTCAGATATTTTAAACTTGATTTCTCAGAAACAATTCGAATTTCGCACCCATGTTTTCGAACATCAGAGATAGATCTTATTAACGATCGCGATCGGCCACTGAGACATTCTCATTGCTTGCGTTGACGGGCTCTCGAAAGATTTGCACCATCAATCAGATTCGAAAAATTTTTTGCGTTTGAACTTTGTTTCTTTACTCAACTAATGTTAAAATTTGTTGCCAGAAATCGCTACAAGCTACTGTTTATTCTTTCTTTCTTTCTCTTTTTTTGTATTACTATTATTTTTTTTCGCATTGCTCTCTTTACTACACTACATCTTTTAAAAAGTAGCGCACAACTCTACAAACGAGGAAAAAAAGTAGCGACTACAGTAGTTTCACTACTTGTAGCGCGCTACTTTCGGCCACTGGTTACAACTATAGACATTCCAGAGAGCCGCGATGGCTCAGGGGATAGAGCGTTCGCCTTCCAATGAGGTAAACCGGGTTCGAATACCAGCGATGGCTGATGGATACGAATTCCGTATCCGTCTTGCACCGACCTCAGCACTGACGTAAAATATCCTCAGTGGTTGACGGATCATTGTTTAAAGTTCATTTGCCATCAGACTAACCATGGGAGGTTCTCATGGCCTTCCTCTCCACGTAACGTAAATCTGGTTTAGTTCAATTAAAAAGTCCTCCATGAAGGCAAATTTCTCCTAATACTTGATTCAGGAGTTTCCCCGTCTTCTGGATCAGGATCAAAATTACGAAGATACGGAGTTGAACATTAGAACCCGAAAATTGGATCGGCTGTTCAACGACAGTTATAAAAATATGGACATCACGGATCTTCATGGATTGTTGGTCCATGAGAATCAAACTTCTCTTGATGGTTTACATTACAGTATAGAAGTAGCATTTTCGAATGGGATGATAGAAGTTTGTTGGCATATCAAAACCCATGAACGCTTAATGGAAAATGCTGAATGATGGTGACCACCAAATGATGATGGATTATCATGAAACGCACTGAAACGAACATAAACCATCAAAATGTTTTGATGGGATCATCAAGAAGTTTGACTTGGGCAAGTTTATTTGCTGTTATTGGCAAGTCGTATTAGGAACAACAACAACAAGTCTGTTTTTTAAAACTTGATTAACTGTCACATTATGTTTTGAATAATCTGTTCTAAAACAGTCTTGTCTTTGGATATCTTTCTTGTACTACTGAAAAGTTCCTGTACTTCTGAAAAATTTGATATCCTCTTCCGCATGTTGAGATAAAATACTAACCATTATTTATTTTTTTTTCCATCGCAAATGAATTCCAACATTTTTTTCCCCCAGACACAGTCAGGAAAAACAAAAATCGCCTCAAAGTTGATGTCAATTACGTTAAATTTTCGCAGAAGCATTTTTCGAATTTGCTGAAAAATAAAAAGAAAAAAAAACAACGAGAAATACACATCCGATATAGAAGAAAAAAATCTGTTTTACCGTGATTGGAGAGAAAGAAAAAAACAGGAATTCTATTTTCTTTAGGAAATATAATTTACTACATAAGCTCTTCAGTTTGAAAACCTTTTTAAGCCGACGTCGAATATGCGGTAAACTTATTTTTCTGTTCTCAATAAAAGTCTGCATTTTTTTCTTCTTTATGACAGTATTCACAATTAAAAAAAAATTAAAAGCGCAAATTTAATCAACGTTATCTTTGAAAGTTGAATAAATTCATTTGCAAAGTGGTGTGAGTCCGAGGTCTTAAAGAGTTAGTGTTAGACTGATTTTTTAAAAATATTGGCAACTGGGAAATTGGAAAGGTAATAGCAATTTGGAGAGTGTTTTTAACACTATTATTTAATGATACATCAAAATGTAACGATGATTTTATTTTATATTATAACCGTCGTTGAACTGTCGACCCGATTTTTGTGCTCAAGTCCAATATTGTTCAACTCCGTAACCTTGTAGTTTTGATCTCAATCCAGAAGACAAGGGAACTCCTGGATCAAGTATTAGGAGGAATTTGCCTTCTTGGAGGACGTATTGATGGAACTAACCCGCATTTGCGTCACATATGGAAAGGAAAACCACGAAAACCTCCCACGGTTAACCTGGCGGCTAGGGGTCTCGATCCCATGATCCATCTACCACTGAGGTTATTTTATGTCAGCACTGTGACGGGGCAAGCCGGATGCGGAATTCGTATCGACTAGCCATCGCTGGGACACGAACCCAGCTCAGTGGAGGGCGAACGCTCTATCCCCTGAGTCATCATGTAAGAATGATTTTTTATATATATAACCGTCGATGAACAACCGACCCAATTTTAGGCTTACGACTACTAATGTTCAACTACAAAGCCTTGTCATTTTGAACAAATCCAGAAGACAAGGAAACTCCTGGATCAGTACCCCTAGAGGTATAATTAGTTATGGGAATATGGAGGACTCTGTGACTCGGCAGATTTAACGTGCACCAGTCACCTTTTATTGCACGGGAAGTCTTCGGTACGCGGGGATCGAATGGACAAGTGCCCTATCAACAAATACTAAAATAGAAATCGAATCGACAAAGACTACTCACTTCTGCCTAGTTAAATAGTATGAGATTGCTGCTGCTCTCTCTGGTTATTTCCGTCTCCGTTTTTAAAAGCGCTATATGCTGAGCTAGATTTGGCATGTGGCATTTTTAGCAGCAATCATGGGTCGATTTTCTAGCTTTGCCATTCGGGGAGTTGTAATGAGGCTTATTTTTGTCGCCGTGTAAGAGAAATATATATATATATATATATATATATATATATATATATATATATATATATATATATATATATATATATATATATATATATATATATATATATTTCTATATATATATATATTTCTATATATATATATATATATATATATTTCTATATATATATATATATATATATATATATATATATATATATATATATATATATATATATATATATATATATATATATATATATATATATATATATATATATATATATATATATATATATATATATATATATATTCTAAATTATCACCATGGCAACCACAAAACTCTTCTCGTTACCATCTATAAACTGATATATAATAAATTATTTAACAAAAAAATACGATGCGCATAAGCACATAATATTTCACAATCGGGGTTGGCCCCCTAGTATTAAGATAATTTAACAAATGATTTCGACTTATTAAAGATCTCAAATATTACGTTTTAAATCTGACATGACATTTTGTCCTTTTAAGTCTGCTTGAAGAACGGAATTATGTCAAATTTTTAAAAATCAGTTTTAATAGTGAGTGTATTCGTATATATTTCTGTTGCTCGAAATAGTTTAAAGATACTCTGAAAATTACAGATTTATAAAGTTCCATCTTGATAATTAAGAAATATAAAAATAAGATATTGATTGCATCTAGAATTTTCCTATTCGTATTAAATTTAAAACCTATATGTAAGAATCCATGAGCAAAATTTTCAAATTTCAAAATCCTTTTTACCTAGCATATAAGCATTTAAACTTCAAACAACTCCTCTGCATTCTCTTTTTACTTTGTCAATATTGATTATTTTAGCCTGAACCCATAATTAAAATACTTTTGTTTGCTAAGTTTAAGTTTTTCATTTGACAAATTAAGTTTAAATCAGTTTTTTTTTTTAGTTTGGCTTATGAAAATTGCTATTGATATACATATTGACTTGTGTATTAGTTTATATGAAAATAATGTATTATGTTTCTAAATTAACCCTAGATTGCCCAAAGAAATCATTTTGACTGCTTTTTAATTTCAATTAGAAAAACAATGATGTATATAAGGACACAATTTCGTAGAATTTTGTAACTTTCTGTACAACATACAATTTTCTTTATTGTTAATATAATAACTAATACTATTCACTCTTGTTATTAGTGAATTACTAACAATAATAAATAATATAATAGCTGTAAATAATATAAAAAAATATTAAAAAATAATTTCAAACAAATTTCTTTACACATGAGTCATTCTTTCACAATGCTGTCATTTTGACTGCTTTTGGGCAATATAGGTATGTACTAAGTTTCAGTCTTCCAGTGTTATATGGTTTGTAAAAAAAATTACAATCCATTTAAGTGATTTAAATTATTGAATCACTAACGTTAAATGATAAAGGAAACGAAGGAAATGAAAATAAAAATATGACCACCGAAGCGAACGTCTTCAGGGGGTACCGGCCCCGGTAGCCATAAAACAAAACCATTGAGGGGTAAGCAAATGCCTAAATTAACTTCCTCAGTACCCCGATGGTTTTGTATAGAAGTCCAGGAAGAAGCATGAAATACAAATAACCAATTTAGAAACGAAACTGAAACGAAATCATCAGAAAAATAAAAACTCACTTAACCAGGTCAAACATCGATTTCACAAGCAAGCCGAATGAAAAGGAAACACTAAAAACTAAAGAAAACAACGCCCTCTATTACAATGCGCAGATAGAAAATAAAAGAAGTCAAGAGAAAGAAATACGTAATAAATTAATAGAATGCTTAACTGGGGCTGCTCAGTTAAGACTTGAATTGCGCCCTGTTAAAAGAAAAAAATATATAAAAACCAAGAATTCTTCAATCATTTTCTTAATTAAAAAATTAACATTACAAAAATTGAAAGGAAAATCATTATTACTCAAATAATTCAAAAAATTATTCACAGCTTCCCGAAAGCTTTCAACATTATTGCAAATATTTTTAATCCTAACCAATTGTGAAAAAACTAAATTTTTAAAAATTTTATTACGCAAATTAGTATTAAAGTTTCAGAAAAAAATAACTTTAAATTTAAAAGCTTTTCTTTTATCAAAAACTCCAATTTTAATAAAACTGTTAACAATATCAATTTGTTGAATATTTAAAATCTAAATATTCAACATTTAAACAATTCTCATTAGTTTTCTTCAGAACCAAATCCCCAGGATAAGTTCTATAAATAAAATTATAATTATCACAATCAAACAAAATCAAATCATCAATATATCTAAAAGCTTTAAATTCATTATGCTCAAGAAATTTAGCTTCAAAAAAATGCAAATAAATATTGGCAAAAGCACCAGAAAAGGAATTACCTTGTGGAATTCGAATAATTTGTTTATAAAAATCTAAACCATTAAAAAGAAATGCCAATATTTTTCTATTATCACAGCACTATTACCATAATTGATAAAGAAATGATAACAAGACCAATTAACTTAAGATTTTACTTATAACCGTTGTTGAACAGCCGACCCAATTTTGGGTTTACGACTACTAATGTTCAACTCCGTAGCCTTGTAATTTTGAACTCCATCCAGAAGACAAGGAAACTCCTGAATCAAATATTGGGGGAAATTTGCCTTCGTGGAGGAATTTTTTATGGAACTAACCCGCATTTGCGTTACATGGAGAGGTAAATCACGAAAATCTCCTACATTTAGCCTGAGATCAAGGAGACTCTAACTCATGATAAGTCTACCAATGAGAATATTTTACGTCAACACTGTGGTGGTTCAAGTCAGTCATCGTATCAACCAGCCATCGCAAGGATTCGAACCCGGTTCACCTCTTATTATTAAAACCAGACAACATATAGACCGTAACTTCTAAAAAGTACAGAGGAAGAAATTTTGATGAGTCCTCTTTTAAGAGTATAAAATTTAAACTTCGCCCCCTTAAAGATATATTTGTGATAACCAATGGCAGCTATCAAAAACTCCCCCCCCCCCCCGATTAAAGCAAAGTAAATAATTAAAACTCTGTATAGTGCCTTAAGTATACTTTTATATTTCATTAATTAATTAATTTTTATTATTTATTCATGAAGTAAGAAGTATAGTTAAAGTAATTTTCAATGCTGATTTATTCGAATAAAAGAAATTATGAAATAAGAGCTATTATCTTTCTTAAGTTTAAATAATTTGACATAAATTTCCATTTATGAAAAATGCTAAGGTGCCTAAAATAAATTAAAAGTAGCTTCATTTAAAAAATAATCTTTTTCTTCAGGATAAAAAAGTTAAGTTAAAAGCGTAATTAAAATATAAAAGAATTTAGGATATATTTATGTCTAAAATAAATTTCATTTCCAATTAGAATGAAACTTAAAAACCTTATTACTTTTCTTTTTCATTAAATTTATAATACTGTCTCCAACTACTATATTCCTTACTACGATTTTTGTAGTAATTAACGAAAATATACTTACAAAAACAATATTTAAAAATTTTCACATTTCTTTTCAACTTATATCCTATAAAAATGGCGACTATAAGAAGGCAGAAAATTTGTTAAATTGAAAGCGATAAAATAAAATAAAAAACATGGGAAGTATAAATTCACAATAGAAACAATTTAAAATACAAAAGATAATTAACTATTTTTTTTTAAAACAGAGATCTTTTTGGTCTCATGTTAAAAATGCAAAAAAATATTCATGACTTAAAGCTATTTCAAAATTACTTTTTTTTTAATATTAGTTTTCTAATTTTGTTGTTGTTGATGTTAATAAAAAACAAATTTTAATCTTTAAAGCAATTGTTTTAAAAATAAAACGAAATATTTTTGACTGTGTTGCTTGGTTATGATATTTCAAAATCGTGCTATACAGGTTGAAGCATAAAACTCTTTAATTTAAATTAACTTTTTCAACTTTTTTAACGGCGAGAGGATTAATCTGCAAAGTATAAATGTATAAAAAAGCACAGAAAAAAATTGTAGCGTAAAATGCAAGAACATAATGATGGACAACATGAAGATCAACATTTTTCCAGAAGTCAGAAAATTAAAACAAAAAACTTTTCACAATTAAATGAGCCCCATTTATTTAAAGTGTTCTCTTTATTTTTCGTAGTGAAGCAGAAATTTCATTGAAAAACAAATTATAATACAGTGTCGCTTCACTTTTTTTAATTTCAAATTCATATTAAGAGTGGGCTTGCTTCTCTTTGTTTTTCATTATCAACTTTCTTTTTGTGAAGCTGAAATTTCATTGAAAAACAAGTTTTAATACAGTTAGTGTCTCTTTAAGTTTTCTTATTTTAAATTTTAATTATATCAGAAGTGAGTTTCGCGCGAAAAATGATTTCTGTGAGGCAGGTATTCTTAGGTGGGGGTTTGTTAGTGTCTTCCACACTGCTTTGCACCTACAGAAATATGCATACTTTTCTTCATGTAATATGAATATTTATATTTTAGTTTTCAAATATCTGAGAACTGTATTAAATTATTGTTACATTGATTATTATTACATTGGTTATTAAGAAGAGAATAAAATAGTTATATTTGCTTTTTGTAAAATGTAATAAAAATTAAATAATCTAATAAATATAATTCTCTTACGTGGCTCCCAAATTTTGGCTGTATTTTTTTACCGCCGGTGGCAACGCTTGCTTTGTTTTGTTTACGTTACTATTTCTCTTACACGGCGACAAAAAAAGCCTCATTACAACTCCCCAAATGGCAACGCTAGAAAATCGACCAATGATTGCCGCTAAAAATGTTACAAGCCGGATCTAGCTGAGGTGGCTCAACATATAGCGCTTTTAAAAACGGAAACTGAAATAACCATAGAGCCTGCGGCAATCTCATACTATTAAGCTAGGCAGAAGTGAGTAGTCTTTGTCGATAGATCTCTATTTTAGTATTTTGTCGAAAGCGTTTTTTTTCACGAATTTATATGCCGATTTTTGATATATATCACGAATTATACTATAGCACATTTCTAATAGGTTTAACGAATTACATGTCATTTATTTGAATTCAAATTTATTTTAATGACTTAGTATTTACTAAAAAGATGTAATTTAAAAAAAAAAAATTATATGGATTTGAATGATTGCTTTGAATTCTTAAAATTTTGTGCATTTGCAATGTACCTAATATAGTAGCGAGCGAAGCAAACCATACAAGATTGCGTAGCAATTTTCGGGGGTTCGAGAGCGTTAGCGAGCAGGGGGCGCAGCCCACTAGCTGGTTTAATCTAATCAAAATTAATTTAAGAATAATTTTAAAAAAAACTAAGCTTATGAAATTAAAGAAGGCCATAGCTGACCAGGACAAAGAATAACCATTAATTAGTTTTTAGGCAATAAAATCAATAAAAATTAAAAGCCTTGAATTTTCTCTTCTCGACTCTCAGGCACCTTTGAATGAGGAAGTTGATGATTCCTTCAAGAATAATGGTCTCGTGTTCAATAACTATGATGAATCTACTGATGAATCACAATCGGACATTCTAAGGGAAACGTCCTCATTTTCAGTTCACTATCTCGGAAAAGAATAAAGTACAAAAAACAGTTGACGGTAAATATTAGGCCACCTGAAGAAAAAACACTGGGGAGCAAAACCGACATAGAAAACTAGAATATAATAACATTTTTTTAACTGACAAAATTGACTGAGTCAGATGAAATTGCTAAGATCCATCAAAAGTTCATATTTTAAAGTCCAAGTTTTATAGACAATCCCAAGTTTTATCGATGTCAAGAGTGGGATTGTGATGTTGGCCACCATGTTCACCAGGCATTTTGCAAAAACTTACTGTTTGCCCTACTCCTTGTAAAGTTAAAACTTGTATAGTCACATAGTCAGTAACTTTTCTGTGCATTTGTATGTTAGTATACTTACTCAGGACCACTAACATATATGTTAGAATACTTAGGACCACTAACATATATCTTAGTATACTTAGGACATGTTAGTATACTTACGACCACTATCATATAAGTGTCATTCGCAGGAATAAACACTAAAATTTTAATTCCGTTATTTCTACTCCTGAGATTTTTTCGACCGCTTATGGACAATATTGAGCCTAATATTTAATGTCTCCACCTACGGAACAACGTTTATCTACGCTATAAGTGCCTATCAAAAGTTTGGAGAAAATGTTCATCACCGTTTTTTGTAAGTTAATAATTCTCTAATAATCTAATCTTGAATTTTCATACAATTTCATTTCTTCGTAATTTCAAGTCTTACAGTTTTTGCACAGCAAAACAAAGTGTAACGTTAAGTCGAAAACCCAAAACAGATGCATTTTGATTATGCATGTGATACTTAAATTTTTGGGCAGTAAAGTCAGATCAACATTCGATCTACCATCACTTTAAGAAATGGGTGTAGGGATGAATAAGCATATAATTGTTAAACCGATTACTCAAACAGTTGATATTTTGAAAAGGAAATAAATTTGAAATGTTCGGAACTCCGATGTAAGTTAACTTTTTTTTTTTCATTTTAGAAATACTTTTTTATTTACTTCAAATACTTCTTAATTTACTTTTATTTCTGAAAGAAAAAACATTGCGAACGAAATTTCAATTCATTACAAAGGATTAAAAATGCTTAAAGTTTAACTGTTTATCCATGCTAGATGACAATGCAAGTTCCAATTGTTTTCTGATCTATGGAAAAAGAATTTATCGTCGAATCGTGTATCAAAGCTCTAAAAACTTTAAGGGTATCCAAATTACTAGTGGAGTTCTATTCTGGATGACTATACCATTTGCCATCGTTTTTTTCCCCAGTACATGCAGTCTCCATAGTATCCCCATGGGAATTTATCGTTAATCAATATAAAGTCCCTGGCACTAAACGCACTATAAGTTTCTATGTATAATCTTAATTATTAGGTGATACTATACAGCTTTATTGTTTTTATGTAACTGATACCGTTTTGCATTTGCTTTCGTTCGTGTATTAATTGGTGAACATTGTAATGCAATACATTGAAAATAAATACAAATATTCCTGAATAAAAACCCATTACATGTATGTTTAAATATAAAAGTATTGCATATAATCTCGTGCAAAACCAGCAATTGTTAAAATACTACAGCGCGTCTAATAATTTGGTCTAATTATTATAATATACAATACCTGATATAATAAATAGTCTATATTTATAGAATATATCTTCTAATTTAAAGTATCGTCGAATTTATATTATATGTCGACTAATTTAACCAATTGATACACTAACGTAAACAAGTGCAAGCCTATGTCGCGTAAAAACAATAAAGCTGTATAGTATCACGTGATAATTAAGATTTTACAGAAAATCTTATAGTGCGTCGAATTATTTGGGCAGGGTCTGTACCTAAAACTTTCAAGAAAACACTAAAGCTTTAATATTTTTCCGATTTCTAAAATTATAATTAATCGTTATATTGTGTCGAATTGAAATTTATAATTAATCAAACTTCTGATCACTTTCTGGCTGGCTAAAAAGTCTCAATTTTAATTGCACCTCTGTGCTTAACGGTAATTCAAATTCCAATCGTTTCCTGACACTTGCTTGCAAAATTTATTGTCCTACTATCGCTAAATAGAGATCATCATCCATATGAAGTCAATTGCATTTTATTTTTTTATTTTTTTTAAAAAAAAATACCTTCTTTGCAAATAAAAGAAAGAAGAAACGAGTCGATTTAAATGGAAACTAACGACATACAGTGACACTAAAAAAAAATTTCTTCCTTTTCTGAATTATTTTATGGATCTTCTTGCTGCATCGTCTGCGACAATCTGTGAGATCTTCAACATTCTTTTTAGTTGCCATGGAATTGAGACAGAATAATTGAAACATAAGAATGCAGTGAATCTGGATTTGCTGAGAAAGCTTTTGTGAACAATAATACGCCCAACGAATTTGATGAGATTCTTATCAAATATAATTTATAGCCGTACTGACTTCCAGAATTAAAGCTTTTTTGAATTTTCACGATATGTTCACAAATGAACTCAGCTTTTATATAACAGTTTGAGACGAATAAAAAATTTTCATACATTATAAAACAAACTTCATAAGAGATGAAAATGTTTTATATTTAAATAGAGCAAAGTCTTTTTCTTCGCGAATTGTATGAATGATATTCTTCAATAGCTATTTTTTCAATTTGTTTTGTCTTGTGGAATAAAGTTTTTTTAATAAACACTATGTATTCATGCTGTATGTAGAGCTCTGGATAAATAATTATTCATAGCGGTTGTATAAAGTTCTGTCCAGAGCTCGAAAAAACTCGAAAATTTTACCCGTCCCCGAGGACGGCTTGACCAAAGATGTACCCGTCCTCCTTTGAAACTAACCCGTCGCTTCTAAATAAATAAAAATATAATTTTCTCTTATTTATTACAACATTTATATAAATTGCACAATGAATTGTTACTAGGATTACAAATACTAGGATTGCATTATACAGTAATAAAAGGAATACTAGGTCACTAATAGGAACCTAGTATTTCTTTTATGAAATAATTTAAATGACAAATGTCAAGTTATCCGGAATGTCAATTTATCCGAGGGTACTGCGTTTTTTAAATGAATCAAATATGACGTTTGCCAGTTCCACAATCAAGCTAGTGATTTACTGAGGTTTCTGCACAAAAATCAGAAAGGGGTTTTCCATTTAGGTAGATGTTCATAATTGCGCTTAACGCTTCTTGTTTAAGATCAGTACGTAATGCTTTTTTTTTTTTTTTTGAAAGTTCATTGCTGAGAAGTCCCTTTCAACCGCTGCAGTATGGGAGACAGAGAAAACATCAATTCCACCATGCGCAGAATGTTGCTGTATTTCTAGATTAGAGGGTCATTTTAGAAGTGAGGCGCTAGACTCTTGTAAGATTACAAAAATTGAAAATGTATCACCAACATTAACGGGAAAATGGCCGCCCGCGCGGACGTCGGATTCGAGAAATTCGTTGTCCGCGGGGAATTTTTGACCGCCGAGGACGGGCGGACGGGTGGTTTTTCGAGCCCTGGTTCTGTCTGTTCACACTTCCGCCCAAGTTCTGTCCGCGAAGTTAGCATCATCTTTGCAGACGATGGGATGGTGCAAAATTTAAAAAGTATGAAAATAAAATCGCTTTTTTCTAAATTAAAATGCTATTTTAAAGCTTTAAAAGTAATAAAAAAACCTGCATTGTTGGCAAAATTTTAATCATGACATGATCTTTATTAGAGGCGTGATGGCTCTGGGGATAGAGTGTTCGCCTTCCAATGAGGTGAACCACGTTCGAATCCCGACGATGGCTGGTTGTTGCGAATCCGCATCCGGCTTGCACCGACCACAGTGCTGACGTGAAATATTCTCAGTGGTAGACGGATCATGTGTTAGAGTCCCCTTACCGTCAGGCTAACCGCGGGGTGTTATCGTGGTCTTCCTCTCCGTGTAACTCAAATACGGGTTAGTTCGGTCAAAAAGTCCTCCAAGAAGGCAAATTTCTCCTAATATTTTATCCAGGAATTCCCTTGTCTTCTGGATAGGTTCAAAATTACAAGGCTACTTAATTGAACATTAGTAGTCGTAAAACCAAAAATTGGGTCGGCTGTTCAACGACGATTATTAAATAAAAATATAAAAATGATCTTTATTAATGAACTGAAAACAGCACGGTAATCCATTAAAAGTATAATATTCTGCGTGAAATGCCTTCTTTCGGTAATAACCCAAATACGATACGAATTCTCTTAATGAGTGATAATTTAATACTGCTATAATTTTTTAGATTAATGTGTGTTGTTTAAAAATCAGTTTCGGCCAACCTTCGAAAGGTAGTAAATGGCTTTTTAACGAATCCAAAAGAACGTCACCCCGTCTACTGAGTATTCTTTGGTCATGTAAATAATTGCTTCATTTAAATTTCTTTTCGTCACTTGACGTTTTCATCTAGATCCGTTAATTTTGCTTTGATTTTACACCTTTCTTTTATCTCCTGCAAAAGCTTACGACTTCAAAACGATTTGTTTAATTAGAGATTCCTGATGCAGACTTAATTTTTAAGATATATTTCAGTTACTTATAAATATCATTCGTTTAGAATAAAACTTTTTTAAATCCTCAGCCACACCACAAGGAAGAAATATATAACGTTGGAAGAACACTAAAAATAATTTAAAAGTTATGTCCAATTCAGTACCCACAGAGATTTGATTTTGGTACATGGAGGACTTAGTCACCCGGCTGATTTAACGTGCGCCAGTCACCCTTTACTGCAAGGTAGTCGACTGCCAGCAGGGCTGGAACTCACGACCTCTTGGACATGGACCCAACGCCCTACCAACCAGGCTATCCCGGTGCCAATCACCTTTTTAAGCTTGGAAAAACATTGGTGGAAAAGTTGGGTTGGTTGGAATTGGAATGTTTCATTAAATCCATGCTTCGGAATGAAATTACACTAGCCAAATTTGGCAAGAAAAGTGTAAAAAAAAGGGCCAAAGGTGAGAGTTCGCCGAGTATGGGACATGAATAACAAAAGAATGCTCTCAAAGCTTTGGATTCTAGAGACAAAATTGAAGTGTTACCTGAAAGTAACAGCTGAATCTGCAAGTGTTAAGCTGGAAACCATAGCCACCGAGAGTCAAGTAGTAGTAGGTTTGGTACACTGAGTAGGTTTGTGACGTCGTCCTTGTAACTGTTATCGAACCATAAGATAACGCGGTATTCAGATTTGTATTGACAGAAAACTTGAACATATAGTTCAAACTTTTGAGCGACGTAAAATATTTTTGATTTAGCTAATTTAATATCACTTAAATATATTTAGGAGGTGAATTTTTAGCTTTTTGTAAGAATAAATCAATGTTATGTAGCGTATCAAGCTATATTTAAGAACTGTTCAGTTTTTTTTATAAAAAAACTTTTATTCAGAAACAGCACAAACAGTAACAAATATGAATTACCCGTAACGGGATAGTGAAAAGATCATAAAACAACAAGAAAAACCCGTAACGGGATATAAGGAACTCAAATTCCAAACAAAATCTAATCTAAAGAAAAACCAACAACTCTGTTGTTCTAAAAATTGACTTCTAATTTTATCGTCTGATTTTATTTTTGTAAATTTATCTCTTTATGTGTTTATTTTATTTTATTTATGCTTTTGCTAGCCCGTTATTTTTAAATATTTTTACTTTTATTTATGCTTTTGCAAACCAATTATCCTATTTACATTTTTAGACTTTATAGTTATTTATCACGTTATCACTCAATAAAATGAACATGTAGGACTGTTTGAAGCTTTTCAGGAAGCAATATTATATGTATTTCATAATAAAAAATGATTTAATATAATTTTTTTTCTTTTATTTTAAAATCATCATCATAACTATTTTTAATATCAAAAGAATAAACCTTATTTAAGTGCATAATTTATTATTTTCTAATATGTCATCAAATATTAGATTTAATCATTTATTTGAAAATAAGAAATGATACATTTTAAGAGGGAAACGAATACGAGACAAATAAAAATATGCTATATCAAGGCAGAAAAGTGACAAATAAAGAAATTATAATTTTATTGGCACATTCGTGAAATTTTTATATTAAAATAGTCAACATAATTCAATAAATGCTGAAAATAAAAGCAAAAAAAAAATATACACAATTAGAGACGCAAGTCAATTATTAAGGGAGAAATAAAAAACGTTATAGTCATCTGCGAAATTATTTTTCTAAAGCCAGCTTACAGATTTCAAACATGTTTTAAAAGGTTTAATAACTTTTAAAACGCTTGTACAATGAACTATTTTTCGAAGTATATTAGGCAGATTTTTTAAAAAAAATATTACTTTGACAGAACTTGGATTCAAATAACATGTAAACACCAAAAAAGCATACACGTGAAAAAGAAATTAATCCGTTTCATTTCCTCACTTTTCGGAAACATAAAAATTGATACTTTAGACCCAATTTTGTACTTTCCCTTTACATATTAGAACTACTCATGCATATGGCATATATTTTTGATAATAGTTTAGAATGGCATATCCTACGGAGAAACGGGACGGACATGTATATATATATATATATATATATAATGATCTTCTAGACTTATATCCCAAGGCTAGTATTGCTTCATAGAATTCTATTCAAATATTCAAAGGAAAAAATATTTTTCTTGGAAACTGTCGGAAAGTGCTTCGAAACTTTTAAAATATTTTTTTCCATGATTCAGTCGGTTTACTAGTTTTAAAGCGCGACTTCGGAATTATTTTAGTTAAAGCAGATTGCGACATTAAAGTTTTGGAAAGCAACGACTGAAACTATAAGTCAGAATTAACTTAATGAATAACTAGTTCATAAATAAAACTAGTTATCAGAACTATTTGAATGCATTTGCTGTAAACCGAGTAAGAAGTCAGAATCAGTTTATTGAATAATTATGAATTGAAATCTGAATAACATAAATGTTATTTTCTGGATGAGTTCTTATGGTTTCATGAGTGGTCAAATCGGCTATAACAAATATTTCGGATATAACAAATATTCACTAAAGTGATTGTTGACATTCACAGTTGAAAGTTGACATTCTCTTGATTTCGATCATTAATGGTAACAGATATATTTTAAAAATGTCATCAGGTACTACTGAATTTTTTCTTCATTAAAAGCAGACAATAAAGGAAAAATGATTTTCTTACGTACAGTCACTAGCCATATTATTAGAAACTCTATAAGATTCTGTGTAAAATTTTAATTATCACGTGATACACTATACAGCTTTATTGTTTTTTACGCGACTGAAACCGGTTTGCACTTGTTTACGTTCGTGTATCAATTGGCTAACATTATAATGCAATACGTAAAAAATAAATACTAGTAGGAGAGCTGTAAAAAATTTCCTGAATAAAAAACCATTACATGAATGTTTAAATATAAAAGTATTGCCTATAAACTCGTGAAACACATGTAATTATTAAAAAACAGCTACAGTGCGTCTAACAATTTTATCTAATTATTATAATATACTAATGTAATGCTTGATATAATAAATGTTCGATATTTATATAATATATCGTCTAATTTATCCTATCGTCGAATTCAACCAGTTGATACACAAACATAAACAAGTGCAAAACGGTTTCAGCCTCTTAAAAACAATAAAGCTGTATAGTATCGCCTGATACAGTACGGAACCCGTTATCCGGAAATCAGAAAACCGGAAAACCGAAAAACCGGAACGAAATTCGATACATTTTTCCGCCATTTAAAAAAAAAAAATTTCCTCATAAGATTTTAGGATTTTTCTTTCTTGTTTGAAAGATGAAGATTATTTCCAAATATTTTTTTTTTAGTTGGGTTTAACAATAAAAAAACGGCTTTTTGTATCGATTCAGAAAACCGGAAAAATCAGTTATCCGGAATAGCGATGGTCCCGATCGTTCCGGATAATCGGTTCCCTACTGTAATTAAGACTTTGCATAGAGTCTTATAGTGCGTCTAATAATTTATCCAGGGACTGTACGTTTGTTATTTTCAGTACTCGAGTACAATTTTTCATTCCAATGGTCTGAAAGTCTATTTCAGTCTCAATACTTTTCAATACTAATTAATGCTCTTTTATTTTTTCAACAACGTATTCTCATTATTCCACGCCCATCTAAAAAAACAAGCAGCTTCCAATAAATCGTATTAAATGCCTAGAGTGAATATTAATTTGTAGTCGACGGTTATTCAGCAAAAATGTTATATTCTAATTAACTACATTTTAATTAATTACTATTTTCAGACATAAAGGGTCGCCACATTTATCGATTTAAAGCTTACTTAGCGAAACTCACAGACGTAAACAATAAAGTCTGGACTGCGGCGTAACTACCACTACGAAAATTAAACATCAATTCACTGGTATATAAGACATGCTAACTTGACTAGGAACATTGAAAAATTAAGTTTAAATCGGTAACTTGATTCAATCATAAGGTACCTTTTGACAGATGAAGGACTTTTCGACAAATTCTTTTTCCTACACTATATTTATATTTTTGATACGAATGTAATCTGTATGAGGAAAGAATTTTTGAAAGAATAATGCGTATCATAATTTTATTTTTCCAGGACGTGAACCTAGTTCAAATAAAACTAGTTACGTTCTTACCTTACTAGTTTTAGTTTATTAACAACAATAATGAAATTGAATTTGTTCTAATTAAGGCTAAACGAGTAATGAAAAAAATTTAAGTTAATTCCTACTAAGTCAACAAAGTAAAAATTTTATATTATTTATTTTTTAATTAAATAATTGAAATTTTTTATTCCATATAATACAAAAATTTTTTTATTGAATTTAATTAATACTTGAAAAAACTGTATTAATATCAAGCGTCATTCACTACAAGCTTAAAAAAATTAATTTGAATTTGAGTGGATGAATAAAAAGTATTTTCATAACGTAAACAAATATTTATTTTGAATTTGTATTGATTTTGTTATTGTCGACCAGTGTTTTAGAGAACAAATAATGACTTTGTCCAAGAAGAAACACATTATAGATGAACTAAATGAAGAGTGATATGTTTAATGAAGAAGCATATGTGAAAGTGATATGTTTAATGAAGAAGATGTTTAATGTCAAAATCAAGATTTTGGCTGATTTCAATGTGCTGTTGGATGTTGTCCATCATTGCTTCTGTGGTTAACGCCACGTTGTAATCCAACTGCAGTTGAGTTGGACGGCAATTGTAGTTCAAGATGAGCGTTCGATGACGTATACTATCAAACTCACAAATGGACAAATCAGAGGTTAGCGCTGATTTCCAGCTGACGGCGTCCTGTCCTAAAGGCCTGGTTTCTTAGGACATGACGCCGTCCTCCGGGAAGTTTAAGCTAACATCTGATTGGTCCATTTGTGAGTTTGATAGTATACGTCATCGAACGCTCATCTTGAACTACAATTGCCGTCCAACTCAACTGCAGTTGGATTACAACGTGGCGTTAACCACAGAAGCAATGGTGGACAACATCCAACAGCACATTGAAATCAGCCAAAATCTTGATTTTGACATTAAACATCTTCTTCATTAAACATATCACTTTCACATATGCTTCTTCATTAAACATATCACTCTTCATTTAGTTCATCTATAATGTGTTTCTTCTTGGACAAAGTCATTATTTGTTCTCTAAAACACTGGTCGACAATAACAAAATCAATACAAATTCAAAATAAATATTTGTTTACGTTATTAACGCATGCGCAATGAGAAATAATGTCTGCGTTGGACCGACTGCTTACGCTGAGCTAACAAAAAAGTATTTTTTTGGCGTCAGCTCTACGCCAACTCTCCACTGACGCCCAGATAAGGCGCTAATTCTAAGAAATCAGGCCTTGAGCTAACAAACCAGTATTTTGTTGGCGTCAGCCAGTATTTTGTTGACGTGCCGCTGACGCCCAGATAAGGCGCTTGTCCTAAGAAACCAGGCCTTTAGATCCATAATGACGTTTGAGCTGACGTCACAAGAGCGATAGGATCAAATCGCATTGTCCATTAAAATGTCATGACAAAGTAGATTTTAGCTGAGCATACAAGACTTTACGAGAAGAAACCTTATAATTACCTAGATTTAAGATTATTTTCACCTCGTGACTAGCTTTATGAAAGAATTTTTTCGCGCTTGAAAACCCTAAGTCAACCTCGATTTAAGGTTTTTTTTATAAAGAAGGTTGTTTTCCAAGGTTTTGGATTGGGAAAATATGCTCCGAATAAGGCAGACTGTCACAGAACTCGCTTTACGCTTAGAAGGTTTACACGTGAACCGCATAACAAACCTTTTTAGGTTTACATTAAAAGGTTTTGGCTGAGAGAAAATAAACCTTATTTTGTTATCTGGGAATAAATGGGTTATTCAGAGAATGAGTAAACATGCATATTTGAGTCTAATAATAAATTAATACAATAGAACCATATATATATAATTTAAGGTGCAGTTATAGTTTCATTTAAAATTTTGCATAGCATGATCAGGAAAAAAAAACTTATCCACGGTCTGGTTATAAACCATTTATAATAAATGTCTTAACAGTTGATATCCTTTATGAGTTTCAACTATTTTTACTTGCAATGTCTTAAGTAAAGTTGTATAAGTGCACCTCACTATATAAAAAACTGAATCCTAAAATCCCCGAAATGAAAAACCCAGGATTGCAAACTCTATTTTACTTTTAGGAAAACAATTTCAAACAATTCCTGAAATAAAATCCCACTGCTACTCAAGATGCAATTTTATTTCGACAATAATAAAGTTTTCGTGTATTTTCCGTATGAAAAGGTATAAAATTTTAAAATTCGTTCACGTTTTTGTGACGCCGAGGGAAATTGAAGATAGAAAAATATACTTTTTTTGCGGAAAATTCCCGCTATTGTAATTTTAATATTATAAGAATAATTTCAGAACGGACTCAAATATACATACATTTTTCATTTCAAGTGAAATAAAGTGTCCAAATAAACTAATATTATTTGCTATATGAGTTGGAACAAATTAAAATAGAGAAAAATAACATTAAATTAAAAAGAAATCACAATTAGATGCGTTAGAATGTACTTAGAATAACACTTGATAGAACTAAAACGAATTCAAAATAATATCAAATTAAATTGAAAGGTATTAAAAAAGGTGTATAATCTAGTAAATAATATGTTGTGTAATTAAAATAATACTAGTTTACATTAAGCTGTATTAAAATACGAAGATAGATTAAATCATCTAAATATTTTTGGGCTTATGAGAAAGTGACGTCGTATTTTTGGAAGAAAAAACTGATCTGATGCGCTTAATACTTTTTCTTCTTGATAAATCAACCTTCCTAATGTTAACAGAATATTCGTTACTTTCTTTTGCTACATCCCAACAATTAAAAAGATCGTTTGAAGTTCAAGCGATTCTTTAGGCTATATGACCTTTATGATAATTATTTTTTAATCTATTTGAAAAGAATTGTTGTTCTAGAAGGCCATTAACGCATTGAGGGTGCGATTGTTCTTGTTTTCGAGTGGCGCCATCTCTGGGAAAGAATTCTACTTTTTCCACACCCGTTTATAGAGCGGACCCAATCTTTCATCAACAAATCGTAATTTTAAAGGGTGGACCAGGATTTCGACTTCTGTCTTACCCATACGTCACACCGGTTTATAGAACTGACCCATTCATACCTATTCATTCATTCACAAATCATAATTTTATAGGGTGGACACATTCATACATCCATTCATTCATTCCTCCAGAGATCGTTTAGGGTCGCATAGGGAAGTATACGACCCTGAAGATCGTATAGGGTCGTAATTTTGACCTGAACCAGAAAACGATCAATCTCTGATTCAGTTCTTCCAGAAGCATAACTTATTGTAGGAACATGGAAGATTTTGTAAACCAACAGATTTAATGTGAACCAGTCACCATTTACGACACGGGGAGTCTTCAGCCGGCTGTATTCGAACTCCCGTTCCAGAACGAACGTGGGTCCAGCGCCCTGCCAATCAGGCTATCCCGATCCTTTGGAAAAAGTGAAAGAAACTTTTAAAATTTATTGAGATCCAAACGTATTGAGCTAAATACTGATGAGAATGTTGTAGTCAATGATATATAAATTTGACTATTCAAAGTTGATATAAAAAAAATTTCAATAAAATTCTCATAAAAATGTTTGTAATTATGCACATTGCAGGGGAAAAAACTGTAAGAAATGTTATAAATTTACAGCCATTTTAAAATTAAAATATTCTTACTACATAATTAGAAACGGCAAACATTCGTTTCAGTGGATGTTTAGCAGAATAGAAGACTCGCACGATTGAAAACTGGTGATATTCAACGTGTGCCAAAATTCGTATAAGATTGGTTTAATATTTCACCTTTATTGGTGGGTCTTGAGACTTAAAGTGAACGTTTAATTTGTTGTTAACTTGAAATACTGTGTTCTTTAACACAATCTTAAAATTCAAAAATAACACAGCTTTTATAATGTTGGAGATAAGTATTAAATTTCTAACAAATATTTAAATTGATTTGAGTCGTATCCCCTGAAAGATACAGAATATATTTTTTTAATTTAAGACGCTTATCCCAAATACATAATCAAAAATATTTTTTACATAAACATTCATTTTAAGTTCAAGCAAAGATAATTACAAGTAAGTAGTTTTTCCTACTCGTTTTAATAAAATAAAACTAGTTTTTTCTTTTTTTAATATTATTCTAAAAACGTAAAATAGTGTATGGATAATGTATTTTATTTTTCAGATAAAAAAAAGTATTTACTTAAAAAATATTTATTGCAATATTTATAGAAAGAGAAGATTTAAAAAAAACCACGCTGATCTTTTAAAATCGATCATGTAACTAGAGAGTTCATATCGAAGGAATAAAATTTTGCGTTGTGGAAGTTTTTGGATAGATATTTTATCAGAAAACGAATTTTAGAAATGAGATTTTTTTTTCATGATTATTTCTTTCTTCTTTTTTTTAGTCAACAACTTTTAAAATGTGAAGTGACTAGATTTATCAAAATGCTTACAGAGTTTCTGACTGATGTATTTTTAATATTATGTTTGTAGTTTTTGCCTCAGAAGTTTCGGGTTAAAATAACATTTTTAAAGAATTGAGGAAAAAAGGGGATCAAGAAAAACGAAATGTGACATTTTTTGAATATGCTTCTTTTTAGTTCAAAGAACATTTTCAACAAAAAGCATTTCATTCGAAAGCAAAATGGATCCTTTTCGAGATTGCTTTTTTTTTCATGGTTTTTACTCTTAAAAAAAAGAAATAATATATGAATCTTATTTACTAATCAAAGTATGAAATTGATTTAAACAAATTTAAGATAAGAACTTTAAAAAATAATTCAAAATAGAAAAGCTTCAAAAGCAACTAAAACCATATTTTCTCATATAAACAATTTTAATTAAAAAAAAAAAGCTGAAAAACCAAAAACAGGCAAAACGAAATTTTAAAGATATGTATGTTAGCAAAAACAGCACTTTAACAAGGCCCTGATGAAGTTCTGCTTTTACTGACATACATATCTTTAAAATTTCGTTTTGCCCGTTTTTCGGTGTTACATTTAAATTCTTATTTTACTTAGTCACATCTTATGTTTGTTCCGATTTTTTTTACATGACATATTTATAAATAGCCTAATAATCAGCAGCATCTATTATTAAAATAATAAAATTACATCTATCATCTGAAAAGTACTGAGCGTATGACAAGACGCACGAAAGTGACCCAGGTTCGAATCCCAACGATGGCTCGAACATTTTGAATTCTACTCTCGGCCTTCACTGAGCTGACGTAAAAATATCCTCAGCAGCAGATAGAACACGAGTTAAAATCACTCGGGTTAAGTATGGGTTATTTTACACTCCGTGGAACTCAAATGCTGGTTTGTTTAATCCAAAAACACTTGACGAAGGTTAAGTCGTTCCAATTCTCAATCCTGGCACTCATTTTTTTTTTATAACCACAGTTGAACAGCCGACCTAATTGTGAGTTTTGAACTATCAATGCTCAACTCCATGGCCTTGTAATTCTGAACCCAACCCAAAAGGCAAAATGGCTCCTCGATCAACATTGGATCAAACCAGCCTTCGTGAAGGCCAATATAATGGAACTAACATTTGTGTTACATGGAGAGGAAGATCTCCCACGGTTAGCCCGAAGGCAAAGGAATTCTAACCCATGATTCGTTTACCACTGAGGATATTTTATGTCAGCACTGTAATCGATATGAACCGGGAGTATAATTCGTATCAGCCAGCCACCGCTACGATTCGAACGTGGGTCTTCTCATTGAGACATCGTGTCTCCCATTTGTTTCCTTGTCTTCTGGATAGAATTCAAAATGACAAAGGCAACGAATTTGAACTATGATTTTCGTAAACCTAAACTCGGTCAGCTGTTCAACGCCTGTCATAAAATAATGGGAAATGATAAAAGAGTATACATTGGGATATGTATATACGTACCTTCTACACTGTCTAAACACAAAATGACTGTAGAAAAATAACGAGATAAGCACGTCCAAAGTGGTTTAATCTGTGGAAGATGAACAAGCTTAACACTAGAAAAACTTAAACTTAGTACGATATACCCATAATGTGAAAAATCAGTCAAAATGACTGAATTGTGAAAGAATAACTAATGTGTAAAGAAATTAGATTAAAATTAATTTTGAATACTTTTTATATTATTTACAATTACATAACAAGTTATTAGTAAATATTAACAATAAAAAAATTATGCGTTGTACAAAAAGCTACAAAATTCTAAGAAATCGTGTCATCATTGTTTTTCTAATTAAAATTAAAATGCAGTCGAAGCGACTTCCTTGGGCAATCTAGTGTTTAAACAAGATAATGAAACAGAGAAAGGAGGAAAAAAACGTCTCAAATTGCTTTATGCGCCGACGTATACAATGTTTAAAAAAAAAACATTGTTGTAAATCGAGCAATCTATCAGCGAGCCAAGCGTTTTTTTTATTATTATTATTTTATTTATGTTGTAGAGTTGCAATTTGCAATCTGGCAACTTCTATCTTGTATATCCGATGTTCTTTTTACATCGTTCTTTTCATTTTATTTCAACGTTCATATTAAATAAATTTAAAATTGCTATCACCCTTATTTTGCTAATAATTACAACAATCAAATAAAAAAAGATAACTATTTGCCTGTTACGGGATACGAGGGAGACATTTAAATTAACCAATTTATGGAGGTATCAAGTTCCTTAATTTTCAAAATATTTTTACTTAAAATCGAAAAACAAACTCTGAAAGCATAGCATAAAATAACTATAATTTGAAAGCTTAACGTAAGATACCTTTATAATTGATTCCCTTGTTAAAACCAAAGACTTCAAGGAGATTCATTAATTTAAGTTTTCTGTCAGAGGCACTTAAAATTTTGAGAATTTAATAAGCTTTTGCCAGTCATTTATGTTTTAATTAGGAAAATATTTCAAAAGGTCTTTTCACTTAAAAGTAGTTTTTTTTTTTTACTGAAATTTCATAAAAATAAATAATTTTTTAGCTGATTCAAGTTATTTTAAGAGGAATACTTATAATGACAAAACTTTCATTTTTAGACTGTATTTTTTCTTCTGTATTTTATCGATTTGTTTGCTAAAATTAGATGTTTAAAAAAACTGTAAATGCAGACCCAAGAGAATTAAAAATTTTATCGGTACAAAGTTACAACGATTTCGCGATTAAGTTTAGATGGGAGCATTTAAACTTCATTATCATTTCAATTCAGTTATCATTTCAATTATCAAAACCATTATTATCATTTCAATTTTAAAATTCGAACAAAAGTTTTGTTTATCTTTATTTCGTGATCAATGTTTATTCAATAATAATTTTAATTTAATGAATGCTTATTTTAACAATGCCTCAAATATTTATTACCTTTTGTCAAAATGGGTGTTGTTTGGGTTTGAAGGCGTGCGTGTCTTATTTGGGCCTTATCACACTTTTCAACTCTGTGTTCAAGAATAACAGTAAACAGTGCGCATGCGTCGTCATTGCATGCGTTGCTATGGCGACCGCTGTTGTTAGGTAATTTTTTTTTATATTCTTTTTATGATTAACTTAAAATTACTGTCTTGACGGTGATTTTAATAGTTGAAAGCGTCAAAAAGTCAGGCTAACATAAATAATAATAAAAGAGCATCTCAACTAGATCAAATAAAATAAAAAAGCAGACGATCATTTTGGAACATTTTTGGTGCGTTATCGGTCCTTGTTAAACTGTTCTACAGTAAAGTACTTGACTTCTCTCTCAGGTCGTTGGGCTACCAAAGCAGGTGAGCCATCCCCAGCGGATGAGCACAATTTCGATGGCATGTCTTCGTATCATCCTCAGGGACGTTCAAAATTACAAGGCTACAAATTTGAACATTAGTAGTCGTAAACCCTAGATCGGGTCAGCTGTTCAACGACGGTTTTAATAGCAGCTTCTAAGGGATCATTTGGCAGACACTTTAATAATTTTTTATAATTTTTTAGTTACAAAGGGATTTTTGATATTAATATCAAATGAAAGGACACATAATTATATGAATCAAGAGAGAACTTCGGTGTATTTAAAAAGTGCAAGAGTCCAAATTTCCAAAAACATATGCATATGCTAAAAAATGCATTAAAAAAACATTTCAAATTTTTTTTTTAATTTTGTCGAATTTTAGGGAAACCTGTGCTTTATAGTTAGCACAAGTTTCGCTAAAATCGTTAAAGATGCAAATATGATATGAGGCGGTAAAAAAAATTCTGTGTAGCCTATGTTTCATATATCCTTACAATGATTTCAGTTTCAGGCGTTGATTTCTTTTGTATACTTATTATTAAAAGCTGCTTCTAAGTGAGTCATTTGGCGAATATTTTAATGTTTTTTTTTATAATTTTATTCTCAAAAAGAAATTTGATATTAATACCAAGTGAAGAATAGGTGTCAAAATCTTCAAAAAAATTCATATGCTCAAAAGTCTTTATAATTAGGGGGTTAAGCCCCCTGTTCGCAGACGCTCACTAACCCCAATGATTGCGTTGCATTAATTGTTCTTTCTTGGCATAAAACAGTTGAAATTATTAAACTAAAAATATATGATCACTTGTGCCTTCACTTCCCACGTCAAAATATTTCCCTTATGAAGTGAACTTCAATCCTTTTACCAAGTAATTTTTTGAAGTAATATTAAAAATTAAAAGTATATTGTGTATGTAATAATTGTGGTTTATATGTAATTTGCATCAAATAATAATTGTAAAATGGTTAATAAGATCCGACTTTGATATAAATAGCTCTTACTTAACGTAGAATTACATTTTCTAACAATAATAATGTAGAATTACATTATTCTAACAATAATAATACTAAAAACAATCCTACCAAATTCTTAATTTAGAAATCAAACAAATTCAAAAACGTGATAATAACAGTACAGCAGGTAATTTTGACCTTTATATTAGGGAAACAAAAATATTGGTAGGAAAACAATTACTTTATATCGATTTTATGATGATGACAACCAAACCAATATGACAATTAATTTGGAAAAACTGGATCCTACCATGTGATTTTTTTCAGCGAGTAAAAATGCATTGACTACAATGGCGACACGATCATAAGATTTTTTTATTTCCAATGAGTTGCACAATCGGTCTTGCCGATGAGCAGACCTAGTGCGTTCTCCAGAGGTGGTATCCACTCTTTCAGGACCACCACAATGGGGGAGATACCGTTGGTCATGTTAATTTGGACGTCTAGTTTCTGCCACACTAGATGGCAGCGCCGATACTCTATTTGGATGCTAAAGTGCACTAGGAATTTAATTTTGCCGGAAATGCCAAGAGTCTGAGATTTTTATACATAGTAAGAAGCATTTTTTTTTTAAATTTTGTTTTGACTTTGTCACTCTATAAAGTTAGCACAGGTGTCGCTAAAATCGCCAATGATGCAAATATAATCTGAAGCAAGTTATGCGTAGCCGACACTTAATGTATCCTATTGCCGTGCAACCCTTATGAAATCCGTATAATTACTTTTAAAGTTTAGTGGATCTTAAACTTATGATTGCTCATAATTTTCTCTCCTGTGATAAACCGTATTGATGAAAGAAGAAGAATTTTATTATTTTTCTCCAAGTCGCTACATTAACTACATTTCACAGAAAATCTTATTTTTTTCGCATGCAATTCTGCTAATAATATATTTTTTTAAAATCCTGCGGTCAATGACTGTTCAATTTTATCCATTTAAAAGTGCGTTAACGTAATGACTGCATTAATTTTGAATAGAAACTCCTATAAGAATGCATTATGGATAAATGCATTGAAGTTTTAGATAAAAAAAATTTTAAAAAAAGTTCAAATTATCTTTTTTTAACTTGTTTAAAGTTGGAATAAAATACTTTTCATTTTATTTTATTAGAAAAATTAAAGAAAATATCTTTTTATTATATTCCAAACTTATGTGATCCTTTAATCACGTTTGTAAATACTATTAACATTTCAGCTGTTTTTAAAAAAAAATATGCAGACAGGAATTTTTTTTAAAATTTGATGATGATATTACAATAATTAACAGTAACATACAAAATATTTTTTTTTTTAAAAAAAATGCGTTTGAGGCATTGATGTGTTAAGTTAAAAAAACAGTTTATAAAAATCTTGCGATAAAAAATTGGAAAGGTAAATATGTCGCGAAATTGGAAAAGCAATGGACTTCCAAAAAATAAAAAAAAAGGCTTAGAAAACAAAGATATTATAAATTATATTCTATGTTTATCTTTTATTAAACTTGCTGTCAGAATATATTTTTCTTTAATATTCTGTACGTATTGCAGTTGCGTAACAAACTGATATTTCTCCCAACAACAACAACAAAAAATTCCAAGCCAAGCAAAATACTTTTGATAAAATAATTTGAGAAAAGAAATGTTTCGAAGAGTTTTGATAAACACCTCCTCACAAATGCGATCCGAAACACAGAACTTCTGAAGTCAATATTTTCTTTCCCTGCGTTAAAATTCAAATATAGTATTAAATCCATAGTATTCAGAATATAAAGTATTTTGTTGGGCACACTAGAATGTCAATGTACCAAAAAAATAACTTTTCTCTCGATACAAAAATATTAAGTTAAAAAAAAAACGTAGAAATATTTGAAAATAGAATAAATCTGCACACTATTTTATTTTCAATACACTTATTACATGCACGATTTTATTTTAAATTCAACGATTCTTCTATTATTATAAAGAGAATAATTCCGCTGATTTACAGTATTGATTTCTATATAAAAAAATAAAAAAAAAACGTTTCATATTATAATAGCCACTAAATTTTATGTAAAATTTTAATCAATTAAATCATCATAGAAGAAATTCTTACTGAGCTTTTTTATTTCGGACATAGCTCGGACTGCGTTTATTAAAAAAAAAATTTTCCTTTCTGAACTTTCGATTCTCGCCTTAGAAGATGCCGGAAGTGTTGCTGTCAGTGGTCTAACCACTACAGTCTAACTAACCGCTCGCCCACCTGTCTGGCGTTTTTAAGAAAATAGACGGAGCTTGAAATGGGTGTTTTTAAAAAATGTACATATCACAAAATATGTAACTATAATGAACATATCTAATAAAAATGAACATATATTAAAAAAATGAACATTTGTATCTCAAAATATGTTTGTAACAATTTAGCACTCGTAAAGTAATTCTCCTAAAAATTGTAATTATGTTTTTTTTTCCAGTAAATTTTTCTAATTTGTTATTGCTACTTTTTTAAATTATTGCATTCAAGTATCAATTTATTTATAAATATTTTTTCGACTAGTTTTGCCATTTTTATGTGTGACCTAAATTTATTTCTTTTTTAAGTATAGCTTTACATATATATTTCTTCATTATTTCTTATCAAAAGTATTGACTGAAAGCATTATATTCCAGAATAAAAGGTGCTTCTTCTTTTGTTCATAAACTTAGTGGAATAGATTATCTTTTCATTCCACTCATGAATAGTTTCAACAATTCTGCTATTGAACAAAACATGAAGAAGTCTAATTGCTTCCTTTTCGAAAATAAGATTAGTTTGTTTTTAATCAAATAATAAGTTGAGTGGATTACGTTGCTGAAATTAGTTGAACATATGATACTGAAACCCCATATTATTTGTTTTTCTATAAATATTTTTGTATTATTTATTTAAAGTTATTTTCCGGTACTGCTATTATTACGCTTTTAATTCAAGAGTTTTAAAACTAAGAGAATTAATGTTTTTTTTATTATTATCATTATGTAATTCTGCCCTACATTTTAAGATAATACTATTTAGAAAGGTAGTCTAATCTTATTAACCGTTTTACAATTATTATTTTTGTGCAAAAACAATAATATACTGTTGATTTAGAACTTAACGATCAGCTTCATGCACAATGAGATGCGGGCAAAATTAGTATTTAATATATCCGCCCATTTAGTAAGCAAAAATATTAAATTACGACTCATCATAATTTGTTTGATCAATATAATGCTATAACAAATGTTATTTTAAAAAAATGATTACTTAGAAAAATTACTTCTGTTTACCAACAGATCTAAATATTAATCTAATAAAATATACCAATATATAATACTAATAGATATTTGGACATGTGGGAAGTGGAGGCACAAGAGCAAGCAAACATAATTCCTTTTATTACATATATGTTGAGTGAATAATTTTAACTTTAGTAGAAAGAAATGTTTTCTGACAAGAAACAATTATTGCGAAGCAATCAGCGGGGTTGGTGAGAGGCAGCGCACAGGGGCCCCCTAGTACATTTAATAAAAAAAAAAAAGGAACTTGTGTGTCAGTATGCCATAGACTCTAAGAATACGAAATTCAACATGAGGTTGGATTCAGTAGGATTGTAAACTTATTACATGCCCGATTTTTAAATTTAGTGAAATGGAATTTTTCTCATTGGCTTAGTGGAGGCCATTGTTTTAAAATAAACTATAAGCGATTCAGTTTTCGATTCAGTCAACGATCATATATTTTAAATAACATAAATGATGTTTGCTAGCTTATAGCTCAAATAAAAAAAATAGTGCGTGGAGTCCCTCCGCGAGGAAGAAGTTAAACTTCGCAACCTGCGACGTTAATTGTAGAAGAATCAGTCGTCGTAGAAGGATCACTAGTTCTACTCAACGACTCTTTTTCCTGCTCCGCTCGCTTCAGTGCTCTGTAATCACTGTAATATTGTGCATTTTTCCCTCGTGGACCTCTTGAACCAGTGCTTGTGGTTGCCTCATTGTCTAGCCCTGGAAAATGTATTTGCATTAATAATGTATGTGAATGCGTCATAATGTAATTTCAGAAGAGAAAACCTAACAATCAATTGATATTCACAAGAGGCGTACCTTGACATAACCTTAAATCCGTCGCATTATCAGTGGGATTGTTTTCACTCATTTTTTACAATTGTTATCCGCTAAATTTGAAAATAAAAAATACTACCCTATTAAATTATATGTGTATCAAAACAAACTAAAAAAATATTTATAGAAAAACAATACTTTTATGACTTTTATGCTAGTGGGAACCAAAACAATATGGAAATGAATGAGGGAAAACTGCATCCTATCACGTGATTTCCCGGTCAATAAAAATTTAGCGTTAAACGTTTAACGCAACTTTGTTGGAAGTCGCATAAGAAGTATAACTTCAAAAATAATTAGTTTATTGCGCTTTCTGTAGTTATTTTTAATTCTTAATGCCAGGTTATCTAAATGATCAACGTTATCGTGATAGCACACGCTGATTACGTCGCCTGAATAATATTTTTTAAGATTATCAGAAACCACGTGTTAATTTTGTTTGTAGTTAAGCTTTGAAAACATGTTACTATAAAACTAAATAATTTTAAATCAACTGTAATACAAATTTCAAAAAAGACCAAAACCAAATGGAAAATTGCTACTAATTCGTCAATGATAATTAATTTTGGTAACAGCTTTATAGTATTGAATTTACAAATTGAATATTGAAAAATGAACTTTATACTAAAAAGCAAAGTGAATGACGAAATAATACTTAATTCGCTTAAAACAACATAAGTAGCCTTACTGTGATCGATGCTTAATTTTAGTGATAGGTATTACTGGTAATTGGTGCAGGTACCAAAGATACCCCTATAAAGTTACAGAATAATTTATGATTCAATTTGATGCAGATTACAGCTGCACTGTACCTTTTCATGATAGATTTTTTGCTGATCCTAGGAGATAAAAGAAAATAGCTTGATTGTGAAAATTTTTAAATATGAGTTTGCCTCGAGCAAAACAACATTATGCCAGATTATATTGAGTCTATATTTTGATGGGATGAATTGCTAAATAAAATTTTTTGCTTAATCTGATTATGCAAAGCAACCGAGAAGGGTAACAAATGATACTGAATAAATAAAAAACATTGGAATCATTGTCACTTTATTATTTGTGTTTCTATTTGTCTGACAGTTTTGTGTGCAATTTTGTAGTATTATTCAGTAATGATTAATAGCTGCTTCGTTTTTCCTCTGTACGAAGAACGGGTAGTCAGCTAGTATTAATTAAAATTACGAATTTATGTGGCTGGGATAGCCTGGTCCGTAGGGCGCTGGGCCCTTGTCCGAGAGTTCGTGGGTTTGAACCTTCCGGCCGAAGACTCCCCGTGTAGTAAAATGGTGACTGGTGCACTTTAAACCTGTCGAGTCGCAAAGTCCTCCGTTTTCCCATAACAAATCAATACCTCTGGAGAGAGCCGATATGGTTCAGGGGATAGAGCGTTCGCCTTCCAATGCGGCAAACCGAGTTTGAATCCCAGTCGACACGAATTTTGCATCCGGCTTGCACCGACCACAGTGCTGACGTGAAATATCCTCATTGGTAGACGGAGGCCCCTTGCAGTCGGGCTAACCGTGGAAGGTTCTCGTGGTCTTTCTTTCCATGTAACGCTAATGCGGGTAAGCTCCATCAAAAAGTCCTCCACGAAGGCAAATTTCTCCCAATTCTCGATCCAGGAGTTCCCTTGTCTTCTGTATTGGGTTCGAAATAACAAAGCTGCGGAGTTGAACGGTAGTAGTCTTAAACCCATAAAATTGGGTCGGCTGTTCAACGACGGTTATAAAATAAAACATAAAATACCTCTGGAGATACTGAATTGGAGATTGATCGTTCTCTGATTCAGGTCAAAATTACGATCTGTGGATGCATGAATGTATACGCCCTATAAACGGGCATGACGTATGGGTGTGTCAGAAGTTGAATTCTTGGCCGCAGATAGCGCCCCTGGAAAACAAGAACAATCGCACCCCCCCGTCTTAACAGGCAACAAACAACGACAAAAATTTGTGTGTGTCTGTATATCGCATTGCGGGTAAACGGCAGACTCTAAGAATACTGAATTGAACATGAAGCCAAATGAGTACATAAATATAAACTTATTACGAAGCTCTTTTTATTTTATTTTTAATCAGACTTTTAAATTCAGAGAAATGAAATTTTCTCATAGCTCTAATCAAAAAAGTTGTTTATTGTGTGTACTGCAATGCCTGACCTTGCATAATAAATAAAAATTATTTGAATTATCAACGTGATCGTGTTAGCATAAGCGGAATAATGGGATGCAGAGCCGTAACTACGCCGGGACTTTGCCCCCATGCCCTAGGGGTCAAGGGGGCCCCAAATAGGGGAAACGCATTCTTTCAAAATTAGGATAATTTAAAATCTATTCTTTCTTAAAATTTCTTTAAAAGTTAAAAAGAAAATGTAATGAAAGAAGTGTTGAAAAAAAGAATTTTCTTTTAATATTTAGTCATCAGTTTAGATCCCTCTTCCCTTAAAAAAGAAAGAAAAGCGAGATTCTTTCTGAGAATTCTTTCTTACCCTCAGAAGAGCAATAACGCAGAGCAGAACAGGGATAAAAGGGATTCAGTTGATTCTATATGTTACTTCAGCCTGTTGTAGTTGACAGTTGTTTCATCAGTTATCTAGTCTGACTACAAAAAAAAGAATACTATGCATTATTTAAATTTGCAGATGTTGTGAACAATAACAAGGTTTCTTCTCTTCGAAGTATTTCCAGTAAAACCATTCAACTACCCATAGACCATGCAAAGCCATTTCTGGTTTCTCAAAAAAAAAAATTTAATTTCTGAGAAAAAGACATTTTTCTGGAAGGAAAACAAGGAGGCCCCTTGTCACTTAATACCTATCACTGCAAAAAAAATTATTATACCTAATTTTTCTTAGTTCGATTTTAGCAGCTTTGTTTCATTTTGTACGAAAAGAAGTCAAACGTAAAGTAGGTATGAAATTGTTCTCAGGTTTTTGTTACATAATATCGAGATAAATTTACACTTATCAAAATTATATATATTTAAACTTTTTTTGATATTTTGTTGATCTTAATTTTTTAATAAATAATTAGTATTTATTATGTTTTACAAGAAGAAAAAGAAGATTAGTAAACAAATAATGTACGTTTCAATAATAATTGAAACTAAGTTATTTTATTGTAATTTTGTGATGACAGTGAGTCTTATTGGATTTCTGTTTCTAAAATTTAATATCATTGTTTATGTTTATTTTTACGTTTTACTGATTGCGTTAATATTGTTAGTATATATTATCTTTTTCTGCCGTGTGTCTACCTAAATTTGAAGCAAAATTAAAAATTCTTAATACATTTTGTATACGACTGCTTCCTTTTTGCAAAATCAAAAAATTTTTACATTTTTTATGAGTTTACTATTTTTCAATTTTTTTTTTTTGTCTTTATTAATTTCCATATGTCTTAATGTTCCGTTTGCGTCAAGTTGAAGCAAAATTAAAAATCTTTCAGCTGTTCCATGCATAAAATACTATTGACTTTTTCAGTTAGTGTTGATCTTCATATTCCAAAATTTAACGAGCAATTTAATTACATTAAAGATTATTAAACGAATTTTGAACTAATTAATTATTGTTTTATAAAAAATTCTCTCATATTTTCCAAATAAGTGTTAGTTTCTATGCTCTAAAACTGGAAACTAATAAGTGTTTTATGATTTTAATGCTTAATGCTGGAATATTTAATTTGTGTTCAAATTGAATGAACTGTAATTGTAGATAAGTTTTCTTTGTTGTTATTAAAAAATTTATTAATTATGATTATGGTTCATGCCATTAATGAAGGTAAATTTTTCTGTTGTTCTTTTTTTCCTGAATGTTTAAATACGTTCGATTTAAAAAAACTTTAAAAAAAATCAAACTGTTCCATTTAAATTATTTGTGATTTTCGATTTCAAAAATTAAGGAGTAATTTATATGTAATTTTTTTACATTTTAAAATTTTTAATCTAATTATTCGCATTGGCTTTGTAATTAAAGCACTGAAATGTACGGGGTTTATTAAAATGCACTGTCCAGTGCCCATTTTAATTAAACTGAGATTTTTTACCAATTGTTTCTTCAAGAATTTTTTACTGTATATTTAGATTCACGAAGTTGAAGCAAAAGTAAATACTTAAAAGTTGAAATTATTTTGAGAAAAAAAATATAAATAGCATTGAGGTCCACGGTAGTGCTTCAAGAATAGTTTCCAATTAATGTTTCGCTTTAGATAAAATTAAAAGTCTTGAAAAGTTTTTTAATGTAAGAGTTCTCAAATATAGTTGCGCCCAGATGCATTTGAGTGATAATAAATTCAAATAATTAAATTTTATTACAAAAATCAATTGTTTTTTTTTTTAGTTCTCTAAATTGGTTACGTTGAAAATATATATCATCAAGGATGAATATCGTTTAAAACGATTAAAAAGAAAATTTCGAATCCATTATTTGCTCGCGTTGTAAGCACGACATATGTTTTGTTTTGCAAAACCCTTGCGCATGTAAAACAAATTTTAAGTCATAAAATCTGCCTAAATTTATCAAGAGACTTGTAATCCTAAGAGGCATAATAAATCTTAATATATTTTAACACTATTAAAAAACCGTTCTAACAGGGCTCGAAAAACCGCCCGTCCTCGGCGGTCAAAAGTTCCCCGCGGACAACGAATTTCTCGAATCCGACGTCCGCTCGGACGGCCATTTTCCCATAATGTTGCAATTATGAACATCTACCTAAATGGAAAACCCCCTTCAGATTTATGTGCAGAAACCTCTGTAAATCATTGGCTTGATTGTGGAACTGCCAAACGTCATATTTGATTCATAGTAAAAACCCAGTACCCTCGGATAAATTGACATTCCAGATAACTTGACCTTTGTCATTTAAATTATTTCATAAAAGAAATTAATTGTTTCATAAAAGAAATACTAGGTTACTATTAGTAACCTAGTATTTCTTTTATTACCGTATAATGTAATCCTAGTATTTGTAATCCTAGTAACTACTAATTCATTGTGCAATTTATATAAATGTTTGTAATAAATAAGAGAAAATTATATTTTTATTTATTTAGGAGCTACGGGTTAGTTTCAAAGGAGGACGGGTACATTGTTGGACAAACCGTCCTCAGGGACGGGTAAAATTTCTGAGTTTTTTCGAGCCCTGCGTTCTAATGATGAAATGTCCCTATCCCGAAAAATATATTTCTAGTATTTCGAGTACACACTTCGAAAAATTAACAATGTAATATCATTATTATATCATTAAATGATATTGGGTAACTAAGAATATTAAATACTAAATTTATCAAATTATTTTTCAATTTATTATTATTTTTTAAACAATGGCTAATTGATATTTAAACAAAAGGAGCCAATCCAACCATTTATGTCCCAGGGCGCCGAGAGACGAAATTACAGCACTGATTGGATACCTGCAAGTGACGTAATCACGTGCAAGTGACGTAATCACCTGCAAGTGACTTAATTACCTGCAAATGTTGAACCGTAAAGTGCTCGATTGCAGCAAGCTAAAAAAAAAAATATTTTTCCAAACTTTTGGATAATTTAATTATTTTGTTAACAATTCCAGTACAAGTATTGAACGTTCTTTTAGCAAAATATAAAATATGAAAACCTATCTACCTAATCTACAAAGACGCAAGAAAGTTCTACATCAATAATTTCTATCGAAAATAAAACAGCAGAAATGATTGATTTTGAAGAGTCTATAAAACTGTTCGCGTCTGGAAAACATCCCTGAGGATGATTCGAAGACAAGCCATCACAATTTTGATCCTCTACAGAGGGGGTGGCACCCCCGCTTCGGTAGCCCAACGACATGCACGCGAAGTCGAGCACTTTACGGTAGAACAGTTTAACGAGGACCCATACCGCACACCCTCGGTCCCTACGCGGACTGATCCAAGAGGTCTCCCACCCGCACACTGACCGCAGCCAGTGATGCTTGACTTCGGTGGTCTGCTGGGAACTATGTCTTAACGATCAGTTCACTGCGGGACTACAAAGACACAAAGAGAGAGTTCTTTAGCACTAATTTCTATTGAAAATAAAACAGCAGAAGCAATTGATCCTGAAGAGTGTGTAAAACTGTTTGCGTACATTTTTATACACTCGTCGAAAAAAAAATACATTTTAATGTTCATGCTTATTAATGTCATAAGAGATTACATTCATTAATAATATTACTTTTAATAGATATTTATATTAGAATGCTAGAGGAGATATTCTCATTCATTAAGCTGACACCTTTCTTTTTAACTTTGACATCGTTAATTGTTATTTATTTTCATCGTGTGTTTCTTAAATCAACACTCTGGGTTAACTTCAGTTTTATAATTTTCTGGTAGTAATATCGTAATTTAAATTTATACAGCGTTATGACTACACCAGAGAGGCAATAAAAATGTATCTTTCTTTTCTTTTTTTTTTTTTTAAAGATAACTTTTCCAGAATCGAGTTAAGGTTGGTTAAGGGCGCCCGGGGCGTGAAAACGTCTTCCTCCTTCACTGATGACGTCAACTCTAGCTGATCGTTTATAAGCAAAATGGCGCGTTAAGAGTTGAGCTAAGTTTCTCCACATAAATCAGAACGTTAATTAACGTGAAATTGATAAAATACAGCGCCGTATCTCACATCGAATTTATTGAAATATAATTCTTTCTCATCTATTTATTTTACTTAATTTACATTTATTATTTGTTTAAGTATTTTATTGTAATCGTGATATATATAGGTTTTGTGTGCATAGCAACTTCCATGCATTATTTGTGTTTTAATATTTTCTTAAAATTTAATAGTTCTGTTTGAATTTTATTGAAGTTATACTTCTTATGCGACTTCCAACAAGAAAGCGTTAAACGTTTAACACTACATTTTTATTGGCCGGGAAATCACGTGATAGGATCCAGTTTTCCCTCATTCATTTCCATATTGTTTTGGTTCTCACTAGCATAAAAGTATTGTTTTTCTATAAATATTTTTTTAGTTTGTTTTGATACACATATAATTTAATAGGGTAGTATTTTTTATTTTCAAATTTAGTGAATAACAATTGTAAAAAATGAGTGAAAACAATCCCACGGACAATGCGACGGATTTAAGGTTATGTCAAGGTACGTCTCTTGTGAATATCAATTGATTGTTTCTCTTTTGAAATTACATTATGACGCATACATTATTAATACAAATACATTTTCCAGGGCGAGACGATGAGGCAACCACAAGCACTTCCACTGGTTCAAGAGGTCCACGAGGGAAAAATGCACAATATTACCGTGATTACAGAGCACGGAAGCGAGCGGAGCAGGAAAAAGAGTCGTTGAATAGAACTAGTGATCCTTCTACGACTGCTGATTCTTCTACAATTAACGTCGCAAGTTGCGAAGTTTAACTTCTTCCGCTCGGAGGGACTCCACGCACTATTTTTTTTTTTTTTTTTTTTTTTTTTTTTATTTTTAATGATTTAAGTGCAATATGCTTTTTGATAAAAATCTAGATTTTTTAAATTATAGTTTATTACATAACTCAATGTTTTTGAGTACTATTCTCAAATGAATGAAGTTATTGAATGTAGTACATGTGGAGTAACTAGCACTACAAATATTAAATGCCAAATAACTAGTATATATAAGACATGTTAACGTGATTCTGTCAAGAGGTATCTTTTGATAGATGAAGGTTGACTGGTTCTATACAACGAAATTCCCTTCAATGGTGACCTGCGGACGTGAACTTACCAACATTGATGGAGGGTCCTCATTAAACAGTTGATCTGCTTAAAAAAAATATACTGCTCAAAGAAAAGGAAGAAAAAAAATCCGGTGAAGTAAATAAAGTCTCCCGGTCAAAAAACATTTTTTTTTCTCCAATGACCACCTGGATAATGACCTGGGTCATACAGGCACCTGAAGGGCAGATTTGTTGGTCACTCTTTCAGGGGTACCATATTAGGTGGGCCGACGCTGCTCCCGGTCAATAAACAATATTAAAGAAGCAAAAAATAATAGCGAAATGCTATAAACAAAACTGAAGAAAAGAAAAAATAATGATCGGAAAAAAAATGAAGAAAAAATATAATGAGCAAAAATGATATAAATAAAAATACAGCATAGATCAACCAGTGGTATTCGTTCATCGAATTCTGTCACAGATAAAATTCTGGAAGGGGAGTAATGTGGCGTAACTACCACTATAAATATTAAATACCAAATCACTAGTATATAAGACATGTTAACTTAATTCTACCTTTTGATAAATGAAGGTTGACATGGTGTCGATAAAACCTTCATACACAGCTAAAATTTGCAATTAAGTTTTTAATTCAAATTCGTATTAATGAGTATTTTTTTATAAAACTGTGTAACATTTTTATAATATTTTTGTTTGTTGAATGAAAAATTATATTCGAAGCTTATTTTTATAAAAAATAAAAATCGATTAAACTCGTTGCTTTCTAACGTGCAATTATAGAATTAGATAAAAATTATTCGCCTGTTAAAATTAATGATTGAATTATTGTTATCTCTAAAATAAAATAAATGAGGATTAAATATTTTTTAGAATTCGGTAATTTAAACTTATATTCCTAAACGAAATGCTTTGGAATTTGCAGTAAAAGATGTGTCATATAAAAAAGAATGCATATTGGCGCAATATCCTAAATGTTAACAGAAACACTAAGATTAACATATACTTGTGTATTAAAAAAAAGAACACTGTGAAACGTTTTAAAAATTCCATATTTTTATCGCCAACAGGCAACCAGTATTGTTGATATCCCATCACGTGATAACGCGTGGCGAGAGCGGTTTGGTTTCAGTAACCTATCCTTTCACGGCATAAAAGTTCTGCAGTGGACTGACTGATCGCTAAGACACAGTTCCCAGCAGATCACCGCATCATTGGCTGCTGTCAGTGTACGGGTGGGTGACCACTTGGATCAGTCTGCGTAGGGAACGAGGGTGTGCGGTATGGGTCCTCGTTAAACTGTTCTACCGTAAAGTGCTCGACTTCGCGTGCAGGTCATTGGGCTACGGAAGCGGGGGTACCATCCTCTCTACGAAGGATCAAAATTCCGATGGCATGTCTTCGGATCATCCTCAGGGATGTTTCCCAGACTGTCGCCAATAGCCCATTGCGCATCGAAGTAAATGAACTACAGCAACAACTTCACGGGATAAAACCTTCGACACAAAACTGTAGTTTTCATGTCTTACTATATAGAAAAATCTAATGATCGTGTCGCAGTTTTCCATTGTTCTCAATACATTTTGATTGGCAGGAAAATCACATGATAGGATCCAGTTTTCCCTCATTCATTTTCATATTGCTTTGGTTGTCATCAGCATGAAATTGATATAAGTCATATAGTTATTGTTTGCCTATAAATATTTTTTTCTCTAATTTAAGGGATAAAATTACATGTACTGGTATTATTATGTTTTTGATTTTGCTTGATTTCTAAATTAAAAGTTTAGGAGAATTGTTTTTATTATGACTAGTATTTGAATAATGCTACGTTGCATTTTACTATAAAGATATTTAAATCGGTTTCTGATCTTATTTACCCTTTTCACAAACAATTATTATTTTTTGGTGCAAATTACATTATTATTAATATTATTATTATTATTAATTATTATTATTAATTATTATTATTAATAGAATAATGTAATTCTACGTTAAGTAAAAGTACTGTTGTACTGTTATTATTACGTTTTTGAATTTGTTTGATTTCTAAATTAAGAATTTGGTAGGATTGTTTTTATTATTATTATTGTTAGAATAATGTAATTCTACGTTATTGTTGTTAGAACAATGTAATTCTACGTTAAGAAAGAGCTATTTATATAAAAGTCGGATCTTATTAACCATTTTACAGTTATTATTTGATGCAAATTAAATTAATATACTATTATGAATTACTGTTAAAGAGATTCGTTAAATGATTCAAAATTTAATTTTCAGCTCCATGCACAAAGTGATAAATGCAAAAATTTTATTTATAATACATCCGCCCGTTTGGTAAGCAAAAATATTAAATAACTGTTGTGAACTCAACAAATTTGTTACAACAATATACTTTTAATTATGAATGTTATTTTAAAAAAAAGAAAATGATTACTTAGAAAAATGATTTATGTTCACTTATCATATTATAAGGTAAATATTTGGACGTGGAAAGTGAAGGCTCAAATGTTCTTTTAAGTACATATATTTTTAGTACAATTCAACTGTTTTATGCAATTATTGCGAAGCAATCATCGGGGTTGGTCAGCATCAGCGAACAGGGGGCGTAGTCCCTTGGTAAATAAATCTGCTATTTATTTAAAAGGTGAATAAACACTTTATTTTTTGAGAAAAAATTTTTGTCGGCCACTCTGACGTGACGAGCACCGGTACCCTCACTTTCCCCTCTACCCTTGAGTACGACTTATCGCATGCATACATAATTTTCTTAAATTGAGTTCATTAAAAATAAGGTTGGTTGGTACTTTATTTACGTCCCACTAGAGATGCACCATGGGCTAATGGCGACGGTCTGGGAAACATCCCTGAGGATGATCCGAAGACATGCCATAAAAATTTTGATCCTCTGCAGAAGGGATGGCACCCCTGTTTTGGTTGCCCGACGACCTGCACGAACACTTTACGATAGAACAGTTTAACGAGGATCCATACCGCGTACCCTCGGTCCCTAAGCAGGCTGATCAAAGTGGTCACTGCTATAAAGAAAAACTGAACTCATCGGAATTAAAATTGATTACTGGACGATTTTTTTATGTTGTTTACTTCTAAACTTTTAATTCATTCGTTAGACAAACTTTCAAAATACTCGATCTACTTAGCTTTTTCCAACGATAACTAGAAAGAAAAATTTATGCAAGCATCGTACCACTCTTAAATATTCATACATCCTGGTAACAGAAGAGAATAGCTATTCCAAAAAATTTGTAAAATCAGATTTATTTTTGCCACAATTGCCCTTTCCTTTTCACCAAAAAAAGAAAAAATTGTCACTGTTCCTTCTGTAACCATGGAAACGAAACAGCATTAAGGAATCTTACCACTATATCGAAACTAGAAAATAAGATTTGCGAAAAGTTTAGGTTAAAAGTTCAGCGAAATTTCATGAGGAGACTTTATTAAATTATCGGGTATCCTGAATTCAAATCATTTGACTAAACAGTTTTATTTTTGTGTAACGAATTGTCACAGAACAGAACATTAACTAGATCACCTTGTACTATTCGAATACTTCTCTCAATATTCATCATTTTTTAATTTCATTATGAAGAAAAAACAAGCTCTGCAAGAAAGAAACTATAATCTTTAGATGCCCACTTGCTACGGATAGCGGATAAATATTTTCCAGTAGTAGTCTTTTAATTTTATTTTATATTACAGTCAAACCCCGCTATAGTGAACCTTCAAGGGACGGAAATTTTGGTTCACTATAACCGGGAGTTCACTATATCCATAGTGCAAACAATTTTAACTAAGTTTTCCGAACTGCTCCTTTTTATTACCTTATTTAAATAAATGACCAATGAAAAGAAATACAAAAATTATTAAAAAAGAATATGTTGTAACAAAAAATGTGTTAACTTTTATTATTCATTACTCTTCGTCTTGCGTACAAAAAATTTAGAGATGGGAAACTGAGATAGAAGAAGCAAATAAAAAAAAAATACTTATGGCAACATTCCAAACAATAGATAGTTTTAAAAATTGGTAAATGTATTTTATTTAGAAATTTCAAAAATACCAAAAAATGAAGAAAAAAAATCAGTCGAAGACAGAAAAAAGTTTATAATATCCAATTTCCTCTCACTATATCCACAAAAAATGATATTATATGTGTATAGCAAGGCACGGGAGCGAACATTTCGTTCACTATATCCGGGAGTTCACTATAAACCATGTTCACTATAACGGGGTTTGACTGTATTATGAATAAATTAATATTTTTATTTTATAAATAATACATATTTTTATTTTATAATAGTCATTTAATTTTATTTTATTTTACACTATTATAACCGTCGTTGAACAGCCGACACAATTTTCTGGGTTTACGACTACTAATGCTCAACTCATTATCCTTTGTAATTTTGAACCCAATCCAGAACACAAGGGAACTCCTAGATCAAGTATTGGAGGAAATTTGCCTTCGATGAGGACATTTTGATGGAACTAACATGCATTTGCGCTACATGGAGAGGAAAACCACGAGAACCACCTTCAGTTAGCCCGACAGCAAGGGAACTCTCATCCATGATCCGTCTACCACGAAAACCTCCTGTGGTTAGCCTAGAGTGCCTGTATTGAAAAGGACAATACCCAAGAGCGCATGCGCCGCCGTCTTGTTTTTGTCCAAGGGGGTTGCCAGATGATACACCGAAATTGGCGCCACTCGCTCATTTGGTGTTATTCTGAAGGACTTTCAACATTTTAAATTTTGATAAAAAACAAACTGTTAAAATTAATTTGAAGGTATCATAAACGTATATTAAACACCCCTTTTTTCTACTTTTCTGTATAAATGATACAAGATAAAATACATTTTATAAAACTTCAAATTCTTACTAATAGAAAAAAAAAATTAGACCTTAAATTTTAATAAAGGCTTCATAAATACTAACAAATAGTTTTACATTGAAGTTCTCTGACTTTTTTTATGCAGAAATAAATTTTGGAGAATTAAAAACATAGAAGAGATAAATATTTATGTTTTAACTTACTTTTATTTTGCATTGAAACATTTCAGAGGGGAAAAAATACAGCGAATGGCGAATTGCGTTTTGTTGTAATACAAAATGGATAATGCATTATTAATGTCATGCATCAAATTTTAATAATAAAAACACATTTAATTAAAAAGTTAAGAGATATAACTTATGGAGCATAAGAACCTTAATCTGGAAAAAATATTTTTAAACATGTTGGTATTTAGAAAATATATTCAGATAAAAAAATATTGATTTGATTTATTGAGATAAAAAGAAAGCGAAGATTCCACTTAGGTATTTCACACTATAACTAAGTTAATAATGATGCTGAAATAAGTAAAATTTATCAAAAGATATCTCCTTTTAAAACTATCTATCAAATGTTTTTAAAAATAAACTCTACAAAATATACAGTCATTCTTTTATATTTGAGTGAAGAAAAAGTAATTTTACAACTCAATTAGAAATCAAAGCTATGTAATTTAAAGAGCCAGATCTATAACCTGTTAACTGCATTAGTTTAGAAAATTAAATTTAATAGATCACCGCAATCTGTAATCTTAATTTGATATTTTAATTACCAATACCTTTTTTAGATTTGTTGTTTTCAATATTTTTATCTATTTATTAACTTTATTTAAATACATGTTCTTATATATGTTATTATATACATATATGTTATTATATTTCATTATTATTGTAGCAGTTTATTGAATGGTTCATAATCCACTCGATTATTATTATTTTTTTTCTAAAAAAAAGTTTATTATCGTCTGGAAAAAACCTTCAGTGCTGACATCTAGTTCTCACATTAAATATTAAAAATATACATTGTTTAAACTTCAATTTTTATTCTTCCATGTCAACCTTGTATTATGTCCAAAAATTAAAAACGACAAAATTGAGTAATTAAGGAACACAATTTAAAAAGGACAGTTATGATAGGTGTATAACAATATGGAACGATTTCTATTTAAAGTCATGCTTATATTACTTTTTGTGCTGCCATCTGTTGTTAGAGACAAGAACGAAAAACTGAACAACATCTATTCATATCATAAAAATCATATATCATTAAAGCAATAAATATATAAACATAAATCATTTCCCATGTGCTATTTTGTAAAGCATTCTTTGTAACGTTTCCTTCTTTAAATTTTGCCTATTTAGAATCATAATTTAAATTGATAGATAAAATTTTAATATACAAACGTTTTTTTCACACTATAACCATACCCTCATATACAGTCCCTGGCTAAATTATTGGACGCACTAAAAGATTCATAGTAAAATCTTAATTATCTGGTGATACTATACAGCTTTATTGTTTTCACGTGACTGAAACCGGTTTGCTCTTGTTTTCGTTAGTGTATCAATGGGTTAAATGAGACGATGTATAATATAAATTTGACGATTGGATAAATTAGACGATATATTATATAAATATATAATATTTAATATATCAAGTATTATATTGGTATATTATAATAATTAGATCAAATTATTAAACGCGCTGTAGCTTTTTAATAATTAAATGATTTGCACGAGTTTATAAGCAATACTTTAATATTTAAACATACATGTAATGGGTTGTTATTCAGGAGATTTTTTTTTTATGTACTTCCTATTTGTATTTATTTTTAACGTATTGCATTACAATGTTAACTAATTGACACAGGGGCGTAAGCAAATACAAACCGGTTTTATCCGAATAAAAACAATACAGCTGTAGAATATCACCTGATAATTATAATTTTACATAGACTCTTATAGTGAATTTTACATAGACTCTAATAATATGGCCAGGGACTGTATATTTTTGTAAATATGAAATATTACATTTTTATTAAAATACAAAATATCTCCTAGTTTTGACTTTTGTATCGACTTGATATTAAGATAAGATCAATAATAAATGCTTTTTTATGGTAATTTTTATGATCATAATAAAAATAAATTTGTAAATTTCTCTTCTTTTTGTTTTTTACTTACAACTGTAAGCCTCATGCTATACTTTGTGGTGCATGAGGAGTTTTAAATCGTTTAAATAAAAAATAAAGAAAAAAATCGAATCATTTGATTTATAGAATCAATCTAGCTATATATATTTTTAAAACAATGTATATTATTCTTATATAAGATTTTAAAAAAGAGACTTATAAATCGATAAAGATTTCCTGCGGGAAACTAGATTGACAATTTCAGGTTAAAAAGTTAAATTTTTCACTATCTAATCAATATTTAATTTGATTTAAAAAAACACTTATTCCAAAACGATTGCATTTAATTTCAACTATGGTCAGGAATTTGTGTCACAAAATCAAATTTTCCTCACATTAAAACAAATTTTCATGAAAGTTTAATAAAATGAAAGATTAGATTTGGAAAGAAAGAACAATAGGAGCAGTCTAAATTACTTTCGATCGGATCTTCACATACTTAAAGGTTTAAAGCGATGACCTCAAATATACTAATTATTTATCGCAGACGATATTTTAAGTTACATAATTAAGACACAGAGAATTACTTTCTTTAAATAAACATGCCTGTTTTTCTACTGATTCCTTACCCTCGAAATATGGGGACTAAAATCTGGGAAGTAGTATGGTCCTAATAGTTTGATCAGGAGGGCAGACCAAAGTTACTTTTAATTTTTAGCGTACTTGGCCATATCTCAAGAATTTTTTAAGCAAATTGAAAAAAAAAATTCTCACAAAATAATAAAATCCGTTTATCCAAAGATAATTCGAATCAAAAATAATAATTTTTTATTTGGATTGCGAGGTATATAAATTTTTACATCAATTTAAAGAATGTAATTCTCATTGAAAAAATAGAAAATAAGAACGAAATCGAATTTTAAAAAAGTCGTATATATAAAATTTGATTTCGCAGGATTTATTATTTATATTATTTTTAAATTTATATTTTGCATGGAATTCTGCATGAATAAACGATATTTCTAAGTTGTTTACTCTATTCGCTTACACAAAACCTTCATTCGATTTCCAAATGTGTCCCAATATTCCATTCGAATAAAATCAATTTAGAAATTCATATATTGTTTTCATCATAAAACATATAAAAAATTATTTAATTACATTATTTTAAATTACATAATTTTAAATTATTTCATAAAGAAATGTTAATTATAAATCAAAGCTGTGAAGTGCATAGTTGAAATAATCATTTTCGGGAATTTAATCCAGAGACCATTTAGAAAAAAAAAATAACGTTAGCCTCACAATCAATCTTGTTTCAAAAACTATTCTATATCCGAGTTTATTTAATTCTAAGCAATTCACTCAGTTTGCTGCAGTTACTCAATTCTCAGCAGTTCCTCAGAGTCCAAATATTCTGTTCGAATCAGTTCATTCCACAATTTAATGATAAATTCATAATTATTTCATCGCATTAAAAATTATTTAATACTTGTTGTTTACTAAGTTTGTTTGGAAAGCTGCATTTTTATTTCCTTTTTACGAACACATAATTTGTTATATATTTTCTCAACTCAAAATCTTTTAACAACTTACAGATCATTTTAGGTTTACTTTAGTTTCTATTATATTTATAATAAAATTTATTATTTAAAGTGTTGTTTTTAAATATTTGATTGAAATTGCTGATAGTAAATTTTTTTGAAGGAATAAGAAATTCTCAACACTATTATGATGTTCTATGAAAGAAAAGAAAAATAGAACAAATCATACATAAACAAAAATTGCCAATACAAATCTTCTTAATTTAATTTTAAGTTTTCGTGTTAAATATTATAAAGCTATCCTTATCGTAATAACAGAATAAGCAATAATAATCAAAACTAAAAACGTCTCAATTTAATACGAATATTTTAATACGATAAAAGAAGAAAAACGAAAACATAAGAGAATGTTCCGTTTAAGCCTAAAACGAAATTCTTATTGTATTTACATATAGTATCCATACATGTAAATACAATATGAATACTCTATAGAATTTACATATTATCTATAATTATCACATTTTTTCGATTCAATAAGATGACTTACCTGCTATTTACTCCAAATGATCGAAGAATAAAAGAGGAGCTAAATAAAACATAAAAAACAATAACACACTAATTCAACAAATTAATTAATTCTTTATTGATTTAGTATTACATATGCTGTTAAATCGTGGTGCACATTTCGTACATCATATAACACAAATATGCTACTAAATCTGCTGCTTATATACTTTTTATCCTGGTATCATAAATCATATGCCATAAATAGGCACTTATAGGTGGTTTCTTATACCACGTAAAAATTAATCCCGCACAAATCGAAAACAAAACCATATTTCAAAAAGGAACTCCGTTAACCAGAATCATCTGAGAGCAGCGATTTTCACGTCACAAGACCGTTTGTTGCGAATGATGCACAAGAAATGCTTCTTTTTTCTTTTTTTTTTTTTTAAGATGCACAAGAAACATGCATGATTTCAAAAATGCTTTAATTTTTTATATTATATATGCGCAAAAAATGCTTAAAATATTTTCACCTAACTCGGTTAAGTAAGCCGAATATATTAATACTTGCTTTAAAAGAAAAACAAAAAAAAACTTCGAAATTAAAACCAAACTACTGTATTTAAAGTTTAAGATAATTGCAATTAACATCGAATAATTTAAAATAGCATTTTAAATTATAAGTTATTAATTGTTAATTCATTCTACATGTTAAAATATCAAATTTAACGCTCTAAATTGCATATTGTAGTAAATTTAATAATTTTGTTTTCAGTTACGTAAATGCAACAGTCTTAATAGAGTAGTGGCGTAGCTAGAGTGGCGCCAAATTTATGAACAATAACTAAAAAAATAAATTCCAGAGTAAAATGCTTTTCTCTTTTAAATATTGCCAGTTTTATCTCCCAATCACGGAACCCATAATTTATTCGAATATTAATACAATTTACCAAAACATTAAACATGATGTTGTAGTTACTAGCTTACACGCAGGATTTTCTTCCCCCCCCCCCATTATTTTTCACAAATTGGCAAAATATTGGCTGAAAAATTTCAAAATACCATTCAAAGAATTTAAGAGAAATACAATAAACGCGATTAAAAAGTGCTATATTAATAACATAATTTGTGCCTAGGCATTGCAAACCCTAGCTACGCCTTATACTTCAAGAATAATTATTCAGCAAGAGTTAATCAAGAGACTCTGGCTGAATAATTATTATTTTCTAATAATTATTCATTTTTAATATTAAAAATTTTTTGACCAGATGCTAAAAAAATCATATCTTTGTTATATCACTTAATGAAAGATTTAAAAGAAATAAAAGTTAAAAAAAAAATTAACAACAGTTTTTATAATATGAAGCTCGATTACATCACTAAAACAAATTATGAAAATTATATATTTCATACACACTTCGTTTTTATTAAATTTATTTAATAAAAATTAGATTAGATAAAAAAAATTAGAGTAATAAAAAATTATTTAGAAGAGAACGTTCGAAAGTTAATTATGAAAGACATATTGATATACACACAGTAGATAAGCAACATACTTAGTTTTCTCGAGTTAAGAATGGTACTTATATATATATATATATTCATATATACTGAAATTTTAACAATTGAAAAATTTGCGAGACAATTATTAACTCAGAAATTTTTATATTCATTAAAATAATTGAGTTGTACAGAAATTTGGAAAAGCAAAATATTAATTTTGCCCTCTTGTGGTCATATTTAATTGATAGTCAATGGAAATACATGACTCACCGAAAAAGAGTAAATATCTTTGAACTATTTATAGCATTTATCGGCATTAATTATGAAGAAGAAAAAATTTTAATTCCATAAAAATAAAACGTTTTTCAATTGTCATTTATTCTGAAACCGAACAATTTTAATATCGGCAATACTTAACTAAATTTCTAAAGGTTTTTCTTATAAGTAAAACATGCATAACATAAAATTATGCTTTCATAAATATTTAAGCATGGATGCATTGGAATTTTACATTTACATACGTGGCACCTCTGTATTTTTAGCTCTTCAAACGAAAAACATAACTTTAAATAAGCAAGCAAAAAATATTTGTTACAATTAAATATTCCAAAATGTTTTAAGAGTGGGAATATTTATGAAACAAAAGTTATTTTTAGAAAAAACTAAGATTTAAAGACGAGATAAAAAAAAAAGAAGAAATATTTAAATGCTTACTATAATAAAATACAGAGGTGCCAACTTCCTAATTAACTATCCGCAATCATTAATGCATATAATATTAACAAAATTTAAAGTAGCGCAATTTTAAGGATTACTTGATTCTACATATGTATATGCCCAATATTAATAATATTAAGCATGAATTTTCCAATAAATAGAAAGTAACATATTTATGTGTTATAAACACATTTTCGAATATTCGCAAGAAATAAGAAAAATTCCATAAATCTTTGTAGACTTATTTTCTACAGAACATTACTATTAATTCTCAAAAATCGTTATAGGTAATTACGGATAATACTTGGCACAAAAACATAAAAATCGTTTAGCTAAATGTTTACTTTAAATAATATACCACATAATAAAACATAATGTTTTTTAACACTTCCAACTACAACCATGCGTATCGAAGCCGCGACCTGCAGCTCTAGGAATGCTGGACCTGCTTCAGCATCAATCGCAACAAATCAAATTTAATGGAAATGAAAATCATCACTTAAACTTCCATCTTAATTTATCGGGTGTTCTTTCTGATTCGTTGATTTCGATGGTAACATTCAATTCTTTCGTCGCGGCCATTACACTTGACGATAACAGCTCTTGGTAGTGATCTCATGTTCTGGGGCAGACGAACAATTATCTTCCTTCGTCCCGTCTCAATACCTTCCACCTGTACTCGCTTAACATCCCCAACTATGGTGCAACCTAGATCCTGAAGCTTTTTGGTAAGAGCGGCATCGTCCACGTAGGCAGGGACGGGATTCAAGTTGACCAGTAGATCGGAATTGCTGAGGCTGACCCCGTCGTACTGGCGATTATCGATCTTGAAGCCATTCTCGATGCAATCTTTGGCAGCTTCAGGATTCTTAAAAGTGATCTCATAGCCGTCTCTTTTACGAATCAAAGCTGAGATAGCATTGTCGCCAAATTTCTCTTGGTATACTGGTTTCAATAGTTTGGCTAATTTCTCCACCGATGTGCGGAGATTCTCTACAAAAACAGTTCGATCTAAGACAGAAGTATCTGCTGTTTTCTCGACCTCCGCCATACTCTCCTTAAAATAATAAAACAGGTTTTCTCGAAAATAGGAGCAAGTGAAATAATGCGTTCAGTCGCTGAGAAGTAACTAATAATTGAAAATAGAATCAATGTATCATCTGTTTGTCTCGCTCAACGAGATAAAAACTTCCGCCTGTATTTGCAAAACATGCCACGTCGTCGGCGTCACTAACCTTGGGAAAAGGCAGGAACCAATGAACGTGATCAGCTGTGTCAAGAACTTCTATATGAACCCGAGATAGAAAGCTCGTTATCAGAATTATGTCCTTGGCGCCGCTTCATTTTTTTTATTTTGATGAGAATACAGTGTTTACATTTACAGGTGTTAGCATTTATCCTAACAACGATAAGCTACTGGAACGGGTTTCTAATTTTGCTTACTAAAACGCTTTTAATTTAATTTAAAAAATTAGAAATGTTTATGAAAGCATAAAATGATAATTTTGTAAAAATATTATTTTTAATTAATTTTTTTCTCTTCGATTTCACCCTAAAGTAATGCGTCAATTTATTACCTATTATCGCAAAGAAAATGTGATGTAAAAAGCTGCAGAAGTGTTTTAATTATTGGCAATACGAATTTGCAACTATTATTTTTACTTTTCAAAATTAAAACTGTTTCAGAATTGTTCTTTTCACTATCATAAGCTATTTGATGTGCACATTTCTGGGTTAAAGGAACATTCGGATACCGTTGTTTTGACGACAGGTTATTTTATGCCTGAGTTGTAGTTCTTTTTTATTTATTTATTATTTTTATTAGCAATAAAAATGATTTTTTGTAACCATTTACTTTTATGACTAAAAAATAATCAAAACTTTTTTAAAACTTTGAAGTGCTTTTGGATACATTAAACTTCTAAATTTTGGTATTATATATATATATATATATATATATATATATATATATATATATATATATATATATATATATATATATATATATATATATATATATATATATATATATATATAGCGAGAGAGAGAGTCCCAGGCCAAATTATTAGTCGCACTATAAGATTCTGTGTAAAATCTTAATCTTCAGGTGATACTATACAGCTTTATTGTTTTTAAGCGAAACAGGTTTGCACTTGTTAACGTTCGTGTATCAATTGGTTAACGTTGTCATGTAATATGTTAAAAATAATTACAAATAGGAAGTATATAATAAATCTCCTTAATTACCATTACATGTGTGTATATTTAAACACACATGTGAACCCATTACATGTGTGTTTAAGTATAAAAGTATTGCATATGAACTTATGCAAAACATGCAATTATTAAAAAGCAACAGTGGGTCTAAAAATTTTATCTAATTATTACAATATAATTTTATTATTCAACCCCGCCAATAGCCCATTGTCCAGGTCAAGTTCTACGAAAATAAAGTACCTACCTATCCAATGAAATTATTTTTCAAGTTAAATCCTAGCCATTTGAATTTTTTGAGCATACGCATGTTATTTAAAATTTTCTTTCAAATTGAAGTTGATACTTTAAACTTATTATTTGATACTTTAAACTTATTATTTAATTTTTAAAAAATTTGAAAAGTAAATTTGATTTTTAAAATTTTTCAATTTGACTTTCCAGTTCAGAATTTCGATTTGAGAATTTTTATTTATTAATTTTTTTTATTGTTATACAACTTATGTAGTTTTTAATCTTATTTTATTTTGAATTTGCGCTTTACAACTTAATACAAAAAAAAATGTGAAAGAAAAATTAAAATAGATAATATATTAAGTAGATAAGAAAATAATAATAATAGATAATATAATAAATAGATAAGAAAAAGAAGCAATTTTTTCCATTTCTGATATCTAGATATATTTTATTTAGTATTATAGATTTAATTTAGTTTGGAAAGATTGTGATAAATAATATTAATCCACTCCAATATCTTTTGGTGATAGAACCTTTAAACGATGCATAAAAACAGGGATAACGCCCTGTTTATATGCCCTTTCAAATTTCTTCAGCCCTTTTAAATTTTGTAACAAAATCGATTGAGTGTTTCGTAAAAGTCCCACAAAAAATATTGCGGCAGAAATTTATGATAATATACAGTTCATTTCATCTCGATAGACTAAGATTATTTTCCATTTAAAGATAAATCCCATTGTCTTATTCCACAAAACTTTATCTCTGCCAGTTTTCGTAAACAACTATTTTAGTTATTATTACAATTATTATATAAGAATCTTCGGCATTCCTCTTCAATTAATATCAAACATTAGATAATTTGGTTACATCATAAAAATAACTGATGATATTTGCAAAACGAATCAGTTTACAGAGTTTATTTATAAACATTAATTTGAACATATTGGAAAAATTACTAAATTTTTTTTAAATGACAAATTTAAAAATTTCGTGTATTTTTAATTGAATGGGACCTGGCGAATGAGCATTTAACTTTTTCTTTTCCCCTCGAGGTTCATACTAGGTGCGGGCATGACGGCTACGAGAAGGGACCATTACAAATTTTTCAAAATAAAAAATTTTTTCGAAAAAAAAAAACGTTTTTTTTTTTTTTTTTTCGTTTTTTTTTAGGGAATGGTGTTAAGAGAGAATATTTGAATTTTTTTTATTGTAATTGCATATCTACAATCCATCCGCCCTTGAAACATAAAGGAAAGGGTCAGAAACGGGGAAATTTCCCTCCCCCCAAAAACATTTTGCAGAGATCCCTCGCTTTATGTAGATAATAAAAACTACAAATGCATGTAGTTGATCGTAAAAAAATCCTGTAAGTAGTACTTCCGTTGTACGCAGTTGTTTCGTCTATTCTGACCCTTAAGAGAAAAAATTCTGTGTACAGTGCGCAAAATTAAAAACAGACCTCCATGAGTAACTTTTGATCTAATGATCAAATTAAAATACATTAATTTGATATAAATAACCTTTAATTTTTTCTTTTGAACTTGGTGGCTCAGGGTATGGAGCGTATACCTTCCAATGAAGTGACCTGGTTGGAATCCCAGCGATGGCTGGTAGATACGAATCCCGCATCCGGCTTGCACTGACCACAGTGATAACGTAAAATATCCTCTGTGGTATACGGGTCATGGGGTGGAGTCCCCTTGCAGTCAGGCTAATCGTGGCAGGTTTTCGTGGTTTTCCTCACCATGTAACGCAAATGCGGATTAGTTCCATCAAAAAGATCTCCACTAAGGCAAATTTCTCCCAATACTTTGATCCAGGAGTTCCCTTGTCTTCTGACTTGAGTTCAAAATGACAAGGTTACGGAGTTGAACATTAGTAGTGTTAAACACAAAACATTGGGTCGACTGTTCAACGACGGTTATAAAACCCTTGATTTTTACGTTCTAGGACTAAATTTAGATGATTCAAGGGTGTAACCTCAAATCTGCTAATTAATTAGGGAGGGCAAAGGGCCGGGATAGTCTTGTTGGTAGGACACTGGGCCCATGTCCAAGAGGTCGTGGGTTCGATCCTCTCCGACTGAAGACTCCCCGTGTAGTAAATAGTGATGCACGTTAAATCTGTCGAGTCTCAAAGTCCTCCATTTTCCCATAACAAATCAAACCTCTAGGGGTACTGACCCAGGAGTTTCCTTGTCTTCTGGATTGGTTCAATCCTCTCCGACTGAAGACTCCCCGTGTAGTAAATAGTGATTGATGCACCTTAAATCTGTCGAGTCTCAAAGTCCTCCATTTTCCCATAACGAATCTACCTCTAGAGGTACTGACCCAGGAGTTTCCTTGTCTTCTGGATTGATTCAAAATGACAAGGCTAAGGAGTTGAACATTAGAAGTCGTAAACCCAGAATTGGGTCAGCTGTTCAACAACGGTTTCAAAATAAAATTTTAAGAAAAATTTATTATGGCAGACAATTTTTTAAGTTAAGATAGCAGACACAAAAACGTTCTTTCTCTGACTAAAAATTTATTTAATGTATATATTCGGAATTCTGACCCTCAAAATATAAGGGGGGGGGGGTCGCATTTTGGGAAATATGATCCCAATGATTTGTTCAGGAGAGCGGTGCTATGTTTGCATCATTTAATGTTAATGTTACTTTTTTGCGTATTTCACCATGTCTAAAGAACTTAAGCGAATTGAAAAACTTTTGCGCACAATTATAAAATTCTTTTCCGGTCCAAACACTATTGGTACCATATTTCCCTCTATATTTTGAGGATCTAAAATCCAAATCCGTGGAAAAAAAGGAATGTTTGTTTAGAGAAAGTGCGTTTTAATATCTGTTTTCGTAACTTAAAATATCGTCTGCACTAATTAGTTTGCATATTTGAGGTCACCCCCTCGGACCTGATGAACCGATTACTAAAAGTAATTTAGAGTGGCCCGTTTATTCATGTTCGCCCTACACTGCCGTGCAATTGGAAAAACAACATATAGTTTGACTAAAGTAAGAGCTCCCCTAGCCATTTGTCTGGACACTTAGCGGTGACTATGGGAATGAGCCATCAAGTATGGGTGTAGGGTCATTGTTTAGGACAGGTTTTTGGCTCGGATTGGCGAAAGGAAGAGAATCTTTTTCTTCTGTCTATTGTGTTAGCCCTAGAGTGAACAGAAACTACCCTCGCTGAAATGCGCTATTCTTGTTTCCATAGCAGCAGACGGCCTCAGATTCAGTGGCGGGGGGAGTTCTTACCGTAGACAAATTATAGGTGCTTCTCGATGGATTCTGAGAAAAGTAGCTTGACAACTTTTTTCCTTCTATTGCTAACTCTGGAATTTCAGAAAACAGATTAAGCAAAATTTATTTTTTAAAAAAAAAAGTATTTTTGCAACCTGTAGTTTATCGTACAGGAATCCCTCATGTCCATTAGAGTTTGGAAATATCATTTTAAATACTTCGAGGAGCGAATATTAACGGTGGAACAAGACCCAGAGTCTATTCCCCGTGCCACCAAAGCAAGGCAGTCATCTCCCTACGTAAAAATGATTACGTAAAAAATGATTACTTAAAAAATGATTACGTAAAAATGATTACTTAAAAAATTATTACTTAGAAAAGAAGATTACTAAAAAAAATGAATACTTCTCATTGATTACTTTCTGTAATCATTGCTTAGAAAAATGATGACATCCTTTTTCCAAGCAATTATTAAGGAAAGTAATCATTACAAATGATTACTTAATGATTACTAATGAAAACATGAATCTAAAGTAATTGCGTAAAAAAATGGCTTCGACTCAATCACCATCCCGATGTAGACTGGATTCCAAGTAGAACACTGAAGTGAAACATCACTGACTGTGGTCAGTAGTGACAACTTTATTCAGCTGGCGTAGGGACTGACGGTTTGCGGTATTGGCCCTCTTTAAACTCCCCTACCGTAAAGTGCTCGACTTCGCGCAGGTCGTGGGGCGTCCAAAGCGAAGGAGCCATCCCCTCTACAGAGGATCAAAATTGTGATGCCATGTCTTCGGATCATCCTCAGAGATGTTTCCCAGTCCGTCGCCAATAGCCCATTGTGCAGCTCTAGTGCGCTGTAAATAAAGTACTTACCTCTACCTATTCCCCGTGCCAAACTCTTAAAAAGTTCTACCGAACACAATCAGCATTTATTGATAGAAAGCTAACTCCTGCTCTGCACCTCAACGTGGTCCGAGGGTGTAACGTCTCCGGGAGGCAGACAGAGGGGACGATAGACCGAAGACTGCATTAGAAAAGAACTGCATCTGCTATCTGCCTTGATTGGCTAATTGTTTTGTGATACTTAAAGGCACATTTTACTTGATTTTAGTCCCGCAGTGGACTGATCGTTAAGACACGGTTCCCAGCAGATCACCGAAGTCAAGCATCACTGGCTGCGGTCAGTGTGCGGGTGGGTGACCATTTGGATCAATCTGCGTAGGGATCGAGGGTGTGCGGTATTGGTCCTCGTTAAACTGTGATACCTTAAAGCGCTCGACTTCGCGCGCAGGTCGTCGGACTACCGAAGCGGGGGTGCCATCCCCTCAGCATAGGATCAAAATTGGGATGGCATGTCTTCGGATCATCCTCCGGGATGTTTCCCAGACCGTCGCCAATAGCCCATTGTGCAGCTCTAGTGCGACGTAAATTAACAATAACAACAACAATTATTTGATATTTAAAACCATTTTAACTGTTTTCAGCTGATAAGACATGTCGTTGAGCGAGTTTGGGAACGATGGACTTTCATAATTCATTCGAGGAGAGTCAAAAAGATCTGCCCTTTTCTTAAAGGAAAAACTGATGAGATTGATTACTGTAAACCAGGGAAAAACCTCTCAACACCATACTTGTTTCACTGCTATACTCTATAGCTTTTAAATTCGGTGAATTTTTAAATCTTATTTAATATTTTATAACCGTCGTTGAACAACCGACCCAATTTTGGGGTTTACGACTACCAATGTTCAACTCCGTAGTCTTTTAATTTTGAACCGAATCCAGTGGACAAGGGAACTCCTGCATCGAGTATTGGAAGAAATTTGTCTTTGTGAAGGACTTTTTAATGGAGCTAACCAGAATTTGCGTTACATGGAGAGGAAAACCACGAAAACCTCCCACTATTAGCCAGACGGCAAGGGGACTCTCACCCATGATCCGTCTACCACTGAGAATATTTTACGTCAGCGCTGTCATCGGTGCAAGCCAGATGCGGATTATGTATCGACCAGCAACAGCTGGGATTCGAACCCGGTTCACCTCATTGGATGGCGAACGCTCTATCCCTGAGTCATCACGGCTTAATCATTTGGTACTCTAGTTTTAATTTGGTTAGCAACAATTAATTCTTTCAATTGTTCAAATGATTCTATCTTAAGCTCAGCTATAACCAATCATTAAAGTAAGCAGATATTTCATTACAAAAATCACGCCATTTGTGTGTTGAAAAAAATTTAAATTTTAATTGCTCTGGATTAAGTTTATATCTTATTAATAATAAGGTTTTAATATGTGAATAATCATGAGCTAATTCCCCTCGTATCCGTGTAAGTTGGTTACAATATCATGGGATAACACATTCAATAAATAAATAACATTCATTCTCTGGAATATTAGCTAATTTGGCCTTAGTTTCGACATTTTTTAAATACATAAATATCTCATCTTTATGGAGGTCAAACGATTGGTACAATTTCATTAAGGAAATATTTACATTAGATGAAGTTACATTTGAAGATTTTTCCTTATCATTACTTTGAAAACTTAGTTTAAAGAGATTGATTTTTAGTTTTTTAAATGTGTAATTCTTGCATTTCTTTCTTTTCTTCTAACACACGATTTACAATTTCTTTAGTTAACCTCTCATTGTAATTCTCATCTGACGTTATTTTTTCCCCTGATTTCGGAAACTGGTTCAGTATCACTTATTAATATTCCTTACTCATCTGCCAAAACAATTAAATCAGCTTTTACTAATTTACTTAAATATGATATATCCTTGTCGTTATTTTCAAGATTTAAATTATTTTTTTTCTCCTAAAAGTTGCAAATCTGATTTTTTCCGTTTTTCTTCTAAACTTCTATTAACTGTTTATTTACTTATAGATTCGTCATAATTTTCTTGCGTTAAAATTTTATTTCCTATCTCTGCAACTGTGTTATTTTCATTTACATCTAAATCCAATTCTTTCCCTAAATTTACCAGTTCCGATTTGACTAGTTTCCCTCAATATGACATTTTTCACTACGTTAATCATCAATAACTTAAAAATAAGATCATTATTTTTTATTATAAGAGAAATGAAACTCAAAACAAAATCAATGCTAAAGAAAAAATCAAAATATTACATTTTCAAAATCTACTATACTATAATAAAACACACACTATAATAAAACATCATTTCTATTTATGAAATAAAACTTATCATTTTTTGTTTGGAACATTAATGTTGAAGCTAATATTAAAATTTCACATGCAATGGCTGTTCACATATTGCTTAGTGGGCTGCACATACTGCTAAGTGAATTTACATTCTAGAGTTAACCCCAGTTTTTAATAGTATCAAAGTTGATTTATTTATTTATTTTTTTAAAATAGTATTTGGGATTGAAAATTGTTGTCAGTTCTAAACTTTGATTTAACAAACGTAATAGTTAAAAATTAATGTATGATATGGAATTCTTTATTGCGTAAAATTTAAATACTGTATGTAAAATTTCCTTAACATTATTACATTGTGTACATTATCGTTTAGCGAAATTCCTAAATCAGATCAATCTCTATTGAAAGGGCCGGGATAGCCTGGTCGGTAGGGAGCTGGGCCCATATCCAAGAGGTCGTGGGTTCGATCCTCGCCGGCCGAAGACTCCCCGTGTAGTAAATGGTGACTGAGGCACGTTAAATCTGTCGAGTCTCAAAGTCCTCCATGTTCCCACAACAAATCAATACCTCTGGGGGTACTGATCCAGGAGTTTCCTTGTCTTCTGGATTGGTTCAAAATTACAAGGCTGCGGAGTTGAACGGAAGTAGTCGTAAACCCATGAAATTGGGTCGGCTGTTCAACGACGGTTATAAAATAAAATCTCTATTGAAAGGGCCGGGATAGCCTGGTCGGTAGGGAGCTGGGTCCATATCCAAGAGGTCGTGGGTTCGATCCTCGCCGGCCGAAGACTCCCCGTGTAGTAAATGGTGACTGATGCACGTTAAATCTGTCGAGTCTCAAAGTCCTCCATGTTCCCACAACAAATCAATACCTCTGGGGGTACTGATCCAGGAGTTTCCTTGTCTTCTGGATTGGTTCAAAATTACAAGGCTGCGGAGTTGAACGGAAGTAGTCGTAAACCCATGAAATTGGGTCGGCTGTTCAACGACGGTTATAAAATAAAATCTCTATTGAAAGGGCCGGGATAGCCTGGTCGGTAGGGAGCTGGGCCCATATCCAAGAGGTCGTGGGTTCGATCCTCGCCGGCCGAAGACTCCCCGTGTAGTAAATGGTGACTGATGCACGTTAAATCTGTCGAGTCTCAAAGTCCTCCATGTTCCCACAACAAATCAATACCTCTGGGGGTACTGATCCAGGAGTTTCCTTGTCTTCTGGATTGGTTCAAAATTACAAGGCTGCGGAGTTGAACGGAAGTAGTCGTAAACCCATGAAATTGGGTCGGCTGTTCAACGACGGTTATAAAATAAAATCTCTATTGAAAGGGCCGGGATAGCCTGGTCGGTAGGGAGCTGGGCCCATATCCAAGAGGTCGTGGGTTCGATCCTCGCCGGCCGAAGACTCCCCGTGTAGTAAATGGTGACTGATGCACGTTAAATCTGTCGAGTCTCAAAGTCCTCCATGTTCCCACAACAAATCAATACCTCTGGGGGTACTGATCCAGGAGTTTCCTTGTCTTCTGGATTGGTTCAAAATTACAAGGCTGCGGAGTTGAACGGAAGTAGTCGTAAACCCATGAAATTGGGTCGGCTGTTCAACGACGGTTATAAAATAAAATCTCTATTGAAAGGGCCGGGATAGCCTGGTCGGTAGGGAGCTGGGCCCATATCCAAGAGGTCGTGGGTTCGATCCTCGCCGGCCGAAGACTCCCCGTGTAGTAAATGGTGACTGATGCACGTTAAATCTGTCGAGTCTCAAAGTCCTCCATGTTCCCACAACAAATCAATACCTCTGGGGGTACTGATCCAGGAGTTTCCTTGTCTTCTGGATTGGTTCAAAATTACAAGGCTGCGGAGTTGAACGGAAGTAGTCGTAAACCCATGAAATTGGGTCGGCTGTTCAACGACGGTTATAAAATAAAATCTCTATTGAAAGGGCCGGGATAGCCTGGTCGGTAGGGAGCTGGGCCCATATCCAAGAGGTCGTGGGTTCGATCCTCGCCGGCCGAAGACTCCCCGTGTAGTAAATGGTGACTGATGCACGTTAAATCTGTCGAGTCTCAAAGTCCTCCATGTTCCCACAACAAATCAATACCTCTGGGGGTACTGATCCAGGAGTTTCCTTGTCTTCTGGATTGGTTCAAAATTACAAGGCTGCGGAGTTGAACGGAAGTAGTCGTAAACCCATGAAATTGGGTCGGCTGTTCAACGACGGTTATAAAATAAAATCTCTATTGAAAGGGCCGGGATAGCCTGGTCGGTAGGGAGCTGGGCCCATATCCAAGAGGTCGTGGGTTCGATCCTCGCCGGCCGAAGACTCCCCGTGTAGTAAATGGTGACTGATGCACGTTAAATCTGTCGAGTCTCAAAGTCCTCCATGTTCCCACAACAAATCAATACCTCTGGGGGTACTGATCCAGGAGTTTCCTTGTCTTCTGGATTGGTTCAAAATTACAAGGCTGCGGAGTTGAACGGAAGTAGTCGTAAACCCATGAAATTGGGTCGGCTGTTCAACGACGGTTATAAAATAAAATCTCTATTGAAAGGGCCGGGATAGCCTGGTCGGTAGGGAGCTGGGCCCATATCCAAGAGGTCGTGGGTTCGATCCTCGCCGGCCGAAGACTCCCCGTGTAGTAAATGGTGACTGAGGCACGTTAAATCTGTCGAGTCTCAAAGTCCTCCATGTTCCCACAACAAATCAATACCTCTGGGGGTACTGATCCAGGAGTTTCCTTGTCTTCTGGATTGGTTCAAAATTACAAGGCTGCGGAGTTGAACGGAAGTAGTCGTAAACCCATGAAATTGGGTCGGCTGTTCAACGACGGTTATAAAATAAAATCTCTATTGAAAGGGCCGGGATAGCCTGGTCGGTAGGGAGCTGGGCCCATATCCAAGAGGTCGTGGGTTCGATCCTCGCCGGCCGAAGACTCCCCGTGTAGTAAATGGTGACTGATGCACGTTAAATCTGTCGAGTCTCAAAGTCCTCCATGTTCCCACAACAAATCAATACCTCTGGGGGTACTGATCCAGGAGTTTCCTTGTCTTCTGGATTGGTTCAAAATTACAAGGCTGCGGAGTTGAACGGAAGTAGTCGTAAACCCATGAAATTGGGTCGGCTGTTCAACGACGGTTATAAAATAAAATCTCTATTGAAAGGGCCGGGATAGCCTGGTCGGTAGGGAGCTGGGCCCATATCCAAGAGGTCGTGGGTTCGATCCTCGCCGGCCGAAGACTCCCCGTGTAGTAAATGGTGACTGAGGCACGTTAAATCTGTCGAGTCTCAAAGTCCTCCATGTTCCCACAACAAATCAATACCTCTGGGGGTACTGATCCAGGAGTTTCCTTGTCTTCTGGATTGGTTCAAAATTACAAGGCTGCGGAGTTGAACGGAAGTAGTCGTAAACCCATGAAATTGGGTCGGCTGTTCAACGACGGTTATAAAATAAAATCTCTATTGAAAGGGCCGGGATAGCCTGGTCGGTAGGGAGCTGGGCCCATATCCAAGAGGTCGTGGGTTCGATCCTCGCCGGCCGAAGACTCCCCGTGTAGTAAATGGTGACTGATGCACGTTAAATCTGTCGAGTCTCAAAGTCCTCCATGTTCCCACAACAAATCAATACCTCTGGGGGTACTGATCCAGGAGTTTCCTTGTCTTCTGGATTGGTTCAAAATTACAAGGCTGCGGAGTTGAACGGAAGTAGTCGTAAACCCATGAAATTGGGTCGGCTGTTCAACGACGGTTATAAAATAAAATCTCTATTGAAAGGGCCGGGATAGCCTGGTCGGTAGGGAGCTGGGCCCATATCCAAGAGGTCGTGGGTTCGATCCTCGCCGGCCGAAGACTCCCCGTGTAGTAAATGGTGACTGAGGCACGTTAAATCTGTCGAGTCTCAAAGTCCTCCATGTTCCCACAACAAATCAATACCTCTGGGGGTACTGATCCAGGAGTTTCCTTGTCTTCTGGATTGGTTCAAAATTACAAGGCTGCGGAGTTGAACGGAAGTAGTCGTAAACCCATGAAATTGGGTCGGCTGTTCAACGACGGTTATAAAATAAAATCTCTATTGAAAGGGCCGGGATAGCCTGGTCGGTAGGGAGCTGGGCCCATATCCAAGAGGTCGTGGGTTCGATCCTCGCCGGCCGAAGACTCCCCGTGTAGTAAATGGTGACTGATGCACGTTAAATCTGTCGAGTCTCAAAGTCCTCCATGTTCCCACAACAAATCAATACCTCTGGGGGTACTGATCCAGGAGTTTCCTTGTCTTCTGGATTGGTTCAAAATTACAAGGCTGCGGAGTTGAACGGAAGTAGTCGTAAACCCATGAAATTGGGTCGGCTGTTCAACGACGGTTATAAAATAAAATCTCTATTGAAAGGGCCGGGATAGCCTGGTCGGTAGGGAGCTGGGCCCATATCCAAGAGGTCGTGGGTTCGATCCTCGCCGGCCGAAGACTCCCCGTGTAGTAAATGGTGACTGAGGCACGTTAAATCTGTCGAGTCTCAAAGTCCTCCATGTTCCCACAACAAATCAATACCTCTGGGGGTACTGATCCAGGAGTTTCCTTGTCTTCTGGATTGGTTCAAAATTACAAGGCTGCGGAGTTGAACGGAAGTAGTCGTAAACCCATGAAATTGGGTCGGCTGTTCAACGACGGTTATAAAATAAAATCTCTATTGAAAGGGCCGGGATAGCCTGGTCGGTAGGGAGCTGGGCCCATATCCAAGAGGTCGTGGGTTCGATCCTCGCCGGCCGAAGACTCCCCGTGTAGTAAATGGTGACTGAGGCACGTTAAATCTGTCGAGTCTCAAAGTCCTCCATGTTCCCACAACAAATCAATACCTCTGGGGGTACTGATCCAGGAGTTTCCTTGTCTTCTGGATTGGTTCAAAATTACAAGGCTGCGGAGTTGAACGGAAGTAGTCGTAAACCCATGAAATTGGGTCGGCTGTTCAACGACGGTTATAAAATAAAATCTCTATTGAAAGGGCCGGGATAGCCTGGTCGGTAGGGAGCTGGGCCCATATCCAAGAGGTCGTGGGTTCGATCCTCGCCGGCCGAAGACTCCCCGTGTAGTAAATGGTGACTGAGGCACGTTAAATCTGTCGAGTCTCAAAGTCCTCCATGTTCCCACAACAAATCAATACCTCTGGGGGTACTGATCCAGGAGTTTCCTTGTCTTCTGGATTGGTTCAAAATTACAAGGCTGCGGAGTTGAACGGAAGTAGTCGTAAACCCATGAAATTGGGTCGGCTGTTCAACGACGGTTATAAAATAAAATCTCTATTGAAAGGGCCGGGATAGCCTGGTCGGTAGGGAGCTGGGCCCATATCCAAGAGGTCGTGGGTTCGATCCTCGCCGGCCGAAGACTCCCCGTGTAGTAAATGGTGACTGATGCACGTTAAATCTGTCGAGTCTCAAAGTCCTCCATGTTCCCACAACAAATCAATACCTCTGGGGGTACTGATCCAGGAGTTTCCTTGTCTTCTGGATTGGTTCAAAATTACAAGGCTGCGGAGTTGAACGGAAGTAGTCGTAAACCCATGAAATTGGGTCGGCTGTTCAACGACGGTTATAAAATAAAATCTCTATTGAAAGGGCCGGGATAGCCTGGTCGGTAGGGAGCTGGGCCCATATCCAAGAGGTCGTGGGTTCGATCCTCGCCGGCCGAAGACTCCCCGTGTAGTAAATGGTGACTGAGGCACGTTAAATCTGTCGAGTCTCAAAGTCCTCCATGTTCCCACAACAAATCAATACCTCTGGGGGTACTGATCCAGGAGTTTCCTTGTCTTCTGGATTGGTTCAAAATTACAAGGCTGCGGAGTTGAACGGAAGTAGTCGTAAACCCATGAAATTGGGTCGGCTGTTCAACGACGGTTATAAAATAAAATCTCTATTGAAAGGGCCGGGATAGCCTGGTCGGTAGGGAGCTGGGCCCATATCCAAGAGGTCGTGGGTTCGATCCTCGCCGGCCGAAGACTCCCCGTGTAGTAAATGGTGACTGAGGCACGTTAAATCTGTCGAGTCTCAAAGTCCTCCATGTTCCCACAACAAATCAATACCTCTGGGGGTACTGATCCAGGAGTTTCCTTGTCTTCTGGATTGGTTCAAAATTACAAGGCTGCGGAGTTGAACGGAAGTAGTCGTAAACCCATGAAATTGGGTCGGCTGTTCAACGACGGTTATAAAATAAAATCTCTATTGAAAGGGCCGGGATAGCCTGGTCGGTAGGGAGCTGGGCCCATATCCAAGAGGTCGTGGGTTCGATCCTCGCCGGCCGAAGACTCCCCGTGTAGTAAATGGTGACTGATGCACGTTAAATCTGTCGAGTCTCAAAGTCCTCCATGTTCCCACAACAAATCAATACCTCTGGGGGTACTGATCCAGGAGTTTCCTTGTCTTCTGGATTGGTTCAAAATTACAAGGCTGCGGAGTTGAACGGAAGTAGTCGTAAACCCATGAAATTGGGTCGGCTGTTCAACGACGGTTATAAAATAAAATCTCTATTGAAAGGGCCGGGATAGCCTGGTCGGTAGGGAGCTGGGCCCATATCCAAGAGGTCGTGGGTTCGATCCTCGCCGGCCGAAGACTCCCCGTGTAGTAAATGGTGACTGAGGCACGTTAAATCTGTCGAGTCTCAAAGTCCTCCATGTTCCCACAACAAATCAATACCTCTGGGGGTACTGATCCAGGAGTTTCCTTGTCTTCTGGATTGGTTCAAAATTACAAGGCTGCGGAGTTGAACGGAAGTAGTCGTAAACCCATGAAATTGGGTCGGCTGTTCAACGACGGTTATAAAATAAAATCTCTATTGAAAGGGCCGGGATAGCCTGGTCGGTAGGGAGCTGGGCCCATATCCAAGAGGTCGTGGGTTCGATCCTCGCCGGCCGAAGACTCCCCGTGTAGTAAATGGTGACTGAGGCACGTTAAATCTGTCGAGTCTCAAAGTCCTCCATGTTCCCACAACAAATCAATACCTCTGGGGGTACTGATCCAGGAGTTTCCTTGTCTTCTGGATTGGTTCAAAATTACAAGGCTGCGGAGTTGAACGGAAGTAGTCGTAAACCCATGAAATTGGGTCGGCTGTTCAACGACGGTTATAAAATAAAATCTCTATTGAAAGGGCCGGGATAGCCTGGTCGGTAGGGAGCTGGGCCCATATCCAAGAGGTCGTGGGTTCGATCCTCGCCGGCCGAAGACTCCCCGTGTAGTAAATGGTGACTGAGGCACGTTAAATCTGTCGAGTCTCAAAGTCCTCCATGTTCCCACAACAAATCAATACCTCTGGGGGTACTGATCCAGGAGTTTCCTTGTCTTCTGGATTGGTTCAAAATTACAAGGCTGCGGAGTTGAACGGAAGTAGTCGTAAACCCATGAAATTGGGTCGGCTGTTCAACGACGGTTATAAAATAAAATCTCTATTGAAAGGGCCGGGATAGCCTGGTCGGTAGGGAGCTGGGCCCATATCCAAGAGGTCGTGGGTTCGATCCTCGCCGGCCGAAGACTCCCCGTGTAGTAAATGGTGACTGAGGCACGTTAAATCTGTCGAGTCTCAAAGTCCTCCATGTTCCCACAACAAATCAATACCTCTGGGGGTACTGATCCAGGAGTTTCCTTGTCTTCTGGATTGGTTCAAAATTACAAGGCTGCGGAGTTGAACGGAAGTAGTCGTAAACCCATGAAATTGGGTCGGCTGTTCAACGACGGTTATAAAATAAAATCTCTATTGAAAGGGCCGGGATAGCCTGGTCGGTAGGGAGCTGGGCCCATATCCAAGAGGTCGTGGGTTCGATCCTCGCCGGCCGAAGACTCCCCGTGTAGTAAATGGTGACTGAGGCACGTTAAATCTGTCGAGTCTCAAAGTCCTCCATGTTCCCACAACAAATCAATACCTCTGGGGGTACTGATCCAGGAGTTTCCTTGTCTTCTGGATTGGTTCAAAATTACAAGGCTGCGGAGTTGAACGGAAGTAGTCGTAAACCCATGAAATTGGGTCGGCTGTTCAACGACGGTTATAAAATAAAATCTCTATTGAAAGGGCCGGGATAGCCTGGTCGGTAGGGAGCTGGGCCCATATCCAAGAGGTCGTGGGTTCGATCCTCGCCGGCCGAAGACTCCCCGTGTAGTAAATGGTGACTGAGGCACGTTAAATCTGTCGAGTCTCAAAGTCCTCCATGTTCCCACAACAAATCAATACCTCTGGGGGTACTGATCCAGGAGTTTCCTTGTCTTCTGGATTGGTTCAAAATTACAAGGCTGCGGAGTTGAACGGAAGTAGTCGTAAACCCATGAAATTGGGTCGGCTGTTCAACGACGGTTATAAAATAAAATCTCTATTGAAAGGGCCGGGATAGCCTGGTCGGTAGGGAGCTGGGCCCATATCCAAGAGGTCGTGGGTTCGATCCTCGCCGGCCGAAGACTCCCCGTGTAGTAAATGGTGACTGATGCACGTTAAATCTGTCGAGTCTCAAAGTCCTCCATGTTCCCACAACAAATCAATACCTCTGGGGGTACTGATCCAGGAGTTTCCTTGTCTTCTGGATTGGTTCAAAATTACAAGGCTGCGGAGTTGAACGGAAGTAGTCGTAAACCCATGAAATTGGGTCGGCTGTTCAACGACGGTTATAAAATAAAATCTCTATTGAAAGGGCCGGGATAGCCTGGTCGGTAGGGAGCTGGGCCCATATCCAAGAGGTCGTGGGTTCGATCCTCGCCGGCCGAAGACTCCCCGTGTAGTAAATGGTGACTGATGCACGTTAAATCTGTCGAGTCTCAAAGTCCTCCATGTTCCCACAACAAATCAATACCTCTGGGGGTACTGATCCAGGAGTTTCCTTGTCTTCTGGATTGGTTCAAAATTACAAGGCTGCGGAGTTGAACGGAAGTAGTCGTAAACCCATGAAATTGGGTCGGCTGTTCAACGACGGTTATAAAATAAAATCTCTATTGAAAGGGCCGGGATAGCCTGGTCGGTAGGGAGCTGGGCCCATATCCAAGAGGTCGTGGGTTCGATCCTCGCCGGCCGAAGACTCCCCGTGTAGTAAATGGTGACTGATGCACGTTAAATCTGTCGAGTCTCAAAGTCCTCCATGTTCCCACAACAAATCAATACCTCTGGGGGTACTGATCCAGGAGTTTCCTTGTCTTCTGGATTGGTTCAAAATTACAAGGCTGCGGAGTTGAACGGAAGTAGTCGTAAACCCATGAAATTGGGTCGGCTGTTCAACGACGGTTATAAAATAAAATCTCTATTGAAAGGGCCGGGATAGCCTGGTCGGTAGGGAGCTGGGCCCATATCCAAGAGGTCGTGGGTTCGATCCTCGCCGGCCGAAGACTCCCCGTGTAGTAAATGGTGACTGATGCACGTTAAATCTGTCGAGTCTCAAAGTCCTCCATGTTCCCACAACAAATCAATACCTCTGGGGGTACTGATCCAGGAGTTTCCTTGTCTTCTGGATTGGTTCAAAATTACAAGGCTGCGGAGTTGAACGGAAGTAGTCGTAAACCCATGAAATTGGGTCGGCTGTTCAACGACGGTTATAAAATAAAATCTCTATTGAAAATATTAATAAGTAAAGTAATGACTAAAAACCATGAAATTAAATATCATATAATGAGTGCTTTTTAATGGTTATTAGTTCTTTTAATATGGTTTTCATTTGAAAACAAAGAAAAAATATATTTTTTAAACTTATTTACACTTTTCTGATGCAATAATGATCATTTGTTTTTGATTTTAATCAACCATTTATAATGTTTGTCAGATTTCCGTGTTAAAATGTATGTCAGTAAAATGGGAGCATTCAGCGGTATCATCATTTTTAGGTATGTACTCCAAAATGAAAGAATTCAATCTTTGCACACTCTATTCTAAATGAAACTTCAATTTTACATTCCTTAAATTTTTTTTAATAGCTAGCTATCCTTTCCATATCTGTGTTAACAATCACAGATATATTATTATTTCGAAAAATACCATGACCCACAAAAATATTAGAATTAGATACACAGATTTCATAATGAATTCTGTGTTCTTAATTTTAATATTTTTGTTAATTCTTCGCTATTCGAGTGGTGAAAAAAAATGTATTCATTTTGTTATCTGTCCATAATATTTTATTATTTATGCTATTTTATTTAAATTTTGTTTCATAACAAATGTTGAACAGCCGACCCAATTTTGTGCTTAAGGCTGCCATTGTTTAACTCCGTAGCTTTGTAATTTTGAGTCCAATCCAGAAGATAAGGAAACTTGTGGATCAAGTAATGGGAAAAATTTTCCTTCGTGGAGGAGTGTTTATATGTAACTAACCCGCATTTGCGTTACATGGAGAGGAAAACCTCCCACGGTTAGTCTAACGGCAAGGGGATTAACCCATAATCCGTCTACCGCTGAGGATATTTTACGTCAGCACTGTGATCGGTGCGAGCCGGGTGCGGAATTCGAATCGACCAGCCATCACCGGGATTCGAGCCGGTTTACCTAGTTGGGAGGCCAGCACTCTATCCCCTAAGTCACTACGGCTTTATTTATGCTATTTCTCGGAATTATAAAAATATGGTTACTAACAAAAAGCTATCATGGCTATCATGTTTTAAGCTATCGTGGCTGGAAAAAAAATTATCCGCGCGGGCCCCCTGACCGACGGATAATTTAGAATGTATTGACACATAATGTTGATAATATAAATTTATATTTATTTTAGGTCAAAAATCTTGTCTCACGTCTATTTGAAAAAAATTATGTTTAATTTGTTGGGATCGAATAATAATTTAGGATCAAACACATTATGATTTAGTAAAACTCCTGAAGTTTGATTCCTCTGAAGCAATTTCGGTTAAATTTTCTATTTTGCTGCTAAAATTACATTCTTTAAAATGATGTAAAATTTTGTTTGCTTTACACACTTTTTTCAACCATTATTAAACAAAATTATAAAAATTAATGTACAATTATGAAAATTATTTTTTTTTATGGAATTTTACAGTAGTGTGCAAAGATTAATATGTTCGCTTAAAATGTTCGCGAGATACGTCGGAAAACGCAAAAAGGTGAATTGACATTAAGGGGTCCAAACTGTCGACCGCTCACCTGATCGGACCACGTTAGGTGATAGAGCCTTCCAATGGTTCGAATCCCTACGATGGCTGGTCGATTCCACATCCTCTTGCACCGATCACATTCTCAGTAGTAGAGGGACCATGGGTTAGAGTCCCCTTGCCGTGAGAAGCTTTCGTGGTTTTCCTCTCCATGTAACGCAAATGCGGGTTAGTTCCATCAAAAAGTCCTCCACGAAGGCGAATTTCTCCCAATACTTGATCCTGGAGTTCCCTTGTCTTCTGAATTGGGTTCAAAATGACAAGGCAGCGGACTTAAACATTAGTAGTCGTAAACCTAAAAATTGGTTCGGCTGTTCAACGACGGTTATGATATAAAATAATATTGCGGCCACCCCTTATATTTTGGAATTCAAATCCATTAGATCAAAAGTTATTCAGGGTGTCAAAAGTTACTTTGCACACTGGGCATTTTCTTCATCTATTAATTAAAATAATATCAGTACAAATAAAAACAATTAGGATTCCCTATTTCATTAATTGGAAGAGCTTCTAGGATTAAAATAAAATAAGAAATAATAACTTCCAAAATCAAATCTGATTCGCTTCTAACAAGATTTTTGTATAGGATATATGTTTGGTGAATCACACACCTGTTTTTTATTCTTATTATAGCAAGGAATGGAATGTGAATCATCTGTGCAAACAATATACACACGAGGTCAAAAGTGAACATACTCTTGTAATAACAGGTGTTTTTGGAAACATACTCTGATGGATTGAATCCTTAAGGTTTGATTTTTATGCTCGCATGAATTGACTGATTTGATTAGATTTTAATGAACTGAAACAATTAAGGAGACCTATATTTATGAAGCATAGTTTGAGGACAAATCAGAGGAGAAAAATTTTACGATTGGTGGACACCCATATATTTATGGAAAATATCAATTTATATGTGCAAAAATTTCTTTAAAAAAATAATAAAAAAAAAAAAGGAATTATAACTAATATAAGGTGCAGATAAAGAGCCATCGTCATCAAACTTCTTTTCTAATCAGTTTTAAAATATTATGATATTCTACATTTGTTTAGCCCAGGAAAACTATTTTCACACCAAGTATGGAGTTTTCAGAAGTTGATTTTAGAATGGTGCTTTTTTGCTTTTCATATGTATTTTCAGTAAGACAATTATTTTGTGAATATATATATATATATATATATATATATATATATATATATATATATATATATATATATATATATATATATATATATATATATATATATATATATATATATATATAACATAATAAAGGCAAAAAGGATAAAAGAAAAGAAAGAATGACGAAGAAAATTAATAAAAATAATAACAATATTAGAAAGCACTTTTTTGCGGATATAATCGTGTGAGCTGATGACAAGCTTATATCTTTTTATTATTTTGTTTTCCAAATTTTTACTTTTTAAATGAAATTTTAAAATATTTTTGAAAAATATTTTATTTTAATAATTTTTTTTCTACTTTTCATAAATCTTTATATTTTTTCCATGCTTTCTTATATATTTGTCTCTTGCTTAATTTAATGTTTCAGTCATGTATTTGTTTATTTTTGTACGATTGTATCATGTACGACGATGATCCCGGATGGTCACAGTGACGTCATAAAAAAGTCAAAAACGGTCACAAGTGAAGTGTGGTAGTCTAAAATTGTCTTAAATGAGGCCATTATATGACTTTGATGTTACTTTATCTTGTGATATCACATAAAAGTTTCACAGACTGTTCATTGTGACTTCTGTCAGTTGGTAATTACACCTATATTTTACTAAGACTAAAGTCACTTTGAAACTTAGTTGCAACTTTGATCCCTTGAAAATCACTTGGGTATTTTTTGAGAACTGAACTATTTTTTTATCTCGCTAAAGTTAGAACAGTCACTTCAAAGTCTCGTAAACAGTTTTTAATGACTCATCTCATACAAAATTAAATATGCGAATTACAATCGAATCACGAATGGTTGCATCAATTGCATTTACCTGTGGTCTTTTTTAAACGGTTCCAAAGGATATCTGCAATGATTAAAAAAAATATATTTCCATAAACGTGCTTGTTAAAGATAAGAAAATTTCCGTACAATGTAACTCTATTCTTCTAACTCTCACACTGTCAGAAAAGATATTTTAAATGTAAATTAAGTCCTTGTTCAAATTACCGAACAATATTTAAATAAATCTATTTTAATGTCATCTATTTAGAAATAGAATTCGGATGTTTTTTCCTTAAGTTTCTGAAACAGCTATAAATACTCGCATTATTTTTTTAAGATTCAACAACAATTTGTTAAACAATTTCAAGTTGTACACAACTTCATAGCCACAAAACTGTTTTGATATTATTTATTTATTCAAAAATATTATAGCAGAGTTAAAAAAAAAAGTGGTGCGAACGATCCCACAAACTCAGCTTTTACGTATTTTTTCTATTTTTTAATTTCAATTAAAATGCTCTATTCTGTTTTGCGTACGATTTTATTAAAATTGATTATGTTAGTTCAACAGAGATTTTTTTTCTTCCAGAAAGAGGTGACGACAAATTTTATTTAAACAATTTTAACACCTCAAGAATCCTGAATGTCTCTTCATAGTGTTCTTCGATGTTGTTAATTTACGTCGCACTAGAGCTGCACAATGGGCTATTGGCGACGGTCTGGGAAACATCCCTGAGGATGATCCGAAGACATGCCATCACAATTTTGATCCTTTGCGGAGGGGATGGCACCCCCGCTTCGGTAGCCCGACGACCTGCGCGCGAAGTCGAGCACTTTACGGTAGCACAGTTTAACGAGGACCAATACCGCACACCCTCGGTCCCTACGCAGACTGATCCAAGTGATCACCCACCCGCACACTGACCGTAGTCAGTGATGCTTGACTTCGGTGATCTACTGGGAACCGTGTCTTAACGATCAGTCTACTGCGGACTCATAGTGTTCTTGTCTCATATTATGATTCAAAAAATATTGTGTTGAGTCTAATTTAGGGCGCATTTATAACTCTTGCAGTGAGGGGGGGGGGGCACCCAAAAGCCATTGCTCAAAACCTTTTTAAAAACGGGTGTAAATTAAGCGAGGTTTATCTCCTAAAAATAGTGAAGAGGTGACTACATTTCAAAAGTAGTGACGGCATTTTAAAAGTTGCAGTTATCAACATTTGTAATTAAGTAGTTGGAATTAAGTACTAAGTAAAAATGTAGTCTTTCCGACTACTGGTTTACGGAAAATGTATACGAAAATCGATTTAAAATAACGTATGGTGATATTTAAAATATGGAGATATTATAAAAATAAGGAGATATTAAATCTAAATATTTGCGACGCTAAATTTTAAATCTCGTTATCTAATTTGTATATGTGCTGAATGTATCAAATATGTAGAATACATCAAATAAACATTTTCTGTCCTCTTCAAATTATCTCTTATAACCTAGATTAAAAACTAATTCCTTTTGATAAAAGGATTTTTTTTTAAAGGAGAATAATGTCTAGCTAACTTCTTTTTTTTATTATTATGTAAGATTCGCCTATCTAAGTATAAAAATCATAAGAAATGCAGCACTTCAAAGACTTTATACCAGCCTGTATAAAAATGACTCATTTTTATGTATTTTAAATTATAAATATGCGAATCTTACATTGCGAATAAAAATAATAAATATGTGACAAAATTTAGTTAAGCATACTGACTTATAAAGAATGATATGAAGAATTTTTTTGAGGGGGGGGGGGGCAAAATATATTCAGTACATTGAATTGTTAAAAAAATTTCCTTGTACATGTTTTTTTCAACCCCGAATTGATAGATTATGAATTCCGAGAATATATTTTTACATTGACGTTAAACGATTAACATTAACATTGACGTTAAACGTTGACATTAAACAATTTTTAAAATCAGCAATGGAAGAAAATAGCCAGTTGTTTATTTAACATTTATCGCAGCCTTTTTTAATTGACTTGCCACATAGCGAGTAGTTATTTTCGGGTTTAATAATAGGGGTTAAAGGGTTTTGCGTTTTTTAATAAATCTTCAAAATATTAGAAAATTGGATTTGTCGGGTATGATAGTTGGATTGATAAAATTTTATAAAATATAACATTAGAAAATTTTTATAGTAGGTAAGTGCGTCATGAAAACAGTTGAATACATTTAAAATTTGGTTATTTTTAATATTTCGGTATGATATGGGAAACAATTTTCTATTGAAGCTGATTTTAAAGTCTCTCCTAAATTTGTGAGTATTTTTATTATCAGCACTGTATTTATTACTTTAATTTTGGAAATTTTCACATGATTATTCGTTCGAAATTTGAGAGTAAAAGTTTATGCTTTTTTTTTAACACGATTAAAATAATATAATTGTAAAATAATTACAATCGTAAAAAATTTCATTGACTTAAAGCTGAATAACATTTACATTATCATAAAAATTCCCAATCAATGTTGAAAAGAATATTGCTTAAACTTTTATCCGAAAGTTCTTGTATTTTCTTTATGAAATTATGCTGTGCAATTGCATCTTGTCCTGTTTAAGATATTTAAATATAACGTTATGTTTGTTTTTACTATGTTCGTAATGCATAATTTCTGATCAACGAAATACAAGCAATGGAATTGATTGATTTTGAACAAATATTTTGCGATAGCATCGTTCTCAGAAAAGTAACTGATGGTAATCAAACTTAGATCATTAAAACTAAAAGCAACTAATAGAAAAAAAGATTATATGTTTTTTCGTCTCATTCTTGTACGCAATTAATGATTGTGCAAGTTTAATTTTGATGAATTACAATATTTACTATTTTTTTTTTTAAATTTTAATATTACCTAAAGTTTTGGGCTAAAATTGTTGGTTAGTACCTTTAAGGAATTATCGATTCGTTAAAATTTTCTGATGTGACTATGTAAAAATTATTTTTACACAACAAAAAAAATTATTGGTAATTAATTAAAATTCGTAAAGGCTTTCCTGCTTTCACTCTCTGAAAATGTTTCTGTGGGTGCCTTTGGGTTTTGTTTGAAGTGTTTTGTTAAGTAAAATTTCAAACTCTAAAGGATAAAGTTACGTAAGTATTTTTCTATTTAATTTCAGTGAAAAAAATATGCAAGAAATTTATGCAAGTCAGTGATTTGAATATTTTTAAATTTTCTTTATTGTCTCAATTATTACGAACAATAACAATTTAAAAATTCAAGATATAATTTTATTTTATTTTAATGTTTTTGGAAAGGAATAACATATAATTATATTTTAAGCGGAAAAATAAATTTTAAGGTAAATTTTCAACTTAATTCAACTGTAAATTAAACTATGTTCTGTGGTTTTTATTATATAATTTCAGAATATAAATAATGAATGATAATTGTAAAATTACAAACATAAAATTCGTCAGAAAACCCATTGTATGAAGAAAAAAATCAATATAAGTTGTGATATAGTATTATTTCTTAAATAAATTTGAAATATTAAGAAAAATCAGTTGAACATAAGATATACTTTGGAGTAAGAGAGAGGAAAATGGATGATAGCAGAATTCGCTAATATAATTTTATTTACTATTTCCGTATTGCTAAGTAAATAATGCATGGAATAACATTATAAACTATTGTTCTATGTTTTACTGCTTCACGGTAGTACAGAAAATTAAGTAAAATTATACCACCGAATCATCAACTACCATTCAAATCTTGCTCTTGCTTACTTTCAAAAAATAAAAAGCAACATAGTATCAGAAAATACAAAATCTAATATTATATTGCATCAAAATTAAAGTAAAATAATATTACGGTGAACGGCTAGATAATATTCGTTTGCATAGAATCTAATATTATATATTGCAGAGCAAACAGCTATCTTTGTTATCTTTCTAATATTAGAAGTTGTGCAAGATAACATAAGATTTTACTGATTTTCTGATGTTATCTAGGTGCTAATTTTAGGTGCTACTTGGGTTATTCATAAGAGTTTTCTGTACTTTATAAGTTCTAGCAGGTCATGAGCCTGAGACAAATTCAATAAAATTAATATTACAACGAAAATAAAGCCATGTTTTGAGTGTTATCCTTTATTTAGGTATATTTGTGCAGTATTTTGAATTTTTTGGTAGCTTCAAAGCAAGAACGTGGAATCTTCCGAATTCGTTTGCTGTTTTGATTAAAATTAAATTAAAAGCGAGCGTCATATTGAAAATACTACAAGTATAATAATATTGAACACCACGCTTTTTCAAGCTTAGGTGAAAAAATCGATCGGAAGGAAGAGGTAATTCGGAAGTCCTACGACGAATTACTTCTTCCAAATTACACCTAGCGCCATCTGTGCTTATCTTCACACAGTCAATCAACCATTTACTGTAAAATAAAATTATGCTATTGTTATTGATTTCTGTTTATAGTTCACTGCATATAAAAATAGTGTTTTCGGAGAAATTAGAGGACACATGTTAAAATTTGGGAACATTTTCTTTTGAGTTGGAAAGTTTTCGAGGACAATCAATAAAATTAGAGTACGGCTCTCAAGATTTGGGGTTGTTTGATCCCTTTTGTCCTTCAGGATTATTCTTACTGTATGCCATTCACAGACCTCCGAGAAAGATTGAGGACCTGATAGGTGAAATATTTCCTCCACGGAAAACTTTTCCTCCCTCAACGGTGATCAGAATCATTCCCAATCGGTACCCCTCATCCAAAAATGCTCCAAGGACAATGGATGGTTGATAGAATGTAAACAAAAACAAGCTTCCTAAAATCAGAAACAAAGGAGATATGTGAAGTCTTATGATAATTTTAACTCATAGCGCCATCTGTGCTTAGCTTTGCACTGTCAAACATCCATTGAACATGTTAATAACTGTAACTTTAATTCCTGGCTGCCATATTTGTTTCTTAAACTTGTCCTGTCCTCTAGTAGGTTATCAGCAGTGACTTTGTGTATTATTCCAGCCTTCTTAAAATAAAAATTATGGCTGAAAAACTTAAGGTTCACGCTGAAGCTCCACCTGAGGAGGAAGAAGAAGAGGATTTGGTTGATCCTATGGAAGAGGTTAGAGATAAATGTATTCAAAAGCATTGTGCTAATTTCTTGGAGAAATTCAACGAGTGCACTGAACGGGTTACGAGCCGAAAGAAAACTGAAGAAACTTGTGTGGAAGAACTTGTTGATATGTTACACTGCAGAGATCACTGTGCATACAAAGAAGTATTCAAACATGTGAAATAACAGTGAGTAATATTAGTGTAGGTCAATAAAGAGTGATATTTCCGTATTGTGATCTGTCGTACTAATTACAATCTCTAAGGCTCCAAGTGGGAAGTTGCATTTTTTTAAAAGCTGAGGTCTGTTTCGAAGTGGCTACGAGTTGTTCCCTTCGAGGTTCTTTTTTAGTTAGTCGCTGCCTTGAAGTTGCCAAAACTAATCTATTATTCTGCCTCAGATCATGATACTGTAAGAAAAGTTCTATAATTTTATTTGTCTCTGTCTGCACTAAGTTTGGCAGAATAATATTTAAATAGCTGGCGAGAAAGATCACGATATAGAAAATTTCCCCAGAAGGTTTATAATTGTTAAAAGATATCTGTATATGATAATATGTGCTTAGTCAGGAGGTTTCCATATCGTGATCTGAGACAGAAAAATCACCAAATCTTGGCAACTTGCGCACAGCGGTCCGCAAGAAACTAAAAAAAAAAAACATCACCGAAAAGAACCAACTGGAAATTTATAACTCGTAGCTGACCCTGGGCAAACATCTACATGTTTTGTTTTTTTTTAAATTGAAAGTTTAAAATCTATTCGTCACCTTAGCGATTGTAGTTAGCACGACAGATCATGATACAAAAATATCTCCATTAATCATTCTTACTAACAAAATTTACTGGAACATAATCGATAATACCTGCAACTAATGTTAAACTATGATTATTAGTAATTGTGATTGAAAGAAATAGCAGTATACACCAGTGGTTCCCATTTTTTCTGTTACAGAAACGTAAAAGATCAACATTCTTCCTGCGGAACTATGACCTTATAAATAAAGTTTATGATGGCAATAATAAATGTTATAACCTATAAAAGACAATTTTTATAATATCTATTTAAATGAATGAGGATTTTTCATCATTTTATTATTTATAATCTTTAATTAGGTTATTATATCTGACAGTTAACTTTGCACACCTTATGCTATATGTAGTCTAGTTATGAATTTGTCGTTAATGAATATACATAAGCTGGTGTATATTCATGTCAAAATTCATTCACTATATTGTTAGAGATTCTATAACTTATAAAGAATGTCATTTATATTTCATTGCTGTTTTACTTGAAATAATTTTATTCTATAAAATTATATTGCCATAATATAGCGGTAACTGAAACATTAAATAAATTATTAATTATCAGGGGTCTGTCCAGACATTTTGTGAAAGGTCCTGTTTTTGTAAAATTGTGAAAAAACAATTCATAATTTGTGAATATAAAGTAAGTTTTAAGTCATATTCCTTCTACCAGAGTCCTGCTTTTGTGAATTTGTGTAAATAGGGTCCTGTTATTGCTAAAAAATCTTTTCAAGAAGTTTTTAAATTATAAATAGATACAAGCTCAACAATTGCTGCTTCTAAATTAGAGATGCAACATACAAATATTTGGTATTTAGCCGTTATTGCTAAACACAGAATATTCATTTCGGAATAATAATGGAAACAAAATCTCTCACATTTTTAATAATTTCAATTGACATATTTTAAATAACAAAACTTAGTAATGTAATCACTTTTAATGCGTTATGCATTAAGTAAACTTAAACAATTCATAAATTCATAATATTTTATTTAAAAAATTGCCAGAAATTAATTGTTATTTACATAATATTCTATTAATTAATTTTATAAATAAATATAAATTGATCAGTTATTTATTTACAAAAAAATTATGATTTAATATTAATAAGAATGCACACAAGATGTTTTTAAAAGTAGAAATATTTTCTTAGAATGCTACATTTGGAATTTAAACTTAGGGAAACTTAGTTTGTTTCAACCCTGAAAGGGTAATTTTTATCTAAACATTAATGTTCTAAGCAGTTTTTTTTTCCGTAAATGTAATAACATATTTGCAAAAAATTTAATACTTTTAATCATTTGATTCTTTTTTATAAAAAATTACCATTTTTCACAATTTATTAGAAAGAAAAAAATATATATATGAGGATTGAGAGGGGTATAAAATCTAACCAAAGGTAAAAAAACTGTAGAGCTTACAGAATGAAAGTGCAAATATATATATATAAATATACGCATTTAATAGAGTAATATAAATTTGAATGAAATATTTTTAAAGAAAATTTATAATGTTTAAACAAAAATTAAAACAAATCCATTACAGTACAAAATAAATTTCTATATTTATTTAGTATTATTTTTCAGATATTAGAAATATTTCTAATTTTTGAATTATTGGAGGTTTTAAGAACTTTAACTATTAAAAAGTTCCTTTTTTAGTTTTTTCCTAAAAAAAAATTGCCTAAGCTAAAACAAATTTTAAACAGAATAAATTACAATGGTAAGCAGTTTAAAAATTCTAGTTTTTCTCAAGTTTTCATGGTGCTATAAAATTGTATTAAAATATCGGGATTGAACTGAGTTTATATTCTTAATGGTAATTGATACATTAAACTGAACTTTCTTATACATGAGAATGTTGATATAAGAAACGACAGCAAAATAGATTTGCTGGTTATATCTTTTTGATCGCGTAATTCTCAATGAGTTTTCTTATGTTGACATTCTTTCATTAAATCTACCTTATAAAAGAAAATTTTATTTTTTAACTTTTTACGAACGTTTTATCTTTTTACTTATAATATAGGAATCATTTTTTCAATTCTTTTGTCGCGTGTAAATTTAAAAAACAGTTTACTATTTCTCTAATGCCTGTTTTTTTTTTCAGTCTTCCAAATGGAAAAATTTCATCTTCAACTACAATTGCTAAATGATAGGACATCCAGGAAAGACAATTATTAGTTAGGGATTTAAACATGAAATGTTAAGTTGAAAAAAGAAAAAAAGTATATTGCTGTCAAGAAATCTCTCATTTTTCGTAATATTTATCAAACCCTGTTATAGTAAATTTGCATTTTCAATTTTGTTTCCATTTATATTAGTCATGTTATTTTCTGCAAAATTATTCTTAGACAATTAAATTCTCTCAAAAAATATTTGTCTGCATATTATTTTACGTCAATAAATTTAATTTTCTAGTCTAATGTTTCTTCCCCTCCCCCCCCTCAATATACAGGGTGTTCCAAAATTATCTTTACAACTTCAAAAATTCATAACTTCGAACATAAACAAGATATTTAAATTCTGTCTTTTGCATGTATTACTGCAACTAATAAAGTTTTTTTTCCAATAGGCTGAAAAGTTTTAAGTGAGGATGTGGACACCACAACAGAAAGCTCAATGCGTTTCATGGCCGTATTCGCTCCACATTTTCTGGACTTGTGCTGGGTCGTCCGGCTCCACTTTTATGCAATAATGCTCATGAAGCTTGTGTGCCATGCACGGATGGAGGGTCTGGATTGGATTGAGTCTCTTTGGAAATTTGTCCTGAAGTTCCGTTGCACCTGTGTATCTGATTTCGTCTCTATGAACCATGAGACGAATACGGCCATGAGACGCATTGAGCTTTCTGTTGTGGTGTCCACATCCTCACTTAAAAACTTTTCAGCCTATTGAAAAAAAAAACTTTATTAGTGGCAGTAATACATGCAAAAGACAGAATATAAATATCTTGTTTATGTTCGAAGTTATGAATTTTTGAAGTTGTAAAGATAATTTTGGAACACCCTGTATATAAATAATCCTAAGTAAAGGAGTTTTCTAATACTGCTACTAGGTGAGGTTGAATTAATACATCAAATTTTTTAAGACCAGTTAAAGTCGTCATCGAAATATCAATTTTAAAAGACAACTATTTGATATTAGTTGAATATTATATATTAAGCAAATTTAAATATCTAAAAATTGTTTTATTTCAGATAACCCTTAACAGACTAATGCAGTCTAAAAGCGGCATGACACTTTAACTTACTTGGTCAAATGCTGCTTATATGGTGGAAGTAATTTTTTGACCACTTTTATTTTTGTAATTTACAGTTAATCCAACTATGATTATATCTGGTGGGAAGTAAACTTAGAATGCAAACGGACTGTGAAGGGTTAAGAAATAATTGGAGGAAAAAACTAAATGGAATTAAAGCTAAAAAACAATTTCGAAATAGCTGAATTTTAGCATTACCTACTTCTCTTATTGCAATAAAATATGTAATGCTTTATGAGAAATAAATTTTTAAAAATTATTATAGTTACATACTGACTTGTATGTAGTAAAATATATTAATGTAAATATCTCAAATTTAATAAATTATAATTTAAATTATCAACATTTTGCAGTAGGTTAATAATCCAAATGAGTGCTAAAGTGACAGAGAAGGATTTTATTACAAATTCAGATTTATAAATCAATGCGATATTTTTGACCCCTCTTTTTATTTGGTTGAAATGAAGCCTGTTTTAAACTACTCATTTTAAGTCTTTACTAGATTGCTCGAAACTCATGCCCACTCCATTGTAAAATTATGTCTTGTTCTGATAATTTTTTTGGCAATTATTGCTACGAATTTATGCTTGGTTATTTAAAATCACAATAGCTTTCATTAAACAGTTATTAACCATTGATATTGTCACGTTTTTCTTAAATACCGAAATTACGACACGCAAATTCTAATAACCGGTTTGAGGCGATGTCACCACAAATCCATGAGGTGTTTCTATTGTTTTTTCCCCAACAGATATTGCTACAGATTATTTTATTTTTTTGGAAAGTAAATCTTGAAACGTGACACACAATATTGAGTAACACCTTTTCGAAGAGTCTGATTAGTCTTCAAATATTTTCGATAATTAACGACACATATTTCACCCCTTTTTTAATGTGATGACGATTCACAAAATGAGAAACAGAAAATAAGTGTTTTCCCTCTTCAAAATGGGTGAATATCACCCATAGTATTGTAGTTTATGTATGTAGATGGAAAAAAAAAATTCTATAAATGGAGGTTTTTTCTTTTTTTGTTAATAAAAAGCACTTTCGACACATATTAATTATATTACTCTCAATCTTGTATTAATTCATTTCTATTTTCATTTTTTAAAGAGAATTATGACTTGCACCAACTTTGCTTTCACATAGTTTTATTATGACACTATTTTTGTCATCAAAATTCTCAGATTTCAATTTATTTTTTTTTGTTACCAACTTCAGCTGATTTAAAAATTATTTGTTTTGTTCTTAAATAATAACATGTATATTGTTGAATGTAAAGTTATTAGATCATTTTGAGTAAAAACCAAGAAGTAAATCATATCTATATTTAAGACTTTATTAATTACCAATCACCAGGTCAAACATTAAGTTCATATAAATACAGTTATGTTGCTAGCTAAACATGGCATGAAAACAAACTATTCAGTTGCACCAGAACAGTTAAAGTTGATTTTTAAAAGAGAGATAGGGTGGGGGGGGACAACACAAATGCTATATGTACACATTCTTGTCCTTCAAAGCCAAAAATATTGAGAATATTTTTTTTAAAGACCTTTTCATACCGCTATCACTATGTAGACACTATTCTATCAAACAAATATATAAAAAAAAGTAAAAAGTTGCCATAAATAGACATAAAAAAATAAATAGTAAAACTATTATCTTTCAAAGACTAAATATATAGATAACGTTCGTTTAAGAAAAAATGTGCATTTTCCCCTTTCTAAACAAATACTATGTACTTTATTAGTTAATAATTAAGTATGGTTTACAAGTTAAAACAGAGAAAATTATGATAGATATATATATAATTAAAATATCACAAAAAATCATTATAATTTTATCTTTAAAAATAAAATAACTATCAGGTTTGAAAAACTTGTTTAAAAAAAGTATTTCTGAATGTCAACAACATTCAGTACAACATGAAAATATAATTTACATGAACACTTAATAGAATAATATTTAGTATAATTATGCAGTTGATCATTAAATATAACAATGAAAACAAGCATTTCACAAAATGCGACTAAAAACATGTAACATAGACATAACAATAATTTAGACTGAATAAATGCTCAATATGAGTTAAAGCATTTCTTACAGTCTTTTAAATCTAGTAGAGCTCAATCAATGACAAGTTGCAAAATGTGAGGTAAAAATTTTCATGCTTTGACATTTATGCAGGAACCTGGAAAGTTTCAGAACTTTCTGTCTCCTGGTCCCTGCATTTGTAAAAACTATGAATGAAGAAAATTAATTTATAAAGACAAATGCAATAAAATTGAACAAAATACAAGGATTAAAAGTTTTTTTTTATAATAGTGTTTAGTATTTAACCGCTTCCCTGTTTTTGAAAAAATATACAAAAAAAATCAACATATTTTTTAAAATTTCATTAGTAAATACGAGGAACTAAAACAAAACATAATACACAAGCTCTAAGTTTAAATTTCAATCTTTTTGTGTGTAAAGTATATTGAATTTACCATCAGATTACTATCCCAAATTATCTCGGGCAAATGGAAAAAGTTAATTATTAGTCTTTGTATATGTTTACATCCTCATAATCTGAAAAATGATCTGCATTACTTTTGCTTGTGAATGCCATTTTTTTAAAAACTCTTTTTTCTTTTCTTTGTAAATTCATGAACCAACGTATATACAATTGTATGAAACACGTCGCAGTGCCACAAACAGCAAAACTCCCAAACAAAAATTGACAGAATTCCAATCACAGTAGAATATAATTTTTTGTTTTGCTTCCAGCCGAATAAAAACGTGATAAAACAAAACGTATTGACGAATTCTGCTATGCCCGAGTTTAATCGGGATAATAAATATATGCAATATATACATACCCATAGCTGCCAACTTTTAATCCCTTCCATTATGATTTTTTCCAGTGGTATTAAAATGGAATAAAAATTTCAATTTTAAGCAAAAAAATACGTGGTATTTGAAAAAGCTTAAACTGCCTATCATGATAGTAACGCATATTAATATATATGCTTAATTTTTCTAAGAATAGTGGTGATGAAAATCATTTAAAAATTCAATTTATAAAAGAAAAAATAGTATATATTTACTACCACTTTAAATATAAAAATAAAATTTTACGCCAAATGCGTAAAAGTTGGCAGGTATGCATACCCGAGTTAACTCGGGATGATAAGGGAAGCGGTTAACACCTGTGAAACTGAAGATGAAAAAAAAAGAAAGAAGTGCATAACTATTTTACCTTTCAAAAGCAATAGTAATAATAATGAATTAACAAAAAATTTATAGTAGAATTATCTCTTTAATATTGCATGGGCCTCAACAACTCAGAGTGGAATGAATATTAAGAGATAAGTGCAATAAAATGTACATTTTAAAATTATCTCTCTAATACCTCAGTGTCCTTAACATTTGTGAAACTGAAGAAGGCAGGAAGAAAAGCACAATGATAACAGAAACTTTTAAAGAAATGGTAACAGAAACAAAATATGAATGATAAAATTCTAATGCTCTAAAACTGAAATAAAGTGCACAAGAAGTTAATTTCTTAAAAGCAATCGCAATGGAGAGGTATTAAAAGCCTTTCAACCAAACATTGCATGATCTTTGATATTTGTGAAGCTACAGATGGATTAAATATACAACGGAATAAAAGAGTATTTGAAAAGGGTGAAAAAAATTAAACTTGAAATTATATATTTAATATTGCACTGTTTTGGAAACTTAGAAACAAAGAATATTATTATAATATAATAGATTATAATAATATATACAATATTATAATAATTAAATATAATAGAAATAAAAATTTAGATGAATAATTGTATTATATATATAATGGAAATGAGTAATCTTTTTTTTAAAAAGGCTAATCTAAAATAAATTGTAAAACAAAATTTAAGATAAATATTCTTTCGACCAAGTAAGTTAATTCGGCACCATAAACCAAGCCATCAACTTAACAACTTTAAGTGAGCCAAAATTAAAAAATTTTTATTGATACATATTTATTCAATTAGCAATTAAGTACAAATTAAAATATTACAGTCCAGTTGTTAAATAATACTGAAATATAAAAGAAAACAGCGTGTTACAGTAACATGAAACAGTTTATGAAAATAATTATTAAAAATTTGGTTTTAGAAAACTGACACTGGTTTGGATTCATTAGGAGAACAAAATGTTCAAAAGATAGAATATATTTTGTAAAGACATATTTTTATAATCTCTAATTACTTTAGATGGAAGGTATATTTTATTTTTGAACACATTAAGTATATCACATTACCAACAGAATAAACTGAACTATTTTCATTGTTTTTTTCAAAACAAAATAATAAACAAATAACTCGCTGTCTTAAAAGCTGGATCACCACAGTAAAGAAATTATTTGCTACAATTTTTGAAGTTAACAGCTGTAAAATTTTATTCTGTCAGAAATTTAGAATAAATTGCATTTGTCAGGGTATAAATCTACCTCTGAATTAACACATTTTAAAAAATAAACTTCTAAACAAAATATGTAATTTTTAATACTGTATATTTCGAATAAAGACCATACACGTATTCATGAGTACACTTTTTATAAGGGGAATTTCCTCAAAATTCAAAACTTATATATAAGCTGGCGTTTAAAAAAAAAATTAAAAAAAGGCATGCTACAATTAGAAATAGTAACGGTTGCACAGTGAACTAGAATAAGCATGGGTCTTCCATAATAATAAAAAAATAATAGTATATTTAAGTCTAATGTTTTCAACTATTATTTATGTATGTCCTCTTAGAATTTTTCAAAGTCAGTGGAATTGATTATAAGCTAACCCTCCCCCCTCACTTTAGCTTCCAAAAATTGTCTATAAATTCTTAGTTTACATTCGGAAATATACGGTGCAAACTAAAAGTTCTTTTTAGATTATTTATACATTAAATAATATGAAACACTCTGAACTAGATTTCTTTTTTTAAAAACTCTTCTCGGGTGATTGTAACACAAAGAGAACCTGAAAATGTTATGTGCAGAAACTTTAATTTACATACTATACATTTTTTTCATATTTAGCATAATTTATTGAACTAAAATTTATATCTAAATTACCTACCAATGAAGAAAATAACACGTTTACAGAAACTAATTTGAAACAAAACTTAGTTCCTAGAAGAATCACGAAGTTTGGTTTTAAAATCGCATGAATATGAAGTGGGATTTTAAAAACGAGAATATAGAAATCGTGTTGCATCATTTTTAGATCACGAGAATATGAATCGCAATGCATAGCCTTTAAATCACATATAAATATCAAAATCAATGTTTAATATTACAAACGCATGAATACGAATAGCGATGTTGATCTTGACTACAAATCGCAATATTGGATTTTAAAATAATGTGAATAGGAATTGAAACTTTCAAATGAAATAAACATGAAAATCTATTTTAGATATTAAAATCAAGTGAATCACAACGTTAGCGGATTCTGGCGCACTTCCAAATATTAAAAATGACAAAATTCTGCCAAATCAAATTGGCGTATTTTCGCCAATTATAGGAAGACTCGTGCGTATGTAAACAGCTCGTTAACATGATTTAGCGAAGGTTTGATAATTTAAATTTTAGATATCAGAACTCAAAAATTTCATAGGATTATAAGTTTCATTCGCAGAAGTCTGTGATATCTGCAATCACATGCCATGCTCCTAGTTTTTAGTTCAGTAGGATGATAGGAAAATCACAGAATACAATCACCCTTGTCTTCTGATGAAATCAGTGCATTTGAAGTCTTTCAATTAAGAACTAACATAAGTGTGTAGTAATTTTGTTACTCTAATTATGTTTATAATTATCTTATATTTGCTCTTTTTTTATGTTTATCACCAGATTTTGGAAGAAAAAAATTCAGTGAGTAAGACGACCCTGAAATTTCATTACAATTTACAGGATTACAAAGTTGATTTATACACAGGAAAATATGATAAAGATGTTAAAATGATTTTGATATCTTGATCTGATTAAAAATGAATTATTTATCTATTCCAATCTTTAGAAATGCAAATAATTTTTTTCTTCCAGCAATTCAATTACACAGAATAGTTGTTTTACCATCAATTATTAGCAAAGGAATAAAATTTTTGTATTTACTACAATTTATTATGAGTCAATGATGCCTCTCCTTTTACGGCAAAACATTTATTTATTTATATTTGAATTATCCAACTACCAGTTATCTTGATCAAAATTCCATTCATTTATACCAAATAATTGTAGTTCCGCAGTAGTACAATAAGACACATAAATTGCTGACACTTCCTTAATAGAAATGAGGTAACATTTTTACTAACGATAAATGAATATGATTTCAAATGACAAAACGATATTACATACTATAAAATGAAATGACATTATTATGAAATTGAAGATTGTCATTATTTTAAATTAAAATGTTTTTAAAAACTTAAATATTCAACATAGTTTATGAATATTTTCATGTTTAAACAACAATAATCACTGTTTGAGTTGTTAAAGATTAACCATACTATAACAGTTCAATGTATGACTTAAATTCATTTTAACTTCTAGTAAGGAATTTAAGGCCGAGAACTAACCTCAATGAAATAGATATCCCATAAAAACAAATTGAAAGAAATGTTATATTCCACAAGAACAAATTGTTAAGATAATGTGTTCTGCATTCTAATTCCTCATAAATCTATCACTCCTTATCTCCCCTTCTGCTGACCCTACTGGTGGTCCTCTCGCTGTCCAAGGCCCCCATCCTCTAGCGTCCACCGTGTAAAAGGAGGTGACCACAAACAATTTGTACCTTACAAATCTTCAATTGTATTTGTCAGGTAGCTATTTCATTGAGGAAAGCAAAAGCTGTTAGTTCTCAGCCTAAATAATGGTTAAAAAAAATGAACTCACAAATTCTAAGTGTATTTAAAAAAAAAAAAGGATGACAAATATTGAATGAAGCCAGTTAAGTTGCAATGTTTTACATAAAATTTCTCGTTCCAACCTTTAAAAAGACCAGTTACTTGTTTACAGTAACTTGATTAGAAGTTTTTGTCCGTCCAGATGATAAATACCTACAAAAAGTATAAAACATGAAAGGAGCTATGCTTCTCACTATCCTACAATACAAATGCCATTTTAATGCCAAAGTGGAGCTCTCCCAACATTTCTTCAACAGTGTCCATAATACTGAAAACAATACTAGCAGTATGGAGAGAGACGAGAAGCTCCTTTATAGAGAGTTCTGCAGATGAAAGTGAGCTCTAACAAACCACTCAAATTGCATGAAAGTGAGGTCTAGCAGATCACATGAAAGTGAGGTCTAACAGATCACCCAAATGTCTACTTAAATAACACAACTCACACAGGTAGTTATCAGTTTGTGAGTCGTATGATGAAAACATACTTTGGCAAAAAGTGAATTGTTTCCCTTGAACCGCACAAGAGCACATAAAACGTGGAAGGAAGGCATTACCGCTTTCTCCTACAGGTACGTTTGTGTTCTTTGTGCCAATGGACTTGTTGACAATCGACACTGCAATAAGAGGTATTCCAGCAACAATGGTAGATGGCTTCCAGCTCACAGTTGTAGCACTATAAGGAAAATAATTTAGTGTTAAAATAAATGGAAAATACAAGAACGAAGCAAAACAAGTAGAAAAAAATAAATCGCAATAAGGATTAAAAAAACAAACAAACTCACAGTTATTTGATTTAATTCAGATTTTTCCCCCCTCATACCAATCAAAAGTGCAATAAAATATACAGTCAAACCCTGTTATAGTGAATGAAATGTTCGCTCTCGTACCTTACTATACACCAGTGTTTCCCAAAGTGTGGTACGCGTACCCCCAGTGGTACGGGAACAGTTTAGTGGGGGTACGCGTACTTTTGCAAAATATCTTGCAACAAACGAAAATTTAATTTTTTTTTTGTAAAAAAAACGAAGTTAGCCATGAAACTTTACGATTACGTATTTTTCTATTGGCTATTTTTTGCATAGTTAACAGTTAATACTTAGTGGTGTCAACAGCCAGTTGTCATTTTTAACTTTATTCTCCATTCTAAATAAACCTTTTTTTTTTTTTAAGAAATGCATTCCTTTTTTTTTATCAGTGGTACACAGCATTACGAAAAATTTAGAAAGGGTACACAAAAGTCATAAGTTTGAGAAACACTGCTATACACATATATTATTTTTTGTGGATATAGTAAACCAAAAGAAGAGAGGAAATTGGATATTATGAATTTTTTTGTGTCTTCGACTGATTTTTCTTCTTCATTTTTTAGGTTCCTTGAAGGTTCCCTATAGTGGGGTTTGACTGCATTAATGATGCTTAATAATATTAACTAAAATGATTAAAATTAGTATAATTATTACTAACCCATGAATAAATAAAATGAATAATCAAAAAATAAAAAGTGTATGTGTACGACATTTTTTACAGAACAAGTCTTTATTTACTATTTATACATACAAATCACATGTTTAAAAGTATTTTTTCTCCTCAAAAGAACTAAATTGATGTAGTTGAAATATGTTTGTCAAATAACAAATTATTTTACATTTAGCTGAAGGAAAGTTAAAAAGTTTCATATCATTTTAATCCACATTTAGCTTCTTTTAGTCTATTACTATAATTTAGCTTATTATTAGTCTATACTGAAGGGGGGGGGGATTTCCAACACAATGAAGCAGCTGTGATAGAATAATTAAATTTGTCAGGCCTGTTTATACAACTAAAAGATGACGTCTATTTCAACTTCGCACTTAGTGCTAGTAGTGTCTCTGTGAACATGCAAACGAGGGTTGCTTTAAATAAGAGGTCTACAAAGTTTATAAACGTTATTTTTTGTTAAATTTTGACACGTTGAGTTGCTGTTAGTCAATAATGCCTTTAAGGAGACGGAAAAGCCATTATCTTTGACTGTGGTTGCGTAATAAGACTGAGTGAAGGTAGATTTTCTTCCTGCGATATTGTAAAAAGATTGGGGAGAAATTTATCCACTGTGCATGATAGTTCGCTGCAGTGGTCAAGGGAAGGTACTGCTGCAAAAAAGCCAGGTTCTGTACAGCCACGTGGTGCTACTCAGAAGGAAGACCACAGCAATTACTATTTTTATTTTTTTCAGCAAAATATTAAAAACAAAAAAAAATTGTTTAAGAAACATATGATTAACATATACAAGTAATATAATAAAATTTTTCTGAATTCAAATCGTACTTAGGTCAACAATTTTATTCTAGTTACTCTTCATTAAATAATTAAAATTTTTCTTCCATATAAATCTGAAATTATTAATTAAATTTAATTAATGAATTAATATTTGAAAACACTGTATTAACATCAAGTGACATTCACTACAAGATTTAAAAAATGTATTTGAACTTGAATGGATGAATAATAAGTATTTTATTAACAATTGAAAATTTGAACAAGATATAGGGAGAGTGTGAACTAATAGTAGGAATTTAAAAAAAAAGGCGTGCGGTACCAAACAACTATAAAAGTATAAATATGGTGACGTGGACCACACGTGCTACCACATAATATTCCTAATTGGATTTATCTCACACAGCTGAATTTATCTTAATTGAATTTATCTGACACTCAATAAAATAATTAAATATTTAAATTTTAGCAATTTTTGTTCAAATAGAGCTATAAGTTAGAAATTATCACTGATGTTATTTTTAAAATATGTGAAAAACTGAATTGCTTTAAGTAGAATTTTGGAACAATGACTAACGCTTAAACAATCAGAAAATTCCATTTTGTTTTGTGCTCATCCCAATTTAATTAATGAGTTAATATTTGAAAAAATTATATTGGCATCAATTGCAAACCACTTCAAGTTTAAAAAAATTTATTTGAACTTGAGGGGATGAAGTATTTTATTTTATTAAGGATTGAAAATTTGAACAAGATATAGGGAACGTGTGAACTAATAGTAGGAATGGAAAAGAGGAGATTGAAAACCTTTATCTATTGGTAGAAATGGCAAACATTATTAATATTATCATGCATTAGCAATCATTTTAAATGTTTTATAAACAATGATAATGAGTTACCCATTGTTTCTTTTTTATTTCTGAGACCTCCTGCTTGTGACGTTCCATGATTTCTGTGATCTCTCCATCGTGGGCTGATTTGATTTTTTCATCTGATTGCCTCTTTGCTTCACTCAGTTCAAACTGAATTTTCTCAACCGCTGCTGCAAGAACTTTTTGTTTCTCTTCTTCAAAATCTTGCCTCAGCTGCACAAAAAGATTTATTAAAGATTCATTAATGCAAAAATTTTTCACTAAAAAAAAAAAAAAAAAAATTTTTTTTTTCTTCTTTGAAGTCAATAGATTTTAGGTGATAGTCAAACATAAAAACAGTTTTTGAAGGACCAGAAAAAAACTTCAGTGTTTTAAACCTGGCATTTTGAAAGTAAAAAACACCTAGCCTATTTCCTATATGAAAGTATGACACATAACAGTTTTAAAGTAAAAAAAAGTAATATATTTGCAATCGATTAACTTCAGTTTGATTGCACCTATTTGATTGATGCAAAAATTTTCTCTTTACATTCTTTTTTTAATAATGCTAGTATTTTAGCATTTACTTTCTTAAAGGTGAGCCCTGTGGCAGAATTTTTTTGGGCTATCTGCGACGAAACTCTCTTGCACTAATATCTTTCTGCTAGATACTTTTAATGAAATTAAACATACATGTTACTATTTTAAAATAACAAAAACGCTGTGCTTACAAAAAAAAAAAAAAAATTTTATATAGATTTTTTAATTAAACATGGTAATAATTTTTTATTCTAATATTATGGTTGATGTTCTCACATTTTGTTGGGAGGAGAAAAGCAATAATTATTTTCTTCGTCGCATTTTATTCATAATCATCACAACAACAAAAAAGTGTAAAAATCACGAAATCCGTAGTATTAACTGACGGAAAAAAAAGATCGACAACAAAATCATACTTAAATGCGTGTTTCGTTTCAAGACCAAGCTGTAATAAATAATAGCCCACAAAAAATATCGGATTTAAAATCTATGGGAAAATCAACAACAATAACCAAAAAGTTGATAGAATCATGGACTTAAAAACTAAATACACAAATGCACAATTTCGAATTTCCCATACTGTTTGAAATATATTGGGATATTTATAAACCACGTGAAAATCAATATCAATAATTGCCAAAAATACAATCAAAACATTATATCGATGTACGATACTATCGCCGTAAATTGAGAGCAACAAAAGGTTATTGTTTAAATGTTTGAATCAAATTTTATGCGTAAATCTGCGTAGAACGGAAAACTTTCTGCAAGAACCCTGATTGTACAAGTTCTGAGCAATGTCGCAGCGATTTTGCCACAGGGAAGGGGGATGTCATGTAACATCATTATTTTTTATTGTGTTTTAAGCAAGTAAAGTTTTAAGTAGTTTGTGAATCGATGCATGGTTTGTCAATAAAGATGTTAGTGTTTTAACATACTTAGTTATTTAATCATTATTATAAGTATCATTAGAGTTAACATATAATATTAAACTCTTAAAATTCAGAAAAAAAAATTTAAAAGAAATATACAAGCATCACTGGTTTCATGCATCATGGTTTTAACACTATAAGCAGTTGACATATGAACTACGAATAAATTTTAAAAAATTCAGTATAAATTTTTTTGTTTTCGATTGAAAATTAGCAATTTTCCAAAGATTTAAAATGGTTATAGGTGTCATTAAATACTGAAATCAAATTTAAGTATTTTTCAAGAAGGGATATTGTTGTTTGAAAAATTTGAAAGGTTTTGCAGTTATAAAAGAAACAAATTGCCATGTGTTACCCTTTCTGCCAATTCTCTGAGAGATCTTTCTTTCTCCTCTTTTTGCTCTGTTTCCAGACGCTCCTTAAATTCTTTGAACATTTTACTGTACTTTTGTTCACAGTCACAGGGTATCATTTCTTTTTCTGGTTCTTTTGGAGGTTTAGGTGGAAGTAGAGATGCTAGTAACTGAAAAATTATACATAACACTTTAAAATAATACCTAGCAACTTACAGATTTTTACAAACGACCACACTTCTAGTGTTAACTATTTTTAATGCTTTAACATATAACTGCAAAATAAAAAAAATTTTTTTTAACTAACACAATAGAAAAATATAAACCTGCCAACATGCAAGAAATAAAACAACCGAGATTTTACTACCGAAATGTTTTAGGCGAGGAGTAAAGTTTTGATATGTCATGCATAATCATGCACGTGAAAAAGGCAAATTCAAAATTGGAAATAATAGAAGCACTTACATTTAGCGAAGTAAAAAATATGTATATATATCTTAATCTAAAGAAGATATTTTAACCCCTTATTTATAATTACTTACAATATTTTATTTTACAACCGTCGTCGAACAACTGACCCAATATTTGGGTTTACAACTACTAATGTTCAACAACGGAGTCTTGTAATTTTGAACCCAATCCAGAAGACATGGAAATTCCTGTATCAAATATTGGGAGAAATTTGCTTTCGCGGATTACTTAAAACTTTTAACACTTAACAAACTGCAGTACTGGCAATAGCACCATCTGTTGAGGAATAAGAAAAGTATTTTTGCTGTCAGAGGCTATTTTATCGCCAGAATAATATTTTTTAAAAGAATTTGTAAACCGATAGAAAATATTCAACAAATACAGAGAAATTTGACAACATACAGGTAAACAGGAGATAGTCATAAAATACAGAAGTCCTCGTTAAAAAGCAGGAGGAGACTTGGGGAAAATATAGATAAAAACCCAGAAAAATTTTGCCTTACATGTGCAAGTGTTAGACAAAATTTAAAAATTTGTTAATAATTTACTCTGTTAAACCATTTACTCTGTTTTTAATAGACTTTGCTTAAAAAAGGTAAGTAGGTACTTTAATCAATGGGCTATCAGCGATGGTCTGGGAAACATCATTGATGATGATCCAAAGACACACATCATAATTTTGATCCCCTGCAGAGGGGATGGATCCTCCTGATTGGTAGCTCCAGAGTCCGTAACACTTTACAGTTGAACAGTTAAAAAAGAAATGCAGGGTACCTGCTACATTTCAGATTTTAAAATTCATGACTTACCATGAGTAATTCGAAGAATTTTTCATGACTTAACAAAGTTACTATTTTCTCCAACAAAAACACAACAATAAATTTAAAAAAGCATTATAATAACATTAATTGAAATGATAGGTATAACCAAAACTGTTACACTCTGCATCCTCATATTTATAGATTTTAAATTTAAAAAAACAGCATAAGAAAGAGTTGAAGCAATAAGATAGGTGAAATTATTTTCTAAATTATTGTTTTCTTAATCCTTCACAAGTTGACCAAAAAGAAAAATTATTAAAAAATATTCTAAACTATTATTTTATGTACCAAATTAGTGTAAAAGAATTAAAAGCTAACAAAAACATTTCGGAGGGCTTTTGTAATGAATAGGTTCGTGAATATTCCTAACAAAATGAAATTTATAATGTTGGAATCAACATAATGTCATTGTAAAGTTTAATAATTGCATATTGATATTTTAAGAAATTATTTATGATAAATTATTGGCAAGCATACCTAATAAAATATACATATGTATTTATCTTAAACTAATAAGTTAAATATGAATTTTATGCAAGAAATTATAATTCCGTCAGTAATTAATTTCGTTTCTTAAGACATATGGGGTAGTTTCTAAATAGAGTTTCAAGTTAATGTTAAAAAAATGTGTACAAAAAAAAAGCATGATATAAAAAATGATAAAATAAAAACACTGGCTCATCTCCTAATATGAGTTAACCACTAAAGCAATGCACGATGAACTGTCAAATTATCAAGTGTTACTGTATTTTGATGTATATTCTTACCTTTTTATGTGTTTGTGTTGATACTGTTACTTTAGCACAAGGGGAGGACTCTTGACAGGAAGAAGATACAACATTATGATCTTCTGGAGTTGGAGCATCCTATTAAAAAACAAAATAAAAAAATTTTTTCAACAAAAAAAAAAAAACACCTGTTTATGCTTTTTTGTTCTTGAGATTATTCTAAATCTGAAAAATGCATAGAACAGGATGTTTTTGCTGTGTTAAATAATAGTTGTGCATGCTTATTATAGAGCATAGAACAATAGTTGATGGTTTTCAAAAAAAAAAAATTCTGTAGTCACAACAAATGAAGACACTTCTTTATAGTCAGGGTTTAAACAAACATTGGGGCATTTAACCAGGGTGCATAGCCAAATCTTTCAACAAAAAATAAGCACCTTTTAAGCATTTTTTAAGCACTCAAATAATATTTTTAAGCACTATATACATTAACAAAATGCAAAATAATTTTCAAAGACTTTAGATTATCATGAGAAAATAACTAGTTTCTGACAAAGAACTCTTTTCTTGATTATATTAGCCGTTATAAAATGATCAAGAGATTTTTCGGTTCGATATCAGAGAGTGGAAAATGGAGACTGAAATTGAGAATATCTTGCAAAATGCAGCAGAGTTGCACATGAGAATGCAATAATCTCACTGAACTCAGCTCAGTAGAGGTACATACGGACTCGCAAGTATTTCATCAAACATGTAAAATGATTGCCGCTTTCATACGCTATGGACTGACAGTACCACGAAATTAATCGTGAAAATGTTGAATAGAACAATGAGAAAAGCACGCTTTTGCATAATACATGGCGTAAATCGACATAGTAACGGGGGAAAAAATCTCATTTTTGAAAAGGGAATTAAGCACTTTTTGAAACAACCCATGAAAAAAGCACGCTGAAAGGCTTTTAAATAACGAAAATCTATAATAAGCACTTTTTAAAAACGTTACGCACCCTGATATGTATATAAATTTTAATCTAAAGAAGTTTTTTTTTAAAAAAAACATTTATAATTACTCAGACTATAAACACTCAACATACTACAGTACTGACAATAGCACCATCTATTGAATCTACGCACCATGTTTAACTCTACCTAAATGATTTTTCTTAAAAGATATTACCAAAAATACTTTTTGGGCTAAAATTTAAATTTTTATTTCAAAAGAGAACAACTTTAGCTTAAAATAAAACTGTTATAGTATATACTGTTATAGTAATATTTCAATTATTAATTAAAATAACAAAATTAAGTGAATACCATCTTTTCAAAAGGTTTATAATTTACTTCCTTCAATGACACAAGATAAAAGCGTATTACTGAGATGAGAGAAACAAGTTGTGTTTCTTAGGTTGTTTTTGAAATGTATAAATTATTTATTTTTTATAATCATTTAAGATTTCATGTTATAGTTTCCTTTTCTTGTTAAAATAAAGTCAGTAAGCTGTTTTCTGGCCAACTTAATACAGATCTACTGCATATTTAATAATACAGTTATTTAATTTGCTCTAAAATATCTTTAGAATTTCACTTCAATTCTGTAATCAATATACCTGAGAATATATTAAATCTGTAATCAGCTTTTTCAGTATTCAACACCAACTTTTATACAGTTAAAGTATAATATGAAATAAAATGAAAGAACATACCTTGATTATGATCAAGAAAAGCAAATAAATAAATAAACCCATTGGAGTATGCATTTTATTTATTTATTTAAACAAGAAAAGAAAAAAAATAACAGGGTTTTTTAAAGTTTGTGAGTCAATCAAAACTCTGTCCATAGTAGTATTAAACACTGCATCAAACAACATGTTAAACTTCATTTTAAAAGTACATTAAGATTAGCAATTACTGGTTAGAGAGTGGGCATAAAACAAGAGGCATGGAAATACCTATTAACTCAAATTATGAAAAATATTAATAAATTATAAAAAATATAATTTCCATGACGAATTTCAACCAAGGGCAAAATCTATGATTCTTAATGACTTCCCAGAGCACAGAAATCCTGTGTGAAAAACTCATAATAGTATACAGCTCATCAATATGCATAGAAAATGTTTTTAGCACTTTTCTGCTAAAAAATAACCAGTACCGATTAATAAAAAACAAATATTTAATTAATAGTAATAAAGTAATACTATATGCTAATGATGCACTTTTACAATCATAAAACCTAAAAAATAAAGATCTTACATGGGCTAGTATAATCGGCGATTTTTTATTTTTCAGGTTCCCACTCTTTTAACATAGCAAAAATTAAGGACTTTTAAGGACACTTTTTCGAAAAAATTAAGGAACTTAAGAGTAGTACGATTGTTTATCATTGAATATATCCCCAGTGACAATGCCAATTATTTACCTTTCTTAAAAAAGAATATCAATTAATAAAAAAATTTTCTTTTACAATCTAAGTGCTGACATAATAGTATTAATTAACAGGGCTCGGAAAAGTAGGACCAGGCTATTTTTGCAAACCCGGGTCGGGATTTTTTAAAAAATATTTTCAGATTGATAGGACTAACAACAAATACGAAATTAATCCCTATTCCATTTTTAATGATTTCATTAAAATTAAATTGTAAAATTAAGTGGAAAAATTAAAATTTGCACTTTTTATCATATATAATTTTTTTTTTTAAAGTAAAGAAATATGAGAATAATATTATAAAAATGCTTATCCTTAAGAAATAAAAATAATAGCGTAACAATCTAAAACTATAGTTACCAAATATTTAACTTTTTTGTTTGAAGCAAATCATGCATTCTTATTTAATATTCACGAACAAAAATGTACACAAGTATTTTTGATATTAAGGACTTTTAAAAACCTTGTACCAAAATTAAGTACAGTTGAACCTGTTTATCTCGAACCTGCTTATCTCGAAACTTCTTAGTTTCCTGACATTAACGATTTAATTTTAATGTATTTTTCCAAGTTTATCTCGAAAGAATTTCTTTCAAAAACAGTGTTTCTCGAATTTTGAAGGAGAATGTACATCATCGTAACCGATGCCTGGACAGCAGAACTTGTTCAAACAAGCTACATTAGAAGAACAGAAAAACTCCCTAGCCCCATGGAAGTAAGAATGAGCAGATTGGGGGGTCGTTTCTTGGAATTTCCAGTTACTATCGTCACACTCTCCAACCAATTGAGTGTATTCGGACAATTAAAAGTTGATTGATGAGTGGGGCGTCACCACTGGGCATCAGTTTCCACACGTGGATAAGAACAACACAAAGAGAAATTCATTTTATCAGTAGAATTTTTTTAGGAGGTCGTTGGTTTGAGCGTCTCAGTTTTTTTTAAAACATTGTTCAATTGAATTTTGATTAAGTATGGCAGGGGCTAAACGTAAATTGAATGTTCTCTCCATTGAAGAAAAAATGAAAATTTTAACATTCTTGGACGGAAATCCATTAATGAAAAGAAAAAAAACGAAGTTGCAGTGAAGTTTGGTTTACCAGCAAGCACTCTTTCTACAATTATTAAGAATCGAGAAGCTCTGGAGCAAAAATTTCATAGCAGCAACAAGAATGCGAAAAAAAGCCGAAAATGCACTGATCCGGACGTGGATGAATGTGTTTTAAAATGGTTTACACAATGCAGGAGCAGCGGTACTCCTATCAGTGGACAAATAATGCAACGAAAAGCTGAGGATTTTGCTAAAGAGCTTGGCCATGAAGATAATTTTAAAGGCAGTAACGGATGGCTAGAAATTTTTAAAAATAAGCACGGTATTATTTTTCAAAAACTTAGTAGTCAAAGTGCATCTGTTCCGGAAAGTGTATGCGAAGACTGGATTAAAAACATTCCTGATTTAGTGAAAGGCTACGAGCCAAAAAATATTTTCAATGCTGACGAGACAGGACTGTTTTATCAATGTTTGCCAGACAAAACTGCTATGTTTAAAGATGAAGCATGCAGGGGAGGAAAACAAAGTAAAGCTCGTTTGACATTGCTCTTAGCTGCAAATGAAGCAGGCACAGAGAAACTTCTTCCTCTCATGATCGGACGCTCGGAAAAGCCTAGATGCTTTTCTAAAGTAAAATCCTTCCCTTTTCCATACAAAGCAAATAAAAAATCTTGGATGAGGAGTGAAATCTTTGGAAATTGGTTAAAGTCCTTAGACAAATCCATGCGATTAAAATTATTCTTTTTATAGACAACTGTAGTGCGCATAACAATCTGCCTGAACTGAAAAATGTTTGTGTTAAGTTTCCCGCAAACACCACCTCAAAGCTTCAACCTATGGATCAGGGAGTAATCAGAAGTTTTAAAGTTATCTACAGAAAACAGTTGATCCGCAAACTTGTAGATGCGATTGATGAAGGAAGTACCCTTCCTAAGATAAATGTACTAGATTCTATCAGAATGACAGACCACGCATGGAGAAATGTAACACAGAAGACCATTCAAAATGGTTTTAAAAAAGCTGGGTTTAAGAATGAGTGTGAAGAAGAGATGGGGATTATTGAAGAAGAGACTGAAATTTCCGAAAAGGAAGCTGAAGAAACTTATATCACTGATGAAAAAATGATCGAAATAAATTCACAAGATTGGAATGCAATAAAATCTGGATTAAATGTGAACATTTCCTTTGAAGAATTTTTGCAAGTGGATGACGCCTTGGTCACATGTAGAACTTTGACAGATTCGGAAATTGTCGATAATGTCAGATGCATTTTCGAAGTACGAAAATGAAGTAGACGAAGAGCATATAGAAGCACCGAAAGTGACAGTAAAGGAAGCTGAAAAAGCTGTGGAACGTTTAACAAACTTTCTTGAATGTCAAGAAAACGTTGGACACGAGGGTTTCGCTGCTCTCTCCAACATTCGAAAAATTATCGAATCAAAGAAATTCCGACGTCAGAAATCATTAAAAGACTACTTATGAGGTGCGTATGACTGTTAAAAACTTTTATTAGATGTAATTAATATGTAATCATAATTAAATTCTTTACAACATAAATGATTTAAAGTTTCTTTTAATTAAACATTGCTGCTCGAATTTAATTTTTTAAACTTACCTGTATATCTCAAATTTTTTCCCCTTTCCCGCGAGATTCGAGATAGGTAGGTTCGACTGTACTTTTAAGGGCCTTTATTTTCCAAAATAAAAATTAAGCAGTTTTTAAGGACTTTTAAGGGTCGTAGGAACCTTGTTTTTGAAAAGAAATTTTTAAAAATGTTACCTTAAACCGTGCAACTTTCGGAGATGAGGAGGATGGACATTCATCTTGTGATGAATTGTCATCGGCCTCATTCTCTGACAAATCTTCACTGGAAATGGAGCTCTTTCGGGATCTGGAACGGGAATTGGAGCGAGAAGAGTTGGCAGAGGGTGGAGGATGGGATTTTTTTTTCGCTTTATGATGAGCTGCTGTTTCTTTCTTAGGTATGAGTCCCATCCACTGTTGATGGCGCTTCAACTCTTCAAGAGCTTTATTCAGTGCTGCACTTCTTTTCAACTGCAGCTGTTGCATGGGTGTATTGATTGGCTTGATATGTTCTTTTTCTACATTTGCTCTAGAAAGAGAATAAATATATAGAATAACAAAGAATGAAACTAATTTACAAATTTAGAAAAAGACAAAAAAGTAAGTAACATTAAAAATAATAAATCAAAATAGAAAGGCGCTTCAAGCAGCTAAATCCAAATTTGTCTTATTTTAATTTATAAAGTCAGAAAAACATTTTTAGCAGAAAACAACAAAAATTATAAAAATTGTAAGACATTTTTCTTATTGCCTTTTTCTTATTTGATTTTCCATTATGGGGCACTATCAGTTTTTGGTTTCAATACTTACAACAGAAAGGCTCCTGTGTGATAGCGGGCAGTGTGTCCCCTGATGAAGTGCTGTCTGATGAAAATTGTTTTTCTGACTTTATAAATTAAAAACATAGAATAACAGTCGCAACAAACAAATTAGGTTATGTTAAAAACAAACGGTGAACAGTGATAGAAACAAAGAACACATGAATTAAGCTATAAAATTAGATACAAAATTATAACTTTGTCTAAATTAAATAATAACAATAAATGAATTGTTCTTATTTTCTGTCAAATTTTTAAAAAAATCTCGTATCTTTTTTCTGAATGCTTACATTTTATTAAACACTGCTAGAATAATTTGCTCTGATTTTATTTATTCATGTATTTAAATTTCAGCTGACTTGAAACCATTTTTGTCATTCATTCCAAAGGATTAAAATTTTATATAATAAAATAATTTTCCAAACCAAGAAACTATTTTTAAAAAAATCAACAAAAAAGTTGTGATTGCCTTATTAGGATCACTGGTTACCCATTGGTCAAATGATTTTTCCTTCTGGATTGACTCCGTTAAACGGCACAACATTTCAAATCATGGGTTGCAAAAACTGTCTCAATTGATGTTTGTCGTCAGATTAGTTTTCATATCCTGCCTATGTACGTGTTTCAAGATGTCACAAAATACGCTTCCTTCTTCAGCATTCATACTTATATTAAAATCACCGTCAAGCCAGTAATTATACGCAAATAATAAAAAGTATATAAAAATACTTTAACTTATTATTATGTAAATACATTAAAAAAGGCTGCTAGTAAAAATAAAAACAGCAGTGGCCGTCATAGCAACACATGCAGTGATGCGCACTGTTTTACTATTACTCTTGAACACAGTTGAAAAATGTGTGGACGCCATCAAATCCAAACCCAGACCCATTTAGCCAATGGGTAATACTTCTTAGAAAAAAATTTTTTACATTGTTGTAATACCTTTCTTTGATATAAATAACCACACAAGATTTCAATAACAATAAACTTAAATTTATTCAAAACAAAAGAAACTAGGCATTAATTTAACGCAGAGCCTCCAACTCCTACAAAACCATGGGAGATCCTCTCCCAACCAAGACAAACATTCTACTACCCTGATTTCTAGCAAACCTCCGAAGGGGTTTGCCAAACAGTCGCCAGCTATTGCAATTGTATTATGAAATTTAATTATAAATATTTTGTTTAGAACAAAAAAAACATGACATGAATAAAGTGAACGGAATTTTTTAATTACCTTTCGTGAGCTCCGCCAAAGAACCGGACATCATATTTTCCGTTAATTACACGCATTACTTTAGCAGGCCAATAAGGAAAACTCTTTTGTTTTGCATAGACAAGATCATGAGGTGGGTTCTGTAAGAATCATTATTTCTTAATGAGAAAGACAAAGAAATCAAGACAAATAGATTAAGAAAAACTTTTTGCTTAGTTCAAAATATAAATACCCATGAGAAAAAAAAACTAATTATGGTAAACGACAGCCCTAGAGGGCCAAGGCCTACTGTGCCCATCTCAGTTTTCTTGACCTTGGGCTCTGGGGTGCAGGAGCAGATGTTCTGGTCAGGTGGTCAGCCGACCGCGGAACCCCCAGTGTTTAGTTCCCAAGCATGCTTGGTACTCATTTATCGACCCACTGAAGGGATGAAAGGCTGAGTCAATCTTGCCCGTCCCGAGGATAGAACCAGGGACTTGTGGCACGACAGCGCTACTGCTCAGCCACTGTGCGTCAATTACAGTAAAACACATATTTATTTTACCATAATACTATATAATACCATAATACAGAGATGGCAGGATCTTTCATAGTGGAAAAAATGCTTCTGGAAGAAATACATGCTTGCCAATTGCAATTTTTAAAATTGTAGAAGATTAACTAAAAAATTCATTAATAAATTTATTGAAATGAAGATCTGAAATATTGAACCATGAAATATTTACTATTTTTCCATTCTGTAATTTTTGCTCCAAAAGATACTCTTATTTACATCAAACAGAAATTTTAATGTGAAAATTGATTGTGTGTTCTTTAATATCAACTTAACTATATATATCTTGAAGTTAATATTCATCCATATGCAAGGTTTGCATAACCAATGTTTTTCTCGTTTTTCATTGGAAGTTCTGCAACATAAACTTAACTATATATATATATATCTTGTTCTTTAATATAAACTTAACTATATACATATATTGTTCTTTAATATAAACTTAACTATATATATATATATATATCTTGAAGTTAATATTCATACATACGCAGGGTTTGCAAAACCAATGTTTTTCTCGTTTCTCATTGGAAGTTCTGTAACAATCTGGACATTGACGAATTTCTCCCAAATCATAGCAACAATCACGCAGCAACTTTCTTGCCAAATCAGCAGTTGTACTATGAACTAAAAATAAAAAATACAATTTATTGCAATTCACCATAACCAAATTACTTATATGAAGTTTATATGACACTAATCTAGTGTACTACCTAATTTTTCAATAAAAATTAAACACATTTTAAGCACACCAAAAATACTTTTAAGAAAATTATATTTAGGATACGTGAAAAATTATTCCCCCCCCCCTGGCAATTGTTATTTTGTCATATATAAACACGTAAAGAAATTTTTTTTTTTACAAAATGAAGGAAAAATAAACTTAGAGTACATTACATAAATATAATAGAATAACGTGCTTTTAAGAATTTCATTCATAATTTTATGAGCCGAAAGAAAAACATTTTATGCACAATTTTAAATATACTTTAGATGAAATTATTCATTCTAATTTTAAAATTAATAATTACTTTATTCAATAATACAAAACAAATTTAATTATAAAATTAAAGTTAGTTACATTTCACTTAAAAAAAAAAGCTTTTGGGTGTATTTTTTAGACTTAAAAACAATTTATACATGTATACAAAAAAAGAAAAGATTAACATTAAACATACCATTCAAATGACCGTTTAAGAACCTTTGCATAAAAAAAATGCGCTCATCACCTTATTGTTTTTGCACGTTTGACTTCATGACTTTTTCTAACAATTATATACAGTTAATATTCCATTATCATTTTTTTGCATGCTGTTTGTTTTGAATAAAACTTGTCGTATACCTATTTCTTCCACAACCGGTCATTTGACCGGGAGGACAATTTATTGCTTTATAAGGTTATCGGATTAGAAATGACGATGTAATGCGTGTTCAACGTATTGCATTCGATGAGTTGCACATTTCGGCAAAGACTGTTGCGTAGTTAAGTTCAATCAGAATAACTGTGAATTCAAATTTCAAGAAAGTACCTAAACTTTTAGATTGGCATTTTTGTGTCAGAAAAAGTGACAAAAACTAAATGTTTTGGTAAGTTGCTTATATTTTATTTCAATAGCTTTATTTCATTTCTAACTAACTGTTAGTTTTTACACAGAAAAATGTCGATACAATCATGACAGCACAAGTTCTTAGAAGAAATAATATTAATTATAAGAATTTTAATTCTTTTAAATATAAGAATAATTATAAGAATTACAGAAATAAAAATAATTAGAAGAAATGTGTTTGCAAAAAATGTACAATGGAAACACCCTGTATATATAAAAAATGTGCTGAGCAATGAATTAAAAAATGTTATTCTTTGTGTTTGTAATACATAAAAATTGGAAATATACAATTTTGTTTAACTATAATAAAGTTTTTTTAGTTTATTCCTATTTACCGGATATGGTAAATAGGAATAAATTAAGTGTTGGTATGTTTAGTGTTAATATTATCTATCAGACTGAACTGATAAAAATATGTTAAGAACTAAGAAAATCCAAACAAATTCAGATTACAATTAGAAAGTAGTGAATGGCTCTTATTCACTTTTTATGGATATTAGTTATTTAGCTTAGAAATTCTTAAATCAAATCAATAAAAAATATTTTTAATCATTTTGAAATGGAGATTCAGTGAGTACAAGCCTTAGATAAAATTAAAAACTTTCGGCGAACACAAAATCTCGAAAACTTTCTGCAAATAACTTATTGACTCTTATATTGTAACTAGCTTCAACCCTTTCATTATCACTTAAGTTTGATGTAATGTATAGGAGAATCACTTCAAAAAGACTATTAATTAGAAGAAAAAAAAGTAAATTGATTATTATAAGCATCAGCAAATAATTCTTCAAATTTATAAGTTTTATGAAGTTATAACTATAAAATGATTTAGGGATTTACTTTGTTTTTCCTTACATTGACTTTCTTTGTTTAGTTCTCAGACACATTTCAATGCAAACATAAAATTATTTGCCTAAGAATTACTTTTCAGTTTTTCTACACTTAAATAACCTTGCTGTGTTGTGCGACTCATTTTACAATACATAATAGTACAGAAATAAAGAATGAATTTTTTCAACAAGATTGACACTCAAAATTCCCTGTGTTTTCCCAGTACGTATTTTATACACAATAAGAGGAAACACACAATCACTGTGCTCTTGTTTGAGCTATATTAGAATAACTATACTAGTTTTAATTGCTGGAAAAACAAAAAAATAAGGAACCCTTAACCTACTTAAAACAAATAATGCTATAGTAAATGAAATAGTATAATATAGCAAAAATATCATGCTTAAATATCCCATAGAATGCACTTTGAGTGGTCACCACTTTTTAAAAGACAAAACTAAGAAATAAAATTCCCTGTATTCTCCCAGTTTGTGAGGAAAAACTCAAAATTCTCTGCATTTTCCCAGTTATTTTAGGTAATTTTTAAATTTCCTGTATTTTCCAAGTTTTTCCTGTGGAGTAGCAACCCTGTTAAATATGTTTTATCACAGAAAAATACTATAATCATAATACATACTTGATGTTACCATCTAAGAAAAAGAGTGGTATATGTTAGAATATAACAATATATCTTAAGTTAATATATATATATACGTCCCTTTCATTCCTATAAATGCATTTTCCTCTCCCTCTTTGTACAAATAACATTTCTAAAAACACTACTCTATTTTATTTTTCTGGGAAAGATTTTTTTTATAACCACCTTTTTTTAATCATAAGTCCACTTCTGATTTAGTTAGTAATTGATAATTATATTAATTCTTAATTTAATTCCTTTATTTTTAGTAAGATTTTTCTAGTGTTGTCTAGTCATATAATTAAAATTCGCATGATATTCATCGCCAGAGATATATTCACATCTTTTTTAAGTGATATTAAACCTTACCATCATAATTACCTTTACATTTTACCATTATGCTTAAAAATGCACCTTTAAATTACATCTCATTTTCAGTTTTAAGTATAAAAAAAAAGTTTCCAACTCGTTTATCAATAAAACCTTTTTTTTTTAAAGTTTACTTAGTTTGTTGAAGAAAATTAGAGACACAGAGATTGTCTTTTAGTCTGCATTTAATTATTTTTCAAGAACTTAAAATTTTTCTGTTATTTTGATAATGAGAGGGAATTACTTTGTGAAATACACACATAAAATAGTACAAAAGAGCAATTTAAAAACTGAGGACCCAATTCAGTTACTACATAATATATGATACATTTTGATAAATTCACTTTAACAGTAGTAAGAGAGAACTGTTGAAAGAATTTATTTTTTTAATTTTCTTATTGACTTGTAAAATTTTTGTTTCTGCTACTTTAGTTTATTTGTTCAAATTCTCAAGTAATTACAGTTCATTGAAAACTCTGAACACATTGCATACGCAGAACGATCATTAAGGTAACTTTCTGATGCTTTGAGAAAGGATGAAAAATAAAACCGGAAGTTTTTTCCTTTTATATTTTTATTAATTCAGAGGAGCCTTGATATTACGCTTTTCTGAGAACTACAGTTGAAAAACTGCTGGAAGCGGAATAACGTACAATCAGGGTAAAAAAATGTAAGTATAACTTTTGAAAATTAACACTTAGGAGATGAACTACTAGAAAGAAAAAAAAACTTATAATATTTACAAGTCGATTTAAGCATCATCAACGTTAGAATATCTTCAGGCATGGCATTTTATTCTGAAAGACTGATGTTCAAGCTGCATACAGAGAAGCAATTAATCCTGAGAAGCTTTATATAACCTATTGTGCTGCAATTTGGTCAACGCTGTCCAATTCTGTAGAAATCAAATTTAGAGATTCCAAAACATTTGTTTTTACTTTAAAAATATCTTACTGGTCCTCAAAATCAAGAAAAAAATAGTATTTCCTAACCAGTTGGTTAGTGCAACGTTCTTTAAATGACTGGATAATTTCATGGGTCAAAGGTTGAAGTTGGTGAAGGGGTGGTGTAATGGGCAAAACACAGGATAGGAATTTTTTCCTATCCTGTGTTTTGCCTATTACACCACCCTTCTGATTTTAACTTAAAAGGGAAGTCTCCCCTCACAGACAAAAGGAAAATGATTAAACAAAAAAAATGTCTGAAAAGGTACAAACAGTATAAAAAAAGGAGTAGAAGAAGAAAAAAAAAATTGTTTTTTAAAAAAAGTTTTGTGCCTTACCTTTGTAAAAAAAAATCATTTCGATATGCAAAAGAAAAAAAAATTTATAAAGTGGAATTTATTTAAAAGGGTAACAAATAGTTCGGGATAATTTAGCATTATCGGTATAAGCAATTTTCATGGACTGGCAGAAACTAACGTAGAAAACAGGATGATGTACAAAACGGACAACGTAAAATCAGGGTTCCACTGCATTTTAGACAGTTCAGCTAAAAGGTTTTGGGGGGTCACCTTTGGCCCTATAGTGCCTCCTTGGTTTAGATACTTACTAAGATAAATTTTTTTTAACTTTTATTAAAAGATTTTGGCTTACACAAACATACATATAGTGAAATTTGATAGTTAACATAGGATAGATAAAAAAAAATTAACAAATTTTGCTTTTTTACATTTAATTTGTAAACAATAATACTTAAAAAGAAAAAGGAAATAAATCAAAAGTTAGAGCTTCTAAATCAAATTATCTTAAATACATAATCAAATCCATAAACTTTCGTTAACTGAAATAAATGACAACAAACTGAAATTAGAATACCTCCACAGAACAAGACAATATTATGAACCATTGTCTGGGCGTCCACTTGAAACTCTTCAATGCGATTATATAAATTATTGTCCGTCTTATCTTCCATAATGGTCAGGTCCATTTCCTCATAGATAAGAAAATTATGCCTCCACTTTTCTTCATTTGGCATTAGTTTTAGTATTTCAGATTCCTATACACAACATTACACTAGTTATTATATCAGAATCATCAGAACAATGCAATTAATTATTAATGAATTTATACTAACATTGCCAATTTTTTCTTTCAAGCGAAGACAAGCATAGCCCAATAATAAATTCAAATCTTCATTTTCAATTTTGAGAGTGTCTTTGGACATCAGCAACTACAAAGAAAATTGAAATTTACAGCATATGTATTTCTTTACTACAAGGAGTAAATATTTTCTTTTCAGTATTTTAAAAATTTTTTTGTTGCTGTTAAAGAGCAAGACTGAGAAATTTATCTGGTGTCTACTAGTGGTAAATTCATTAACGCCACTTTTTTCTTTCCACCGGCCACTTTTTGTGTTAAAAGTACCTTAATAATGATTCAGCTTTTAAATTGTTATAATAAAGAGCTCTTTAATTGTTGCTCATTCTTTCTTTAATTTTTGGTGTTTGATTTGCTTATTAAAATTTCTATTCAGATAAATCTTATCCTTCAAACATAATCAAGTTTTTTTTTTTAAATTTTTTTTTTTTAAATTTTAATGTTAAACTTTTTTTTAAAAAATATTACTTTTAGGAGTTTAATTATATTATTTTTGACAGTCCCTTTCCCGCTTGATTGTGATTTGGTGTGAATTAGCCAACGACGAAATACAATACCCTCCTTTCTATTGCCTATCTTTAGCAAAGAAACCAAATCAAACACGAGACAAAACAAAGTTAGCCGTATCTGAAAATAGGTTGAAACAAACTGTCAATGAAAAAGGGTAGAAAAGTCATTAAAGAATATTATATCAGATTATTAAATATTATAAAGAATATTATTCTACTTTACAGCCTCAATACAAAACAAAGTTAGCCGTATCTGAAAATAGGTTGAAACAAACTGTCAATGAAAAAGGGTAGAAAAGTCATTAAAGAATATTATATCAGATTATTAAATATTATAAAGAATATTATTCTACTTTACAGCCTCAATACAAAACAAAGTTAGCCGTATCTGAAAATAGGTTGAAACAAACTGTCAATGAAAAAGGGTAGAAAAGTCATTAAAGAATATTATATCAGATTATTAAATATTATAAAGAATATTATTCTACTTTACAGCCTCAATACAAAACAAAGTTAGCCGTATCTGAAAATAGGTTGAAACAAACTGTCAATGAAAAAGGGTAGAAAAGTCATTAAAGAATATTATATCAGATTATTAAATATTATAAAGAATATTATTCTACTTTACAGCCTCAATACAAAACAAAGTTAGCCGTATCTGAAAATAGGTTGAAACAAACTGTCAATGAAAAAGGGTAGAAAAGTCATTAAAGAATATTATATCAGATTATTAAATATTATAAAGAATATTATTCTACTTTACAGCCTCAATACAAAACAAAGTTAGCCGTATCTGAAAATAGGTTGAAACAAACTGTCAATGAAAAAGGGTAGAAAAGTCATTAAAGAATATTATATCACACGATAATGAAAAAAATATCCTTTCATTATTTAAACAGATTAAACTTTCTTTTGCTATTTATCACGCCTTTTATCTTTTTCTTATATAATTAAAACACATTAAAAAAAAGACAATTCTGCATTTAATGCAAGCAAAAGAATACTCAACATAAAATTTTTAGTATGATAAATTACTCTTAACATGAAAGAATAACACTACAAGTGTACCTTGCAAATATCACATATAAGCTTATCATCCTCTGTAATTTTTTCACCATCTTTCAAGCAATCTTTATGATAAACTCTATGACAGGAAGAGCAGTGCAAGACTTCACCTTCCTTGTGACAACCAAAACAATACCAATCATGGCCATCTTTTTCCTGCAATGACATGAATTAAGTTAGGTTAATACAATTAATGCAAAACAATAATAAATGCAAATTGAGATATTGGTTTTGTAATTCACATGAACAGGAAAAGCAAAATGAATTTTTTAAATCGCATGAATGTTTCCCATTAGCAGGAAAAGAGCAGAGTTGTGGAAAACATAAATAAGATTGAAGACTAAGTTCATTAAAATTTAAAAAATTTTCCCTTATTAAATCGTTACAGCCATTTATAATCGCTATATTCATTTTAAACTACCCTGTAGGATAAAAATTTATGTCATAATTATTAATGTTAATTTAGTTTATTCAGAATATTTTCATGGCTTCCAGAAAAACTCAAACCAGATGGGTTTTTGTGGAATTTTCATGTTTTATTGTTTTTTTTTTTAATCTTAAAAAATATTTGAGGATAGTTTTGTGTGTGTGCATAGAAAGCAAATTAAAGGCACTGACTAATCAATGGCCATACAGTCAAATCTAGCCAGAAGGTGACTCTCTAGTCTCCAAACAAAGTTAGTTTTTTCACCATAGGTTCATTTTTTTAGGCTCTAGACTACATATATATTTCAATAGAATAGCTTTAATATAACAGAGGATAAAAAAATAAAAAAATAAATTTTAGAAAAACCCAATTTAGGGTGGGATTTTCAGAGTGGGTGCTTTGCAATCCTGAGAGCAATACTTACCATTTCTTTTTCTGGAATGCGATATGCTTGCTGCTCAGAGCCAGCTCTAGAGCCTTTACAAGCGACACTTTTCTTTATTTCTATGAGGTTGTCACTGACAGCAAATGCCAATTGCGCTTCTAGATCATCAGGACTAATATTGTGCTTTTTCTTTAAATTATTCGATATTCTCTCAATGTTTGGAACTTGTCTCTGTTGACGAATGAAGACAATTGCATCCCAAAGATGCCGAATAGTCTCTGTACTGCCCTTCCTTCTCACTTCAACTGCCATGGTTGTCTTTTAGATTAAGCTAAAAAATAAATGTAGTTTGGTTACAAGCATAATTTCTTAGAGATTTATACTTGAAATAAGATAAACAACTAAGCATCCTGATAGCAGAATTTATCGAATCTATTTACATAAAGTCTACTGTCCCAACACAGTCAGACTTAGACTATTATTGCTTAAAAAGAAAGCTCAATATATCATGCATATGATAATTTCAGGGTTGCCACTCAAATCTAGAAAAAAAAATTCCCTGTGTTTTCCCTGTACATATTATACACAATATATTAAGAGGAAACAACAATTACTGTGCTCTTGTGTGAGCTATATTGGGCTAATTATACTTATCAATTTTAATTGCTGGAAAAACAGCTGAACATACTTAAAAAATGCTATAATAAATGAAATAGTTTAGTATAGCTGAAATATCATGGTTAAATATCCCATAGATCCTTTGAGTGGTCACCATTTTTTGAAAGACAAAAATAAGAAACAAAATTCCCTGTATTTTCCCAGTTTGTAAAGAAAAAATCAAAATTCCTTGCATTTTCCCTGCTATTTTAGGTGATTTTTAAATTCCCTGTATTTTTACAGGTTTTCCTTGTGGAGTGGCAACCCTGAATTTATGCACATAAAGATCATACAATAAGATTAGCATTGTAAAATGATATATAATAAGATTTAATTATTATTTTTATTGATTAAACCTTATTAATATTTATTAGAAATGTAATAAATATTCACTCACTATTCAGTCAATTCGGCTCTCTTGCCAAATGTTCGCCTAGGTATTTTTAAGAATGTTTTTTTTTTCGAAATTTTAATTGATTTAATAAAGAGTATTCTAAAATCGTATTTTTTAATATACATTATATAAAATAGTTTTTACACATATTTGTTAAGTTCTAAAACTTGCAAATTTAAGACCTGAAAGACAAATAGGAAAGCGATATGTCAAGAATTTTTTTGCTAATTTTTCTTTGTATCACAGTTTTTATTATACCAGCATTTTTGAAAAGCATTTCTTATGAAAGTTAGTTTTTTATGGTTTGTTTTTTTCTAAAAGTGGCACAATTTGAAAAAGTTATTCTGAGATTTTTAGCGTTAAAATTTTTGTTAAAAAATTAATAACAACTTTTGTTTTGGTTTCTTTTTAACTGTCTTTTTTTTTCTTAAAAAAGGAAGAAAAAAAAATTTGGTTTTACTCCATGTTTTTGTCTAACACGAAAATTAAGAGGTGTTTTTATTAGACTTTATTCCTCACTTTTTCTTAAAAATGCAATAATTGGAAAACGGAGATGCTCGATTTTAAACTTTTCTTTCAAAAATTAAGATAGATTTTTAATTTCTAAGAATTTCCGATAGACTATATCTCTTTTAACCTCTTATATGTACTTCTTTTCAGTAAAATATTGTTTTTAGCATTAAAGTTTTATTTTAAGAATTTCGTTACAATTATTTCTCTCTTTAAACTTTGGCTTAGTTTTTTTAACCCTTTACCCCATACCAATGATATAGCTAAGTACTGATTATTTTTAAATAACGACTAAACTTATTTATAAAAAAAAAATATTTATTAATCATATTTTTAAAAAGTTTTCTGCTAATTCAGCCACCGAATATTCGGTACTCAGCCAATTTGTTTGGCCGAATATTCAGTATGCCACCAAATCACTATTCCTTACATCTCAAATATTTATTTCGCAAGATAATGGCTTTAATAATAAGTTTAGTCAATTACAATCAAATTATTTTTATAATTATACAATGATAAAAAATAGTCATTGAAAATTATTTGCTAATTAAATTACAGTTAAAAATTTTAAAATATAACAATCAAGCCCGGAGGTAGAATTAACCAAATGAATCTGTAGCATTATTTTCATAAATCTAAATTTGTCTAAAACCTCAACACAGTCGGACAGAAGTAATTATTGTAAAAATTAATGTTTCTATTTAGTGAAACCAGAGCTGAATTCGTTTCTACATTAGGATACTCAATTTACTACTTCCTAATAGATGCCATTAGTGGTCCTAGTTTTTCACGGATTACTTGGTGGTTATGATTATCTGGGTGAGGGTTTTGGGATACAACCAAACAGTAGTAAAATTTATGTATAAAAAATCATATTGTTGTTTTTATGCTATATTATACTAGTAATATTATATTTAGCTTCAAAATTTTGTTTAATTTGCTCTAATTGAATAAGATGCATGTGTAATCCATTACTTTTTTATGTGTATGTAAAAATCATAAATACAGTAGTTAAAATTTTATTTTTGAAATAGCCTTTTTTTTAACTTTTATACAGTAGGGAACCGATTATCCGGAACGATCGGGACCATCGCTATTCCGGATAACTGATTTTTCCGGTTTTCTGAATCACTACAAAAAGCCGTTTTTTTTATTGTTAAACCCAACTAAAAAAAAATATTAGGAAATAATCTTAAAAAGAAGAAAAAACGATGAAATAATACAGTAATGATTATTTCTAAAATGATGGTATGGTAAACATCTTTCAAAAAAGAAAAAAAAATTGTAAAATCTTATGAGGAAAATTTTTTTTTTTAAAAAAAATGGTGGGAAAATTCATTGGATTTCGTTCCGGTTTTTTGGTATTCCGGTTTTCTGATTTCCGGATAACGGGTTCTGTACTGTAATATTAAAAAGAACAAGATTAAATAGTCAAAAAAAAATTTCCATTTTCGGTCCATTTTTCTGAAATGTATGACAGTTAAAGATTATCCTTAAAACTAAATGCAGTTTAAATTTATATTAATTTATTAAATTAAATAATTATTAAACTAATCGCAGAAGAAATAAAATCATAGCTGTTGTTTTTCAACTCAATACTCTCATAACTTTGTAAAGATTAAGACCCAATGTTTCAGATATCAAAGAAAGAATGAAGTGATTTGAATTTTAAAAAAAAAATCAATTATTTTGAAAATACTCTTTGCAGAACAAATATTTCTTCAACATTTATATACAAAAACTAAATATTTTAAAATTCAAATCAACTAAAAGCTAAATTAATTGGAAGATTATCTTAAATAGCAAATGATTTAACATACAGCTAATGAAAAGTTATAAATTCATATCACTTTATAGTCCTTTTTATTACTTTGAACAACAATTATTAATTTACCTGCACATTTTACATTCACATAACTTCATTGGGCAAATCTTTAATATCATTGAGGTCAGAATTATAAAAAAAATCCAAAGCTTAAGGATACATATACATGGGTGCCACTCTAAAAAACTTATTTTTTGACCAATTAACATGCTCTAGCATTACATAGCAAAATTTTTCAGAAATTTATTACTCATTTTTCATAAAAAATGGCCCATTTTTTCTTAAAAACAGGGTTTTTGCTACATTTTACATTTTCAAATCCATGACTTTTTCTGACTAATTCCAAGAATTTTTTATGACTTAACGAAGTTACTATTTTCTCTGACAAAAACAACAATAAATTTAAAGAAGCTTTATAATAATATTAATTGAAATGATAGGTATAACCAAAACTGTTATACTCTGCATCTTCAGATCTATAGATCTTAAATTAAAAAAATTGAGAAAAAGTAAGAGTTGCTTGCAGCAATAAAATAGTTGAAAAATATACAAAAGCAAATATTTTTTTCTTTGTTTTTTTCAGTAGAATTATATTCTAAAGAGCCTTGGTTCAGCTAGAATTTTAAATTGATTAAATTTTAAAAAAAAAGAAGAAAAAAAAAGAAGAAGAAGAATAAAAATTTTGAAATCACCGAAGTTTAAAAGATATTTCCCTCTAGAAATAATGCCTCTTTTTTTCAAAGGACACGATAATTTTTAATGAGTACAAAAAAAACATTTTATGTTTTAATAAAGTATGACTGTGAGTGGGGATTTAGTTATTTGGAGTACTATGAAATTGGGGAGAAGGGTGAATTCCATTTTAAAAATCAGATTTTTTGGCAACCTAAATTCATGACTTTCCATGATTTTCTTGATACCTATTCTAGGTGCACTGATACCCTGTAAAAAACATTTATTTTTCTTCATTTGGTTAGTTTATTCTTTACAGGAAACAAAAATAACATCAAGCATCTACTTATATCGTGCCAATTACTGAACTACATCACAAATTTTTTCTTGTAGCCATTCACATCTCTACTTTTTATTAATTTCATAATCAATAATATTTTATTCTAGATCTATAGATTTAAATTTTTTAAAAAAAATTATCCCAATTTAATTTTGCCCAGCATCTCACAATGTGAGAGGGGAGAACAAAAAAGAAATAATAAAAATTTTGTTTACAGAAGCAGAGTTTGAAGATCAGTCAATAAAAATTCTTTCATTGAAGTGTGACATCATCATTCGACCATTTTTCAATAATTATGAGAGAAAAAATGTTTCTATAAAAAATAATAATTTTTTTATTTTATCAGAAAATATAATTTTTTCCCCTGAAAATTTAATTAAAAAAACAAACTGGAAATTAATATTAATTGAAGGATAGAATTCAGTGACTTGAATCATTGATTTTTTTCTCGAAAAAAAGAAGTCACTTTACAATTCTGTTACAAATTGATGGCAAATATTTTCAAAAAGCAATAGGTATACATATATATATTAAAAATAACTTCATTAGCTAACTAATTAACTATTCATTAACTAACAAGAATAAAGATTCCATTCCTTTTGAATAGATCTGAATTGAATGCATAAAGAAACAACTGAAATGTGTGCAGATTGAAATCATTCTCTCGACAAAACCTTTAATAAGATTGAGGTCAAATTTTTAAAAAAGATCATAAGCTTAAATATACATTTATAAATTATCCTAAATAAAAATATTTTGACTTGAATCATTGATTTTTTCAGGAAAAAAAAGTCACTTGACAACTCTGCTATGAATTAATAGCAAATGTTATTTTAAAAAAGAAATAAATATTAAAAATAGCTTCACAAGAAAAAAGATCCCCTTCCTTTTGAACAGGTCTGAATTGAATGTATGAAGAAACAACTAAAATGTATGCAAACTGAAAACATACATTATAAACTGGGCTGGGATGTTGTTGGTGTATTTTGTTGGTTTTTTCCTTTTAAGAGGATGATTCATATTTTTCTTTTAGGTCATTTCTTTATTTTTTTTTAAAATTGCTATAATAATAAGTTATAGGAATTTTGAATCATAGTATTCATTTTTCTTGTGAATTAAGCTTTCTCTTTTTAAATTTATAATTAATTAATAATTATTAATATTGCATTGAATCTTGATATTTTTTTAATATACTCCAAAATTTTGGTTTTAAAGAGAGTTTTCAAGATAGTTGCTTTTGGACAGTACATTCTTTCAATTTTTAGAAAATCATTTTCAAACTAAAAATTTATAAATTCAGATTTCTTTTCATCAAGTATTTATTTAAATTTTATTTAATTTATAAATTACAAATGTAATTCAATTATTACCTTACGTTTTATTAAATTTATTAATAAAAGTTAAGATTTATAATTTTTCTTTACAAAAATAAAATAAAACCAGCCTTTTTTTTTTTAAAGAGTGATATGTTTTATTTTTAAGCCATTAGTAATGATTTTTAGGTCATCCACAAGGTAGCCCTAATAATAAACAAAATTTTTACAAACAAAATATCAGCGCATGTCAGCCTTCACGGCCAATAATACATGGGAATCAGCGAGGGTTATTTAGACAATATGAGTTGCATCAAATCTTATAAAATAAAAATCGTTTGATCTATGCAATAACTCAACATAACGGAGAAACACGTAAACGCTACTCAGTGGAAATCGGCGACGCGCGATATATTGACCTCAACTCCATTGTTGTTGTTACACAGCTGAAAGGGGGAAAAGAAAAAAAAACACAACAAACTGCCTTACTCTTCCAAGAATATCAAAATTTAATACAAACTATTAAAGAGAGAGCAAATTTACCTTTCTCTTTCTTAAGTGGAGCTTAAATATAAATAAGTATAAGTAAATTTAAGAATTTGTCGAAAATGAATACAACAGAACTTAAAATGTCATTCAAAGCTCGGGCTACCGCTACTTGTGCACGCGCGTTCAGTCGGTCGGGTTCGTAAAGACGGACGCCACGGTCTTTCCTTCCATAATCAGAGGTGGAGGGAGGAAGAGGGGAGCTAGGATGGAAAGAAGGCGTGTCTGTCGAATACCTTATTGAGACAGACACACAGACGGAAACATCAGGCGCTGTTGCTAGAGGCGCGCTGGAACAATATGATAATAATATAGAAAAATTAATCAATATAAAATACACATTCATCAAAAAAATATATATATATATATATAAAGCGTTTATTAAGATTTGCGTACATATCGCAAAAAAATTGTATTTCTAAGTTGAAAAAATTTACCTTTAACAACTTAAATGAAAATTATTAATAATTATTTTCTGTTAAAATTAAAGGGAAATTACGAATTTTTTTTTAATTATAGCATATTCAAATAAAAATAAATACTTTAGGACAGTGGTACTGGTACTCAAAATATGCAAATTTCATAGGTATCTCTCGTCGAGTTTTTAAATTTAAAATAAAATTAATAAATTCAAGAATAAAGAATTATGTTTCTCTGATAATTATTCTCAACGCTTATAACAGTTCTTTTTTTACAACCATAATTCAGCTTACTTTCTTTAATTTTCCGCAAATGCATGCACATTATGTTCATTTGATTCTTCTCATTAAATATTTTCTAAATAATTTGCATATTTTGCTTTTGTGGGGCATTTGTATATTCACAGCTACCAACAAACTTTTTTTATAATGCCACGGTTTCGCCAAAAGAAGCTCAGTCATTTAGGGTTCCATAGCCGAAAAAAAAAAAGAAGAAATAATAAAACACTGCATTAAGATTTCAAAAAATTTCTAACACAGCAATATCTAACACAGCAATAAACAAAATTTCAAAATATTTAAAAATTTTTTCGTTTCCTGCATATTCTCATACATAAAATGCTACCTGAATTTTTATTTAAAGAAAAATCATAAACAACAATTTGATAAGACAATTTCTTGATGAATTTTGAGTCGATAACTTTTTATAACTAAATCACCGCAAAATTGACTCAATATCTTTGCATTTTAACAAAAAGTGAAAAAAAAAAAAAAATCAGGTGAAACGTTTAATGGCAAATTAGGTTTAGTGATTCAAAGCATACAAAGAGGTTGTTTCATGTAAACCCGAATAAATGTCAGAATGTAAACAAATTATGGCAGGATTACGGAATAAGAAAATAATCGGGCAATAATTTGTTCTCTTAATTTATACTTTGAAACAGAGTTAGATTTTTTCCATTAGTTAAAAAAAATGGGGAAAAGAAAAACAGACAAAAAGTAATTAAAAAAAAATTAAGTTGATTCAAATTTACATGACATTAAATTTCTTTTAACTATATAACTAACTATAATGAACTTTAAGAAATTTTCAATTAAACACTTCAAATAATAATATAGTTAGTTAAAAAATAAAACACAAAAGAGTGTTATGTGCTTATATTGAGAAGTATGAATATTTGTGTTAGACCTTCTTCAAAATGGCATAGCAAAATAAAAGCTTTAAAGCTGTGCTGTATCTTATTTAAAGTTGTAGCTGTATCTTAAAGCTTTAATAAAAACTGTATCTTACATAAGAATGAAAATGTACTTTCAAATGCAGCAGAATGTGTAAGTGGGAAATGAAGAAGCAAAAAGTTTTTTGCAATGTTAAGATATATCCTCCCAAAGATGGTCACAACGGAGAGCAAGTTGCCATAGGCAATTTTGAAGGGTAACATTTATTTAAAAAAAAAAATACTTTAAATACATATATCTTTTTAACTGCAAGATAGACTTTTGGAGTATATTTTTTAATAGTTTAGTTTTTTGTTGTTGAAATTTCAGGGATGAAACAGCAGCGAAATTTCGGAGCGGAAAAAAACTTGTTTTGGAACTAATAAATTTGGATTTTTGAGTACATAATTTTTATAATCGAAGCAGCATAGTGCTTATACAATTACATTTTTGAGCAAATTTGAAGATATAAATTTACATTTAACAACATATTTAACAGAAACCCAGCAAAGAATTGCCTAAATAAATATGTAACTGACAAAATAATTCAGTGGGTACTTTTGGTGAATCTCTATACAGTTTCTCAAATTGCGATATTTTTACCAAGTAGTTTTTTAAAATTCCGATATTTTTAACTATTTAACGATGTTATTATGACTCCCTTAATTTCAAGTTGGAAGATTCCAGTGGCAGAATCGCGGCGAGAGGCGACATTGTAGCAGAATTTTACAAATATTCTTGCAGAAAGATTTTTCTTTTGGGAAGTAAAAAACTTAGGTTTGCATTTCTGCAGAAATTTACACATAAAATTTGAATCGCGCATTTAAATAATCCTTTTTTGAAGAGCTCAATTTCTGCCGATATCGTAAATCCATTTTGATTGTATTTTCGGCAGTTATTGACATGGGAGAAATTCGAATTGCACATTTGATCATTTACTTTTTAAGGCAATGATTCTATCGTTTTGGCAGTTATTTCTTTTGATTTTCGCATAGTGCTTAAAACACGGTATTTTTTAATACGATATTATTTATCACAACAATCAAATCTTGAAACGAAATATACAATTGAGTAACACCTTTTTGAGTGAAGTCCTACTCGCGTGATTTCCTCGTCGATCTGTTTTTCGGTAATTACTGCTACAGATTTCATGATATTTAATTATTTTTTTAATGTGATGATGATTTGCAAAGTACGATAAAGGAAATAATTAGTGGGTTATCCTCTCCCTCCCCCCAACAAAATGAGAGAATATCGCCCAAAATATTAGAGTAAAAAAAATATTACATATTCATTAAAAAAAAATAATATATATATATATATATATATATATATATACGATTTATTAAAAAAAAAACTTTTGCTGCGTGTCATTACATCATAGTCAATTGAATTTACGGGGATTTATGGTTATACGTAAATTTACGATTTTTTATATTTTTGAATACCGTGTTATTACGACACGCGTATTTCATAGTGCGTGTGCATAGTCTTTCCAATTCTGTATATTTATAATATATTCATTTATAATATATATAATTCGATATTTATAATTCGATCTCATAATTACGCCCAAATGCGACGCCAAATTAAGCCAAAGTTGCACTTATCGCCTAACGAATTTTACTACTTTTTGAGCCGCGTAGCGCATTTTAGAGCGGGTGAAGCATTTTGGAGTAATTTGGCACAATTTGCGCAGTTGTTCCAACCTGAAAATTAGACGAGGTTTATTTTGTAGGGTGTTTTCTTTAAAGGAAAATAATTATGTATTAAAATAGTTGCAATGTTTGTCATGATTGTTTTGATTCTTAATTAATGTGGACGCAAATAAGAATTAGAAAATTCAGAAAAATATAATAAGCTCAAGTAATCTGCTCTGCAAATTTAGGAATAAATCTTCAAAATTTTTAATATGAGATGTCTTTTGATAAAACAACTTTATGGCACAAAATGTTGAAAAATATTTGTGGTATAGTACAATAAAATTTAAGTAGTAAAATATTTATAGTGATGAAAACAATTGAATATAGTTAAACTTTGCGAAATTATAAAGTTTCTTAATACTATAAACTTCGAGAAGTTATAAAGTTTTATTTTTAGTGGGAAACAAAAATTGTTTTTCATACAAAAATTTACTCTTATATTGCAATTTTAGTAAAAGATAAGTCTTTTGAGTGTTTTTTGTCACTAAGATTCATATTACAATTGATTTCTTTAATATTTTCTAATAAATATTTTCTTTATTTATTATGTTTCTCTTATCTGTTTTCTCTCTTCTAATATTAGAAAAATTATCAACATTTATTTAAAAAAAAAAAACGATTAGCCTGGTTTTCACAGAATTTTAGCCACGGATTTGCCAGAAATGGATTTGCACATGGTAAAAATATAAATTTAGTTAACAAAGGAGTTTTTAGTACATTTTTTAGAATTAATTTTATTTTGTTTAAAAAATTCTAGAATCAGTTGATCATTAGAGATAATCCAAGAGAAATCTTCTATAACAATATTGTTAATAATTTTATTTAAGTAGTTAGAGAAAATGGTGTCAGATTTAGTTAGGTAAGTATTAGACCCACATGTGATTGTTATAAATTTAATAGAAATTTCATGAAATTTTGGACTGATAATTAAATAAGGAAATTGTATTTTATTGATTTCAACTTTCAACCTCTCAATATAAAGCTAAATTTTTTTAATGATAATATTATCATTTAAACTACTAAGCTTAGAATCTTTGCTATTTTTTTAACTCCCAATTTAAAAGTTCAACATAGAATTTTCTACACAAGATTGTCAATGGGGATAACTACAAACTTTTTTTTGTAGTTGCTTAACAGATCAATTAATTTTAGAAGAAAAAAAAATTGAATTGTTACTGTCATTTAAATTTTCCTTATTATTAAAAACAAAGTTTTTAAAGCAATAATAAACAGCCTATTTCCATTCTGTTAACATACCTAAGGTACAGAGAATCTATATTTGATATCTTTAAACAATAATTATTAAGATCATTAAGAAAGCATTTTAGAATTTTAATGATAAATGGTAAATGGGTCTAAATGAGGCAAAGTGTTAAAACACATGGTTGAGAAAACAACCTTATCCTGAAAAAATAAAATAAAAAGGTGTTGTTTTTAAGGGATAGCGGCTTATTCAATTGAAATGGGAAAATTGCAAGGACGCATTTATAGAGATCAAAGGGTAGGAAGAGTGGGACGCACTTCGAAACACACTTATGGAGAACACTTAATATCCTCGTGTTTTTGGTGGTATCTAGGATTCTGGAATAAAGTCAGTGTAACTTCATTTGAGTTGAGCTATGGGTGAGTGATACATATTTAACATTTGAGGAATTAGCTACATGGCTAACTCAAATTAACATGTTGACTGTCGCATCACCCGTATTGGTGTGACGCTTATTTGACTACTTGCGAAGGATATTAGTATGCATTTGAAAAGATATTTCACAGGAAATAACAAAACTATTGAATTGAAAAAAAAGTAATTAAAAAAAATGATTTATTAAGAAAATTATTGTGAGCCTCGAAATAATTTCCTTGTTCACAGCTATTTGACTCACTAAGAAATAAGTTTTCCCTTTAAATGAATTAGGGTAAAGATTTTAAGTTATTCTCCTCTTTACTCGGCAAATATTCAAACCAGGGTTGGGTTTTTGTTGTCAAAAACTGGTTTTTGACATGACCGTGGTAAAAACCGTGTTTTTACCGGTAAAAACCGTCAAAAACCTACTGTTTTCTTTGATTTATGGCATATAGCAGGCAATATATTATTTTCACATAATTGCCTTTATAAATGAATGTTGTAAATGATTGCGATTGATTTTGCAACTATATACATGTATTCTTATAGAAGGAGATACATTCATATAGAAATATTGTAATATACTTATTGAAAATAGTGATACTTACTTTTATCATTATAGCTTGATTTGCAAAGGATTCAAAATTTTGACTTCTTAATTGTTAGAAACAAACAAACAAACAAAAAAGCTTGGAACTATTAATAAATTCAAGAATTAAAAAGAAGAATTTAAAATTTGGCATTTCTTAAATATTAGAAATAAGCTAAACAAAACTTTCAAAGCTTGTAACTACTAACAAACTCTAAGTCAAGAATGATTTGACATTCTTCAGTAATGTAATATGCCAAACAAAATGATGCTTGGAAATGTTGAAAATTTTGTTTAGTATCCTAATATTTTACTTCAAATAGTATGTTTTGATATAATCATGTTGGGAAAATGCAAGAATCTGTTCTTAAATATCTTTTAACAACTTTTATTCTAATTTTATTGCCCAAAAATGAATTAATTTTAAATTTTAAGCAGTTAAACTCAAAAATACAGTTTTACCAAAACTATGGGTTTTTGACAGAGGGTTTTTTGACATGACGTAAAAGCCATGGTATAAACCGGTAAAAACTTGCAGTCCCTGATTCAAACTGATCATGTAAAGTGGGGAGATGAAAAACAGATGGGAAGCAATGGCCACAAATAAACAGACATGATTACATGGAAACAAACGGAGCTAGATATTATTCTTGTGACCACCAGAGACTCGCATTATTAAAATATTGGTGGGAGTACTTAGCATAATATGCTTCATAGAGTGGTACTTGTGGCCTGAAAGATATTTCACTATAAACACATGCGGCAGTCAAAGTGTCAAACCAGTTTTAAGTTTGAGACCTCTTATTCCAGTTAGTGATAATGATATAAATAATCTAAGTGCATTAACGCCCTTTAATTCTTTCTTAGGGAAAATTATAACGTCTTCCCCAGAAAAATTAGATGATTCAAACAAGATGAATTATCAAGAACTAATTAAAAAACGAGTTTTAAAAGCGATGGTAATGGGAATATGTTCAAATTCACTTCAGTAGTAAATTAAATTATTAGAAATTGGGCAAATTAAATTATTAGAAATTGGAAGGAAGTTGCCTTGAATAGGAGGCACTGGTGTTTGTCAGCTGTTGAGGCAGTTAAGGCCTGCAAGGGGCTGTTGTGTTGACTAAGAAGAAGAAGCAAATTAAATGGAAAAGCAGACAACCTTTTTCAATATGTAAAAGAGCGGGTCATCCTTCTAAAAACATTTAGAAAGAACACTGCAAAATATAAGGATATGATATTTGAAGCAATTTGATTTAGCACCGATGTTAAACAATATCTGAAGCTTCAGAGTGTTTATATATAACATTATGTTTATTACAATAATTTTGAATTATTCAGGTGAAATTCGTAACAGGAAGTTTATATATATTTTTTACTTTCATAAAGTTCAACATAATGATAATAGCAAAAAATTTCCTTGATTTAATGTTTAAAATTTAGCTAATAAACTTACATTTTAGTAAAAAAAATTCAAATATATCTAGAAAGGAATCTTGTGTAAATTTTCATCTGAAAGGTCAGGTATATTTTTTGTCACAGCATGTTTTGTTAATGACACAGATCAAATGCTTTGAAATTTTTTTGATCCACTGTATATTTCTCGAGATATTTCATCATTTTCAAACTCTTAAAACCCATGTTAATTTATAAATGGTACTTAATATATGAATAATATAATTAACAATTGTAGTATAGAAGTTAAAAACATAACAGCTTTAATGAGAAAAATAAAAATTTATATTGTTCCTTTTATAATCCCTTTATATCCTTCATTAATTCTTTTCTTTCAGTTCAAGGATCTCAGCTTTTTAAAGAATTTTTAAATAGTCTTAATGAAATGGTAACATTTTGTTTTATAGTATTAATTATTTGACGTTGTAATGACAGCATGTAATGTGCTACTCAATCAATATATATATATTTTTTTTACATTTTTAACAAGACAGTTTTATCTATGGTTAAAACAGTTAGAAATTCCCACATATTCAAAATTTATCAACTCTTTGGTGATATAATCGGTAAATGTATGGCTTAAAATTTGAAAATATAACACATCATATTATGAAAACTCCTTAAATGCAGAGAGCTTAATTTCTAACTTTCAAAAATTTTTGATCTGACAAATTATAAATAAATATGCCAAATTTTATAAGTATCTTAGATTTTTAAATTCTAACTCTAATGTTACTAGATACAACATGCTATTGTCTACATTCTCAGTAGTCTGCTGTGATCAGAACTTAAACTAAACTTTTTTAGGAAGCTTTTTAGAACTTTCTTTCATTAATTTAGTGTTAAAATGTTATAGACTTTCAGTTTGATTAACAGAAGATATTGTGTAAAATTGCTAGGCATGATAGTAATTTAATAGACATGAAAGAAATTAAAAAAATAGATGTGTAGGATTTAGATGGTTTGGAACAGCAATTTAAACTATTGAAGATAACTAAGTTCTTTGCTTTAAAGTAGCAAAATTAATTCAGTCATGATATAAATCAGGGCTGTCCAACTGGCGGCCCGCGGGCCGCATGTGGCCCTCCAACGCATATTGCGTGGCCCGCCAACTTCTTTTTCAGTCTGATCGGCCTCAGTTTTCCCATTAAAATGTAAGCAAATTGTTTTATAAGCCTTCTGTTCCATTGTTTTATAATTAATAATTCAACTATTAAGAGGGTATTGTTCAACTTTTTCAAACTGCGGCCCGCCAGGTGATCAGTGACCGGAATTCTGGCCGTGGGCTCTTTGCAGTTGGACAGCCCTGATATAAATGAAATAAAAATCATTGTCTTTAAAATTTAATTTTTCAGAGTAAGCCACAATATAAATTAGAGAAAAAGGCTCATTCATCAACAGTTGTGGTAAATTTTAGAAGGCAGTTGCAAGCATAAGAGACTACAAAAGAAGAAAAAAAATACCAATTTATACTGAAGGTTAAGGCCTAACCTTTTTTGCATTTAAGAAAACGATTTAAAATGTTTTGCTCTAAATATTTTTATGAGATAAAATAATTTCGTTACTATATGAAAAAAAAATGTTAAAATGGATTCAAAATCCATAAATTGACTTTTTTTTTCTTGCTTTATTTATTTACCCTACTTTTTTTCACTCCTCTTTTTAGAAGAATTCAATCGAGGAGTTAGCCCCGAGGCATCCTCACATATCTGTTGTTAGAGCACAATTATTATGAATTGTTACAATATTGGTACGAATTACGCGCAATTTCGTAACTAGATGTTCGTTTTGGATTAGCATTCAAAACACTGTAATTCCTTATTATTTAAGATTATAATATTCCTAAAAGTGTCAGATGATAACAGATACGCATTTTTTAATAAATATTAATAAAATAAGCAATAAATAGCATACCTAAAATACAGATTTAAAATCATTTAAGTGACAGTCAAATGTTGCTTTTTAAAAATCGAAGAATGATATCACTCTCACTAAATAATAACTTTCATTTGAGATTGATGAACCCAAAAAGTTCCAAGAAGGAAGATTTAAGAATATTTTTTTTCCACTTTATGATCATAAAATACAAAATTATGACAAAGAATTCAATTAGATAATACTGCAACTATAAACAAGCCAGACGAATTTTTTATGACACATAAAAATTAAAGATAGTTTAAAAATAATAATGTGGTCAACGAACAAGAAATATTTACAACTTTTGCGTTTGATAAAATAACACCCACAGTTAAAAATTTTAATATTATACGAACGCTAAAAGGTCTAAAGTTTTGGTGCGTCTTCTATTGATATTTCTGAAAACAGAAATTTCTTTACTTCATTTGAGCTTCAAAACAATAAAAACGCCCAGTAGCAAATAATAATAACGATTAGTAGGGCGGTATGTTTCGTGCTTTTAATTTCGCATCTGGCATCAGAGAGCCATGTTTTTCTTGTCAACAAACCGGTCAAAACTATCAGGATTTCATCAAAAAAGATATCAGAAACATTCATGATTTTGTAATGTTTTAAACAAACTATTGCCAAACATTAATTTGCTCCAGTTAAGGAATTTCTTTTTAATCTATGGACTTTGTTTCGGGTGATAAGATTTCTGTGTATAAAGCCTTAAGATTGAAGCCTATAGTTGAACCATTAGATTTGAGAAATAAAATTTGTACATATTTCATTTAAGTTTAAATTCTTTCCTTTTGTTTTAATCAGACTATTAAACAATGAAGTCGAAGATCGTTGAATGTGTGCCAAATTTTTCGGAAGGACGGAATAAAGAGGTATCTAACTTAATTTATTAATAGATGTATGTCCTTAATTTATGTTAGTTAACTTAGATAGTTCAATCTGTGTTAATTGTCGTTCAAGAGCCTCTACACTTAAACTTTTAGACATTTCCGAACTAGAGAAAATATTATTAAAATCTAGCTTAAACAAAATTTTTATGGGATGAAAATGATTTTTGCTATTCCTTTGTACTTAAAAGATATCAAGTATACAAATTATTCTAGAGCTCAGCATCATATACAGTTGAAAACGGTGCATAGAACTTTTGTTTTTTATTTAAGAAAACAAAGACTTTTGTAGTATCTTATCAATATCAAATATATGAATGGATTTTATTTTATACGATTTTAGATTAAAAATGCATAAATTTGAATTAAGGGGATTATCTTGCTTAATTTTTTTACATATTCTAAAGACGAAAAATTTCATGAAAAGTAAGACAGTGGATTTTTTGCTTTAAATTAAATTGAGGTATTCTGTATGATTTCTTATTAAATGTACAAAGGAAACAAAACTGAAAAAATGGTAATTTTGTAAAAGTAAATTGTCATTATTTCTATGCCAAAAAACATCATTTTCTTAAGCCATATATACCATGTGTTTTCTATACCATATTTTTTTATACCAAAAATTTCTAAATTTTATTCAATTCCAAATAATGATTTATATAGTAATTTTAATTGCTTTGTTAAATTATTTTCTTATAATAGTAGTAGGTATTTCTTTTTTGTGTTAGCACTAGAAAAAGATGATAAAAAGCGTATACTGAGATAAAAAGGGTCAATTTAACTGTTCTTTAGAATGTTACAAGAGTAACCAAAAACTTATAAAAGTTAATCCTGAATTTAAAAAATTTATTTAAAATCAAAAATATCCATATAGATGTACTGCTTATTTGAAATTATCCAATGACCAGTAGTTTGAAACTGGTCCATACAATTTATCTGCAGTTATTCTACATTTTATTTTGTAACAAGAGTAAAAAAAGAGAAAAAAGTTACTATAAAAGAATTATGTTCGTTAGAAATGATCTTTAAAAAATGCTATCACAATATGAACACTGATAAAAAAAAAAGTTAATAAAGAGCCCTGTGACAGAATTTTTTCGGGATTTCTACGACACACCTCTCTAGTACCTACTAAACTTTCTGCAAGATACTTTGAATAATATAAAATATATTTGTTACTAATTTAAAGTAACCAAAATGTCAACTTTAAAAAAAAAAAAAAAAAAACTTTTTGGATAAAGTAATATTTTTTATTTGACTACTTAATATTTTTTTATTGTAATATTATGAGCAATAGTATTCTCGCATTTTGTAGGGGAAAACACTTTTTTTTTTTTTTTTTTTTTTTTGCATTTTGTAAATCATTATCACATTAAAAATAATAAAAAAAAATTCGTGAAATCTGTAGCAGTAACTACCGAAGAAAAGATCGACCGTGAAATCACGCAAATCGGACGCTTCCAAAAATGTTTACTAAATGTGTGTTTTCATTTCGAGCAGTTGTAATAAATATACCGTATGAAAAATATAGGATTTTAAAAGCTATGTGGAAACTAAAAGTAATAACTTCAACAAAAAAAAGAAAAAGGAATAAAACTTTCTGTAGAAGAGAAAACCAAATTTTTTACTTCATTATTTTTAATTTTATTTTTCATTATTCTGAAATAAGAATCAAAAAATCACAAGCATTTTTTTTCCCACTCATATGCTGGAGAAATGCATGTTTTGAATATAGTTTTAAAGAAAAGATAAAATTTTTTGAAAATTTCTGCGAAAAAGAAAACTAAATTCTTTTACTTCTCAAAGAAAAAATCTTTCTGCAAGAACTCCATATCGTTCTGTGATAATGTCGCTGTATCACCACAATTCTGCCACGGGGATAAAAAGAATCGAAAGAGAAACAGGAAAAGAAATTGTTCTTAGTTCTGAAATATAACTTTACTGTTTAGAATCACAGTTTTCTATGTTACTAGTTATCTGTCTTACCTTACAAGAAAAAAGTGACAATAAAAGATTAAAGTCTATTAGAACCACTCCATTAGCATGCTACACTTCAGTTAAAATAGAAAAACAAGCAAAAATGTAACCCAACAAAAGTTCTCAATTTTTAAAACATTAAGTGTTAAAAGAACGAGAAAATTGACTTGTTGCATGTATTTATCAAGAAAGAAAAAAATCAGCAGTGCAAAACTCATGGTTCAGTATAAAGTAATCTAGTTTCAATTCTTCAAATTTCCGTTTTTCTATGAGTTTCAGAACCTAAACTAATAAGTTTTAGAACTTAACAAATATGTGTATGTGTAAAACTATTTCTAATAATGAATAGCAAAAAATTTGATTTTAGAATATTCTTTATTAAATCTATTAAAATTTCCAGCTTAAAAAAACGAGTTGTTAAATATTTTTACAAATAATACTTTGCCAAGCATTCAGTAAAATATTTGGCAAAAGGGCAGCATACCAAATATTCGTTACATCCCTAATAATAATTAACAACTCATAGTTATTACTACCTGTGGTATAAACCAAATAGTTATAATATGGGTCTTAAAGTATTAAGATTACCATTAGAAAAACCAATCAATAGTTTCAATAATTTTTTAAACATGTAATATGATCTATAATAAATCATATATATGATATATAATAAATCATATTATATGAGTATGATATATAATATAAATTATAATTATAGTAGCATATAAAGCAAATATTGTGCATGATTTATCTTATAAAATGTCTCCATTGTCAAAAGAAAAACTTGGCCAAGGTTTTTGACGGATTTTGACACTTAAGATAGATTTTTGATGCATCATGCCAAAAGCCAGTTTTTGACATCAAAAACCAAACCCTAATTGCATTAGTTAATAATATCCGAATTTGAAAAAAATGCACATGAAAGCATCTAAAAAAATTGAGGAGATTAAATGAATTTCAACGGAATTTTCGTGAATAAAATGTGTCAAAAAGTCTTAAATACGATTATTTCTGCAGGAAACCTATTGAGTAAATTTTCTGATGTATATTTATTTAGATAATTCTTTGTTACAATCTTGTTAAATTTTTTCTATTTAATAATGCTTTTTCTTTTGAACTCCATTAAGTATTACATAAAATGTGATTTTACAAGCACTATGGTATAAAAATTATTTGCTCCTTTCTGCTCCTAAAACCAAATTCATTTGCGCCAAAATGTTGACAACTGCTGTTCCATTTCTGTCAATGTCATAAAAGATATAGAATTAAATAATCTTAAAGATTTCATTTTTCAAAATTCATTTTCAGTCTTTAACTGTTTTTGTCTTCCTCCTGAACGACACTGAAGATAAAAGTAGATGGAGTAAAATCACTACTTACAAATATCCCCTACAGGATATTTCCACATCAGCATCTATTTGCGCCAATAACAATTGCCAAGGCACCAAAACGTTTTTAAACTTAAAACAAAATTTTTTTTTTAAATATAATTGTTTGCCGGGTATCAACTCAACTGAACTTACCTGTTTAGTTGGTCCTCATCTGTGATTTTTTTCTTTTGTTTCTGGCGGGCCACTGCCCAGAAATAGCTGAAATTATTTTGGAGTCAGTAGTGATACGCAAATCTTCTAATCTTTCTCTAACTAATTTATGCTGCCAATTATTATTGGAATTTTTACGTTGAAATTTAAAACAGTTGTTCCACAATTGTCTCCAATTCATTTATTTTTTAGATAATTGATGCAATATCAGAGGCTATTAGAAGTACAAGTGGTGTGTCCCTGCTAGATGTGGATCCTGGCCCCTCTACCAATCGGACAGTGTACACCTTCGTTGGCTCTCCTGATGCTGTCATTGAAGGAGCCCTGAATGCTGCGAGGATAGCAAATAAGTTGATTGACATGACAAAGCATAAAGGTACATTTAAATTGTTTTTTTTTTCTTTCTAAATTAAGGTGCACGGTCCTTTTTTTTTTTTTTTTTTTAAAGTTTGCAACTATAATTTAATATTTCAGCTTACCAAACAGGCCTAATGAAATCTAATTTGTGCAGGCGTCAAATTACACATGAAGTCGGTTGTTAAGTTCCCACCAGAATTATAGCTGTGATAGAATTCCATGAACAGATACCATTAGTTGATTTTTTGTTGTTTTTGTGAAAAGCCGGGTGAACTGTATTAAGATCACCCTACTTTTTGAGGGCTGATCGTGGATTAAGTTCATGGTCGTGGTCGCTCCTGTGTTGCCTTTAGCAGTCAAGTGAATAGGTTGTATGTTCTGTGTGATCGAGACTGAGTATCAACAGCACGAGGAGGACAGTGTCACAGTCACAAGTAGTAGTAAGTCGACCGTGCAGAGTGAGTCATCCATTGAAGTAGGCGTGTTCTAATGAAGGTGGGAGTTCCGGGCAAGGCAGGCATATTCACATCACGTCCGGGTTACCAATGTGGGGATAGTAGTTTTTCCACATTGTCAACCTTCCAGAATTGGAATTGTATTTTAGTAGTGGTAGGAACACTACAATTCTTAATCATTCAACAAATCTGTTTAACTGTAATTCATAATAGTATATCAATGAAATTTGCCCTAAAAATAATAATTGTCAAAGAGTTTAGGTATTGATTTAAAAAAGTTTATCTTAAAATGTATTGTGTAATTAGTTAATATTGTTGAATTACATTATAATAAGGAAGTTTTAGACTCTCTACAATCAACATAATAATAGCAGAGTAGAATGAGAAAAAAATGTTGAATTATTTGAACTGGAGAAAACACCTTTTAGGTTGATAGACACCCTTAATGACTTGCACTGTTTATATGACTATAAATTTTCGTGGAATGAGTTTATTGAGGAAATGGAGTCCTCTTAAGTGAATATCCCACAGAATCACTATTCTATTTATGATCAAATTTATACAGGTCCATAGCTTTTTTAAAAAGTACTTAAAGTTGCTTTTTTAAAAATTCCTTAATGTTCCCTTTTCCGAAATGAGATTTTTTTTATTGTGTCTATTTTTGTCACGAATTATGCAAAACGCATTGTTTTCACACTATTTTATTCAATGTTTTCACAATTCATTCAACCACAATAATAACATTACTATGATATGCACACTAAGAAACAATTTATCTTCCTATTATTGAAAGTTCATGTATATATATGAACTTTCAATAATAGGAAGAAATTTTTTTAATTAGTATATAATCCTAATTATATTTAGAGAGATTTCTGTATTGTGATCTGCTACAGAATAATCACCAAATTTAGACAACTTCTGGGCAGCGGCACACCTTGGCGATTGTAGTTGACATGACAGGTCACTATACGGAAATATCCCCTTATATATATTTTTGAAATAAAGAGTTTAAGAATATTTTTTGAATGCTTGAAAACTGCTTCTTTTTTGTTTTAAAATTTGTGTATGCACCCTGTTATAATGTTCTTTTGTTTTTGTTGTTCAGGTGAACATCCTCGCCTTGGTGCTCTTGATGTTTGTCCATTTATACCAGTACAGGGAGTTGAAATGGAGGAGTGTATATTCTGTGCCCGGAAGTTTTCAGAAAAACTAGCTGCTGAATTAAAAGTTCCTGGTATGTGTGCTTACTTATAACAATCATAGTTTATTTTACTTTGATAAAAGGAGGTGTGGCTAATAAATAACCAGACTGCATGCATTAGCCACTAGGCTTGGTGTGGAAAAGTGGGAATAGAATTGTAATAAACCTTAAGACTTTCAGTGCAGTTGGTTTTTATTCCTTCCTTCATTCTATCTTGTTGTTTATTCTTGTTTGACATTTTAATGAAGTGCTGCTATCTTGATAAGTTTAAAAATCATCCAGCACATTAAGTTGTCGTTGAACAGTCGACGCAATTTTGGGTTTACAACTACTAATGTTCAACTCTGTAGCCTTGTAATTTTGAACCCAATCCAGAAGACAAGGGAGCTTGTGGATCAAGCATTGGGAGAAAATTGTCTTCATGAAGGAAATTTTAGATGGAATTAACCCGCTTTTGCATTAAATGGAGTGGAAACCGCGAAAACCTCCCATGGTTTGCCTGATGGCAAGGGGACTTTAACCCATGATCCGTCTACCACTGATGATATTTTACGTCAGCACTGGGGTAGGTGCAAGCCGGATGCGGACCAGCCATCCCTGGAATTCGAATCTGGTTTACCTCATTGGAAGGCGAACACTCTATCCCCTGATACATCACAGCCCCAAAGAAGACTATCAAGATAATTATAGGTCGGATAGTTAAATGTTTGAATGGCGCTAACGATTATTGGAAGTTCTGGAGGTTCATGAAGATGATGAATGCTCTGGTTGACCCGTGATTCCAGGAACTGATAACAAACATGAAGTAAAAATAATGAAATAATGCATGAAGACCAATGTTTGAGTGTTCATATTTTGTCAGATATTACAAACATTGACAGAGAAACAATAAGAAAAATTTTGACCTCAGACTTGCATGTGAGGAAAGTTTGTGCAAAACTGGTACCAAAGAACTAAGCATGTGAGCGAACAATGAACAGGAAAAGCATTTGTTCCGACAAAAGCAAAACCATGGAAGACCCCATATTGCAAAAGGCTAAAAAAGCTTGAATGTGCTAATGCAAACAAAAAGTTGTGCTCATCGCTTATTTTTAATATTAATGATATCATCATAATTGAATGGGTATCTCAGTGCCATACAGTAAATCAGCAATCTGACATTCAGGTCTTAAGACTTAAAAAAATAGTGTGGAAGAAAAAAACAGTTATTTGGAGCAACAACGTATGAATCTTGCTCCAAGGCAATGCCCTGATGCACAATGCGCTTTTGGTGAAACAGTTTTTGGCAGACATACTCATTACTGTTCTCAAGCATTCACCGCTCTCACCAAATCCCGCACCATGCAACTTCTACCCGTTTTAATTATCTACTAAATAAATTAAATGCAGGCTAAATACTTTGATTAAAGAAAGTTTATTTGGTTTTAAATTATTCAAATTAAAATAAAAGCATTTTAGAGCAAAATAAGATCAATATTCAATAGGAAATATACTTCCTGTTGTAAGACATTTCTGTTAAGTAAATAGGAGTTTTTGCAAATCTTATATATATTTTTAAAGGACTTTTTAAGCTAAAGAAGTCAACTGTCATAAACTTGCCTATTCTGATTTCTTTTCTCAGTTTAATAAATTATTTTTATTTCCTTAGATTGAATAAAAAACTATTTTTGTAGTTTTAAAAAGTTTTCAATTTTTTAAAAACTTTTTTGCATTTTGCTTGTGAAGTTATATTGTATATTACTTATATTTTCCATTTGAATTAAAATATTTTTTTCTAGCTTGTCTTTTAAATTTTATTGGTGAACTATTTTTGTTATTTTTCTCTTCTCAATTTAATATAAAATTTGTTTTTATAGTGTACCTGTATGGTTTTGCTTCTGATCAAGAGCACAGAAAAACGGTCCCTCAAATTAGAACTGGAGAATATGAAGGCATTCTAGAAAAGGTATTTCAGTGAGTATTTTAATTATTTCAATGCATCAACTTATTTCATTTTTTTGTATTCATTTATTTAAATCTTATTTTCCCTTTTATAAATGTAGACTTTTCTAAGTGAGGAAATCCAATGATAAATGCATATAAACAGGGTTGATGCATTTAAAAAAAATAAATTGAAACACTTGTTTTAAATATCTTTTAAAAACATTAAATAGAAAGCATCTTTTTTTTTAATTTAGAAAAAAAAGAAAAAAGAAATAATTTTTTCACTCTGTCTTTATGTTCTATAAACTAATCAGGAAGTGTCGGAAGTCAAAGAAAAAAATATATCCTTTATACAATAACAGTGTATTTAAAATAGCTTTTTATTTTAGTAACATATGCTCTAAATTTTAAGTAAGAAATACTACTTGAAATTGTTTTAGAAAAATCATCAAAAATCAATGCTGATGTTGTCGTAGGCCATTAAGGCAAAGGGTGCTATTGTTGTTATTTTCCAGTGGCGCCATCTATGGCCAAGAATTTGACTTCTGTCACACCCGTTTATAGGGCCGACTCATTCATTCATCCACAGACCGTAATTTTAACATGAACTAGAGAACAATCAATCTCCACTCCAGGACCCACAGAGGTATAATTTGTTAAGGGAACATGGGGGGCTTTGTGACCTGACAGATTTAACATGCACCAGTCACCATTTCATCAGCATTGGCATGACAGCCCTTTGTGAGCCTGGGCCTTCCTCAAAAGCTTTTCCCATTCTGCCCTTCTCCCAGCAATTGATTTCCAGTTCTTTACTTTTAGCATGGCAAAATTCTCATCCACACAGTCTTTCCATCTCTTTTTGGGCCTTCCTCTTGGCCTTTTATTGTAGGGGGTTGCATTAAAGACTCCTAATGCTGTTCGTTCTGGGCTCATTCTCAGTACATGCCCGGCCCATCTAATTCTACTTAGTTTAATAGTTTAATGATATCATCACTATTAAAGATCTTATATATTTCAAAATTACATCTTTTTCTCCAGTTGTTGTTATCGAGGATAGCGCCAAAGATGGTTCATAGGACCTTCCTTTCGAAAGTTGCTAATGACTTCTCTTCCCTTATTGTTAAAGTCCATGTCTCTGAAGCATAAGTCAAAGCTGACTTGATTAATACCTTATAAAGTAAAATCTTCGTCTTTCGCCTGACAGATTTAACATGCACCTGTCACCATTTACTACATGGAAAGTCTTCGGCGGACTGGATTTGAACTCCTATTCTCACGAACCTGAGTCCAGCGCCCTGCCAACCAGACTATCCTGGCTGCTAAAAACCAATAAATTCACTAAATCAATAATTGATAATTGCAGTTGCTCTTTGGGAGAAAAAATTCCCCATTATTTTAAATTGTTGTAATCTTTTAATAGTGTTTTTTTTTTTAAAAAAAACTGTTAAAAGTTTTTTTTCTAAGAAAAAAAAAGAGAGAAAAACCATCTTTCAATACCTGTTTAAGATTTCTCAATTTGTTGTTTGTTTTGCTGTAAGTTGCTGAGAGATTTTTTTTATATGCATTTTTATTTCATATGAAAATACATTAAAATATATAAATATCAACAAGTTATTAAGGTGTGTAAAGGAAAAAGTGTGTATCTGAAAAGTAAAAAACTGAAAATAGTAGGACTAATTCTTTCGTTTTATAAAACTAAAATAATTAAAAAAATATTTAAATTAATAAAAATTTTCTTGAACTGCTTTGCATTTTGAAATATCATCTTAACATAGTTAAATTTCGATGCTACAAATTATGTTATCTTTTTGGTTATAGTTCATCAAACTGAGTTTTTTAAAAAGGAAACATTTTCTTTTGATAACTATATATTCTTCAGTTTGTATTTGGATTAAAGATGAAAGATATTTGATAACAGAAAGCTCTGTACCCCCTAGTCAAACATAAGATTTTTCAGACTTTCTGAACTTTAGAAAAAGAAAAAATAATGAAGTAAAAATATTATGATAAATGTCTATTTTTTCTTGATGTTTCTGCATTATTTATGTTTTACATTATTGTTTTCATTCTCAATATTTTCATCTCTTTAATGATTTATATACAACACTCAACAATTTCATTGACTGTCAATGTTCTCTTATAGAAATAAAAAGGAAACTTTGAATAGGTATGTCAGTAATTAAAAAAAAAAATTTGTGTGAGTGCAAAATATTTTCACATGCTTTTTTATTTATTATTTATGGTTTGTTGTTCTCTTCTCACTTTAATGCCAGCTCTTTTGTATATTCCTCCGCCTTTCAAAATTCAAGTTATACTTGTAATATTTCTAAAAAGTGTTTCCTCATTTTTTTTACTTCATAACTGGCATTGAACAGCCAACCCATTTCGGGGCTTACGACTATTATATTGAGTTTATGGCATTGCTGTTATTGTGAGCCAGGAGCGGAATTCAATTCATATGTGCTTCCTAATTTGTAATATAGAAGCACATACGTTTGTAATAAGGAAGTGCATATATTATGCACACAAATATTTATTAAGTGCTTCTTGATTTGTAAATATTATTTTAGAAATTGTAATTAAAAGCTATTGTTTTAGATTTCCAAACCTGAATGGAAGCCAGACTATGGTCCTGCTACATTTGTGCCGAGTTGGGGTGCAACTATGGCTGGGGCTAGAAAATTTCTCATTGCTTACAATGTAAATGTTCTCTGTACAAAAGAGCAAGCACATCGGATCGCCTTGGATATCAGAGAACAAGGGCGAAGCAAAGACGAGGTACATTCTTACTTTCATCAATGCTGTCTTCATCACCCAGGTGCTTTGTTTGAGATCTATTTTAAAAATCCCCTGTATTCTAAAAATGTAACCCTGCTAAAATCATGGATCACAAATTTTGCTATTTCTATGTTGATTGTGGTAATTGCGGGGACACACAAGGAGAAGTCTAAATCTATGTGCTAAAAATGGTGCATTTTTAAAAAGTGCTTAACGATGTTTTTTCGTTTTTTAAAAGCCCTTAAATTTGCTTTTTTCATGGTGTGTTTTTAAAAAGTGCTTAATTTTGCCTTTTCGAAAATGAAATTTTTTTCTTTACCATGTCGATTTTCACTGCAATTTATTATGCAAAAGTGTGGTTTTCACATTGTTCTATTGAACGTTTTCCAACCACAATCCATTTCGGTGTACCGCCGGTCAGTAATGTATAATATCGCCAAACATGTTACATGTTTGATGAAATATTTGGGAGTCTGCATGTGTGGGTTTGGTGAGATTCTTGCACTCTGCAACTCTGCTGCATTTTGCAATTTCAGGCTTCATTTTCCATCCTCTGAAATCGAACTGAAAAACCTCTCTGTCAGAAACTAGTTATTTTATCATAATCATGTAAAATCTTTAAAAATTATTTAGCCTTTTGTTAATATATATAGGACTTAAAAATGTTTTTTTTTTTTGTGCCTAAAAGGTTTTTTTAAGGTTTTTATTTTTGTTGAAAGATTTGACTGCGAACACTGTCACAGCTGTAAAATAATTTGAAATACAAAAAATATAAAAAAATAAACCCAATGTTAGGAAAAGAACAATTTTATAAGATGATGATTCTTAAAATATCATGGCTTTGTAATCTTTTTACAATTTTCTATTTTTTGCTTTTGCTGTTTAACAAAAAAAGGCATTGTCATTGTCTACATGAGCATATACTGAGGTTAGATTCTTGCACTCTCATGTTCAACTCTGCTGCATTTCGCAAGATATTCTCAATTTCAGGCTTCATTTTTCACCCTCAGAAATCGGCTGAGTAGTAGCACTCTGTGTTTTCGTAACGCAGGTCCTTGGTTCAATCCCCAGGCTGGACAAGGTTGACTCAGCTTTTCATTCCTTCAGTGGGTCTATAAAATGAGTACCAAGCATGCTTGGGAACAAAATACTTGGGCATTCCGCATTTGACTGGCTACCTAACCGGAGCAACTGTTCTTGCATACACCCCAGAGCCCATGGTCAAAAAACTGAGATGGGCACAGTAGGCCTTGGCCCTCTATGGGCAGTTGGGCCAATGAATTTAGAGTTTTAATATAATTAAGAAAAGAGTTCTTTGTCAAAAACTAGTTATTTTATCATGATTATGTAAAGTCTCTTAAAATTATTTTGCATTTTGTTAATGTATATAGTGCTTAAAGAGTATTTAAAAAATGCGTATTTCTTATTGAAAGATTTGTATACATTCCCTGATCACTTTTTTCTAAAAATACGGCAATGTGGAAAAGTTAAATGTATTATTTCAGCGTTAATTTTTTTTGTAAAAAGATAGATTCATTTTTAATGATTATTTTTTTAAAATGTGTTTTGTTAAAGTTATGTTTTCGTCTGCTAGCCTGGTAAGCTAAAAAGATGTCAAGCTATAGGATGGTGGTTGGACGAAGCAAACATTGCTCAGGTTTCAATCAATCTTACAGACCATGATGTCACCCCTGTACACATTGCATATGAAGAAGTAAGTTTCATTTAATTTAATTTCATTATGTTTGTAAAATATAAACATTCACAGCAGTAATAATTTTTCTTTCCAAACAATTCTGCATAGGTTTGCAAAGGAGCCAAAGATCTGAAACTAGCTGTTACTGGTTCACAAATTGTTGGTGTTGTTCCTCTCAAAGCTATGTTACAAGCAGCTGAGTTTTACATTCATAAAGAAAACTTGTTTGTTTTAGAAGAGGACCAGAAACTCCATTTGGTATGGAATATTTTAACTGCATTTATTGTATTTGCTCAATGAAATATATATATTATATTTCATGTATATATAGATATAGTAAATTTCATATATATATTTAGATCAGGGTTGGGTTTTTGACGTCAAAAAGTGGTTTTTGACATGACAAGGGTATAATACTGGTTTAAACCGTCAAAAACCCGTCAAAAATGTCAAAAACTAAAGTTTGCCAAGAAAATATATAAACTTCAAAACTACCAACAGTTGCCATGCATTATATTGAAATTTAATTATACTATAAGTAATCAGCAGGTTTTAAAATATTTTTTAATTAAAATTAAGGTAAAATAACAGATTTAAAATCTCAGAAATTTATATTCAAATGCATGTGCAGAAAAATTTTGCACAAAATTTTTTTAAATATTTATATTTTATAAAAAAAAAAATTTTTTTGATACTTAAGAAAATTAAAAGTTTATTACTATGCATTTTTGACATATAAGGAACATATAACTAATATTTATAAGGAACTTACAAGTTATGTTGTATAAATACAAACTTGATACAAGTGTATGAAAAAAAAATTTAATGTTATACCGAATATCTTTATTATCCAGTATGTTAATTTGAATTTAAAAGTAGTTATATTTGGGAATAATGATAAATATAATTCATATTGTTTATTATATTTATTTATAATTATTACACTTATCATTTTAAAACAATTTTTACCTCTTAATTTTTCTCCCACTTGTATTAAGAATACAAATAATGCATATCTTGAAAGCAAGAAGTAATTATTCAACAGCTGAATATTTAGATATTCAGCAAAACTATGTATATAGTATTCAGCAAAATGAAATTCACAAGTATTTGGATAAACTAAATTTTCAGCATAGTAAATGAATAGGCTGAATATAATGTAAATCGACACTAACTACTCTGTGTATTTAACAGAAAGCACTTAAATTTGTATTGTCTTATGTTAAAAAGATTATTAAGAAGATTTAAAAGAATATTAAAGAGATTTTTCTTTAAAAGATGTCTAATGTACACAACTGCTAATGTTTATCTTTAAAAATGTCTAATTTTTAGTATAATCTATACTAAACACTAAATTTGGTTATAAATAAATTTCTTAATATCACTGCAGATTTTCAATAACACATGAAAATGAATACATAATATTACAAAAGATGTGAGCTTTCAAAAGTACAAGATTTTGGTTACTATTCAAAATATAAGTGTTTCTTCAAATTTTTAAATTTATTTTTTCTAGAACATATTTAGAAACACTATGCTTTATAAAAAATATATAAATTTTAGGTATTAATTAAATTTCACATATGAATATAGGTTTTTGACATTTTCGACATTTTTGACAGTGAGGTTTTTGACGTGACAGTTTAAACCATGGTTTAAACTGTCAAAAACTGTCACATGTCAAAAACCTGCCAACCCTGATTTAGATAGATAGATATTATTATATAATGACATTTTATGTGATTTAAACTATAATCATTGTTTTATATCTTTTTTTTCTTAACAAATTTTCGTTAACTGTTAGATTAGTATATATATTTTTAAGTCATTTTAACTTTTGCTCCACGTCGGTAAGTTTGTTTTCTGCTTTGTTTTATCTCAAACTTATTTGCATTTTCGTTTTTTCGCAAGACATATTTTAAAATATTGCATTTACCATCATAAAGGAATGCATTTTGAAGATAACCTTTACCTTTTCCCATTTAAAAAAAAAATTCCATTTTATTTTCTAATTATAAATGACTTGCAAGAAATAACTATCTGTGTTCTGTTAGGGAAGGTACATATTGATAATATTTTGGAGAGGGTACATAATGAATTATTCATAGTTTGGTTATGGTATAGTCATAGTATAGTCATGGGTAAATAAGAAAAAATCCGTAATGAGAGATGTCCGTTTTGTAGGAGTGTCCATAATGTGAGGTTATGTAATGATTGATAATTATATACTACATGTTATATTAATTTTGTTGTACTTTTTTGCACAATTCCACTTTTTCCACCATAACTTAATGAATCTAAAATTGCAAAACTTTGATATGATGTTGGGGAGTGTACAAATGTAATTGAAGTATTTTATATATTCTCCCTGATAATCTGTTTTTGAATTTTTATTTCACTTGAATAATATTATATAAATACAAATGAAGTGAAATTTACTGTTCAATAAATTTTTAAGGTTGAATTAGGGATCAAATACTTCTATATTCTTTTTATGAGTAAGATAAGTTCTTTAAATATAATTTTATAGTTCCTGTTATTCAATTGATTTACAGTGATTTTTAACCAATTAACAATTAGCTGTAGTACATGAAAATTTAACAAAATAATGAACTAAGAGGTCATACAAATCCATTTTTTTTCTTTCAAATATTTAGTTGCTTTCAAAACTAGCAAAGAGAAAGGTTCTTGTTAATAGAACTGAAACTATTGTATGTCAATTTATGTATTTTCACTTGTGCTTTGTTTACCTTGTTTTATTTTATTTAGTCTACATAGCACAAAGTATTACCCTTTCCTTTGTAAGAATAATACACTTTTATATTAAATTCATTATTTTTCATTTTAACCTTGTATTATAATTATAAAAAGAAGTATTCAGAAAATATGTTTTTTTATTAAGATATCGTAAAAACTGTGAATACATTAACTACTACTGTGAAAAAAAATTTTTATCAATGAATCGTCCTGATGTGTATTTTTTTAGGGCTTTCTAGTAATGTTACCACTAGTAATGTTTTAATAATTTTTTGGTTTATTTTTTAAACACTGGCATGCATGCTAAATTTAATAGAAATTTCGTCTGAAAAATTTTAAGTTATGCATATAACCAACCACCTTTAATGTGGTGATTTTTATTCAGAAGAATACTTCTATGATAATACATATATTTTGCTCAAATTTTTAAAATAATTTTAAAATGTTTTGAAGTAAAACAAATAACAGAATTCTTTTTTTTTTTCTTCCAAAATAAATGAATTTTAATAATTGCATTAATTTTCACTTTAGTATTTGAAGGAGATTCATGAAGACAATTTTTGGGTTTTGTATTATTACACAGCATTTTTTTCATAATTTCTAAAAAATTTAGTTTTTACATTATGATTTTTTCCAATAATAATAAAAATGAATTTTTTGGATGAGGCAACTTTTTTAGGTAGTTCCCTTAATTGCTTGTTTTATTTATTTAAAATTGTATTAATATTTATTTATTTTCAATTCTATAATTATCATTATAATAATTATAACATCCTAATCTAGACTCAAATATATATGTTCTAAAGTTATAGAATAGGTAATGTAAAATTGTGAAATTTTTTTAAGCATATACTTTGCCCCTTTATTCTTTTTTAAAATGTATAAAATATATATTTTTTTTTTTACAGAAAACATAATTATAATTTCATAATTATATTCAGATTTAAAATTAATTATCCTTAATGTTTTAGAATAGACGTAAAATTTAACATTTTAATACAAATACTTAGATTTATTTTTCTCATAAAATTTAAAATGATTGTTTGAATAACCATTCTAGGCAATCAACAGGCTTGGTTTAAATTCATTAGGTCCTTTCAACCCAAAAGAAAGGATTATTGAATATATGTTGCCAGAAAATGATTCCAATTCATTGGTTAACAAAACAGTGGAAGACTTTATAAAAACTGTTGCTGCCAGAACTCCAGCACCCGGAGGGGGATCTGTGGCCGGTGCTGTAGCTGCTATGGTATTGTTTATCTTAAATATTTATATGTTTTGACATTAATTGCTATGTTAGACAGAGATTTAACTGCATGTTGACTGCTTTATAATAATTCATTTAATAAAGATCATAATTATTAATTTAATTTTCTAACAGCAGTAACTACAATGCACTTTAAATGCACTTAACATATCGTATCATATATTGAATATAAATTTCTACGCTTTAAAAATGAAACATAACTTTTAGATATAAAATTCAGATTCCATTTCCAACATGTTTCTGTATGCATCCTCACAAAACAGCCATCTTAGAATTGTTACATAAGATTAAATGAAGTTTTTAATCCTTATCATTTCCTTGTGGCAACTTAACCTTATATAATGCAACCTCATCGTTTTCAAGTGGCTATTTTTCATAAGTGTAGCTATTTCATTTTATAAAATCAAATGTTCTTAGAGCAGACGTGATTTTAAGAGGCAGTGGGCACTGTAAATGTAAAAATTCTTTGCCAAAAGTGAAATAACTTTAAACAATGGTCTTCAATTTGGAAAAAGTTTTTTTTTTTTTCATTTTATTGAGAGAAAAAAAATCTGTGAACTTCCACAACTCTCGCTGTAAACAAAATTGCCGTTATTAAATCAAAATGACTGAATACCTCATAGATAGATTACTATTTGTCTTAAAAATGTATATTTAATTTACTATTTATAGGGAGCTGCTTTGTCTTGCATGGTGGGGCAAATGACGTATGGTAAGAGGCAATGGGAAAGACATGACTCCCAAATGAGGCGCATCATTCCTGTCATGTATGAAGCCATGAGAGAATTGGTATCCATTATTGATGCTGACACATCAGCATTTAATGACTACATGGTAATAAAGTTTTATTCACTTAAATAATAATGCATATACAGTCAAACTCCCGCTATAGTGAACCTTCAAGGGACCAAAATTTTGGTTTACTATAACCGGGTGTTCACTATATCCGTTATGCAGGTAATTTAATTAATGGTTCCCAAACTCCTCCGTTTTATTCCACATTATTCAAATAAATGACTAAAAAATATTATGCAGTAGCAAAAAAATTGTTATTTTTCATTATTCTTTGTCTTGCGTACAAAAAATATTATCAATCTTTAGCTGATGAGCAATCCTCAACATCAGTTATGGAAACACTTCCCGACTCTCTGATAATTTTTTCTGAATTTCTGTTATTCCATTTTTTAAACCTGTCTAAACCAGCCATTCGAGCACATGAAAGTAGTCCCATAAAATCACTTAGCAAATTCATCCACATTTGTCCAGATACTGGAAGATTGCGGCTTCTTCGAATGGTGAACCACTTCAGTAATGCTTCTTTGACATCCTTGTGATCTGCTTTTCTCAACTTTTTCTGCCATCTAAATTTTTTTTGTGAGAAGAAATTATTAATTGCCTATTTTTCCATATGTTACAAGCTTCAGGTTTGGATAGTTTATATTTCCTGAAAATATCGAAAGAAATTAAGAAAAAAAATCAGTCGAAGAAGTTAAGAAAAAGTTCATTATATACAACATCATCACTTTTTTGTGTCACTATATCCACAAAAGATAACATTATGCTTGTATAGTAAGGCACGGGACCGAACATTTGGTTCACTATATCCGGGAGTTCACTATAAACCGTGTTCACTATAGCGGGGTTTGACTGTGTATATATATATGGGTAGGCTCCTACTAAAGACTGTAGAATGTGTGTAAAAAAATTAATATTCTTGTATTAGTTCACACACTCTCCCTATATCTTGTTCAAATTTTCAATCGTTAATAAAATACCTTTTATTCATCCACTCAAGTACAAATACATTTTTTTTAAACTTGTAGTGAATGTCACTTGATGTTAATACAGTTTATTCAAATATTAATTCATTCATTAAATTTAATTCATTAATTTTAGTTTTATATAAGAGAAAAAATTGAAATTAATTAATAAAAAGTAACTAATATAAAACTTTTCTTTGTTGACTTAAGTAGGAATTGACTGGTAAAAAATAAATAAATAAATAAATTATATTACTTGTTTATGTTTAATTTAAATCGCTGTTGTTACTTATTTTTCAGGCTGCCTTGAAGCTACCCAAGGAAACTCCTGAAGATATTGTAATGTGAGTATAAAGAACACAATTATAAATTAATTTCGTATTTTTGAAAACACTAAATGTCAATTTTTTTTTGTCTTAGGTATAATCAATTTATTTATATATTTTTTAAATCTATTTTTGCTATGAATTTGGTACAATTTATATATGCCATGCAATATTTTTGACCCAAACATTATGTAAAAGCAAATTTATTTGAAATTCTATGTTTAGTTGATTGGAGTGTTCTGTAATTGTGATAATATGCTAAAAAAAAAAAAACATTCTTATATTCACATTTTTCACTGAAGTAATCATGAGTGCACATAGAGGACCAGCAAAAAATTTTAATAATATTTTAAAAAATAAGGAGTTTTCTAAATAATCTCAATCAAATTTTGAATTTTATTTAGACATTGAAACTTTTAGAACAGTTACCTTATAAGTTTGGAACATTTCCTTTAGATTCTCAAAACTTTTCTAAGCTATTTTAATTATCAATTTAAGTGAAAGCAAAGTAAAAAGTTCCAGAAAAAGATCAAATTTCCTGACTTTATTTTTGTAAGTATTCTTATTTGTGAATGTTACATATAACTAACAAACTCTACTATAGCTTAAAACAATAATTCTTTTGAGCGTATATGTTAAGCATTATTAGCATCTTTTTTCTTGTTGTTATAGATTGCAAAAATATCACTTTTAATTTGAAAAAATTATTTATTTAGTTCATTGAATGATATTTATTTTAAAATCCATAATTATTCAGTTATAATTATTGATTTGTTATTTAAAGAGAAAAAAAATCATACAATTAACTGGAAGACTACATTACCAAGTTAGTATTCCTTAAGTTACCTGCCTTTGAGTCAAAATGATATGTTTAATTTAAAGAAAGTTACATTACATTCACGCTTGATCTTCTTAAGCAGGATATTTTCAAACCTTTTGGTGTGAGTACCCCATAACGTTTATGAAATTTTTGTGGAACCCTGTAAAAACTAAACTCAGTGGCGCAACAGCCCATAGTGGACCAAGACCTACTGTGCCCAACTCAGTTTTCTTGACCTTGGGCTCTGGGGTGCAGGAGCAGATGTTCCGGTTAGGTGATCAGCCAAACGCGAAACCCCCAGTGTTTAGCTCCCAAGCATGCTTGGTACTCATGCAACCCTGTAAGCATTGCACAAATGCAACACAAGTCAATTCCTTCACTTGTACTGTAATATATTATTGCAGTTTTAGATCATCACTTTTAATTTGATGACATGGAGCTATATGAAAATATTAAGAAAGTTAAATAAAATTTTAATTGTAATAAAAAATAAAATAAAAAATTCAATAAAATAAAAAAAACTCTGAAAGGCAATCATAGGTTACTTATTGGCAAAATGGTTGTTGTCTAATTTAATTAATTATCTCGGTAAGTTTAGGCATTGGCATCATTTTTTGTTTCTTGCTTCAACCATTGGAACCGTGTCAATCAGTTTGGGACCATCTTTATTTGTGATATTCACCTGATTTAGTATTGAAAACAATCCAGTTTGAACTGTAGGTAAGAATTTCTGATTCTCAATTAAAACAACAAATGATGAAATTCTCTTTTATTCACGACTCAGGAAGTATTTATGGGATCTCTCTGGTCCTATATCTCAAAAATAAACTCACCAATTTAATGCATAACGAAATTAAAAGTGAACAAAAAAATTATCAAACAGCAGCGGCTGCCAGTTGGAAAGTGTGATGATGTCCAAATAAGGTGTGCGTGCAATCAAACCCAAAACAACACCCATTTTGCCAATGGGTAATAAATGATAAAAATTTCTTATCACTCTGTATTCTGAGAAGTTGAAATCATTTTTTAACATTCTTGAAACATAATAAGTTCTTGGAACTATATATGTCTAACATGCAGCCATATTTTCCTAAACTGTGACTTATATTTTTAGAGTTGTGAGCATTTTTATAAAAGTTTTTTTTTCCTTTAAATTTTAGTTTATAACCTGCAAAATTTTTAGTTAAATTTTACAATCCTGCCAAACACTTTAGATTATAAAACACAAATACTGTCAAACTCGCTTGTAACAAGCCCTGGTTTAACGAAAACCTGGATTCAACGAAGAAGTCGGAAAGACTTGGGTAATGCAATGCTAAGTGTATTTGGATCATAGCTCATTCTTAGCAAACAAACTCTACTTTTAGCAAGCAATGTTTTTTTGATTCATAAAGTTTTTACTTAATTCCAGCTCCGCTTCTGGTAAAAATTCCTTTTTTTCAAAGGAATTCCTTTTGATGTTTTTCACAACATGAGTCTTATCTGAATAATAACAATAATACAAAAAAGGAACAATTAGATAGTTCAAAGCAGATTCATTAACATTTTATCACTTTTAATTTTAACATTCTTTAAAAAATTCATTTTGTTCATTCATGTGGGAGAAACCTCGACTAATAGTTTTGTAATTATAGGAGAGAGACTGCCTTGGAAGCTGGTCTGAAGAAAGCAATATCAGTGCCCATGTACTTAGCAAAAACTGTTTGTAAGTTATGGGATGCATTGAAAGAATTAGCTATAATTGGAAACATTGGAACAAAATCTGATTTACAGGTATCATCTAAATCATATTTTGAGTTAGATTTTAGCAAAAAAATGTTCAAAATCACTTTCTCATTCCGTCTGCAACTTGCAAACGATTTACAAGAATCAGATTTGAAATATTAGTTTGATTTGAACCATTTTTCTTTATTAACCCCTTGTCAGTGTCGCCTGAATCCAGTTGGGGCAACTACTACGTGCAGTATTTCTGATGCCGCTATTTTGTGAAGCCCGAGCTGAGTTCGTTTCCACTTTAGGATACTTAATTCACTATTTTCCTAATAGATGGTATTAGTAGTTTTAGTTTTTCACCAATTACGACTTCAATCGAGGGAGGTAAAATGTGGGTGCGATATGGGCTTGTGTGCAGTACCATGTTTTGGCATATTCCATAGTGTAAAAGATTTGTAAAATTTATTTATTGAAAATCATATTGTTGTGTTTTTATATTATATTACACTAGTTATATTGTATTTAGCTTCAAAATTTTGTTTAATTTGTTCTAATTGAATTAGATGTGTGTGCAATCCATAACTTTTTTATGTGTATGTAAAAATTATAAATACAATAGTTATTGCATTTAAAATTTTATTTTTTTAATAAAAAGCCATTTTCTAACTTTTATGGTAATATAAAGAACAAAATTAAACAGTCAAAAAATTTTTCCATTTTTGGTCCATTTGTCTGAAATATATTTTACTGTTAAGAGGTTAAACTAACTTTAAAAATAGTTGCAAGGAATTGCTACCAACTAGTGTTTTTTTTTTTGTATCATGCCACTCACTACTCTATTTTTTTTCCTCCAAAAAGTAGTGCATTACAAACTAGTTATTATAATGCTTTTTAAGTCTAAATTACTGTTATAACATAATTAGGGTTTTTTTCTATTATAATATGGTTTTTTTTTTTAAACTAATACTTGAAAATTACTTAGACTAAATTACTTGAACCAATTTGTGTTCATGTTGTCTTGCAGTAATGTTTTGTTAATCTTAAATGCTATTATTATATTTTTGTTTCATTTCATAGTATAAATTTACAATTCTTTTCTTAATTTTTCAATCAGCCTAAATAAAGTTTGGTTTTCAAAGTAAATTTTCAAAACTAAATATTCATTATTAATGATAAATTTGTTAGAAATAAAGATTAAAGTGCAAAAACAATGCTAGTTGACATTTTAAAAATGCAAAAATTTTCTGGTTTAAGATCTATTGTTAATAAATTAATTAATTTACTTCTCTATATCAAAGTTTTCAATGTAAAAAAGGTATTAGGTCACAGATTCCTTGTGTTTCTTTGCAACTATCTAAATTTATAAAAAGGAATACCGGAAATTTAACAACTAAACATATCACCTCCAAATCTTCATTGATATATTCAATTGTGTTAGAAACATATTTTAATGGTTCTAATGTGTTGTTTCTATTTAATGATAATTCTGAATTTGACTTATTTTATTCCAATTTTACAGGTTGGAATTCGTTGTTTAGAAACAGGGGTTTTAGGTGCCTACTATAATGTTACAATTAACGCTGAAGGAATTAAGGATGAGAAATATAAAAATGGAGTATGTAATTTTTTATCTTATCTGCACTATATTTTGTTTTTAATATGTATGTCTTTTCACTCTTTTTTTTCTTCTTTTTATCTTGGTAACTATGCCACACGCATAGTGTGAGGTTCGTCTTCTTCAACCTTGAGTGCTATGTTTATTTAAGATATCTGTTTTTATATTACAGAAATCTGTTCTATTTATCTTAAATAAAAATAACATTGATTAGATATGTTACTTCAAGGTTTTCTTTTTTAATTTTTTTTATATAAGATGACTATTAATTTGATTTTATCCTTAGATTTCACTTAAGCAATTTTATATAAATAATTTAGTGGTCATTATCAAAATAATTTAATAAAGTAATTTATCGATTGATAATTTTTCCTAAATATTTTATGGATCATTATTAATGAATTTTAATTAATAATGATCTATAAATTTAATTAATATTAAGGTATGAAAACAGTAGTAATATCTCAGGGAAGACCTTGAAACTTCAGGGAGTATAAAATTGGCTTCAAAACTTCATGGGACATGTCTTATGAAAAACCTGGGAAAATGTAATTCTTTAAGCTATTTTTAACATAAAATTTTAAAAAAACATAATTTTTAGTTAAAATCCTTTTCTGTAATAAAGTTTGATAGTTTTCAAATACAAAGGTATTACAAGGTCCATTCCTTAAATAAAGATAAAATGTATCTGTGGATTCCAGACATGTGTTAAACGAGGAGGTAAGAATATGTCCTAGTCTTGCGCAGATGTGTAATGTCACAGGTAGAACGATAAGCAGTTTCATTCTTACAAGTGATGATGGCACTGTGCATTTTAAAGGAAAAATAAATAAAGATTGGTCAGTGATTTTTTTCACTATATTTATTCTTTTCAACCTGGCAACCATATGCCTCTGGCATAGGTAAACAAACAAAAAACAGTGTGTGCCATGTGCGCCAATTTGCACCAAATGTTTTTTCCTTTTCTTGATAGTTATTTTTATTCTTTATTGATGACTTAATAAATTTATTTAATAATAAAATAAATTTTAAAAAATTAGCTGTAAAAGTAGTTTTAATCCGGAACAAAATGTTACTAGTATAAATCCACAAATTGTTTCTATAGTTGAAAGCATACAACCGAACTTTACAAAGTGTGCCAAAAGTGTTTCAAGTTTCATTAATATTGCAAAATGGCCCAGTGCCCTGGGGCCTCAAGCACTCAGGAGGCCCTTGAATTTTATAAATTGTATTAAAAAAAACTAAGAATAAAAAATAAAAAAAACATTGCATTATATAATTTTTAAAATAAATATATTCCAATTTAAAAAGTGTGTAGTTTTTTTTTTCTACAAATAGTGATTATCATGCAAACACCAATAATTTGAACAGTTTATCACCTGAAAAACTTAAAAAGTCAACCAGAATCTATTTTTCGACGTTAAAATGAAGTTTTTAGGTACTCAATTCTCTAGGTCACAATGTCTCTAAATATGTTTGACCACCACCAACTCTGTTTAGTATTTATAATTAGTTAAATAAAGTAATAATTAAAAGAGTTTAGAATTACACATGGGATAGCATTTTTTAAACTGATGGGGTCTGGTGTGGGTGAAAGATGTTTTAATAACGGACTTTGATAGTTAGACGAAATTATTCATACCTTTTGAAAATTTTTATTTGTTATTCCCTTGTGTTTTTTTTTAATTAATTGTTTTAATTACAATCTTGGTTTTGAAAATTATTTAATTATTTCAAGAGCGCAAATGGTTAGCATCTAAATTTCTTTTTTCTTATTTTTAATTATGCATAAATTAAAAATTATTTATTTTATGTGCAATCAGTTTTTTGGCTATTTAAAATGTGTTTAAGTTTGTTAAAATCATTGCATATCTTAAAAATGCTTTGTTTTATGTATGTGCAGTTTTTTTAGTTTGATTTTAAGCAGTATGACATGCTATAGGGACCCTAAGCATTTATGCACCCGAGGACCCTGCTTGCAATTAAGACAGCCCTAAATCCACCATTAAAAAAAAAAAAAAAGTGATTATGTACTCAAATTCGTACAACATAATAACATCATATTAAAAGTATCAGAATTTGAATGAGAAAAAAAAGAAAATACGGGGAAATGGCTGAAAAAAGGATCATAAGCCTCTCTAATTGGGCAAATCAAAAGTAATTACTCAAGTTTAAAATTCATGTGTCATAATAAGATGAATTAAATTAAATCATCCCTAACTAAGTACATCAGAAATTGTAACTCAAATTTAAAATTCCTCTGTCAGTCATAATGTTACTTTATTAAAAGTATCAGAACTTGAAAAAACTATTTAGAAATGGCAACAAAAAAAAAATCGAAAAACCATATGGATATTTGAGAAAAGTGCTGGAAATAGACCTTTTTATTTATTTTTAATACAATGGGCTCCATATCATAACTGAAGGGCTAATGGGTTATGTTTTCCACACAAAAAAATTTAGACTAATTTGAAGGACATGAACTGAAAGAGTAGAAATTCAATTAAAATTAAGCTTAATGATCTAACAAATGAAATTCAAACTAACTGGATCGGAAAATGTTGTGAAGAAATAGAACTTTTTCAAACTTTTAGAGGAAGCAGAAAGTGATTGATGAAAAGACTAATTTTGAAAAAGCAATAGGAGTCTAAATGCTAATTTAAATGAAACTGAATGCTCTGTGTGTGTTTTTCTGAAGCCTTAGTAAAGAATGATAAAACCATAGGAAAATTAGTCACTGTATTTTTTTTTCTGTCTCATAAACAAAATTCATAAGCTGAAATTTGCAATAATTAGCAATAGAATGTTTTTTTTTTTTTTTTTTTTTTTGAACAGAAGAATATATTTTGAACGAATATTGTTTTCTAGTGACAAATTTTTATCATGAAAAAAGCTAAAGGAGAGATAATAATTTTAACTGTTAGAAACCATTCTAAGTATATTTTTGGGCTGTTAAAGGCACCGAGCTATCATAACCAAGGACTGAGTTCCTGCCCAAAATGCCACAATCACGCCATAAGGCCGGCACAGCTTGATTAGTAGTGCACTGGGCCCATGTCCAAGAGATCTCCGGCCGGCCGAAGTCTCCCCGTGTAGTAAATGGTGACTGATGCACGTTAAATCTATCGAGTCACAAGGTCCTCCATTGTTTGCATAACAAATCATACCTCTGGGGGTACTGATCTAGGAGTTTCCTTGTCTTCTGGATTGGTTCAAAATTTCAAGGCTACAGAGTTGAACATTAGTTGTCATAAACCCAAAATTGAGGAGTCGGCTATTAAATGACAGTTATAAAATAAAATAATGCCCTAAGTTTCAAAACTATGGAGCCTTAACCTCCATAACACACAGCAGGCTGTTGTGTGAATACTTTACTTTTTTATTTTCATCATATTTGAGCTCAGCCTGTTTGTTTTGTTAAAACTATCCACTCATTGTAATTTATTTATTTGCAGATTTTGAATGAAATAGAACAGTATCGTTCCCTAGCTGAGAAAGGCTCTCTGGAGGCCCTGCAGATTCTACAAGAAAGACGTTCTTAATTTACCATTGTTTCATTTATTAAACCTCAGAATATTTAATCTTTTATTTTAAAATAATGATATGTTAAAGTTTAAAATCTTTCTTTTTTTTAAATATCAGATGTTTTATTTACATATTTGATACCTATGTATATTATATTTATATGGAAAAAAAATCTTAGACACTTGGATTTTACTCATTTGTTTATAGATGCATTTTTATCATTTTATTTTTACTTTTTAATCTAGGAAATTTAATAAAATGTCTCAATGTGCCAATCAATGTATGAAATAACACTTCCAATTGTAAAAAATGCAGTGAAACACTTTTAAGAATTTTTTCTTTCCAAGACATGGACCAAAAAAATACTTCTTAAACATTATAACTATTTTCTATTAAAAAAACTCATAAATGTATAGAATCAGTTTGTTCAGCAAAAATTCCTGTTTATTTTATACCCTAAATTTCCAACCGTTTTTTTTTTTTTTTCGATCACTGCTGATTTTGAAATTCAAAAACTTTTCATATCCCTTAGAAGAAGAAAAAAAGAAGGGGGGGGGAAACAATATTGATAAATATATAATCAAAATAATAAACTTAATGATGCAATATTGTTTATGTTGATTTATTTTTTTATATTCAGAAAATTGATTAATTACATTATATCGATTTTAATAATATAACTTGTGTATAATCATAAAAAAAACAGTGCCATTCAGCAATTAAATTGTTAAAATGCGTATTATAGTATTTTAATGTATTTGTCAAAAAGTACTTTTAAAAAAATTAATATTTTTAAAGGTAAATATTATATGCCGAGTTAAAAATCTTAGGTACAAAACTAAAAAAATTATGAATTTTATTGTGTGCTCAATACTAGTTTCTTATCTACCTCAAATACCTATAATTTTGCTAACACTCCTTTAAAAGACCTGAACAACCACATTAGGAACCTATGCTTTATACTATCAACACATAATGGAATTAGGGGTGGAAGGGTGCACTTTTAGAAAATCTGTATGTTTATCTAAGTTCCTACTATCTGTATTGTGCTCATTCCCTCTTTGTATGAGACATGTTTTTCTTAAACAAGCATGAATGTCAAAAAACAAAAAGTAACCTCACTATCAACGCAGCTAACAGTTTTTTTATAAGGTTTTTGTCACATGATTTTATTTTTAAGATTTATATACTTTTATTTTTTTGTGTTTTTTTTTCACGTTTCGAAAAAAAAAATGGCAGTCTAGGAAAACTTTTTAAACTGAAAAATTAAAAAAAAATAATAATAAATAAATAAATTTCTTAAAAGGGCTAATTTAATATTGTAGAAATAAGGGACAAAATGGTTCTAAGATTACAAAATACTTAAGTTGAAAAACTTTTTAAACAGGTTTCACTACATTGTTTCATAATTCATATCACTTCATTCTAAAAGAATTTTCATGTTTGTGCTGTATATTGGTCAAGAACTTTTACTTAAAACAAATTGTTGGCCAACTTAAGATAGATCTGAGAGAAATTATTTTATTATGTATTCATTTTCTAAAAGTTTTGAGTTAAGAAAAGCTTGTGTTACCTACATTATAGCAACAGAAATGTAAACATGAAAATTTCTCCAATTTTCTTTTCTGTAGTTTGAAAAAAAGTTACTAAAGTTGCAAAACAAGTATTAAAAAAGATATACAGTGTAAAGTTCCATATTGAGACATTAGTATCCCGGTAAAGTCTCTTTTCCCAACATTTTCTAACAATCAAAACTCTTTCTTTTTCAAAAAAAAAAAGTATGCAGGAATGAAAATGCTCCACTTTACCGCTGCTTTGTAATTTTTACCAGGCGTCCAATTTTTGTTTGACTTTAATCCGATTTCTGCTACAATATGAAAAGAAATTGGATATCGCGGAAGCAAAAATTTGGTATTTCACTACAGCATGTAAAAAATCGCGTATCCCTTTCCTTCTATTTTGCATAAAGGGATTATTACCGCCAAGAATCACACACTTAATTTCTGAGTTCTCAAAAATTTCACATTTTGAAAAAATAGCAAATTTGAGATGAAATTGTCACAACCAAAGCAGGTCATGAAGTGATTATTTAAAAGCATGATTCGGAATTCGTGAATCAAAATATATTAAAAAATAAAATTGCAATTTTAAAAAGTATGAAAATCCCAAATTTTTTAAAGTTAGATCGACAAAACCACTGACAATAAAATCATGACAAATCGAGTGCATCAAAAAGTAATTCGTGATTTGAAATTTCCCATGTATGATAATGTAGCTTTAAAAAGCTATGAAAATCAATAGAAATAATTGACAAAAATGCGATCAAAAATTCATGTGGGATTGCGTGTGAATCGTCAATAATTGAGTGTGAAATACGCAATACAAATTTTGCTGAAAGGAACAATATCGTATTATTAAAACATTAAAGTTTTTAAAATCAATTGAAATTACGTTTTAACAACAACAACAAAAAAAAGATTGGTAAAACCATGCGTGATTTGGATTGGCATATTAATAGTATCGAGATTATAAATACCATGTGAAAATCTGCGAAAACAGTGCAACACCACAAACAGTTTGGATTTATTTGTTGTTTACTGAAATTGACGTTGATTATCGTCTATTTATAATTTTTTATTAAATAAGGGTATTTTGATGTTTGTTTGCCTTAAAGACCTATTATCCTGAAAAGTCTATTTTGTCGAAGTCCCTACAATCCCGGATACGGGACTTTCCACTGTATATATTTGATTTTCTGCTCATTTAAAAAGTAATGTATTGCATTTATTATGCTAGTTTTATGACAATGCTCAATTTTATAATATGTTCATGTATAGGTAGTGCTTGTTCTTATTCTCATATTTTTCAAATACAATTTTTGTCCAAAGATTCAAATTTGTTGGGCAGCTTAGCAATGTTAAACAGGAAATGTTGATTAAAGAAAATTGGGTAATATGCAGCTTTGTATATTTTAATACCCAAAACGCGAATAGAATAATATTTTAAACTATCAAAAATATTAAATTTTAACATTGAGCTAAACATTCATAGTCATTGGATTTTTCTAATCTTTAGAAAAAAAAACTTTTGATTGTTTCAAAATTCAGTGTATTTTGCTTATTTTTGAAAGTCTGAACAATAGCAGTAGAATTGTTTTCCTTTACATATCTCAAAACATACATTTGTTTTACCATCACAATAAATCTTATTTTAAACATCATTTACTGATGTTTTGTTATGTGAAATTTATTTCACTCATCGAGAACAAACAAAAGTCTTACTTGATTATTTAATGTTTTGTATAAATTGAAAATTTGTTACCAGTTTTTCAATTTATTTCACCAGTTATAAAATTTCAATCAGTCTCATAAAAATTTTGAAAATATTTAATTGAATTATAAGCTTAATGTATAAAATACTCTTAGTTTGTTACTTTTTCTGGGGCAAATTAAAAAAATTTTAAAATTAAGTTTTTCTTATCCCCCTACAGATTTACAACATTCTTCACCAATTTTGTAACTGCCCTATGTTCATAAAGTTCACTTGTATTTCAAAATTCTTGCTGATTAACTTCAATCAGTATTTAGAATTTATATGTAATCACTTCACTTAAGCATATTAGTTTATTTTAAAATCTCTATAATAGTAGATATAGTTAGATATCTAATTCAGAAAAAGTTACTAGTTTGCTCAACAAAAACAAAACTATTGCTAGTATGAAATATGTAAAATATTGATGAACTTTTAGAATGGAAAAAAAAAATTGTATATTTTTGTTTTGTGCCAGCATTGGATGCTGCTTGTCTTGGATATTTTTTTGTCATAAATTTCTTATTAATTATTTTTTAACATCATTTTATGATAAATTCTGTGCTATACTATTTTTATTTAAAATAATATATGATAATCATGATTTATTATGGATTAAGTTTAACATTTATGAAATTGTGCTAGTTGCTGTGAATTACTTGTATTTAAGTTAAGAAAGCATTAATATATAATCAAATTTCTTGAAACCAAGATTGACAAAATTCATGATTTAAAAAAAAATTGTTTCATTTAATTTAAATCAAATTTTTCTTTTATTTAAAGGTTTTTTTTTAAATTTTTATATTTACTAGCCAAATTATCTGATACTATGTTAACAGTACTTAATATTATTTAAAAGCAATACTATAGCTAAAATAGTAGAAATTTCTAACTAAGATATTTCAAAAATGACAGAAAAAATAAAATCACAGTTATTTTTGTTCAAGCTAGTTGTTGTGAATTATTTGTATTTAACTTAGGAAAACATTAATACACATTCAAATTTCATGATTTTATTTTCTAACTGTCAATGAACAGCTGCCTCAATTCTGGGTTTACGACTATCAATGTTCAACTCCGTACCCTTTAAATTTTGATCCCAATGCAGAAGACAAGAGAGCTTCTGGATCAGTACCCCCAGAGGTATTGATTTGTTATGGGAACATGGAGGACTTTCTGACCCGACAGATTTAACGTACATCAATCACAATTTACTGCACTGGGAATCTTCGACCGGCGGGGTTCGAGCCCACGATCTCTTCGACATAGGCCCAGTGCCCTACCAACCAATCTATCCCATCCCGAAAATTCATGATTTTAGAAAAAAGTCAGTTTCATTTAATTTAGATTTTTTTTTAAAAACTTTTTTATATTTACTAGCCAAGTTATCTGATAAAATATATTAATGGTGCTTCATATTATTTAAAAACAATAATATAGCTAAAATAGTAGAGATGTTTAATAGTAAATAAAGGAAGCACGGTCCCTTCTAAGATTAAAATTTTTCACTTAATATTTATGTAATTTTGAAAATTTTAAAAAAAATTTCTATTTCAAGTGAGATTTAATATTTCCATGGTCTAAGCTTTTACTAAATCATCCCTTACTCATCCCCTTGCAGAAGAAATATATCCCCCAATCGTTGACCTATAGGAAAATTCTTGTTTTTAAATGTCACAGCAAACAGAATAATAATAATATTTTTTTTATTAAAAAAAGCAAAACAAAATAAAAACAATACAGTTAAATGAGAGATAAATAATTTACCGGTAAACAATTACTTAGTTTATTTTAGTTTTAAAACTGTCCAAATCATGAAAATGAAATTGCTGGTTCAAATTGTTGATAGCAACTTTATGAAGTACAGATAATTTGGGACCGGTTAATACTAATATACACAACAAGGGAGAGAGTCCCTTCACTTTTGAGGTACTTCTGTGATCACTGTATGCATGGTAGGGGTGCACAACCTTGAGTGAAGAGCCACTTGAACAGCAGGTTAAATAATAAAGGGCCGCATGCGTATTTAGACATGTTAACCGCAAATAACAAACTTTTTATATAAACATCAGCACTAATTTTTTTATCAGCCTGTTATACCATTAAACCTGGAATTTATCAGTAATATTTTCAGAAAATATAAATACTTTTAATTATTGAAATTCATTCAAAAATGAAAAAACTGATGCTCTTGGAAAAAAAATCCCTTTTTATCAAAATATAATATATTCAAAAACTGGTTAAAAGAATTTTTTTTTTGTCATATCACTTAGTACAAAAAATCATTTTAAATAAATTCAAACTTTAAAAAAAAAAAAAATTATCTTTACAGAATGAAAATATAAAAAATCAATAAATACATATTTTGATGAATAATATAAATTCAAATTGAATATTTAAATTGAGGAACATTTATAGGATTTAAACAAAAATTAAAATGAAACCATTATAGTACAAAATAAAATTAAATATCTGTTTGGTATTATACTTCAGATATTATTTCTATTTCTTGAATTATTAGAGATTTCATGAATTTTAAATAGGAAACGTTTTCTTTTTTCCCTGAAAAAATCACTTAAGTTTCAAAAAATTACAAACAGTGAGCAGCTTAAAAATTCACATTTTCTGACACTTTTCGAATTCTCCATGTTGCAATTACATTGCATTAAAATATCGGAATACATACTCCTAATTGCTGACAAAACGGTGGAAGAATAATTTAAATTGACGTGAAATACGACACAAAATTCCATTAAAAAGTTATGACTTTTATAATAAAATGCACAATCAAAAACTAGCATGTTGTAATAACATTGTAGTGGGCAAAAAACGGAATCGTCAAAATCACTTGGAAAAACTTTGCAAAAGGAAAAAATAATCGCTTAAATTAGCTATGAAATCATCACGAATGAAGCATGACAATAAGTAATTATTTAAAATTCGCATTTCATTATAAAATTCAGAATTTTTAAAACTAGTGGAAAAGTGTAGCAAAAATTAACTTTCAAAAAAAATTTTTTTTAGTTTACAATGAAATCGACGTAAATAAAGAGAGTAAAAAGTGTGTGATTAAAATATTAAATGCATGATTTAAAACAAGTTGTATCGTATATTATAGTTAATTCAGGTCTTGCTAAAATACCTAGACCCAACATCCCTCTTCCTCTAATCCTTACAGTGAACTTGTTACTTTAATTCTTTTTTTCTTCCGATGTCGATCTCTGTTTTTGACCGAATGAAGTTTTTATAATTGAAATTTTTTTTTCTCCCCTTTTGGAAATGAATTAAAAAATAAGGATTTTTTTTAAGAAAAACGAATTTCTAGAGAATACTCTATTTTTGATATTTTATCGCTATTAATAATATAATATAATCGCCATTAATAATAGTTTATAGTAATGAAAAAATGTGAGCTCATAGGAACTATGAAGTTTCAAATGCTGAAAATAAATTTTCAGAAATGCAAACAAATTTTGAGCAGATCACCCCCATAGAAAAAGCATCCTCTTAAAGAGGATTTGTTGGGTTGCACGATTAATTTTCTATAAATACAATGAATAATGTAGAAAACTAATCACACAATCCAACAAACTCTTTGATTCAAACTTCAACAATTTAACCCTATTATCTGAAAATCAATCCCCAAGACTACCACATTTGAATTTAAAGTAGTTTTTTTCCCCTGTAAACTAACTAAATTTCACCAACCTTAAAAACCCTATTGCTGATATCATTAGCCTGGGCATTTATCAAATTTCTTATCAGAGTGGTCATCGTATATTGGATAAACAAAACGAACCCTTAAAGAACATGAAAGATTTGTGTCCAAAATCAGGAAAATAAAGATCTCCATACATAGTTGGAATTGTAATCATAAGTTAGTTTCCTTCTGCCAAAATTATTCAACACTGTTCATCCTCTACCGAACTTGATTTTGGGGAATCATTCCATGTTTTGAAAAATTCTAATTAATTTAGTTAATGATCTTTCGAGTATCCCAGTGTTTGAAAATCTATTCTAATTTAATCTTTTGCAAAGTAATGTCCTTTTTTGTGCTTTATTCAAACTGTTTTCACTTTTTAGTTAGTTAAGTATACCTTTTGGATTTTCTAGTGTATTTTAGGCATCTAATAAGGAGAATTTCCAGCTTAACTATAATGGACATTTAACACTAATTTACTTAAAAGAATTGGCTTAGTATCAATAAATTAAATTAGGTGTTAAAGTAAATAATGCCACCTTTCTGCACTCTATGTCACGATAATAAAGTTAAAGGCGAGGGGGAAAAAACATTGTTTAACTTGCATCTTAGTGTGTTTGCAGTAACATTAAGACACACGCAAAGAGAACTAAATCATTAGAAACTAAGATTAATTATAATTTTAAAAAAATACTAAACTAATAAAAAATTTAAATCGTTTATTCTCTGTCAAAACATTACAACCACATAAATAAAAATTTGTAGAGTCAGTGATACATAAAAAGACAAAAACATGAACATTTAATTTCAATCAATATAAGCTCTAAATATTGCTTCGGAATTAAGTATATTACCATATGTAAGTCTGTATAGTATGGGCTCTGATCTTCACATTTAGATAGCCCTTTGAATTATCCTCTAATGCAAAGTTCAAAGTTTCGTTTTGTCTAAAAGAGAAAGAAATTATATTAAAAACAACATTCAAAGATTGGGTTGCAAGAAAGTAATTTCGGTTTTTAGAGTGAAAAAAAATTAATTTAAAATATCTTCCATTCTCTCTGTGGCAGAATTGCAGCGACATTGGCGCAGAATGTTAGAGTTTTTGCAGAAAGATGTTTCATTTGGGAAAGGAAAAATTTGGGTTTTTCCTTTCTGCATAATTTTTCGAAAAATATTTATATTTAACTATGGAATTTTTTTTTTGAAAGATGTCTTTCTTTTGCATCAGAGAGGAAAGAAATAATTATGAATTTCCTATTCTCATTTGAGATTTGAAAAAAAAAAAAATGTAATGACTGGCTTTTGATTGAATAAAAAATTCAGAAATCACGAAAGTTTAAAAAATACTTCGGTCTAGAAATTATGTTGTTCTGTCTATCATTTTTTTTCCTCTAAAGAACACCATATTTTACATACACTTATTTGAGTATCTCTTCTTTAAACAGTCCTATTCGCGTGATTTCGTCGTCGATCTTTATTTTGGGAGTTACTGAATAGATTTTACGATTTTTAATTTAATATCATTTAATTTATTTACGAATTTGAATTTTTGAATTAGTTACAAAATTCGAAAAAGGAAATGATTAGTGCATTTTTCACTTACAAAATGTGAGAATATAGTCTATAATATTAGTATTTAAAAAATATTACTTTTACAATTAAAATTTTTTTCTTACACTTTCTTCTGTAAACACAACGTTTCTGTTACTTTAAATTAGTAATTGTTATAATTAAAAGCATCCTAAAGCAAAATAATAGTGCTAGGGAAGTTCGTCGCAGAAAGCTCGAAAGCCACAGGGTCCATTCTTTTCTATGATCTTTCTGAAATCTTGATGACCCCTAGCTCATAGAATCCTCATCAACAAAAAATGCAATGAAGTGTGATTTGAGGCCCTCGTTATTACGGAAATTTTCACCATTGTAACGTAACCACAGTGAATAGTGGTAAGAATAAAAAGACTACAAACAAGATTACACTTCACATACCTTTTATTACCCATTGGCAAGATGGGTCGGCCTTGTTTTGGCATTTCTGAGGCCAATGGGAAATAGACCAAAGTGCACACCATTAAAAAAAATTTTGGATTTAGTATCTCTTACAATATTTACTTTTTACAGAGTTGCCACAGAAAAAAATTAACAAAATAGTTGCTTTTAGTAGTCTAAAGCATGAAAATAGTTGCCGAAGACTATGAAATTAGTCACCTAAATAACAAAAATATGACTAAAATATTATTAAATTGTCATATGTTGTGATCCATTTAGTCAAGTTGGTGGAAAATATGATAATTTTATTTATAAATGTTAATGTTCCTAGCACTATATTTTTGTATCAAAAAAATTAGTACAGTGCAGAACCTCTTATCCGGAAATCAGAAAACCGGAAAACCATATAACCGGAATGAAATTCGGAACTGGAAATTAATTTTCTTCCATTAAAAAAAAATTTTTTTCCTGCAAGATTTTGAGCCCATTTTGTTATTTAGAGCGTACAGCGTATCGAGTTGACGAAAGAACTGATTTAGAGGACGGATCAAAAGCCGTTTGTAGACGAATCTCACATAAGCACAAATAGCTTACATATGTTACTAATGTTAATAATAACATTAATAACTATGTTACTAATGTTAATAATAACATTAATAACATATATAAGCCTGTATATAATTTTTAATTCATAATTTCTTTCCTTATTTAAACTTAAGTGTATTATTATTTATCATTTTTTATTATTTCTAAAACTGTTTCAAAAAAATTTTTTAGTTTCGTTTTATAAACATTAAAAAAACGGCATTTTGTAGCGATTCAGAAAACCGGAAAAATCAGTTATCCGGAATCGCGATAGTCCCGATCGTTCCGGATAATCGGTTCTCTACTGTATATTTGCAGAAAGTTAAATACTTCTAATAATTAAAATTCATTCAAAAAAATATTTTTTCATAAACAAAACACTTTTTGTAAAAAAATTTCTCTTTAACATTAGATTTAGGCATTAATTAAGAAACATATATATTGCGAAAATGATTACTTAAATTCGAAATTCACACATTGTAATATCATATTAAAAATAAAAAATGGATTTTCTAAAATTGTGCAGAATTTTATAACAATAACCGTTGAAAAGGTGATAGAGAAACAAAATAGACTTACAATAGAATCTGTGCAAACTGAGCGAATTAAAGAGAGATGACTCAAATTTGCAAATCAAAATTTTCACCATTTCCTATTTAAGAAAAAAAAAGATTCCTTATGTTCTAAAGCTCCCGTGGGCTGCAGGTTTTCAACCCAATTTGTGCTTTAAAAAAAACATAGCTAGGAGTACAGAAAATTCTCCAAATAGTCTCCTTTTCCCGAAAGTCGTTGCTTTTTTAGCATTTTCAGGTAAAAAAAGTTGCCATAGTCGCCTCATGCCAAAAATAGTTGCAAATAGTCGCCTGTGGCAACCCTGTTTTGGGAATAAATAAGCCTTTATGAAAAAAAAATTAATGCAGAAATTTTTTTCTTTTAATGCAAAACAATCTCGTAAAAGATGTCCCTATTTAACATCGTTTTTCTCCCACAGACCATTTCTTTAGCAAAATTAACAAATCAACTTACCTATTCACTGCAATGACAACTGTCTTATCCTCAGGAGTCCTGAATGCTGCGATTTCAAGATTTTCAACTGGCTTTGACACATCTAAGGCGATTCTATATGATCCCCTTGGCAAACTTTTGCTGTGTGAAATGATACAATATAAAATTAAAAACTAGAAAATAAATATCATTTTAAACATAAAATGTCCTATGGTGCATACAATTTAAAAGGTAAAGGACAGAAGCATTGCTTCAAAGGCAAGTTGGTAACTGCAAATACACTACACTACAAATATATAATTCTATCAAATCTACCACTACAAATTTATAATTCCAATTTACTAGTATATAAGACATGTTAACTCAATTCTTTGTTGAGGTAGCTTTTCATAGATGTTGACATTGCCTATAACTTATCTCTCTACATTGGTGACCCGGACGTGATGTGAACATGCCTACTTCGATGGATGGTTCCCAATTGAACAGTTGACTTGCTACTTGTGACATTATTTACCTTCCGTCCTTTATGGCTGTACTACCTAAAGTACAGTCATAAGGGACAGTAGCATTGCTTCAAAGACAAACTGGTAACAGTACTGAATCTACCACTACAAATATACAATTCCAATTCACTAGTTTATAAGACATGTTAACTTGATTCTTTGTTAGGGTACCTTTTCATAGATGAAGGTTGACATTGTCTATGACTTCTCTCCCCACATTGGTGACTTAGGCTTGATGTGAGCACGCCTGCCTTGACAGAAACACCCACTTCGATGTAGGGCTCCCAATTGAACAGTTGACTCACTATTTGTGACATTATCCACCTCCTCGCGCCGTTGCTACTCAGTCTCGATCATGCACAACCTATTCACTCTTCTGCTTAAGGCAACACAAGAGCGACCACAACCGTGAACTTAATACAGCTCTAACGTTCAGCATTTAAAAAGTAAAGTGATCTTAATACAGCTCTCCCGGCTTCTCACAAAACAGCAATGAATCAACTACTAGTATCAGTTCATGGAATTCAATCACAGATATAATTCTGGTGGGGGAGTACTGTAGTGTATATATATCTACCACTACAAAAAATAACTCGATTCTAAGGTGGAGTACCTTTTTATAGATAAATGTTGACATTGTCGATATGACTATCCCCACAGTAACTATCAATCTGAAGCTTCTACCAGGGATAGCACAGTGCCTCTACTACGGTGCCACAACTAATCAAATTACAATAAAGCATATTTTTTAAAAGTATTTTTACGAACACTAATTTTTAGGATTATTGGTATACTACAGGTGCTCAGCACAGGCTATACTTTGTGACATCCCTGCATTTAAAACACACATTTAATTTCCTATTTGGAAACGGTGAAACTAGAAACAAAAAATGACTGATGAATAAAAAAAAATCATGTGTGGATTGGGGTTCAAAAACTATATTGCCAGACGTTTTTAGGCATGTAAATATTTAATCAAAATATCCTAAAATACCAATTATGTGCTCTCTCAAATATTACTGGCAGTGTGGGGGGGGGATTTATTTTTTGTATTTAAAGTTTCACATAATACCAGTTTCTACACAATATTCATAATTCCTTTTACTATTTTGTTCTTCTAAAGAGGATTATGTACAATATTTGTTAAATGAATAGTTATATTCCTTTACATACCTGTTTTCATTAATGCATAATTGGAATAAGATTAATTTGGGCTTGTATTTTTTAAAATAATATGCCTGGTAGTGCATGGTAGTTTTGGTAGTGTAAAAATTTTGAGATTTTTCGAACCCTAGTATTCATGTATTTACAACTAGTTAATAATGCAATTCATTTGCCAAAATTTTTATTGCTTAATAAATTGATTGTAGCAGACCTCATCACATTCATCCCTTAAAAGAATACCCTTATACATGTTCAATAAATAATTTAGTTCCTGTTTCTGTCGTGTAGAACTAAATAAATGCATATTCTTGATTACAATATTCTTATAACATAGATTAACGTTAATTAAAATAATATAAATAAAATCAACTGGAATATATTAACTTCCTTTATTTTTCTTTAAGCTTAAAACATTTATTTTGAAAGAATGAAAAAAAAGTTATCCTGGGATAACAATTTCTTTCAAAAGGCTACTACTATGCTGAAGACAATTTCCTGAATTAAATTCAAGGTAGAATAAATAAATAAAAAATAATAACTTAAGCTTACCTACATTTTTAAAATTTAAAGCTATTTATAAAAAATTGATTCAACTTTTTTTCACTTAAGATGAAAATAAATCTTTGAAATGAATTTGAAATATACTTCAAAAGTAAGATTAACTTTAAAGAAAACATTGATAACATTAAATAATAAGGTGATCATAAAAAGAGATAATTTTGACACACAAATGAATAGATAGAATCCAGACTGAGTGATTTTGATAAAAATTTGTGATTTATAACATTTACCGCAATAACTATAAGTGAAGACTACTGAACTTGATTAACTTTAAATATGAATTAAAAGCAAAAATTTTATCTTAAACAAACAATGAAAAAAAAAGGTTAATGTTTTACCTGAAGTGACTCAATATATAATACATGGGCTGCTTGTAGAATTCTTTGGATTTAGAATTCACAATGATTGCTGCATCAACAAAATTCTTCACCCAGTTTGGACCACCCTCCATGTCCAAGGCTAAATTCCAATCAATCCAACCGATAGACCAATTCAGCAAATCCTAGAAGGAATTTTCTTAAATAACGTACTTGGACATGATGGTTTGAAACATGTAAAATTAAGAAATATTGATGGCAAAACACACGGATAAATTTGCCTCATGATTTTTTAGAGTTTTCGCAGTGTGATAGCAAACTTCTGATAAATTAAACTTCTTTTTTTTTAAATTGCATTTGTGTTACATGGAAAGAAAAACCAAGGTAAACTATTTGTTTTCAATTTATTACAATGTCTATCTATAAGACATTGGGAGAGTATTTTAAAAAAAAAAAGCATTTCCCTTTTCCTTTATTCAAAATTATGTTCAGTACTTATTATTTAAATGAAGCAATTATTTTTATGAAAATATTTTGTTTGTTGCTTTAAATTATTTTCAAAAATATGATTAAGGAAAAAATGTTCCTTGTTGTTTGCTACATTAAAAAGTACTGTATTTTCTTTAGCATATAAAAAATATTTGTTTAAAAAAATAAATAAATAAATAATAATAAAATGAAATAATCTTGCATGTTTTGTTTCATGATGGGTATAAAATGAAATATCCTACTTGTATAATGTCATGAGCATATTGTTCTGCTCTCTCCCAATTTCCCATATCAACCTTCGGAAAGACCCATGGCTCATAAGCTGTACACGCCTCAGTCGCAAGGAAGAAAAGAGAGGGATGTTTGCCGTGAGTGATGTCCAGAATCCTGTGAGGCATCAGATCTTCATAATACCAGTGGAAGGCAACACCTGATACAAATTGGGCTGCCTCCTTGTCTTTCATTATCTGATAACAAAGAGGGGAAGAAAAAAAATTTAAAAGAGAATTTCATTTACAGAATTGAATGTTATTTTGAAATGAAATCACGAACTACGAGGCATTTTTCAAACTTTACTGTCAAGGAGGGGAAATGTCATATTATGCTTTATTTGATTTTCAGACATAAATTGATAATCTGACCTATTTTCTCCACATTAAACTTTCACAATAGACAAAGCTGCAACGAATTTATTATGATGGCCGATATTCAGTGCTTCGTAACATCGTATTATTATCGTGCAGGTACTATTTTTTAACAAAAACAAAATTTTACTACAGACAAATCTTCTACTGAATTTATTATGACAACAAATATTCAGTGCTTCGTGACATCTGAGCTATGCCGTTTTAAACAGAAGCACACTTTCACTATAGACACGTTGAAACATTTCTTTCGAAAAACTCAAAAGCCATTAGGACAGACTATGGTAAAGAGCTTAACGATCAGAAACTTCAGATCTACTGCCAGAAGAATGGGGCTAAGCATGAACTTACAGATGCATATTCACCTAAAATGAGCATCGTTGCAGAAAAATTGCTTTCGGTAACACTCTTTGCACCATCCTCAATTCAACCGTGTTAAGGGCCAGAGGCTACCTGCGCTTGAAACAGAGTATGTAAAAAACAAGAGACTTTCTACAGGGGTAACACTCTCTCACCACCATTTTTGCCAAATTCTTTTAAAAATTACTGCTTTCTTTTAAGAATGTTTCATTTTTATAGAACTCTACATTGATTCATACTACACGATGAGTGTTTAGTTCATAATTTTAATAATTACACTTATTGTAATATCATGTAATAATATACTACTTGTTTAGTTCATAAAACATTTCGCCGATAGATGGCGCCGTTTTCAATTTCAATGAAAAACTTTAACTTTTATTAATACATTAAAAATATATTCTGTTTTATGTTTGGCTTGCCGTTGAAATCGAGGCTAGCGATGTTATTCCTGTAATGGGAATCATTTTCAAAATTCAAAATAAATCGAATGAAAATAGCATACGTCATTGTCCCATTTCTTGGTATATAAATCGAATTCTTATTTTTCAGAAAATTAACATTATTTTTTTTAATAGCAGCAAGGAATCTCAGGTAAGCCAATTTTGATATAATTTCAAAAACTTACCAATCGAAACAATGAGTTCAGTAAAAAAAACAAGCTGAAAATTGAAATCCAAAAGTGCTATGCACAAATAACACTTTTTAAATAAATAGAAAAAAATAGACCTGAAATTTAAGCAAGAACAAAGTGTATGCATAAAAAAAAAATCCACAGAATGTTTAATATTGATAAAAATATTGATGAAAGATTTCATTTATTTATTTGATTTATGCGAACATGAACTTCAATGTATGATTTTTAAATCACATGGATACGAGTATCAACAATCAATTTTAAAATGCGAATATGAATCTTAATGTTTGATTTTAAAATTGCATGAATCCGAATATCAATGTTAAATTTTAAAATCGCGTGAATGAGAATTTCGATGTTCCATTTTAATATAAATATAAATTTCAAAGTATAATTTTTTATTCACTTCAACACAAATCATAAAATAGCTTTTAAATCATGTGAATAAGAAACACGACATTCGACATAAAACTGTGGAAATATGAAACACGATGCACGATCTGAAATCACGCAAATAAGAATCGTGAAGTGTTATTTTAAAAGACAGGTATGTAGTTCTAAATTCCATTTACATTGATAGGAAAAGGCATAAAAACAAATCCTTTTTTTACAGGTAATTCGAAAAAGACAAAAAATTTCTTTGAAGAGGCAGATCTCTTTTTCTTTTTCAATAATAGTAAAAAAAAAATTTAGATGAAAGGCATTCACATATATTATACAGGTTTGTACAGAAATTCAAAGTGACTGCCTTCTACTCTCTCTGATTTGATCTTATTAAGAATAAATGCGCATCTTTTTATAATTCTTAAGAAACAAATTTCGTATCTCTTATTGGCTTCTGTTTTCCCGTCAAATACATCTTTCTAATTAACTTCTTTAAATCTGTTAAAGACTAAAGTTAAAATTTATAAATTAAAAATTAAGCTTTTTGTCACATCAGCGTTTCCTAGACGGGAAGCGCTTCAGGCAGTCTTCCCCTATGGAAAAGAAGGGACTGCATGAACATGTGAACAAATAAACCATTTTTACATTACTGAAAAGGAATAGCTATAAAATCGACAGCGCCTTTTTTTAGTCAGAAAAAAATTGGGAAAAGAATATTTTTCCCCATTGCGAAACAAAAATATCATTCATAATAAATGTTAATGGAAAATTTTTTTTAAAAAAAACAGAAGTTTACTGTTTTTGAAAATATCACACTAGTGCGGAGAAGATAACATTATTCGATATGCAAATTCGCCAGGATCATAAAATATTACTGTAGTAGTGGGAATTATTGTTGCATCGGATATTGTTACAGCGAGAGTTCACTGCATTAGAAGCAATATTCCGAATTTTGATACTACAGAAAATATTAAATGTTAGTTCTAATTCACTTACAATATCGGCCCATCTTGGCAAGAGCCCCCTGGCATCGTCCATTATCATGAGTTTCAAGTTATTGGGGCCGAATCCTGCCTTCTGCAAGGTAGGCCCTAAATTGAGTTTCAGGAAGTCTCTCTGTTTATCGGGAGGGAAGCACATAGACTGAAAAGCAAAATCTGCAAGACATCCGTCCGTTGGTTCATTTTGCATTGTCAGACCCCAAAAGGTAACGTTATTTTCCTCATATGCCTTCAAGAATCTGAAATAAACAGATTGTTTGAATATGAAACAAAATTGAAGTGCAGTATGTGACGACCCTTGTGCTTCGAGCAAAAACGAATGTTTTAACATAAGGTAATTATATCGTGAGAGCACAAAACTATATTAACTCAGAACTAAAAAGAAAATAAGTACTTAAACTAATAAGTACTCTTAAAGTAATACATTATAGGTGAAAGCGCATTAAAATTAATATGCTGTGATTCACATTATATAATGTACATTAAGATAAGGGTGTGTAAATATATCACACAAGGGGTGACTTTTAAACAAGGAAAGTATGGATTGATGAATCTTTTAAAAAGAAAGTTACACAAATTAGACTATGATGGAATCATCAAAAGTGGTTCTCAAATGCGCAATTTTAATTTTGTATATTGCATTAAAAATATTGGTATATTAGTAGAATTTTAAGAATATACAGCTATTTATAAAAAAATTGTTGGTTTTTTATTTCTTTTGTAAATGTAAAACAAACAAAAGGTAATTTGCAACTAAACCGAACATGCACTTTAAATTTAAAAATCGGAAATACAGCTGGGTCAGTTGAATTTTATATTTTAAATACTGATTTACCTTATGCCATATTGGGTTTAAAAGCTTGTGTAGGATATTAATTAGTAAACAGGTCATAGTGCAAAATCAGAGAAAATTGATAACTTTTTTCTGATTATAAAAGCAACTTTCTCTTACACATTTCTCCTGAAAACCAGGTCAAAGTTAGCAATACTAGTAATGATAAAAAAAAAATAAAGTTAAAAATAAAAATGAGGCAAGTAAAAGAAAGAATGTTAAATCAAATAAAAAAATAATGAAAATATTTGTGACAATATTGTAGAAAATAAAATTTTGGTCATAAAAATAAATAATAATAAAAATGTCAAAAATATAAACAGAGTAAATTAAAAGAAAAATGAAGCAAAAAATTGCCATCACCAGTTTGATGGAATATCAACAATTCAAGAAAGTGAAAGAAAAAAAATGTTTCCACTTCACAAAATGTTTCAAATATTTTGCTATTAACATGACAAATATGAAAGGTTGAATCACCAAATGTAATAAGATAGTTCTGGATAAAAACAAAGAACATACATAATTCTTGAAAAAGTCTCTGATCTGATGTAAATTACGATTAATTATTAATAATATATTAATAATATATAATTAATATATTGATGTAATGTATATAGAATTTTAAAAAAATTAAAGACATTAAATTTCGTAATAAAATATAACAAAATTTTGATATAATTCTATTGGAATAACATTGTGCCTATGGAATAGCAAACATGACTATGCATCAGTCATGATAATAGAAGAATCACTGCAATAGGAATCATACTAAAAGCATTCATTTTTGCAACAATTAAAAACAAAAACAAAAATAAACAGTAAAAGTTGAGTATAAAATAACAAAATTAAAGACATTAAATTTCTTACAAAATATAACACAATTCTGACATAATTTTATATTCCAAAAACCTTAGTATATGCTTAAAGTCAGTTTAAAAAAAATAGAATTACCGCACAAAATAATCTGCCCATGTTTGATAATATTGTCCCCCAGGTTCACCAATGAGTTCTCCTTTACCATTCATGGCTCCATTGGTTTTCATCCATGCGGGAGCACTCCAGGGGCTCCCAAAAAGAAGCAACTGGTCTTTGCTCAAAGCATTGGCTAACTGAATGTACGGAATCTATAAATATATGTGAATCATAACTACATATAGTGAAAGATAACCATACATGCATATATAGTAAAAATAAATGTCTATAAAACAATAGTCAGAGCAATTTTATAATTGCTTGTTGCACACAAGGTTTCACAGTATAATATGGCCCTAGAATATCAGACATCCAAAAATGTGAGATTTTTCAAAAGAACTGTTTTAGAAAAGTTTAAAAATCTTTTGGTCAGTTAATATTAGAGACGGAACAATATTAGAAAAAGCAAATAAAGAAGTGTAATGGAAAATGGAATCATTAAGAGAAGGATGGGACATGTACTAAAAATGCAAAGAGATAAATTCACACATGTTTCTCTTTCTAATTTCTTGGGCCCCTACTGGCAGGAGAAAAGGGGGAAGACAAAGATTGACTAGGCCAAAACAAATGAAGGTGGATTTTAGTGCAAAGTCAGACTTCGAGTAAAAATACCCAAAGGACATGGATAAGTGAGCTGAATGTGGCAAACGACCTGAAGAGCCTAAGTAAGGTATAAGTATATTTTAAAAAATTTTGCAAAATGAGTGACACATTTAATTTTCTTTTTTTATTATTTATGATTACGATCACTGCTCTAGGGGTTACTGTATTGGACTACAGGTCCAAAGGTAGTGGGTTTGAATCCCATGGTAGGCATGTATGTAACTTTCTCTGTGTGTGTGTGTTCTATGAACACAGTTACTGTGTGTCACTATAAAAATATAATTCCTATTCCCTAGAATGACTACTATCCCCACATAATATATTTATATAACATAATATTAAAAATAATTATATTTCTGTAATAAATATTACTTTTCTTTTCAAATGTGATTCATTAAATTTCTCTTAAAAAGCATCTGAAAAAATATTACAATTAATCATTATTTACTTTCTGCATTTGAATCTATTTCTCCTAACCGTGAGCTACATACTAAAATCAGTTGATGATTGGTTAAATCTGAACTTCACCCACTTTTAAATGTCATATCTTTCGTCATTGCGGGAATGTCTTTCATCTTCGGAAACTGGTTTCCTTGGACTGACACTGTTTTGGGAAGTTACACTGTTTTGGGAAAGCAATCAAAACTGATTCCAGTTTTGGGTTTCCTTGACGAAAGTCAATTCCGATTCCTCAGAGTTCGTGGTAGGACCCCTGGAGTAGAATTTAAAAAGTAATTCTGCATCATAAATACAAATTCGTCTGTGACCTCAGGGAGATTATAATTTATAATTGTACAGAATTCAGTTTAATCTAACACGTATGTAGCAAAATTTGCAAAGGTAAAGTACATGTACAGTGCAAAACAAAAGAAAAGAAAGAAAAAAACCACTCTGAATAACTTTTGATCTGACGATCGGATCTTTACATTCTAGGACTCAATCTTAATGACTTGAGAAGGTGACCTCTAATATGCTAATTAATAAGAGCAGAAGATATTTTAAGTTACAAAATCATACACAAAAATGTATTTTCTCTGAATAAACATACCTCTTTTATGACAGATTTGGATTTCTGACCCCCAAAATATAGGGGGTAGCTGCAATCTGGGAAATATGGTCCCAATAGTTTAGTCAGGAGAGTGCTCCTAAGTTTGGACTGCTTAATGTTAATTTTACTTTTTGCAAATTGGCGTGGATCACGTCATCCCTTATCAAACAAGAGTATTTAAGTTTCTGTTGAAGCAGATTATTTTCTTTCTTTTTGTTACTCATTTTTCACTCTGTTTGTGAGAGTATGTTATATTTGTCTATCACTTTAATATGCTTTTAAAATAAATTGTTGACTTCGTATTTTATTTGTCTTGTTGGCATACGGATACAATGATATTCTTGCTACAATCTCCGCTGACAATTATTTATTTATTTTAAAGACTGGTAAAAGTAAAGTTTTACTTTATAAAGTAGATCTTCTTTAGCCAGCTGAAAGTGTTCTAATTTAAAATCATCTTTGACATCAGCATATGAATAGGGATGTGTAGAAAAATCACAGCTGGCAATTGGAATTCTTCCCATATTATACTGAAGCCCTATTAAAAAAATATATATTTAAAAAAAAACTATAATAAAAATAAATGAGCTTAATCTAAGGTTAATTCATTAAGTTCTAGTTTCTATTTAGTGATAACTTCTTTAGCCTTCTGTTTCCTCCGGCTTATCAATTTTTTAAGCAGTGATTTCGATAAACTTCTTGTCCTTTTTTTTTACAACGCACACACACTAGTAAGTACAGATTAGAAAATTAAGATTATTAGTGTTAGGGGTTCAAAACAGGGGATAATTAATCTATAATAAGTTACAGGTGATAACTAAGACCAAAGAATTATATAAGTTTTTTTTTTCATATATATATCCATACTTGCCAACTTTTAATCCTTTTGAGGATAATTTTCCCCAGTGGTAGTAAAATGGAATTTAAATTACATTTTTAAGGAAGAAACAAACGCTGTAAATTGAAAAAGCTTATGGGGACTACCACGACAGTATTACATATTAATATAGATGCTTAATTTTTTTAAAAATAGAGGTGGTCAAAAAGATTATAAATTAGGTTTATAAATGCAAAGAATATATAAAAAGCATACATTTTACTACCACTTTAAATATAGAAATAAAATTTGACGCTAAATGCATAAAAGTTGGCAGATATGTTTATCCTTCTAGTTTTTAATTTTTTTAAAATTTTCTTTTTGTAATTATTATTTATCTTTTATTTTTAAATAAATTTCATACCTGCCAACATTGGAGAAATAAAATAACAGAGATTTTACTAGCAACATATTTTTGGGCTACATGTACACCATGCATTATCATGTAAGTCAAAATTGGAAATAATATAAGCACTTACATTTAGTGAAGTATATATAAATCTTAAACTAAAGAAGATTTTTTTAAAAATTATTATTTATAATTACTCAAATTATAAACACTCAACATACTGCGGTACTGGCAAAAGAACCATCTATTCAGGAAAAAGAGGAAGTATTTTTTACCACCAGCAGATAGATTATCAATAAAAAAAAAATTTTAAATTTCTTCAACAAATACAGAGACATTTGAGAATATACAAGTAAACAGGAGATACTTGTAAGAAACAGGAGTCTTTGTTAAAAAATAAGAGGAGACTTGGGGAAAATATAGATCAGAACACAGAAAAATTATGCCTCACATGTGCAAGTGTTAGACAAAATTTAAAAATTTGCTTATAACTTTAATGCGTTTACTCTGCTTTTAATAGACTTTGCTTTAAAAAGGTAGGTAGGTACTTTAATTACGTTGCACTAGAGCTGCAGAATGGGCTATCAGCGATGTGCCAGGAAACATCATTGATTATGATCCAAAGACACACATCATAATTTTGATCCCCTGCAGAGGGGATGGATCCTCCTCTTTGGTAGCCCTAGATCCAGTAACATTTTACAGTTGAACAGTTAAATGAGAAATGCAGGGTATCTGCTACATTTTAGATTTTAAAATTCATGACTTTCCATGACTAATTCCAAGAATTTTTAATGACTTAACGAAGTTACTACTTTCTACGACAAAAACACAACAATAAATTTAAAAAAACATTATAATAACATTAATTGAAATTATAGGTATAACCAATACTGTTACAATCTACATCCTCATATTTATAGATTTTAAATTTAAAAAAACAGAATAAAAGAAAGAGTTGAAGCAATAAGATAGCTGAAATCTGTTTCTAAATCCTTAACAAGTTGATCAAAAAGAAAAATTATTAAAAAATATTCTAAACTATTATTTTATGTGCTAAATTAGTGGAAAAGAATTAAAAGCTAACATAAACAGTTTTTAGGGCTTTTGTAATGAATAGGTTCGTGAATATTCCTAACAAAATGAAATTTATAGTGTTGGAATCAACATAATGTCAATGTAAAGTTTAATAATTGCATATTGATATTTTAAGAAATTATTTATGATAGATTACTAGCAAGCATACCTAACAAAATATACATATGTTTTTATCTTAAACTAATAAGTTAAATATGAATTTTATGCAAGAAATTATAATTCCTTCAGTAATTAATTTCATTTCTTAAGATATATGGGGTAGTTTCTAAAAACATGAGACTTGGCAGGTATGAAATTTTAGAATTGCTTACATGTTTTCATCTCTTATTTTTATTATTATTTATTGTAATTACTTAATCATGGTCATTTACCAAAATAATTTTGATTAACTTTTGTAAATGACCATCTTCTTTCTCAAGAAATGTGGTTATAGGGAAAATGAAAATCTTTGGCATTTAGAATTTGAAATTTTGCATATTCAGATCTTGTAAATTCCTCTGCATATTTAAATCTTTTATTGTTTTTTGACACAGATGGAATACAAAAGGAATGGCAGAATTATCATTAAATGCTATTATATTTTAAAAAGTATCTTTTAAAATTAAAGAATTAACTATGCATGAAAAACAAAATTATAAATCCAAATATAACTGATACCATTTTCAGAAAAATAGCTTGAGAGAAGCGATTTCTGTAATTTTGGAGACAGAGAAGCAATGTTGATACCAGCTGCATCAGTAAAAGCTCCTCCAAAACCCAAAATGAACTGATATATTACTGAACTGTTAACAGTATACAAACTGACTCCTGAAAAGAAATGTATAAATCAAAGGTACACCAACACATTTACACATACAATTCAGGATCAGTGACCGCACAAGTATCACAAGAGTGGGGGGGGGGGGCAAATAACTATTTCTTCATGCCAAAAGCTTATAAGTCAATTTTTTAAAAAAAAAAATCACTCTAATATAATAAAAATAATATGGAGAGAAATAAAATTTTTATAAAAAGAAGAGCTACAAAAAGCACTACTCTTTTTATCTTGTAAACAAAGAATCTAATACTTAAAAGCCCCCCCTGACTATTTAATAGTCTAATATGACTATTAATAGTCCAGTCCTACTAGTTAATAATCCTGGGCTAATACTAAAGCCATAGCTAATAGTATTAGCCACGGCTTTTCCCATAAATTAAGAAAAGAGTATGTAGAAATGTACATTAAAAATATTAAAATGTAGTAAAAAGTAATGTACAAAAAAGTACATTAAAAAAAAAGTTAATGCTTTTGTTTTTATTGCTTCCGAAAAATTTTGCCACACATTCCTATTACTTTCTAATAAAAAAAATTGAACGAAAAAATTTGAATTTTTATACATTTTACATATTGATCCATAGTTACAGGTACATAGTGATATAAAAACGTTATTAACACAGTAGGTAATGTATCACATTATTTTACAAAAAAAAAGTTGCTTTTTAAGCCAAAATTGAATTTAGTTAAAGCAATTGGCAGGAGGATCAGGACTTTTTGTATTCACATACTCTTTATGTCTGAAAATAAGCAAAACATGTCACTTTTTTAAAATTTTGAACTAATTTTGAGGTTATGAAATTTTAAAGTTTTGATTTTTGGCTTTGAATAATGAAATTTATTTACTTAATGCTCAGAAGTTGATAAAAAAATTCTTATTATTTTTTACGATAACACGACCATACAATTCCCTTATAATTAAAAAAACAATTAAAATCTTTTAATTAAAAAACTTGGTATAAATATTTTCCAAATAATATAGATTTTTAATACCTTTTCAAACTGTTGAAAGACAGTTATTTGTTTCTAGAGAGAAAAGTAAATTTTATTAGGCAATTCTTTTCCTTCCTTCTTTGCTGTTTGTTTCCTAACAAGAATCTTTTCCAAATGGACACATGAGTTTAATTTGTGCAATAAAAAAGTTTGAACAGGTGAAGATGATACAGAGAACACTTGCATTTACACTTCAATATTATTTTCAATTTCAATCCAGAGATATCCATCTCAGTAAATTTATTTTTTTTTAAAAAAGGGTATCACCATATTCAAGTGCGCCGGCCAGGTGGCCGAGTGGTTAGCGAGCCTGACAGCGAAGCCAATGGTTGCGGGTTAGAATCTCGCTTTGGGCATGGACGTTTATCTCTCTCTGTGTTGTCTTCTGATGTGTGAATGTGGCCCACCCTATGAACGGGTATTTGTGGCAGTGTAGTGTGGGTACTGTTGCTCGTCTCCGTGACTTTGGTTCACAGGTGCCCACTGGGTAACGATAAATGAGCAACACTTCCGGCATCTTCTAAGGTGAAGAACAAAAAGTTCAGTGCCTGCCTTTATTTAAAAAAAAAAAAAAAGAAATATTCAAGTGCAATGATCAAGTTCATTTTGCAGAGTCAATTTGAAGAGCTGCATAAGCAGTTCAAACTTGGTAAGCGAGAACAATGCGGGCAAGATCAGAAAAAAGATTTTAAGGTTTTTATTTTCTTACCAAACATTCAATGAGAAAATAGTGCATAGTAATGAAGATTTTGCATAGATTTTTAACGTTTAGTGAATTATAATTAAAAAATGTCTGAAATTAATAAACTTTATACCTTTGTTAAAATATTTATGTTCTAATAGCACTGTAACACATTATAAAAGTAATAAATAGTCACTGTAATTACCAGATGGCTTAGTAGAACTAAAATTTAAAATTGAAGATTCAAATCTGGAACCATTCTTGTTTGATTCATAGAGGGCTGCTCCTGAATAATTTGATAAAAGGACTAAATCATCACAATAACTCTCATCACAGACGCAAACAATCTTTTCTGTCCCAAAGGAATGCGGTTTACAAGGATTGCCGAATCCTGAAAAAACATACATTTAATCAATTAATAAAAAACTGATGAATTAATGTATCATTTTTTTGAAAGTGAAATCTCAGCATTAAATAGAGAGGTAGACTTTCATAGATACCTGCAATAAAATACTCACCAATCTTGGCCAAAACTGAGCAACAGCAAGCAAAAAACGATAAAAAAACAAACATTAAAGAAGCCTCTATAAGCCAAACAATATAGGGAAAACTAATGGTCGCCCTGGTGACTAAATATAACAGATATCAGGGGGAAATCAAACACATCAGATAGCACAGATTGTCACAGTGACATCAGACTAAAGCCAAAAATGCTCACAGTCACAGGTGGGACTGTTTTTAAATGTCCCAAAAAAGATATAATTTTACTTTGTCCTTATTACACAATAAACTCTCTAAGTATCCATAATGATATATACCACTTGGAAGTCACAACTATACTTTACTGGCACTGAAGTCTCTGAGAAACTTTGCTGCAACTTTGATCCATTGAAAGTCACATGGAAACCGTTTTATGACTAACTAAAGTCTCAAGAGCATGTAAATTACAACAGAGCTGCAAATGGTCACAACAATTGCATCTACAGGTATGGCTGGTTTAAATAGTTCCAAAGGCTGCTTAACATGAATTTGTAAAGAATTTATGTCTATAAGCATGTTTGATTAAAAACAATGCATCATTCCTTAATGCTCAGTGTCAGAAAAAAGTATTAAATGTGAAATTCCCCTCGGTTAAATATCAAATAACATTTAAGAAAATTTGTTTTAACATTATTGACTTAACAAAAGAAATCAATATGCCTTTTCTAAATATATATATATATATATATATATATATATATATATATACTAGCTGACCCGGCAAACGTTGTTTTGCCATATGATTTATTTCTAGAGTATGAAAATATATCTTATTTATTGTAAGTGTGTGCGTATGTGGTATGTGAGTGACAGTGGCATGGAGCGCTGTGAACGATGACGGAAGGTGAAAATAACAACACACCAAATAATAATTTTTTAAATTTATTGTAACTTTTTTTTATAAATTATATGTACAACTAATTCTGAAAATATTAGTAAACAATATTAATCTCTTAGTGCAATGGAGTGTACAATATTTTTTGTCATTCCGTCTTTTGTTAACACAAATAAACTGGATGGTTTACCCACTCGAGAGCATGCCACGTATAATTGTCCGTGTGAAAAACATGGTGTGCTCAAATCTAAGCCACAAACAGACATTGTTTGGCCTTGAGATTTATTAATAGTCATTGCAAATGCCAATCTAATGGGGAATTGAATGCGTTTAAATTGAATAGGCACATCTGTGGGTATAATAGGGATTCGTGGAAGTAATACACTTTCACCCCGGAATTTTCCATTTAAAATAATGACTTCGATAACGTTGTTCATTAATTTTTTAACGACCAATCGCGTACCGTTGCACAGCTGTGGTGGGTTCAAATTACGAAGCAAAATAACAGGAGATCCAACTTTAAGTACTAAATTATGCGGTGGCATGCCTGGTAAATCCAATGAATTTAAAAACTCTGTTGGAAAATATGCAGCTTCCATAGGATCGCAAACTGCATCAACGGATTTGTATGTCACCATGTTACCTGGCAATAACTGTTGTATTTTCAGATTCAATTCGTTGACGTCCACATTTTTTGCTGCTAAAATCGCCCTTTCAGCAAGCCACTCATGATTAATGTATTGCGTGTGTAAATCGGGAAATATAAGGTTAATTAGAGCATCTTTTGAATCAATGATTGTGCAGAAATCCTCCGGTAATTTTATGCATCCTGTCTCATCCTTGGTAACTTTTCCATCACCGATATCTAGCAATTGTTTTGAGAATGTTTCAGCAGATGGATCCTGAAGCATTTGGACTCGCATATTTACTGTTAGTTGAACTTTTTCAACATTATTCCACAGTGGAGATGATTTCAAGCAAGCATTGATCTCATCAGCGTACGTTGAACGCGGAATGACGGGAAGTGTTTGCCTGAAATCACCTGAAAGGAGTAGCAGAGTGCCGCCAAATAATTTGTCATTGTTCTTTATATCTTTCAATGTCCTATTCAACGCCTCAAGCGAATGTTTGTGTGCCATTGTGCATTCATCCCAGATGATAATTTTACAGTGTTTCAACACTGTGGCCATAGACGATTGCTTTTTTATGCTGCACGCTGCGTCCGGGTTGTTTTGAATATTTAGTGGCAGCTTAAATACTGAATGAGCTGTTCTGCCTCCATCCAATAAAGTTGCCGCAATGCCAGATGATGCAACGGCCAACGCGATGCCATTATTTGATCGTATTTCAGCGAGAATTAGCGAAATAATAAATGTTTTGCCAGTTCCACCTGGTGCTTCCAAAAAAAAAAATCCACCTTGATCTGCCGAAACTGCGAGCATAATGCGGTCATATATGTTCCTTTGTTCCTCATTCATCAGTGGAACATTGCGAGTCACAATAGCTGTCATTTCTACTGTATTGTAATGAAGTTCACGATTCATGTCATTGTTTAAAAAATCAGATGCACTTCGATTTGGCGAAAGCATACCGAAATGACTGAGAGGCAAGTTAGCAATAGTAATGCAAAGATCCTCAATAGCAATCAGTGCTTCATTGTACATAGCATCGCTGAATGCTATCGTTAGATCGTTACAACGTGTGCGATGGTGATACAGTATATCATCAGTCATCGAATCTTTGTGATTATCCCATAAAGTTTCTATTCTGCCCGGGAAACATGTAGTTAATACTATAGCGAATAGTACACGAATTTGCTTAGCAGTACAGTTCAAAGCTGCTTCAGCAAGCATACATTCCCACTGGTTGTCATCTTCCAGCAAGCCGAGTGCAAGGCATGCATCTTTATACGTTGGATGCTGATGCCCATCGACTTTACGTATATCGCGAAATGACAATGAGCCGGTGACATTAACCAACAACAGTCGAAGATAAAAGCACTCAGTCTGCCTTGGATTGACTGTAAATACTCTCCCCAAGGCGTTTGATTTGAATAAACCGGGACATGCTTCAACCGGTGTGCCTTGCTTGCGGGGTATCCATTTTTTTGTTTGAGACCATATGAAATAGTGTGGTACTTCTGAGTAAAGTAATGTCCGTGCAAAAGCACCAAAAGCATCAGCACGATTACACAATTCAAAAAATTCGGTGAGTGTAGTTCTTGGTGGATTTATAGCTCTGTCAATCGCTGTCTCGTTCGTGAAATATACGCGCTGACCGTTTTCAAGATGGACGGCTAAATGAATAACGGTTGGATCCCGTTCATGAATTGGGAAACCAAAAATACGCCAAACTGCTTCATTGGAGCTGATGTACCGGCCAATTTGGTACAGCGTTATTTCATCGTTGTTATTCACTGGAGGGGCAGTCACATTGGTATTTTCAACTCAAAATACTGCCATATCACTGCCTTTATTCACATACTTGCAAATATATTTGATGCTCTTCACTGAACTACAAAACTCTACATTAATATGAGCTTGGAATGTTTTGCTCAGTAGAGGTGAATAAGGCACCACCCAACGATTGTCAATGTCAATGTCGATGTTGCTGATATTTTTAATAAACGATTGTCCGCCATTATCGGAATTTCTTCGACGATATATTGGATATCCGTCAACATTTGTGATCGTATCGTTAGTGAAATTTTTAGGAAACCCTTTGGTACATTTTCCATTTGCCATACACGGCGATAAACGATTAAAATTGCCGCATGGGCCATGAATCATGTTAACTGTAACAATATCAAACAGCAATTGATCTGTAGACGGATTTGGAATTTCCGCAGAAATTACACTATCGATTTCTTCAGGACGTATTTTGTTGATTAACCAAATCAAAATGTGCGCATGAGGTAATCCCCTCTTTTGCCATTCAACCGAATACATCCAGCAACGTGTAGGACCAAATACTTGTAATTTCGTAATGAAACTTATTAAAGACTTTAACTTTTGTCTGAATACACGTGCTGTAATGTCATGACGATGTATTGCATTTTGGCCGGGAAAAAGCAATGATGTAATCTCTGGCCATTTAGGATTACACGTGAACGTGATAAACAAACACGGTCGTCCGTACTCGCGCACGTAAGCCAGAGCATCCTGGATATATTCTTGCATATGACGTGGGCTGCCTATATACGATGATGGTAGAATGACCGAGTTACCAATTTCGGCGGCATCGGCGCTACTGACAATAGCGTCTCGCAAGTGAATGTATTCTTCAGCACGCAGCTGTTGTTGATTATATCGCAAGTATCGTAGTCGTTCACTCTCTATCTTCACGTACATGTCGACCATGAATTGTTGACAAAGCTCACGATATCGTAGAATGATGTTGTCCTGACCGCGTCTATTCATCAACTGATACGCATAATAATCCTTCGCACTAACATTCTTGTTTGTTTCGGCTCCTGTAATAATATATACTAATAAATATAATTATAAATAAATAATAAAAATATAATTATAAATAAATAATAAAAATACAATTATAATTCATGAATAATTATAAATCATTAATAAATATAATTGAAATTAATTAACATTAGTTTAGTTTGATAAATTGAAATTAATTAAGTTCTTTAAATGAGTAATGTTCAAGTCCACAATGAATGAAGTACCTGTTGCGGGATCACGTTGTTTAATATTTACGCAATATCCATCTTGTCCCTTCCAAAAAATTAGCGGATATTGGAGAGCGTCATATGAACGGTGTGTTTCAGCAATGAACTGGAGATTATTATTTCTTCTACGAATCACGATTTGTCGTGCAGTTGTTCGATCGCCAACCATGATTCCAGCAACGTCGTCAACAACAGGTGCATTGAATCTACGAATATGCTCTCCAACAGGTGTTTTATCAGGGCTGATGACAATAGCGTGATGATCACTTTGTAATTTAGGCAAGTGTGATTTGAATATTTTCAATAATTCATTGTGCTCATTCAATAGAGCGTCCAGCTCACCAACGATGCGTTTGGCAAAAAATGAATTGAGGTGATTGTATTCACAACGTGCGTCTACGCGCGCATCTTTGCCGCCCATAAAATAGATTTGCAAAAATTTATGCGCTTCGTTTGGCATTGGCAGCAATGAGCCCACTTTGTGATAAATTTGACCTTTGACTTTAAATGTTGAATTGAATTGTTGACCATATACCGTATTATTTTTAACTATTTCTGTTGCTCCGAATGATGTCATTTGGAAACAGGAATTGAATGTCCGAATTGATTTCAGGAACACATTTGAATCTGGATTCGTGCCAAACAGTAAACCCTTTAATGGTTCAGGTGGTGTATCAATTACATGTAGTTGTACCTTTCCTGATGAGCAACACATCCCGGCTGGCTCATTTTTGAACTTAAGAGCATTGCAATGCAGGCATTCCTTGTCCATAGCACCAATTATGACTTTTGAATGAGCATAATATTCAACATTAGGCTCATACTCGAATGCTAGGCGCAGGAAAGACTGAGAGTTAAAAGATCGATGTGCCTGTTGGCGTTGTTGTTCATTTACTCTTAGTCTGTTAAATGTGAGTCGGCGCGATCGTCTTTGTTCCAATCTTCTTTCTTCATTTCGGTCAGCTCGTGCATCTTCTGATTCTACTTGATGCAATCGTGCCATGCTCTCACGTGCATCAGTATTGTCTTGCTGGATTTGTTCTGCGTTTCTTTCGGCTCTTGCATTCTGCATGAATGTAGCTTGACATGTTTTACGGCCCAAAGAAGCCCCTCTACGTCGTTTTGGCATTGTTTGCTGTTAAAAAAAAATTAAATTACTTAATGATGAAAAAAAGTATTATGTATTTATTTATATTTTATTTAAGTTATAATTCTTTTGGAGCGTTTGGATGAGAGTAAACTTTGTGAGCTGCGCGCGCAGAAAACGACAGGATAAAGTTAGCCATAGAATGAAATTAATTAAAAATACATATTTTTACTTAAATAATACCTTTTTGATTGATTTTAATATTTATATTTGATCATTACAGCATTTTTATTATTTTAAATTTTTTTCCATACGCCAAAAAAGTATAACTTCTAACGCATATACATAAGTACACACACACTTTTTTAATTTAACATACTTTTCATGATATTTCTCTTTTGAAATAACAGAGCAGAATTACTCTTAAAATCAATAATTGTATCAATTATTTATAAAATAGGAATGAATAATGACAGCTCTGCAGATTAATAAATTAATAAAAATTTACTTGAGAATAACACTTAAATAGTAAAATGATATTTGTAAACGTATGATGAAAAACAGCATAGTAGTAATGTGTTTATTTATCTTTTATTACTTAACCTACCTTTCGCAATATTTTTCCTTCAGAATAATACAGTAGAAATACTCTTAATATTAATAATTATTATTAATATTTACAGCACTGCAAATTAATAATAATTACACGGAAATGATAATTGTAAACGTCACAACGGCGTTCGATGTACAAACAATAATAATGGCCGAAATTTTTCCGAAAACTGCGTGAGAAGTGAGATACTGCTTATTGCAAACCTGCCAACTTTTAATCCTTTTGAGGATGATTTTACCCTGCGGTAGTTAAGCGGAATTTAAATTATAATTTTAGACAGAAATATTCGCTGTATTTAAATCAAGCTTATGCGTACTTTTACAATAGTATTACATATTAATATATATGCTTAATTTTTTTAAAAATAGTAGTGGATCAAAAAGATAATAAATTAAGTTTATAAATGCAAGGAATATATAGAAAGCATACATTTTGCTACTAATTGAAATAAAGAAATAAAATTCTACCTGGTTGTCGTCTTCCAGCAAGCCGAGTGCAAGGCATGCATCTTTATACGTTGGATGCTGATGTCCATCGACTTTACGTATATCTTGAAATGACAATGAGCCGGTGACATTAACCAACAACATTCGAAGATAAAAGCACTAAGTCTGCCTTGGATTGACTGTAAATGCTCTCCCCAAGGCGTTTGATTTGAATAAACCGGGACAACGGCCTTCATCGGTGTACCTTGCTTGCGGGAAGTCCATTTCTTTTTGTTTGAGCCCATGTGAAATAGTGTGGTACTTCTGAACAGAGTAATGTCTGTGCAAAGGCATCAAACGCATCCGCACGATTACACAATTCAAAAAAATTCGGTGAGTGCAGTTCTTGGTGGATTTATAGCTCTGTCAATCGCTGTCTCGTTCGTGAAATATACGCGCTGACCGTTTTCAAGATGGACGGCTAAATGACTAACGGTAGGATCATGAATAGGGAATCCAAAGTTGCGACAAACAGCTTCATTGGAGCTGATGTACCGGCCAATTTGGTAGAGCGTTATTTCGTCGTTGTTATTCACTGGAAAAGCGGTCACATTGGTATTTTCAACTCGAAATACTGCCATATCACTGCCTTTATTCACATACTTGCAAATATATTTGATGCTCTTCTTTTAAGGGCGAGCATAAGTATTAGAGTTTAAAGTGAATTGTTGCAACGTGCGTGAATATTACTTTTTGATTTATCAGGTTTCTATGTCTAGTTTGGATTGGAATATGATTAAATAAGGATATATTTAAAATATACGTTAAATCTGTCCAAAAAATGAAAAAAAAATTAGTTATAAACCTATTCTCATACCTACTGAATATACATATAAAATTTCATCAAAATCGATCCAGCCGTTTAGGAGGAGTTTAACCACTAAAACTGTGACAAGAGATTTTTATATATATAGATATATATATATATGGCGGTTGACGTCAGGTATAGCTGAAATAACTACGCTTTTGTAATAATTAAATTTAATGAAAAAAATAACAATAGATATAAAACAACCGCTAAGTCTGAGCATTTTGGCTGAAGTGTTACAAAAGTGGGGTAACGCTGCTGCAGTGGAGGTTGGATTCCCACACACACACTTATATATATATATATATATATATATATATATATATATATATATATATATATATATATATATATATATATATATATTGCTTTGGCTTTATTGATACAATATCAGAAAGCACTCTGTTTTGCGTATATAATCGTGTGGGCTGAAGAAAAGATTATATCTTTTTTTTCCGGTTTTCTAATTAACATTTCATTTTTTTTTTTTTTTTTTTAAATAAAATGTTGTTTGTTATTTTTTTACTTATTATTTACCCCCCCCCCCTTTTCCTCTTATGCCTATAATTTTTCTTTGTTTTATTCTTCATTTTGAACTTATATATATATATATATATATATGCTAACATTTCATTTTCTTTAAGATTTATGTTAAAAATATCCAATTTTACACAACCTCTGCAGCCCAAAACAATCTTGATAAGATTTATTAAGCAGCAATGTCTCCAATGGGGATAGAGCGTTCGCCTTCCAAATGTGCTGAATGAAATGCTTCTTGATAAAAACTTTGTCCCAGCAATTCTGCATTCATTATATGTAATTAGTTTATTGTTGGTTTTAGACTAACTAAACTAAAGTTCAACTAAGTTGTTAAGTATAATTTGGTGAAAAAGGATGAACTATTTATTACGATATGCTAAACTTTTAAAAATGGTGGAACTCTTTAGTATTATTTGTTTGTATAGAAAATCTCATATATCTCATATAAATTTTTTGAAAATATGATCACCTCTGATGCGAGTTGTGTTTGAATTTTAAGAAGTTTTGATCTTTTGGTCAAAAATTCCTAGTCTGAGAAGTTTTGTGCTTTCACGTTGGTAATTTTGAAAGCTACAAGTGATTACTCATCGTTGCGAGTTCCATTTCATTACGAGAGAAAAAGTGTTTGATGGTGACGCAAGAAAGAAGTTAAGGCATATAAAAGGGATAATTTTGTTTACAAAACTATGCAAATACAGCATAGAACCTCTTATCCAGCATTCCAGAAACAGAAAACCGTCAATTTTGAAAATCAAACTTTTCTATTTTCTTTATTTATCTATGTCAGTAACATGTTGCAAAAAAATTTATGCTGTTAAAAAACTCAGAATTGGTGAATGCAGCCATGTGAGGAATTATTTTTAAATAAATTAATTCTCCTTAAAATTAAGATTTTTTCTAATGAAAAAATAAAGAGCTTTGCAAAATTTTGGATATCTTAAAAGCTAGGCAAATATTTGTGGAAAACAATAATGTCCTTTTAGTGAAGGGTGCCTGTTTAAGGGGGCAAATAATGCCTCTTTCAGTTTCTAATACTTTGCTCTTTTTAAGGTCTAGAATCAACCCTGAGTAAATGGATGAAACCTTTATGAAAAATTAAAATTTCACATATGAAAAACTGAAAACAAATATTTAAAAAATAATAAATAAATATACGATTTTAGCGCATTTCGAAAGGTGGCGAACGCTTAGCCCGGGGGCCTGAATTTATAAAATTTTTATACATTTCTTACACAACACAGAGATATTTCTGTAACGTAATCTTTCATGCCAAGAACATTTGATAAGGAGCTTTATTGATATTAACTTGCAAATTTAAAAAGAAAAAAAAAATTAGATGTTTGCCTTTTCTAATATGACCCTTTCTGCAATTTTTTTTTCTTTTAATTTTTTAGTCCAGAAGCTGCCAAAATTCAACGAGCAAACGGAATTTTTCACAAATTGCACTTCACAACAACAGCTATGAAAATTCCCCCAAAAAAGAAAACTTCAATAAACTTGAATGAACGAATTAAATTGAACAAAACTAGAAAAACATGATTTTTCTTAAAATTTCATATTGAATAAATGCAACAAAGCCTTACTTGCATTTTTTTTTTTTTAAAGATAATTTAAATTATGTGGAAAATACTTCATACATTACCTTCCACAAAACAAAAAATAAAAATAGCTAAGTAAAAGATGCTCATCATACAGCCTCCACATAAACTAAATGGGGAAATAAGATCATGGTTTAATTGTAAGTGATAATATTATCACATTAATATCTAAAAAACTTTTTATCTTTTCAGTGCTTGGATAAGATTAATTTCACATGTTTATATGTCATTTTCAATGTTGCTTTCTGATTATAAATCTGAAACGTTATTGAATGAATAAAAGTTGCTTTTAGCTTACAAATTAACATCCTAGCAACATGCTCATGACATTGTGATTCTTCTATTCCCCGGAGTCTATTCTATTACTCTATGCTATAAAATGAGGAAATTCGTCTTCTAAAGTCCTTTAAACGAGGCGATTCGAAATCATTTTTCAATATTAACGCAAGGCCCGATATCAGACCTTAATATTGACCCATAATAGTTTGGATCACGTATTATATTGCCGATAAATAGTGTACCCTACCAGAGGAAATAATTATAGACCTCATAGGGGGTAGACAATGTGGCTCTTTAATTTCCTATGTATGTATAAATATAATAGTTAATAGTGTGTTGAATAGTGTTTAAATGAAGAAATTCGAAGCAGAGCCGTTTTTAAGGATGGGCCCAGTGGGCCCTGGCCCAGGGCCCCGAGTTCTGATGGGGCCCCCGAAAAGTCTAAAATCTCATTGCGTTAATTGTTTTTTTTTTTTTTTTAATTCTAACTCATTTATTATTTATAACTTAAGAGGTCCCCCAGATCCCAATTTTTTCTTCTTTTTTAAAAATTTTATTCAGAGCTGAAGCCCTCTGAAACCCATAATATATATAATTTTTTCTTTCTTACATTGTCGGATGCTTTTCAAAATCTAATCGAAGTGTTTAGAAATATAAAATAATTGTTACTCTTCACTTTTCTAACCAAAAGAGCAATAAAACGCTCTTTCCACTGATGAAAATATCCCCACTTTCGTAGCTACCACCCACAGAGTTGTCAAATATAAAAAATACAGACTCCTCACTTTACACTGAGAGAAAATGTTTTTAGCTTCTTTACATTGCCTTGGGGCTCTTTCTTCCTAACTTCGGAAATATCAGATATCCACAGAAACATCTTCTTGTCTGATTTCTGGTCATAAATTTCTAAGAAGAAAAAATTTCTAGGGCTGTAAATAGGGGAAGGGTCTTGTTAGAATTCCTTTGGGTCACTCTGTCTTGAGATTTCCATAGTGCCCGTTAAATTGGGCTCGTTAAATTCTTAATTTTCTTTCTTAGAAAATTCAGATATTTTTTCTAATTTATTATAAAAGCTTTTTTTCTCCTTTAATCATCAACTAGCCTAATTGTTTAATTTACTTAAGTTTTGAAGTTGATTTTATTTTGTTATTTTTTAAATTAATAGCAAGAGAATTCGTGAACTAGGAATTTCTATATCAAATTTTCATAGGATATTAAGAAGACATAACTCTTTCAGGTTGGAGGTAAGCAAATGTTTTTATTATATCAATTTTGGTTGTGGTTAGGGAAAACGTGAAAGCTTGCGCAGTTTCTTATATATAAATTTTTTTTTTTTTGTTTATTTATTTAAATGGCGTGCCACTATTCAATTCCCCCTTTGGCTGGCCTGTCTGCCAAGACTCTTGATTTGGTCTGTTCTGGATGAAATTGAGATAACAAATGTAATTTTACTTACTGCTAATAGACAGAAACAACATATGATTTTGTTTAATAGAACATTGACAGCTAAACAAATGTTTAAACATGAGAAAAAAATTGTTTAAAACTCCTGTATGACCAAATTTTCCACTTTTCCCCTAAATATGAACTATGTTCAATTTGTAATATTATATTTCGTATTTTTTTATTAATAAGGCTTTTAAATTTCCAAATCAAAGTCGAAACAATTTCTTAAAATTGTGAATCGAAACTATATATGGAATTTTGACAGCTTTTTTCATTTTAAACGTGTGCATTTAATTTAATAAAAAAGAAATAAATAAAAAAAATTGAAAAAATATAATTAAATGACTGAATAAAATAAAAACTTCGTTATCATATCATCTTTTAAACCTTTTGAGTATTAACAAATTATTTAAAAATAAGCAAATTTTTAGTTTAAAAGGTAAATTTTTTTTTATTTGTTTAAAAGGTAATTATGCTCCATCATTCAATCATGAGACTATTTAATATCTGTTCCTAAGGATTAGAATTTTTTTTTTATTTTACTTTATTGTAAAAATGATATATAATGATACTTTCATGCGATATGCTGCAGTTTTAAATACCTAAAAGATGACTGAAATTGTCAATTCAAGAAACAATTAATACTTTTGAACATGAATTTAAATAACACCATACGTTTTGTTTGGCTATCTCATTTTACATTATTGCAGTATTTAGAGCAGACAGTTGCTTGTGGGTGTGGATGATATAAGTAAAAGAAGCATACAAAAAAAAAAAAAAAAAAAAAAAAAAAAAAAAAATCAGTTAATGGCCTCAATATTATATTTTTAAATTTCTCGCAAAAATGTAGTAAAAAAATAATTGTCGCAAACAAATTAATATTAAGTGAGAACGAAACAAAAATGATACCGAAATATGCTGAATCACTAGTGAGACAGGTAGGATGAAAGACATCGAAACCGATTTGATTGAATAGTAAAACTAGAAGGTGTTTCTAAAATCCGGAAATCAATCAGGTTCCAATTTTTTTTGTCACAAAATTTATCAGAGGCTATTCGTTAGATTACAATATGGGGGTTAAGTTTTTTCTTTGATTAATTATTAAACATTAACAAATATTTGTCCTTTAAAACCTTTCATTCTATTATAAAAATAATTATTCCATAATTGTAATTCTAAAACTAATTGATATAATGCTTTAGTGTGTTCCATTGATATATTAAATGTCTTCTATCGGCGGAACCCCGACATTACGATTAAAGTTTATTAAGGTAATTACGAACATTATAACCTAAAAACAGACTATTTTTAAAATATTTAATTAGAGGAATGTAGATTTTTCATCGTTTTATCATCATCAATCTTAAATAAGGTTTTATATCCGACAGTTAAATTTGCAGTCCTTGTGTTATATCCAGTTTAGTTTTAAATTTATTTTTAGTGTGTATACATAAGCAGAAAATGAATAAGATAAGCCGAATTATGGTTTACTTCTAAATGAACTGAAGATACTTGCTATAAACGTTAAAAATGGTAGTTTGGAAGGCATTTTTCAAGAATGTAAAGTATCCAAATGACTTAATTTATTAAATTTAAAAAAAACAATTTTAAAATATCCGCAAGGCAAGTGTGTATATTTGGGGCTAATTTTATGAAATCTAACACAATACTGAAAAATGTTCTACTTATTTTTTTTTAAGTATGCATGTAAAACTAATAATTTAACAATTATTTAAAAAACTAGAAGGCTCCGCTCCCTGTTCATTTTGCTAACTAAACCCTAAACCTCTTGGTTGCTTCTGCATTCATTGCAGATTAAGAGGAAAAATGGTATATTTCAATTTTTTTCCTACAAAAAATACGATTGAAACCATTTACATTTTGAAGATGACTAAATTTAGGCAAATCAATAAAATTGGTACCAATCAATAAATTGGAAAAGTGGCACATGTCGCCCTACTCAAAGGATAGAGCATTCTCCTCTGAATGAGGTGCACCAAGTTCGAATCCCAGTGATGGCTGGTCGATATGAATTCCACACCCGGCTTTTACCGACCACCGTGCTGACGTGAAATATTCTCAGTGGTAGGCGGATCATGGGTTAGAGTCTCTTTGCCGTCAGTCTAACCGTGGGAGGTACTCGTGTTCTTCCTCTCTATGTAACGCAAATGCGGGTAAGTTCCATCAAAACGTCCTCCATGAAGGCAAAAATTTCTTACAATACTTGATTCTATAGTTCTCTTGTATGATGGATTGGGTTCAAAATTAGAAGACTACGTAGTTGAACATTAGTAGTCGTGAACTCGAAATTGGGCTGTTCAATGACTTTTATAAAATAAACTAATAATTTGACCACGATAGCTTGGTTGGTAGGGTTATGGACTCCTGCTCGTGAGAATGGGAGTTCGAATTCAGCCGACCGAATAATACCCATGCATAAAATGGTGACTGGTGCATGTTAAATCTGTCGGGGTCATAAACTCCTCCAAGTTCTCATAACAATTCAATACCTCTGGGTACTGATCCAGGAGTTTACTTGTCTTCTGGATTGGTTTTAAAATTTCACGGCTACGTAATTAAACATTGGCTCAAAATTGAGTCCGTTTTTCAACGATTATAAAAAAAAAAAAAAAAAACTAATAATCAAACTGTATTTTCTTGTATTTTTTCTAACTCCTTGCATATTTTCTACACACCTTCATAATTTGATGTTTCTAAGTCTTACAGATTTTGAGCTGCAAAGCAAAATGTATGTCTTACAGGAAATTGATTTTACTGATGTGATAGAAGATTCGCCTCTGAAAAAGCGCGAAAAGTATTGTTACCTTAAATTTTCGATAGAAATAATGTATATAAGTTTTTATAATTAATTTATAGGTTTTTTTACTCTTAAAATAAAAGAATTTTTAAAAATTATTCAAAATTAATTTTTTCCCCCTAAATTTACTTATGAAGGGTCCGCAAATAATGACAGGCCCAGGGCCCCTATAAACATAAAAACGGCACTGTCCATACTAATTCATATAGTTTTCTTTTTAAAGCAAAGTTGTAATTTTTTTATGTAACTTTATGCATTGCTGTACTAGAACAAATCTGCCAATATTCCTATTCCATATAAAGTAGGCTCTGATACAAAATCTGTCAATTGCTATTAAGTTAAAATAGGGATTAAAACAAACCATGACAAAGTTAAAGCCCAAATTTTTTTCATACTAGTTTCATTTCGAAAATTGGAGTTGGCAAACTTTGCACCCAGTTCTTTATTGTAAGACTAAAAAGATGTATATTGGTGTATTTTGAAGTTACAACATTAAGTGTAATTGTATATCTAATTTAAACCCAAAAATTACTGTATATTTTATGAATTTAGAATTCAATAAAATTTATTATTGAAGCGCGATGTTATTTTTGGTGTTTGTCACTAACAAGGGAAACTAGGGAAATGTGACTCGCCAATTTTGAAATAAATTAGTGGGATGTATGCCTTATGAGGAGTAATTTTAGGGGGCAACATTCGTTTCGGCCCATAGAAGGTCCTGTGAAAGATAAAAAATAATTCAATCTATAGAAAAATCGGTCTTTTATTACTTCAATGCAGATTATTAGTTATTGTAATTGTCTCATACTCCAATTAATTATTAATTAATTGGTTAATTAATTTATTTGCTTATTAACAAATTAATTAGCAAATTAAATATTTGATCACTAATTAAATAATTACTAATTAATTAATTATTAATTAATTGATTTGTAATTACATACTCCAATTAATTTGGAAAATTTTTTGGAGAAAAAAAATTTAAAAAATTTGATGTCAATTTTTTTTTAAAATTAACCTAACAGGTTTTTCTGAAAAACTACAGATATATAAAGCTTTCGAAATCCATTTTGACAATAAATATGCATTATATAATACGTGAAAGTACCACAAAATTAATTGGAGTATTAGATAATTACAATAACTAATAGTTTGCATTGAAGTAATAAAATACCGATATTTCTATAGATTGAATTATTTTTTATCTCTCACAGGACCTTCTATGGGCCGAAACGAATGTTGCCCCCTAAAATTATTCCTCATAAGACATACATCCCACTAGCTTATTTCAAAATTGGCGAGTCACACTTCCCTAGTTTCCCTTGTAAGAAATTCATCTTTCTTTAAATATTGTTCAGCCTTATTGTCTTTTGGGTACACAGTGATTGGTAGATGTTACCGTAATACTTTAATATCTTCAGAGAGCAAACCTTAAATTTTAGCACTTAACCTTACTTGAATAAATTTAAATGCATTTCTCTTTAAGCTACATTATATTTTGACTTCAATAAATAGAAGTGTATTTCTATTGATATTTTAACATAAGAGGAGAAAAATGCTTTTATTTTGCAGACCTAGTCTAATGATTAATCAAAGGTAAGTTTTATATTGTTATGATATTTTTACAGTAAAATTTTCATTATTCAACTATGCATTGCTTAGACGTGCAGTTGTTCAAATTTTTATTTTCTCATGAAAATGCTTACTCCGTTTTTGTCAATTTTTAGCAGGAAACCTTTAAATTTGATGGTAAAATTTTCTTTGCTAAAAAATAAATCCAATGTTTTAAGAAGTGGCAGACTTGTTCAATCCCCAAAGCATAGCACAAATGAGTTTAGAAAATATTAAATTTAAAAAGCAAAGAAACTTTAATGAACAGTTAACTAGATATTATTCTCTCAACTCTTAAAAAACTTTGATTCAAAATTAAAATAGAATATTATATAAAGTTTAAGTGAGATAAAAATTTTTGAGTGAAGCAATAATAAAATAAAATGTATATATTTGAAAGGAAGTGTGTTAATTCTCAGTTAAACAAAGTTACACAAATTACTAAATGGCACAAAAAATTTGTCAGATTATACACTGCTATTGGGAATCGTGTGAGTAACATCTTGGAAATTGAAAATTTCCGAAAGTAATTATACATCGGAAACCATGTTTAGTCAAAAAACGTTTTATTTACAAGTTTATTAGTCTGGTCTCCTGGTTGATCTAATTTAGCTTACAAGATTAATCGCAAAGTTCCTTGACAGCAATGGAAAGGGTATGCATAAGTACTCGCGGGAGTAGTATTTTTATACATATAACTCTTGCATCTTTTGAAGTATTTGGGCCATTGACGCATGTTGTCTCTTTCAATCTATCATAGGAAATTGTATAGAAACAATGCATTACTTGCTTATTTAGCTATATCATGTGTAAATAGTTATAGTACAAATTTGTACATAAAAAGCTTTTAACTTCTAAACTGTTAGTATGATTGTTTGGCAAATTTATTTCATTCTTTTCAGTGAGAAAAATACAAGGGAAAATATGTCTCATTTGTCCTTCCCGAAGAAATTTTCTCTCACTCAAATAACTCTTTTTTTTTTTTTTTTTAAAGTAAGTTTTCAGATTTTGTTTATAAAAAAGGGAAGTTTTTTTTATTAAGTTTTCCGAAGAAACTTAATTTTTCCTACAATTACCTACACAAATTTAAAAAAAAAGTTAAATATGACGTAAACTACTTCTATACCTGCCCTAACTTCTTCGTGCTAGCTGGCACATAAGTCCTAAAGTCTTTCCAGGTCCAGACACTCCTGTCCTGAGCTAGTCCCCTCACATAGATTTAATTTTGCACAGATATTGGTGGATGTTTCTTTGTCAAGTAAGTCTCTGTTTTCCTTTTTAACGTTTAACCATCGGGTGTCTAAATAAGTGTGGTGTTAGCAGGGCTATCCTCGTTTTAAACTAAGAATATGTTCTCCATCTTTTCAAAATTTCCTCATGAATGGGTGATAATTTTTCCTTTATTAGTAGATGTTTATACTAGGCCAGAAAATTAAATTTTAGGCCACAAAATTAAAAATAATTTGCTTGCAGGGTATTAAAATTTAAACAAATAAAATAAATGAAAACGTTATCGAGCACACGGAATCCGGAAAATGCTATTTCATGTTTGGGAAAGATTTTAAATTCACACAACTCATTCTGCTCTGTAAAGTTTCATTTCTGTGAAAATGTGCAAAACTTGAATTAACTAAAAATAAGCCTTTTCTTTGGAAGTTTGAGTACAGTAAAATTTCTGAAATTCTGATTTCTAAGAATAGGTGCGGCTGACTTTTCTAGTTTATATGAAATGCAACTTGTTCAAATATGTAAAATTTTATAATCCCAATAAACTAAACAGTTTGAGTACAGATTTAAAGAAAATGCAATTTTCTGAAAGTTTATTCTATGAGTAGGATCTGCTGACTTTTCCAGTTTATATGAAATGCAACTTATTTGTATATGTAAAACTATATAATCCCGTCCCTAGTGAGCGAAAATTCTAGTAGTAATATTCCTCTTAAGACAGTTTTAAGGTTTTTTTTTTAACCCTCAACAAAACTCGGTTAAACCCAGAGACAAACGCGGCAATGTTTTTTCTTTTTAGAGCATATTGATTACACAAAATGTAATTAATATGAAAGTGGATCTCTCTGGATATGAGGAAATAATTTACTAGATGGATAGAATTATTATTTTTTTTTTTTTGTAAATAGAAACTTTAAATTTCTTAAATATTAATGAATTTTGTGAAATCTTGTCCTATAAATTGTGAAAATTTTGCATCGTAAGTTATAGTTTTCTTGACTATTTAATGTTAACTCTTCATACCTGTAATGTTTTTAAAAGTAAATACAAAACTGAATCACATTCGTAATAAAACTGAGCGTGCTTAGTTCTATTTATGAATGTAACATTTGAATAAAATTAATTTGAAAGCAAATGTCAAAAAAAAATTGCACAATTAGCTCACTCATATTAAATATTTACTAAAAAGACAATGAGACGCATAAATTATTTTGCGATTGTTAAATTGAATGAATGCTAGTCAATTTGAAATTTACTGTCAATTTTGTTGTTACAAAATAAAAGATAATTTTAACCGTGACTTTTAGAAATTTAGTAAGTGTGAGATGGGCAAAATGTTATCAATCTTATAACTTATTGCCCAGTCTATTATTGGTGAAAAATCAAATGTGGACTAAAAGTTACCAATCTGAATCCATATATTTAAAAAGGGTAATAGATAAGTACAGCATTAATTTTCCATGTCATTTAATAATCCGAAAAATACTGTAAATTATTTTAAGGTAGGTATATTAAGATAAATTAGTAAGAGATGGTTAATAAGATATCAGTTCTAGAAATGATCAGTTGGTATTGTCATAACTAAATTTTTATAATTCGAAAAATTTATTTAATAAATGTGTTTGTGCTGTCTACTGTGATTCTACATGTTATAAAATATATATGTTACACATTAAACCACTATAAGAAAAATTTATAGGGTTTAACTCAAAATACTGTCTTAGATACTGTGGTTAAACTTCAGTTTCCTAATAAATATATACTATACATATAAGGTAAGGTATTATCATACATAATACACTAATTTCTTATACTACCGTCCCAAAGGACATAATAAGGTACAATAGTTCCATTGCAAAAACTTACTTGAAAAGTTATTTTATTACGTAAATAAAGTATTATTTTACTTAATAAGACTTTTTTTCCTTTTCTAAGTGCACTTTAAAGCATTAAAATGGAGAAATTGTTGAACATATACTGTATATATAAATGGTCCTGAATCTCCGCTCAATATTAACCTAAAATTTTATTTTAACCTATTTTAATATACTATACAACCGTACCATAATTAATACTTGTAGAGAAATCAAGGGGTCCCAAATGTCGCACAATATGTCTCCATTGACAAAGGGAGGGAAAGGAGCTATATCGTAACATAAATAAAATATTCTTTTACTTAATAATAAGACTTTTTATTTTCCCTTAAGTGCGTTTTAAAGCCTTAAAATGGAAAAATTGTTGCTCATACAAATTTTGACTTATATCTCCCCTCGACATTAACCTATGATTTTCAATCTCCACCAGACATTATATTTTAATATACTTTGTATTAAAGGAAGTAATCGTAGACAAATTAGAGGGCTCACAATGCAGCACAATATGATTCCATTGTAAAAGAGAGGGAAAGTACTTAACCCCTTCTTTCTCGCTCCCGTGAAAATCACGAGGTGAGGTTTCGCCCTCTATTTCTCGCTCCAGGGAAATTTCCAGGATAGAGTGTTCAGTAGTAACGCGCCAATAAGAATAAAACAACAGTGCCGTCAATAATAAAATCAGCCGCTTTATAAAATCAAATCGGCAAGAACCAAATCGTTACAATATTAATAATAAAACATTAAATTAGTGTTTTTGCCACCCAACACTACAGCTATTATTCAACCCTTTGATCAGGGAATCATAAGATCATTCAAGTTTCATTACAGAAAAATGGTTGTTCAAAAAATCATTAGTGGCATACACTGTGACAGCTCTTCGGAACTGTTAACTGCAAACAAACTATCAAAATCCCTTACTATTTTGAAATCAATGCATTTGATTCGTAACTCATGGGACATTGTTTCAACCCAAACAATATCAAATTGCTTTAAAAAGTGTGGATTAAGCACTGGCGATGGAGCTGATAACTGTTTCGAAGAAATGCTCAACAATGAAGAAAATGAATTGGACAAGAATTTTTCACGTTACGTAGCTATTGACGATAACCTGCGAGCATCAGGAGAAAAATCTGATTCTGTAATTGTTACAGACATCAAAAATTGTTATTTCCAATCAAGAAATGGAGGAATCACACTCAGATGATTAAATAAACTCATCAGTGCCATCTTCTTTAGAACAAAGAGGAGGAAATATCGAAAACTATAAAAACTCTCAAATGATGTTGAAAAGTTAATTTAAAACACTGCAACTCAAGCAACCATTGATCGGTTTTTTGCAAAAAGTTTGTAAATTTAATCTTATGAAGGGTTTTATTTTATTAAAATAATTAAATTAGTTAAAATAAAGCATTAATGTTGTCATTATTTCAGCTCTTAAAGTGTGTGCATTTAGAATATATCGTAAAAATGTGATTTCTTTTTTCTTTCAGATGTTGAATCGCCTCTTAATAAAATCAAAAGAGCATAAAACGAAAGTGATTTTAATAAACGGCGAACACTGTAATTCATTTCTCTTGCCTGGAAAACCTATTATTTCTCATTTTACACACCAGATGGCAGTACCAGGATATTTTTCAGGTAATTATAGATAGTTAGATTATTTTAAACTAGATGTCAGCACTAATCAAAATATGTGTATATGGCAAAATAGGCACCTTTATGACCGTTTTCTTGAAAATTATCTGATCGTTAAGGGGTTAAAAAGCTTGTTAAGTGATAGGAAGTTTCTTTTTTCTAAGACATTTAATGAAATTAATTAATTATTTGTAATGAGATAATATATCAAAACCTTCTTATGTAAAGTGGGTAATTCCACAGTAACTCATGCTACAGATTTTTAGAAATCTAGCTTTCAAATACGATGCAATAATAAATATTGCACTTATTTTCTTTCAACAAAATTTAGGTTGATTACAATTTTTCTGTTTTTTTTAATGATACCATTAAAAATCCTAAGAATCTCTAACTTTTTGAAATTTTAATTAAAATAGCTTGGTAACTCATGCTACCAAAAAAGACACTCAGTTACGAGAAAAAAAAGTTAAACCTGTATTTCTGCTAAAATTCTACTTGTTAAGTACTTTAAGTCTTATGAGTGGATTGTATGTATCACTCTTATCACAAAATAGCATCTAGTTTTATTTTTAATAGTTTAAAAAAACTAAATATTTGACAAAATATATCAAGTATAAGGTAACTCATGCTACAGTACTGGTAACTCATGCTACATTAAAGATGAATAACTTTTAAAAATGATTACAGAAACAAAATAAAATATTATTTTGATATTTATTTAACATTAAGTATTTAAAAAAACATTATTTTATTGAAAATTAAAAAAATATTAAAACATTTAACGTTGTTCAAGAACATCAATTTCTTCCTTAAATTCGTAGAAGAAACGGCTCCCATTCTGTTTTATTACTGCATCTGGTAAAATCTTTATGATGTTTTCGAATGTCACATAGGAAATGTCATTTTCATCTGAAATGAAAATTTTTTTATTCATGTTTTTCTTTCTTAAAAACATTACCTTTACTTCTCCGTCATCTTCAACTTCACCTTGTGAAATAGCAGCATACCTAAAAATTTGCTTCTTACCTAAACATTTAATAAGTAGGTAAGTACCAAGTTTAATGCTTAATTTTGGAGGTTTAGTTGGTAAATTTTGTTCTGCTAAACTGGAACGTATTTTTTTGGTTAACAGAGCACCCGTCACCTTCTCCTGGTTCACATAAATGCAATGCATTTTTTTTATACTTTCTAATGGCAGTTCTTCCTCAAATATTGAACACATATTTAAATTTTGATTTCGTTCCTCTATTTCATTGCACTTCATTTCAATTATTTTTCTATCCGATCCAGTTCTTTCAGCTGCAGCTTTGAAGTCGGAGGCATTGAAAACAGAGCCTTTGCGTGCTTTTACGTAATTTCGAACTTGGCGTTTCACAACCGGGCCCTTGCCGTGTGATGTTGCAAAGAAATTCCAAATAATTCTTTTTCTAAATTTGTTTTCCAATATAGGGATTGCAGCTGCAATAAAACGATTTTTGAACTGCGATGAAGGGCCATCCGACCATATATTGACCAGAATAATACTTTCTGGGAAATATTCAAAGATTTTATCTAAATATGGAATTATACTTCTTTTTGAATGATCTAAATCATTGGATACAATAACAGCAGGGTGATGCTGTCCATTATACCACGACGAAATAGTAAACAGACTCACTTGCGGCTGTACCCAATGAAAACTTTGTATTTCATCCTGAGCAACACAAGTGTAATTCTCTGCAAAATCAATTTGTAGCAAAGCAGTGGTAAAATCGGTGCTTTGGGAGCCTACCTCTCCTTTCTGCATCTGATATGCTAGAGCTTGTTCATTTTTAATGAAACAATGAAGTAAAAAATCTTTTTTCATTGAAACTATGTATTTTCCAAGATCTTCGAGGCTACCTTCTTCTACAACTTTTGTTAACTTACCTTCAAAATCTTTCCACTTGTTCCATTCAGCCATATTTGAAGTAGATGTAGCAAAACAAGATTCAATACCATTTTCAAAAAACTTTTCACATTTATTACAAGAAGTTTGCCAGCACTTTTTTAGTAGCATTCTCGCAAAGAAAATCTTTCATAAATCCTGAGGAATAAGCTGGGATTTCTGGGCAATACTTCTTGAAACTTTCGATAGCAGAAATAAAATTTTCATGAAGTTTGCATAAGCACACATTATGAGGCATTTTGCTGCTTAAAAATACGTGTTTTGGACGTAATGCAGCAAACTTACTCTTGCCAATCTTAATATCGGGATGATCATTACAGAATAAAGAGAATGTCTCCAAAACAGAATTGTACAAATGCCGAATTTGTTCTTTTATTTTACCATCACTATTTCTTACTGTTACTACATCTTTCATTCCTGGAGCTTGTCGACTGATATCATCTCTTATATAAAAGTTTTTAACTATCTGAAGAGTTTCACTGCTCATAGGATTTTTTCCAATATAATTCTGTATTACAACATTGCGTTCTTGACGCGGTACAATATTTTTCATAAGCTGTTTCACTACTGCCTGCTTTTTACGTGGGGACTTTGGTAATGCCCGTTTGGCACGGGCAACTGCTTTTCCCAATGAACAAGGTGATTTATATGGGTATTGTTGTGATTTAAATGACCTTTCCTTTTTGTTGAATCTTGATTTTGCAACACTTTCTCTGGATCTCTTTCTTTGTTGTCTTCTCACCTTTTCTCTTTCCACTGGAGTTATTTGATCAATTTCATTTTTCTTTTTATCGCGGCTTTTTTTAGCTGCCTCTCTGTGTTTCTCCTTATATTTCGCATAATTTCCTTCATCTTTAAGTTTTTGTCTTCTTCTTCTCATTTTTTCAGCAGCTGTTAAGGCCATTCTGTAAGAAAGAGACATATGATAAGTTTTAATTTATGGAGCTTAACTTAGCAGGATTTCACTATTCTTTTACCTTAAATTAAAATTTTGGTGTATAGATATTTTTTTTAGATATATTGTACAATGTGTTATACCTTTTACATTTAATGGATTATTTACAACAATAACATCGTCTGAATTTTACTTTAACTAATACCATTAATTTCCAATAACATCTTTGAGTAATTTCCTCCTTCAATAACTTTTATAAAGTTTTAAACTTAGACTTGTTTGTGATAGGGAGCAAAGCAAGGAAAAGTTGACAATAATAAAAACAACTTATTAAGAATGGAATAAACATGCGAAGAACAAACTTATCTTTATCATACTTATTAACTTATTGCAATAAAACTTAATTTTTATATAATATTTATGCAAATAACATCTTAATTCACTTCCTAAATATAGTATGAGTTACCACATGGTAACTCATGCTACAATAGTTTTATACAAAAAAACATAACAAAACTGGATGCTACTTCTCTTAAAGATTTGTTTTTGATTAAAACACATAAAAAATTTAAAAAAAAATTATTTTTAGGGTAATTGATAGTTTAATAGATTTGCAATGATAACATAACTATGTTTTAGTAACTCATGCTACTTGTAGTAGACCCTAATATCATTTATGAATAATAGTTATAACTACTTTGATTCTAACAATTTATTTTATTATTTTTATAAGGCTTATGAATGTATTAATCTGAAACAATCAAGAAATAAAATTTTCATGGCTATAAAATAACAAAATCAACATACCTTTTGCTGAAAATTGAAGTGGTGTAGAACAAAATCTTGTAATAGCTGACTTTAAAGTGTTGCCATCCTGATAAAAAGAAACTCTAACAAAAAATAAGCTGTTGTCACAACTGCTACAATAGTTCAGATTAATTATCCACTTAATTTATTAAGAAATAATTGAAAAAACTTTTTATGGTCATGTCACTGTTTATATGGAATTGCCCAGTAATAAACTTACACAGTCTCTAATTATTGCAGTTGTGAAAATTTTTCCTGCTTTTCTGGATACCGGATAAATGGTTCTGTATTGTATTTGAGTTTTGTTCAGTTGCAGGAAGAAAAAAAAAACATCATTTAAAGCAGTCTGATTATAAATTTCACTTTGGAGAAGCCTGGTGCAATTATTATAACCATGAAAATGAAGCTTTATTAACATATTCTAGAGTTGGATTACCCTGGAGACTTGCATAAAGGTCCATTATTAACAGTGTACTAATAAATGAAAAAAAGGCTAGCAGATTAACTACAATGTAACATCAAAAATTAATTATTATTTAATATCAAAGCTATTGATGGAACTTTTAGATACAAATTAATTAACATATCCTAGAGCTGGAACATCCTGGACAGGCGTGAAGTGAATCATGAATGAAAAGATCACACTCTAAACAAAATATATTTTTACAAGCACCGCACTGATATACTGTTTGCTCGTTAAAAATAGTCAGGCAACTATAACAATACCTATTAATTTCAGGGTCCAAATTTGCAACAGACATTTCGTTGAAACAGTCGAGGGGAAACAAGTGGTGAAACGAGCGAGCCAAATGGGGCGCAGAGACTAGAGTCAAACCACAAGCCTTGCATTCCACGGGGAGTTCGCAATATTTACTGTTACACTGTGGACAGTAAAAACCCTCTGTTCCAAACCCTTGATGGGGTTCTTTACTATCCAGGTGACACATACACATGGATGGTTTGCCTTCACTTTTGCTTTGGTGATAGGGGAACCCCATGCGGATGAGTGACGATTCTGTGCTACTCGTAGCAGGAGGCGGGGACACTTGCTCGTACAGCAATTCCTTGAAATGAGAGTCATCGATGACTACGCTATACATTCCCTGCGTCGCTTTAGCGATTTTCCTACACACAACTAATTCTGCCGCTAGTCCGATGATTGAACAACGAATGTTGTGAGACACCAAAGAATCAATTGTTTCGTAGATGTCCCCAGGATCGCAGGTCGTTAAACTACCGAATATGACTAATATTTCTCTGCTGGTGTGAGTAGGCATGAATCTCAGAGTTTGTGCTGCTAGATCGAGAGAGTTCTGTAGAGAAGGCTCACCAACGCAAGCGGATTTTGACAAGTTTTGTAAGACATCGATGTGCGATCGAGGGTTGCCGGCTAACTCTGTAATCTTCTCGGCTCTCTTGTTTTTAGTGCATATTATACCGAGTTGACTGATTGGATTTTGATCGAAATATTCCTCAACAAATTTTTCGAGGAGTTTGATCGTGCAGAGATACCGGGTGGGCTTGAGATCTGGCTCTAACATAGTCTCTGAGGTATCGATGACCAAGTAAAGATGACGCATCATACCCAGTTTAAGATTCTTTTTCTCTAAGAGTCTCTTTCTTCGGGATTTATGTACAATTTCTTCCAAACTGGATGTCAAAAGACCATGTTCATCTTCACGAATGGCCTCCCAAGTTTTTTCATATTCCGTCTCCCACCTATAACCTTTCTGATCGTCGTCGTTCGCCATTATGTTTTTAAAAGGAATTGAGTATACTTTATTTCTAGCTAAAACTATTTCTACTAGATAGATAGTGAAATAACTCCCAGTCTTACAATACCATAGAGACTTTGACATCCATACTACTGTAAACAAAAATAAAACTTTTAAGTTACGGTTATGACTAAATGGGACAAATTTTTTTTTTCAGCTATAGCTTTTAAAAGAATATTTTTTTTACTCGCTTTGATTAATAAAACCGAAATTCTTTTTCATTGCAGAATTTTTAAACAAAATTTTAAAAAATGAGCCTCAAGTTATTATTATTATAACATATCTTTATAATTTAGATGGCAATCGATTTTTCTTGTTTTTATTCTACAATTTGTAACATGGCGGGCCGTCGTACCGTGTGTTTATTTGGGATATTTCGGTCTAAATTCTGTCAAGCTGCTCTATTGAAATCTTCTAAAAGATTATTTAGCTTACAAAATACGGTGTCTAAAAGGTCTTTTAGCTCCCAAAGTATAGTTTCTAAAAGATTGCTAAGTTCGCAAAATGCATTCAAAATCCCACCTTCATCGGTACATTTTAATGCTTCCAACAAAGTTTTGTTTTGTACTCACAAGTCTAGTGATATAAAAATATTAAATGATGAAATATTAAAAGTTAGCATGGGGAAGCAGTCATCTAATTCTGGAGAAGAGGACACAAAAAAGCCTGATGAAAATAAAAAGAATGATGCTTTTTCTCGAAAGATGATGAAATTGACTTTTTTAGCTTTCGGATCAGTGTTTACAACACTGATTGGATTCGCTATTTACGAATGGGGTTAGTTATCTTATTTTTAGTATTTCATAAATGTAGTTCGAGATATATAAATTTTATAGTATTGTTAATAGTTAATGTTAACAGGGGTCTGTCCAGACATTTTGTGAAAAGTCCGGTTTTCGTGAAATTGTGAAAAAATTACTCACATTCTTTCAATCAGGGTCCGCTTTTATGAATTTGTGCAAATAGGGTCCTGTTATTGTAAATAATTTACATCCATCTTTCTTGTTTTCTGTCCTGAGAAGGGTTTATTCGATTAACAAAACAACAATGAAGATAAACAAATTTCTGAAATCATTTTGTGAAGGGTCCGTTTTTAAGTTAAAATATTTTGTGAAGGGTCCGTTTTATGAAAAGATAATTTGTGAAGGGTCCGTTAACGGACCCAAATTTCTTCTAAACAGACTCCTGGTTAAGATAAACCTTGATCTAGATCAGATTTAATTCATTCTGGAATAAGCATGCGTAAAAGTTTTCGGTTTTCCGTACAAGGGGCATACGATTACGTTTTAGAATTTTTTTTTTTAAGAAATGGAAGGTTGTAGGGATTTAATATAATGTGGCATTACTAACTACCACTACAAATATTAAGTTCCAAATCGCTAGTATATAAGACATGATAACTCGACTCTATCTAGATGTACCTTTCGATAGAAGAAGGTTGACATTGTCATAAATCCCCATAAGGTTAAGTAAAAAATCATTTTTATTAACCAATATAAAATTTTTTTATAAAACATTTTATTGAACTGACAGTGTTGTCAAGTTCTTAACAATTTTTACCATTGATATAGCTGCGATCTTATAAAACCTAACAAATTGCATTAAGAGGATATTTCTGTACCGGTATCTGTACTAATTTTATCAAGGTGACTAAGGCTTTTTTTTTAAATTGCTAGATTTATGTAAAATATATGTTGTAGTATAGTATCAATTCAAATTTACCTGTTTTACAAATGGCAATTTAATCTCAATTCGTGGTTCACGCTTGTAATCTTCTACTCCCCATATTGACCACATTTCGTGAACAAATAGCGAAGAATCGTTGTGAATCTAAGCTCTAGTACAATTTATAAATGAAATGTAGCTGTAAATATAAATGTTGGATTATGTCACGCCTATGAGTCGCTCTGAACATTTTCCTACCCAATGAAGAATTCATTCTTGATTCACTAAGTACAACTTAACTAATGATCGCTTATGAAGTCCTTTTGCAGTTTTCATTGTAACAACTTGAACAATATCATCCTTACATGGATAAACTTCAATTATTCTCCCTACAGGTTAAATAGCACTTGGAAGATTGTTAGCATTGTTTTAGCAGTACTATGTCATCTATGGAAAAAGAAGTTTTCCTGCTTTCCATTTTTTGCTGAAGAGAATTTAAATATTCAGTATATCATCGCTTCCAAAACTTGCTTTTTGTTTACTTTTAATTTTTGAATAAGCTCCCATGTATGTTGTCCGAGACATGTAATTTTTGAGGGAATGATATCATTACCTTAATAAGAAATGTGAGATCGTTAATATATCTAAATTATTTGTATTATGTATAACTGGAATGAGAAATTTCAAATTTAAAACTTTTCAATTTGAGTTAACTAAATATTTTATTCCTTTAGTGTTAAAGATGAATCCTCTGTATCTCAATATAAGTGAAGTTTAACCAACTTAATCGCAGACACCAGCAAAATGTGGGGCAGCAGGTGCTGTAATAACACTAACTTTAAACTTTCATGGTCTGGCAGCTGAAAAAAAGTTTCAGTTTAGTTCTCTGTAAAAAAGAGATTCAGTTTAGCTTTTGTGTTTTACTTGAGATAATGGTCAGCGATCTTTGTCTGAGTTGTGTTCTTATATTTCCATGAATGTTATTTACTTGTTAAATGTTATATTAAAGTTGTTAAGTTTTTACTGTTCCTATTTCATATGCTTAAAGCATTAGTTTCAATTACATAGACTTGTATGTCTGCTAAACTGGTGACCCGGACATGGTAGGTCCTCTGCTGTCTTCGCAAGGATTTACCTATTGTTTAACTTGCATTGACAGATTGACTTGTTGGCCTGAAGCAATTCCGTTAACAGATATAAAAGCTGAAACTGTTGCTTAGGGATTTTACAGTGAATGGATCGCAAGTTTTGGTGTGCCTCAAAGAGTGACAACCCATGGAGGAACCCTAGTGAACTTTTTAAATTTTTTGCAAATACATTTGGCATACACCTGTCACGAACTACATCATATCCACAGGCTTATGACCTGATAGAAAGATGGCACTGTATTCTTAAAACATCAATTATGTGTCACACATCAGTAAATTGGACTCTCGCCCTACCTTTAGTTCTACTGGGACTGAGAACTGTTTTTCAAGAAGACCTACAATCTTCCAAGGCAGGAATGGTCTATGGAGAAAATCTTCAACTTCCAGGTCAATGTTTTTCTAAGAAAGAATTGAATGTGACTGAACCTGATTTTATCATGAAATTAAAAATAAAAACACGTTCAACAGTTAAAACCAAAGCAAACAGCTTACCATTCTTCTCCATCTACCTTTGTTTTCCGAGACCTAGATACATGCTCTCGTGTCTTTTTACATATTGATGCTATGAGACCTTCATTAGCAACACCTTATACAGGTCCTTATAAAGTAATTTCTCGAAATGACAAAAATTTCACAAATCTCTTAAATAATAAAAAAGTGTACTGTAAGCATCGATAGACTTAAACCTGCTCATCTACTACCTGATCAAGATACTTTCCAACCTCTATCAACACAACCAGAATCTACTCCTAAAAAAACATCTCAACCACAAATAAGCAAATTGTAAAAGAAACTCCTCCAGATCAGAACAAACCAATTCGGACTCTCTCTGGAAGACGAGTTCACTTCTCCGCCAAATATGCACATAGTTTTCTACATAAAATTTTGTTTAAAAAATTTTTATTTCAGGTGTTTTTATTTCATGGTGTAGCAACACTAACTTTGAACTTTCGTGATCTGGCAACTGAAAAAAAATTTCAGTTTTGTTTTCTGTGAAAAAGAGATTTAGTTTAGCTTTAGAGTTTTACTTTAGACAACGGTCAGCGATCTTTGTCTATAGTTGTGTTCTTATATTTCCACGAATGTTATTTACTTGTTAAATGTTATATTAAAAAGTTGTTAAGATTTTACTGTTTGAATTTCATTTACTAAAAGCATTAGTTTCAAATACATAGACTTGTATATCTGCTAAAGTGCTATCATATGCCCCTAGATTGAGTTTTGATTTAAAAAATATAAGAAATTTTCTTTATTTTTTTCATTGACAATTTTACCTATTTCAGACAGTTTATGATTTGAACCTAAGAAAATTGTGACATTATCTCTAAAAAAATAGTATGTAGATTGAAAAAAATTCTTACATTTACTCTTAAACAGAATATAAATTTTTTTTCTATACATGAATTTTTTAATCTTTTTTTTGTTTTTTAGAAACATAAAGTTCTTTTGTTACTTTAAATTTGTAACATATATATTTGTGATTAAAAATGTCTTTCAAAAACGCATTAGTGTTAAGGAGAATTGTCTCAGAAAGCTGAAAAAAATTCTGCCATTGGGATTTTGCCAATAATGCACTAAATTTTTGCTGACAAGGTGAAATGATAAGATATTTGGAATAATATTTTGAAGGGGAATTTCTAAATGTACTGAGACACTCACATGAACCGTGCATTCGCACACCAACCGACATGTAATCATTAATTTGTAAGAATTTTTTTTCTGGACAAAATGCAAACCCTGAAAATGCTAATGAATGTATCTTAAAATTTTTATTTAATTTTTATAGGTGCTCCTCCAACAGATGAAGATGGAAACATTGTAAGTAATTTATTATTTGCTTTAATTAAGAGTTTTAAATTAATTTGATGCATGGGAGGAATCTAAAGGCCTGGTTTCTTAGGACAGGTCGGCGTTGCAAAATATCAGCTTGAAGCAAGCGCTAACTCCTGATTGGTCAATTTGTGAGTTAGGCAGCATACGTCATCGAACGCTCAGCTTGAACAATGACGTCCGAATAAACTGCAGTTGGATTACAATGTAGCGTTAACGATAAAAGCAATGGCGCACAACATCCAACAAAGCATTGAAATCAGCCGAGATTTTTATTTTAATATTAAACATAGTTTCTTCTTCATTTAGCTAAGCTATAATGTGTTATTTCTTTGACAAAATCATTACAAATTCAAAATAAATATTTGTTTACATTATTAACACATACGAGATAATGTCTGTGTTGGACTGACTGCTCACGCAAAACACTAGCAAAGCAGTATTTTGTAGGCGCCAGCAGTACGTAGACTTCCCGCTAACGCCAAGAGAATGCGCTTGTCTTAGGAAACCAGGCCTTTAGTGTTTTGTTACAAACCATCTCTCTTTTAATCTTTTTGTTAACATAATCTTTTTTCTAGTTCAATAATTAGCAATTAAAAACAGTTTAAAATTGAAAAAGAAAAATCCCGAAATTAATTTGGTTATCCCATATTTAGAAAAAAAACACATTGAAAGGACTCCAACTCCTTTTAGCCATATTTGGATAATTTTCTTTTAGATCTATACTTAAATTTCTTGTACATACTTTATGATGATTTCAAAATATGTTTGCAAAATAAAAATTAATGAATTAAATGATGTTTTAAAGATAGTACTAAAAAGAATTATTTAAAAGAAGATAGTATTTTAAAACTAGAAATCTGTAAAATTTTTACTGCATGATAAATAATAAAAATGCCTTGAATTTCTGTTTTGTTTTTCATCTGCATTCTGAAAAATCTGGAGAAAAAGATTTCTAAGAAAGTTCATAACGGCTATAATTTATTATACACTAATATATCTGTAATAAATTGTATATTATAAAAATCAATAGAAACTTTAAATAACTTCATACTAAACTTCTTAGTAAATTTTTTAATTAATGTTTTCTTTAAAAAAAAAACATGAGTATATGTATACACACATTGAAGTATTTTTGAATATGTTACTCTTTTTCAGCATAAAAGAAATCTTTTTCTAAGTATTTTCTTTACATACATATATATTCCATATAAAAATCTTTTTTTTTTCAGATGAAATCTTTTACATAATACATATGCATACACATACATACTTTAACATATGAATAAAAATCTTTTTTTTTTCATAGGTAGAAGATGAATTTAGTAATAGTAAGTCATACATTAATTTTTATCCTATTAAGAAGAGAAAATTATTTACAGTTGTTTGCCTTAAATTGTATTTTTTCCTTTACAGTGCCAACATTCAAAGCTTATTTATATAGAACTTATAAAGAAATAGTATATTACAATAAAGTGAGTATTTTTCAATGTAGGGATTCAATGTATAGATTTTTATTTGGTACTAAAATTTTTTTTTTGTATATTGTATCTAAAATTGTATTTTTTACATAGCTAATTAAAGAACCTTCGAGAGAAAAATTGTTGCCAGATCCTCTGACTGAACCTTATTATCAGCCTCCTTATACTTTAGTTTTGGAAATGACTGGTGTTCTTGTGCATCCTGATTGGACTGTAAGTTGAGTCCTTTTTTTTTTCTTCCTTCTATCCTAAAAAATTTTTTTTTTTTTTTCCTTTTTTATTTCAAAATTTATTTATGAAATATTTTTTTCTCGATGAAACTTTTTTCTGTCGACCTAGTCGAAAATGTTCTCATAATGAAGATAACTTTCAGTGCTATTACAGTTATGTATGTTTCATGCATGTATGTATGTATGCTTACAGTATGTTTCTATTAAAATCAAGTTGAAATGTAACTATGAACAATAATTTTTATGCATTTTTAAATTTGGATGCAATTTTAAGCCCAAAATTTTACAACAGCGAAATTGTTTTGAACATATGGGAAAAATATTTATAGAAATTTACCAATCATAAATGTTTTTTTATTTGTAGTGACAATTTTTGAAAATATTTTTTTATTTTTGTGTTGATTTGTTAACATAATTTTTAATTTTCACAAAATAGGTACCTCCTAAAAAAACTTAGGCAGACCCCGAGAGATGAAAAATTTTCAGCCATTCGCCACCCAATCAGGATATATTATTTCATATTTTGCTCATAAAATAAAATAATAATATATGTCATAAATACTGTCCAAAAGTTTTCTTGAATCGAATTTCTTTACTTTCATATAATTTTTTATTGTAATTAGCGGGGATAAATCCATTTACATTTTTACACAAGCAATCACTTCGTAAATCAAGAGGAAAAAATCTCACAATTTTATATTAAGGATGACTCCAATTTTTGCATTTTTGCCTCAATCATTCTAGTTTAAAATTACGGGAAAACCAAGCAATTTTACCCCCGATTATTTTTGCATACTGGATGTATTATAAATGGTTCTTTAATGTATCATGTCGATATAAATGTGTTATCGTTATTTTTATTTGTTTGATAATGAATAATTAATACATTTTCTTTTTTTTCCAATTTGCATTTGAAAAAGATGTTTGGGCATGTATTTCGCCTTACACAGGGTTGCCACTCCTCTGGGAGAACAGGGAAGACCTGGAAAATATAAGGAATTTAAAAATCACCTAATATAACAGGGAATTTTGATTTTTTCTTTACAAACTGGGAAAATACAGGGAATATTTTTTCTTATTTTTGTATTTTAAAAAAATGTTGACCACTCAAAGCGTAATCTATGGGATATTTAACCATAATATTTCAGCCATACTAAACTATTTAATTTGCTATGGCATTATTTAAGTATGTTCAGCTGTTTTTCCAGTAATCAAAACTAATAAATATAGTTAGCCCTATGAAGCTCACACACCCCGTGGCAGAAACACGGCGACACAGCGACATTGTCGCAGAAAGCGACTGAGTTCTTGCAGAAAGATTTTTTTTATTTGGGAAATAAAAATTTTTGGTTTGCCACAAACAAAAGTTCTCAAAATAAATTCTGCAGAAACAGAAGCTGTTTTACCAACAAAAAAAATCATTTTCTTCAGAAACAAAAAAATTCTGCAGAAGCAATAATGGTTCTGCAAACTTTTTTTCTTACAGAATTGTTTTAAATATTTTTTTTCTAGCGTACCGCGGAAGGAGAAAGCGCTCGTAATTCTCCGTTAATCTCCAACACAAACTGTTACTGGATAAAAAGGGGAGAATTTTTTTTCCCCTTTATTAAGCTATTTTTGGAAATTTGCCAACTTCGGTCTCTATCGCTGGCGCAGTAATTTGCTTTGTGCTTTTTTATGAGAACAGAGCATTTTATACGCATGCGAAAAAAATCGCATCCAATGAATATGGCTCTAATACCGATGTTTCAGTACTGATAAAGACTATTTCGTTTCGAGATGTTGAATAGACTTGAGCATATTGAGTCGGAAACTGCTTCTGCATACTTCGTGTGGAATCAGTGCTATATATTTACACAATACAGTGCGAAATCACAAGCGCTGTGTATTTTTTTCGTTCTGAACTTAATCTGATCACGAAAAAAGTTTTATTTACCTCCTTTAAAAAAAAAAAAAATCTTTCAATAAGTCAGTACAATATTAATCGAATCTAATTAATTAGGTAAAATTAATTAGATGTAGAAAAAATTGAAGCAAACATTGCTTTAATTTTTTTGCTTTTAGAATTCGGTTATAGTCAATACTATTTTATTATTTTGATTACTCAACTTCAATATTAATTTTTTCACCTGATTTGTTTCTGTACCTGATATAACTACTATAGTGAAACATTAAATCATACTGTTTTAAACTGATACTTCAAATTCAGTTATCTTGTTTTATAAATTTAATCTTATTGTCCATTCTTAGCTATTTCTATAAGTTCTATCTTATTACAGGTTCTGGGTAATCTTTATTTATGCTCTAGTAAGCATTTTTGTCTTCAGATCTATACATTTATAACTTTTCGTTATTATCGAAGATTATACAAATTTATACTTAAACAATTTAAACTTATTAAGAAATGTAAACTTATATTATGAAATTACAGTTTTATTCTATGCATGTAGACTTATTTTATAAACACGAATTTCATCTATTATTATAAATTCATTACACATACATTTATAACGATAAAAATATCTTGCAGAAAGATATTGGTTCTAATTAGGTTTGTCGCAGAAAGTCAGAAAAAATTCTGCCACAGGGCACACAAGAGCACAGTAATTGTTGTTTCCTCTTAATATATTGTGTATAATATGTACAGGGAAAACGCAGGGAATATTTTTTCGAGATTTGAGTGGCAACCATGTTACATGACCTGCCATGTTAAAGCCCATGACCTGCCTGACCTGTTAAAAAATCTCTAAGAATCTGTGTTATTTTATTTGCTTGTCAAACTTTCCATCTTAATGAATGCTTTATTATCATTGCAGTATCAAACAGGATGGCGTTTCAAAAAAAGACCAGGCGTCGATTACTTCCTTCAACAAGCTGGACCTCCACTTTTTGAAATAGTTATTTACACAAGTGAACAAGGTTTTGTGAGTATTTCCCTCTTCTTCTGATAATAAATAAACTAATTTTTAATTCTTAGTAAAATGTTTTTTTTTTCTCCTTTTTTTTACAGACAGCATTTCCAATAATTGATACCTTAGATCCTAATGGTTATATAATGTACCGGTTGTTCAGAGATGCAACCAGGTATATGGAGGGGCATCATGTTAAGGTAAATATTTGAAAATTATAATTTGGTTTTTAATGACAAGTTTTCATATTTCACTATATAAAACACATTTAATTATTTTACGTTGTAGTTAAATATTTTTGAAACTGTTAATAGGATGTATTTAAATACAGAAATATGTACCAGTGTATAATTAAGAATTAAATAACGGAAAAGGGTGCTGAGTTTTTTTAAAAATTTTATTGTACCAGATTCAGGCATGAAATTCTTCTGACTTTTATTGAAATTTCTGACTTAAAAAAATATTTGAAAATCTTTGATCTAATTTTTTGAGAAGGAGAGTTATCACCTCATAGTCTAAAAAATTGCAAGGAATGAAAATTATTATTGTTGGCCTTTTCATCTTGGTGAAAAAAAAATTTGCCAAATTGTTGTTTTGTAACTTATTGTTCAGAATATTTTTAGACAAATATTGAAAATTGTAATGCAATTTTTCAGAGAGAAAATAAAGAAAATGTATTATGTAAAATGTCTATTTTTACCTAATATTTCTACTTTATTTTGTTACTTTACTTTATTATTATTTTATTTTTCAATCATGATTTATATATGAAGCTTAAAACCTTTCAACCTACAGTGCCCTAAAAAAAAAAACATAACTTGTGATCTAATGAACAGATCTTTGTATTCTATACAATCTTAATGGTTTGAACAGGTGACCTCATATATGCTAATTAATTAGTGCAGCGATGTTTCCAAAGTTAGCAGTCAGGCTGTCCTTGAACTCTTTATAACTTTACTTTTTACATTTTTCACCATATCTCGCTAACTTTTTAAGCAAACTGTAAACTCTTTGCACTCAGTATAAAATTTATTTATCTGAAGATAACTTTAAGTAAATATTTATTATTTTATCGAAATAATCGAAAAAATTTTGAATTGAGAGGTATACATTTTTTTACATCGTATTAAAGAAGGTAATTTTAAATAACAAAATGTAAAATCAGTACGAAATTGGTCAAATAGTTTCTGAGAATTTATAGTTTTTCAATATTTAATTATTCAGGAACTATTTGATCGATTCTATTCAAATTTTGTATTTTGCCATACACGAGTATAATAAAAGTAATTTATTTAGATGCCGTATAATAACAGACAAACATGGCAATGATTGAAGGATAAGATTTATCTGTTTAAAAAAAATTTAAAAAAGCATATCAAATGCAGTTGATATAAAAAAAAAAATTAAAGAAGAAATGAGTTATAAAAGAATACTGAGATAAATAAATCTGAGAGCAGCAGTTGGTTTAATTAATAGACTTAATTTTCCAGAGTTGGTTATTATATTTCTTTCTGATGCAAAAGTTGAAAATTGATTCCGAGAAAAACAAGTCTAAAATCACACCTATTATATATTTTTCCTCTTTTTTTAAAATTATATTTCTTCCTTAAAACATGTTATAATAATAATATAGTATTTTTATAATAATGTGTGATAATATTAATAGCATTTTTTTAAACTAAGGAAAATATTTTTATAATAACAATTATGAAGCAAAAATATTATTAAGGTACTTTTAACACAAAAAAAGGGGCTAGTTGAAAGAAAAAAGTGGCCACCAATAAATGTACCTCTACTGGCCAACGAACACCAGATAAATTGCACAGTCTTGTCCTTTAGTGTTTAGCTTAAATAAATAAAATAAACATGATTTTATTTATTCAGTGATTAATTTGCAATAATTAGATAAAATACTTGATGATTTATAGTTTGAAATCTGAGGTACTTTAGCTATAATTTTGTTTTTAGATAAAATTTAGCATTACTAATACATTTTATCAGAATTTTGAATGGTAAATGTAAAAAATAAAATAAAATAATAGATTTCAGGATTGCCACAGGCGTCTAAAATGCTACTATTTGCAACTGTTTTCGGCCTGCTGCAACTGGGGCATTTATTTATTTTTACCTGAAAAGGCTTTTTAACCTTTTCAGGTTTGGTTGCACAACCTGCAGCCCACGGTAGCTTCTGAATTAAATAAAACAAATTATTATGCTATCATGTATGTCCAAAATGCCAAAAAATTAAGTTTGCATTAATTAAAGTTTAATTGTATAAAACTTTTTTTTAAAATAGATCATGGTATATGACAATTAAGTCATTCAATAAAATTTTAGTCAAATGTTTGATAAATTTTTGTTCCTATTTAGGCAATTATTTTCATGCTTTAGGCTACTAAAAGCAACTATTTTGTTCTTTTTTTTCTGTGACAACCCTGAGATTTTTATCAAACTTAATTTAATTATTTTTAAAATAATGTCATGATTTTATGTCAACCCTATTGGTGTTAAATTCATCCTTCAAAAAATGCATTGTTTGTAGGATTTGTCCTGCTTGAATAGGGAGCTGTCTAAAGTAATTTTCATAGATTGGAATCATCAGTCATTCAAGCTCCAACCTAGAAATGCCCTCAAGCTCAAACGATGGACAGGAAATGATGACGATAAGACTCTGTACGATTTAGCTAATCTATTAAGAGGTAAGCTACCTGTAGCAACTCAAATTACATCATAAATTAGAAAAATAAAACACATTATTTCAGGAATTTTCTCAGACTGATATTTTCATTTCTTTAGAAACTACTTTTGATTTTCTCTTACCTTATGTGCAATTTTTTTTTTAATGAAAGGTCACTTGGTTGAATAACCAATGGTCTATTAACACATGTTGATGATATTTTTTTATTAAAAACATTATCATTCTTAGAATAGCACCATATAGAACGATCACATCATGTTTCTTAGTCATAATTTGTTTTGAAATACTTAAATATTAATAAATCAAATAACTAAGCGGTTAACAATCCTTACAATAATTCAGAAGAATATAATAATAATTAAATAAGTCTTGTTTTGTGCATAATTGTACTACACAAAACAACAGTGCACAAACACATCCCATTTTTATTATTAATTTTAAATATCTGAAGTTTTTACCTATCAAATGATAAACAGCTAAAAACCTTAAAAATTATTTTTAAAAACAAATCTTGTTTTAGATAAAATTAACAAATGAAATGATCACCAAGAAATTATATTTTTTATAATTGATTTATAATATCCCTGTTTTTTGTAAGTCAAAGGATTAATTAGCTACACATTTTTAAAATAAATGGTAAATATATAATAAGTAAACAAAAACGATCTTTCTTTAAATCGGCAAAGAAACTGAAAGAAAAACTGGAAAAAGTAGACTTCTTAAAATCTAATGAAGCGTTCTCCTTTTTTCACATGCTCATCGTGGTGCATCATTTTATGGAACATCTTTAAATTTCAAAATCATTCGTTTCCCGGAGTAAAAATAATAAAGTTGACCTTCAGTTATAAAAGCAGATAGATCAAGATAAAGTGCATTTCACCCCACTCATTGTTTTAGAAAATGGCTTGTATATATTTCTTTTTTTCTTCACACCTACAGCTGGAAAAAGGGGAATCGTACTTCGGTCGATCCTCGTAAGAGACTGTTCCCAGAGTGTTTGAATTCGTCAGCAGCATTTTTGCATTGATTGTGTTATTTTTACACTCCTTTCATCTGTTTTTCACCTGCATTGTTAATTCTTTTTTAAATTATTGATCCTAGATTATAAAAATACATTGTTGCAAAAGATAAAGAGAGGAAGAGTAATAATGAAATTTCTGAGAATTAATTCAGCATAATAGAATTTCTAAACTTAAGTAGCAATAAAAAAAATCACCAGATAAGTCGTCCCTTTAGATACACTGCACATACCAAAATTGAATGTTTTAAATTATAAATTTATCTCTGCAAAATCACGTTACCTAACTAATTGACACATGAGGAATTTTTTTTTGTTTAGACTCAGCAATTAATTTTAGCCTATATTGTAACTCAAAAGAGAAGTGACCTTCAAAACATTTTTTTTTTTTTTTTTTTGTAAACTACAATTACTTTATTTCAAATTTAGTTAACTACAATTACTTTATTTCAAATTTAGTTAACTACAATTACTTTATTTCAAGTTTAGTTAACTACAATTACTTTATTTCAAATTTAGTTAACTACAATTACTTTATTTCAAATTTAGTTAACTACAATTACTTTATTTCAAATTTAGTTAACTACAATTACTTTATTTCAAATTTAGTTAACTACAATTACTTTATTTCAAATTTAGTTAACTACAATTACTTTATTTCAAATTTAGTTAACTACAACTATTTTATTTCAAATTTAGTTAACTACAACTATTTTATTTCAAATTTAGTTAACTACAACTGCTTTTTCTTAAAAATATAGCGTGACTATGAATTAAAGTCACTACTTTGCTGAAGAACTTAAATTACTACCCATATTTAAAATAAACAATTGACTGGAATGAGAAATTGAGATATACTTATTCATGTTTGCATGAGCCAGTTTGCTATTCTAAACCATTTTTTTACCACTTTGTTTTTGTAAACTTCAACTTTTAATACCTTTCTCGTCAGTGAATATTTAACTTAAATATTAGGAAATTTTCAAATATTTCCCATCAGTATTAATGCTCTTTGTTAAGCGTACAATGCTCTTTTATTTCCTCTAAGAAATAAAGTGCATTGAAAATCATGCCATTCAAATAAAATTAGTATGTTTCAGGAGAGTACATTCACATTTAAAAGTATGGCTAAAGAGATAGATAAGTTATTTATTATTCATAATGGCTAGTTTAAATAATAATACTGATATGCCATTCTTATTATGCTTGTCCACGGGGTCCAATCGTGCCCATTGCAAATTTTGCATTGCATTGCAACATGTGCAGATTTGTATCAATCAAATTTGAAAAATTAGTTGCCAGAAATTGCTATAAACCAGTGTTTTTTCTATCACACAACACTTCAAAATGTGATAAAAGTAGCAATTACTTCTTTTAGCATGCTTCTTCCGACTAATTAGAACTACTTTTCAACAACTATTATCAAGAATGGGTGACATAGAGAATGTCGTTGTATTTATCGACTCCATCTTAACAATCCAAGCAGTGACATCTGTTGATTTTTCGTACTCTCTTGGAATTAAAAGTTGTTAAGAGAATTTTGGGCTACTTTTGTCCTTAAAAAAGAATATTGTGTTACAGAGGGTTCCTTCTCACTGTAATATCTATGGCAACGAGATGGCAGATCTTCTTGCTAAAAAAGGAACTGATATTTCTCTCCCGGAGAGAAATCCTTTATTCTTCCATAAATAGAATAATTGAAAAACACAATAAATAAGAGTCATGAAAATAATTTAACTAAACAAATTGGGGAAAAGTTCTGGAGGGAGATTCTGAATAAGATCTTTGATCACCCGAAAAGCAACGTGGTTGCTGCCTTTAACCCACTGACGGTTCTGCACGTAAAAAGTCGCATTTTAACCTGCAGTCTTCTCTGCATAGCAAAACCGGTTTTCCCATGTTAACTGATAGGGGAATTGAGTGTAGGGGAGAAACATTCTCCCAATTTTGCCCATTTCCTTAACCGCCAGTGGGTTAAGTTGGAAAGCTGGCACGACTGCCTCGTTGATCACCTCCATAGACTTAATATCTTACCCCATCCAAACTGTGTCTCGTGCGGGGAGGACTCCCCAATGAATGCTGAGCATCTGGGGGTCTAGCGCAAATTAAAAAGTAATAAATACAAAAATAACTGGGATTTCAAATATTTTTTATATTAAAATATTCAAAAGACTTTTATGTAAAATGTACATGTTAAGAAATATCTCTTTTAAAATTATGTATTTACTAACTGTGTTGTGTTTGTAGCCATTGCCACCAGTGAAGTGGAAGATGTACGCACTGTATTGGATCACTATAGTCAGTTTGATGATCCCATCCTTGCATTTAAAGAAAATCAAAGGAGGCTACAGGTCTGTTTATATTTTAGCTTTTGCCAAGTTTTAATCTTTTAACAGATGAATTACCAAGTAAAAGTCAACAATTACTTTTACTTGGACTAACAAAAGTGTGTGCAGGGTATCCGCGCACCTGAAAAGTCATGAATTTCAGTATTGAGCAAAATTTGTCATGAAAGTCCGGCAAAAAATCCTATTTTTAAAATGGAATGTACCCCCAATTTCATGGTGTTCCAAATATTTGAATTTGTAACAAAATCCCCACTCACAGTCATATTTGATTGAAATATAAAATGTTTTTATCGTCCTCTTTAAAAATTATGGTGTTCTTTCAAAAAATGAAAGAGAAAACATTTCTAGAGCAAATTATCTTTTAAACTTCTATGATTTCCGAATTTTTGTTATTATTTATTTATTTTTATTTTATCAATTTAAAATTTTAGCTGAAGCAAGCCAGTCATTGGCGAATTTTTTTATTCTGAAATGAGAACAGAAAAATCAGTAGTATTTCTTTCCTTTTCAATGAACAAGAAAAGTATCTTTAGAATGTAATTCTGCAGAAAAAAAAGAAGAAAAAATTATTTGCTTTTGTAATTTTTTTTTTTAACTATTTGATTGCTTCAACTCTTTCTTTACTCTGTTTTTTAAATTTAAAATCTATAAATAGGAAGATGCAGAGTATAACAGTTTTGGTTATACCTATCATTTCAGAATGTTATTATAATGTTTTTTCTTAATTTTATTGTTGTGTTTTTGTCAGAGAAAATAGTAACTTCGTTAAGTCATGAATTTGAAAAGCTAAAATGTAACAGATACCCTGTGTGTGTAAACAGGGTTGCCCCTCCACTGGGGAAATAGGAAAATGTGGGGAATTTAAAGATCATCTGAAACAGGGGTTTTCAACTGTGCGGCCCGAGGGTCGCATCCGGCTCGCGAACTAAACTGTATTAGTTGTCATTTTTTTGCAAACAATTTTCGTTAAGATTCAATATAGGTTTAAAATACTTTTTTCGTTAATAAAAACCTAATTTCTTCATTTCTGTGAAATTTAACATACCAACGGTGCAAAAAAATTTATTTCTCAGGTTTTGCACCCAGGAAAATATTTATTCAAATGCAAAAATAATTGGGTATGTAGCTCTATTTTATTTCATTTTTTTTATTTTGTGAATATAATTTAGCATGTGCGTATCAGAAATTTTCTTGAAAAAATTATCCGATTTAACTTTTTGAAACCACTCGCTCATTTCGGACGAAAATATTTACACACACATTTGTAAATTTTAAATGTAAATATCTATTCTCTGGTAGTTGTAGCAGACAAATCTCAATTTTCTCATTGAATATTTTGTGTGCCACTATGTAAGTTTTAATATCAACCTTTTTAAAGTTTTATATCTTTACAATTAGATATCTGTTGCACATTATTTGTTTAATACATAGGTGCACATTAAAGTTATTGTAGCCCGAATTTTTTTTATTTATTTAATATTTTTAAAAATATTATTAATAACAATGAAATATTTTTAATAATCTACTTCTTATTTTAATTTGTAATTCAATACTTTTGTTTTGTACAACTTATTAAAAATCTGACAGTAATATTTAATGTTCTTTCAAACATAAAAAAGTTCTTCATAAAATTTTGATAAAGTTGTGGCCCGCCATTTGATTTGTGTTTTTAATTGTGGCCCGCGGCTTCATGTAAGTTGGAAACCCCTGATCTGAAATAACGGGGAATTTTAAATTTTTTCTTACAAACTGGGAAAAAACAAAGAATTTTTGTCCTTGGAAAAAACAAAGAATTGCAGACCTGTCTAAGTTTAATCTGCGGTATATTTAAAGATGATTGTTCAGCCATATTAAATTATTTAATTAGCATTATTTGTTGAGCTGTATCTTTTTTAACTCTTAAGTTTTTCCAGCAATTAAAGCTAGTATAGTTACCCCAATATAGCTCATACAAGAGTACATGAATTGTTTCTTCTTAATATATTGTGTATAATACAGACAGGGAAAACACAGGGAATTTTTTTTAAATTCATAATTTGAGCGGCAATCCTGTAATTATGAATGAGTTGCAAAATGCAATCACGAGAGACTGTTGGATTTGATGCTGCACTGTAACAGTTTGCTTTGATTTATCTAGAAACAATATAACTGATAATGTGAATACTGGGATTCCTCCTGTAAAGATTACAGGTTTTAATAATTTAATTTTTAAATCATAGACATAGTGGGTAGATGTTGAATTAGCTTTTATTTTTTTGTATAAATTTTCTATGATCTTTAAAAGTGTTTCAATTTTCATAATTTTATGATTATTTAATATATTTCTTTTTAATGTTTTTTAAAAGCCTTTAAAGGTGCTTTTTTTCATTTAGGGTTTGTAAAAAGTGCTTAATTTTGTATCGTTTTTCCTTTGCTGTGTCAATTGTCGTTCTAAATCATAAAAAATGCATGGTTTTCACCATTTTCTCTGCAATATTTATCAGAAACTAGTTATTTTATCATGATTATGTAAAGTTTTTGAAAATATTTTTGAATTTTATTTATTTCATGTTTATAAGTTAAGAACTTTAAACAATCGAGAAAAATTATTTTTATTACTGCATAGATCCTAATTATGATTTTTCTTTTTTTTTTTGGAAAATGATTAAAAATATTTATTGAGTGCTTTAAAAGTATTTAATTAGGGCTCATTTTTCGTGAATTTTATGTTGATTCACCTGTAAAAATGAGGGGGGAAATATCTTTTTGAGTATAAAAGGCTTTTCCATGTAATTATACAGTTTTAAATATATTGTGATAATTTATCTTTCAAAATATCTCTATTGGATTTATAAAATTTAACTAATTGTAAATTTAAGCTCTTTATTTAAAAAGGGTGATTTAAATTTCTTTTTAAAAATTAAGATCTTAACTTTAACTTCTTTTCAGAAATATGCAATGATATAGTTTTATTCCTTTTTCATTAAATGTGCATGCATTATTATTTATTTTTAATAATACACTGGTTATCATAAATTAAGGAAAATTCACAAAAATCGCGATAACTCAAGAAATTACACATGGAATTTTATGAAACTTACCCGCAATATACAACACATAGTAAGGTATTAAACAACATAAAAAGAAATTATCAGACATTAATAGTAGTATAGAAATTAGCACATGTATAAAATAAACAAATTGGAAGTATCGGTTTGCAATAGAAAAAGTACCTTTAATATGGAATATGATTGTCTCTAGAAGCAATACAGCACAAACAGCGATGTGTGATGCTTTCAATTATGCGGTCTATCAGTTCAATAGGAAGTGAGAGCCATTGCTCTTGTAAAGCAGTTGCAAGCGTGGCAAGGGTCTGAGGGGGCGGATTGATGGCAGATACACGCCTCCCTAGAGCATCCCAAACGTGCTCGATAGGATTCAAGTCCGGGGATCGAGCTGGCCACTCCATGCGAGTAATTGTTTCCTGTTGAAGATAATCATCAACAATGCGAGCTCTGTGTGGTCTTGCATTATCGTCCTGTAACAGGAAGCAATCACCAATTGCCCCGGCATATGGGCGCACATAAGCATCAAGGATGTTGTCTCGATAAACCTGAGCATTCACGGTTCCCCTTGGAAAGACATGGAGGTATGTGCGCCCTCCTAAGGATATGCCTCCCCAAACACAGACACTGCCTCTTCCGTATGCATCTCTTTCACGGATGTTTGATGGATGATAACGGGTCCCAGGTTCTCTCCATATCAAATAACGTCTACTGTCACTTTCTAGACTAAACCTGGACTCATCCGTAAAGAGAACAGGCCTCCATTGATCTGACGTCCAGTGGACATGTTGTCGGGCCCACTGCAAACGGTCTCTCCTATGGCGTGATGTGAGCGGCACGCAAATGGCTGGTCGTCTCGCATACAGACCACCTTCGTGGAGCCTTCTGCGCACAGTTGACGTTGACACCAACCTTCCGGTGGCTGCAGCAAGAGAGGATCTAAGATGTGTCGGAGTAGCGGTTCTATTCCTGCGTGCTCTTAATGTCAAATATCGGTCATCGGCACTGGTCGTAACAGTTGGCCGTCCTTGACTGAACCTCCTAGATGCCGAATCTGTGGTTTGAAATTGCCTCCAAAGTCTATGAACCACAGATGGACTCACATTTAGCCATCTGGCCACTTCTGATTGACTCTGCCCTGCCTCTAGTCTCCCGATGGCTCTCCATCGTAGTTCTTCAGGCAAATGATGCCTAGAGGTCATTATTACGAATTGGCTATCTCAGATTTTCAATGTCGCAATCACAGTAAAATTTGTGTGCTTTCTCTCAAACTTGGACTTTTATGCTCCAGGCAGATGACGTAAGCCGAGTGCAGCGCCACTAATTTGCATATTGCAATTTTACTCAGCTACTCTTAGTGGACAACATATGCAAATTTTGCACGGTTTGGCTTACTTTTGAAAGAGTTATCGCTATTTTTGTGATTTTTCCTTAATTTATGATAACCAGTGTATTTAATTTGAATTATTTTGTTTACCTGGGGACTGATTAAATGTTATCAAAGGTTCTGAAAGTGTCTATGAAAAAAAAAATAGAAAATTTCAATTTAAGCAGTTATAAATTTTTTTTTTTTTTTTTTTTTGCAAAATAAACATTAAAAAATGTAAAAGGCGAAAATATGTAAACCTAGGTTTTGTCCAGTGCCTTTTGAAGACAATCCGTTTCTTGTGAATGAAAGAGTTCCCGGACTTCCAGTGTTTGAATTGCTCTCATAATTGTTCTGAAACCATTTCGTGTTACATTAAAATGTTTCAAAAACTACCTAAGATTTAATTTTAACACAAAATATTTTCCAACACTGAGCTGACTGAATTTTGTACTGTGGCTTTTTTATAAAAATAAAAATTCATTTGAACTACAAATTTTAAAATGAGAATCTGATTGGTGAATTTTATGCACCTATCACTGTATGGTCAAACAAAATCGAGTAAGAAGGTTTCCTAAAATTCTAAAAATCATGAATTTTATTCTTAAAGATTTTAACTTTTATTTTTGTAGTCTGACAGAATTATTTAAAATATTGAGGAGGAAAAAATTTTATTTGCCTGTTGAAATTATTTAAAAAACAGGGTGACCACTCACCTGGAAAACAGGGAATTTTTAAGTAATTTTTATGTACTGGAAGGAAAAAAAACTGGGTAAAACCTAATCAGGATAAAAACCTAATCAGGGCATTTTGAAGAAAAACTGGAATTTTTTTCTTAATTTATTATTTTACCATCCATTATATCCACTTTATTTAGACATAAATTTATTTTTGAAATAATGAAAAATAATGTTTATAGTTTTAAGTATTGAAAAATAATGTTTATAGTTTTAAGCTTAAAATTAAAGTAATTTTCAGTCATTATAATGGTTATCATCTACTTAAATTTATATGCAACTTGAAAAATTTACGTCTGACACTGAAGTAAAAAATTTCAAATTAATTATGTATCATATTTTGCAAATTAAGAACTGCATAGAATTTTTTATTCAAATGTTAGCTGTAAAATTCAGTCAAGTTTTCATTTAAATTACTAACAAATTCACAGAGCTTAGACAATTTCAAAATGAGTGATCATTTTTTGCTTTTGTGCAAACCCGACACTAACAATTTAACCATTTAATTAACTTATTATAATCAGTTTTTATAAAACAAATTGTTTTTCAATAGGTGATGATGTGCTAGATATGATGTACTAAATATTTAAAAAAGAAATTTGATGAATATAAACTTGACTTATGTTTTATATAGTTTTTCTAAGAAATTTACGATAGTTTTTCTAAGAAATTTACGTTCATATTTTACGTCTTGACACCATGGAATTGCAAAAACACTTAACTATTCTAAACTAAGATACCATGTGGTTAGATTGGAATTCTTTAAATATAATTTCTAATAAGAAAACAAAAGAATAAAATGTAGAGAATTTTATTTAGTTTTTTCTATAGAATATACAACAAGAAATTTGACAATTTTGCCTTTGCGAATTCTGAAAATCTCTTAAAATAATAGTGCTAATTCAAGACAAACAGCACTATTTAAGCATTTGACTTTAGATATTGGTTTAAAGAACATTATATCAATGAATTTTATAAAGAGCATTGTTTGGATAAAATACAGTATAAAATGGTTCTATATTGAAATGTAAATAAATATAGAAATTTATTGATGTATAATCACCTAGAATTAATTTCTTTTGCTTAATGAAAATATGTTAAACAGTACTTATCCAAGGTTTTTTTTTTTTGGGGGGGGGGGGGTCATTCTATATTTGGTACATTTTGTGCAAAAACTACTCAACTCTTTAAAACATTTATTATTCATTAAAAGCAATGCATTTTACAAGCTAAAATATTATTTACCCCACATCTAGTTCAAGATGATATATTAAAAAAAAAAAACATTTAAATAAAATACCCTTTTTATAAAGGGTATTTTATAATATTGACACTTTTCTTGTACCCACCTACACTTTATGAGAAAGGGGAGGGGGGAGGAAACATGCTGACCTGGAAATTGTAAGGATTTTACTTTAAAACCTGGAAAAATCAGGGAATTCAAAAACTGATTTGAGTGACCACCCTGAAATATAAATAAAACAATTTTTCTTAAATAAAGAATACATGAAAACTCTGGTGTGTTCTTTCTTTTCAGAATCTAAAACATGGAAAAGATTAACAATCAAAAATAGTATTTATTTTACAAAATATCTTGACTTGTTTTGCTGTTAAATAAAAGTATAACAGTTTTAGATTACTACTAAACATCAAAGTGATTTAAACATCAGTATCATAGCAATTGATAAAATCTGGAACGAATCCATAGTTACTTACCACTGTCATTTTTACTAGACTGATCTCACAGTCAAACAGATTTTTATAACATAATTTAAAGATACTTTAGAGCAGTTGTTTTAACAATCAATTTGCATAAGATACTTCCAATAAAAACTGGAAAAGTCATAAGTATTACTTCAAAACTTGACGTAACTGGAGCTCTGGGCACAACTCACCCAAATATTTTAGCACGATCTAAATTTTTGTGAGAATTTGATCAAAAATATCCTTAGTTAATAATTTCTTCTCAAAACGTTATTTCATTTCAATTTCATGCTTTATACATATGGTGCATAGCGCTTTTAAAAAGTGCTTATTTATGACTTGTTATTTAAAAGCCCTTAAAGGTGCTTTTTACATTGGTTGTTTTTAAAAAGTGTTTAATTTTCCCTTCTCGAAAATGAGATTTTTTGCCACGTATTATGGAAAAGCGTGCTTTTCACATTGTTTTATTCAACGTTCTCACAATTCATTCAACCAGAATCTATTTCGGCATACCGTCGATCCGTAGCGTATGAAAGCACCAATCATTTTGCATGTTTGATGAAATACTTAGTCTGCATGTGCGTCTACTAAGCTGAGTTCGGTGAGATTATTGCACTCTTGTGTGCAACTCTACTGCATTCATTTTCAGACTTCATTTTCCACCCTCTGATATCTTACCGAAAAATATCTCTATCATTTTATAATGACCAATATAATCAAGAAAAGAGTCTTTCGTCATAAACTAGTTGTTTTATCATGATCATGTAAAGTCTTTGAGAATTATTTTGTATTTTGTTGATGTATATAGTGCTTAAAAAGTACTTAAAAGGTGCCTATTTCTTATTATAAAATTTTGTTATGCACCCTGATACAGTTGTTTTTGCAGGAGGAAGAGGAGAGACGAATGCAGGACGATAAGAGTAAAACTCCTGGCCTGGCCAGCACGTGGTCAAGCAATCTATTAAGGAGAAGATAGTAAATATTGCTTAGTTAATGTACTGTTCTCATTCTGATTGTGTTTTAGCTTCCAATGGTAAAAAATGATCATTTCTCATTGTGCTTGTGATCTAGGTTTCATTTTGTTAATTAAAATTATTTTATAAGTTTCTGGTGTCTTTCATTGTATTTTAAAATAAGTATTATTTTATAAGTAGGCTAATTACATTATAATTTCCAACATGCCACTTTTTTGAAGTTTTCCGCTTTTTTCCATCATAAGTGATTCTAAAATTGCAAGATTTTGATATGTTGAGCTAGGAGGTCATCCACGTATTCTAAAACAAAAGCGAATTATCTATTCAATATGTTTCTGAATTTTTTAAAAAGAATTTGGCTTTTTAATTGTGTTATATAAAAGTAAAAGAAAAATGAACTATACTTATTTACTGTTTTTTAGTGAAATAAAATCATGTATGATGGAGATATACTTAAAAAATTTGAATCGTTCTTTTTATTCACTTAATTTATAATGATTAAATCCAGTTAACTATTCAGTATTTGCATAAATGTGAAATATATGTAATGAAGAGTCATTCATAAATTTATTATTTTTTAAATAAATGTTTAGTTTCATTCAAAACTGCTGAGACACTTAATTTCATACTACTGTATATCGAAAATGTATACAATTTTATTTATAAATATATTTTTTAGGTTATGATTAAAGTTAGGTTTTATTTGCAATGAAAGTTTTATCCAAAGAAATAATGAAACATGAAGTAAGGTAAATTATTATATTTCGAAACAAGCAATGAATAATAATAACAAAGACTAAAAATCGATAACCATACCTGCCAAGTCTCCTGTTTTTTAACACTAGAAAGGCTGAAGCTTAGTATATACCTATATTGCCCAAAAGCAGACTGTGAAAGAATAGCTAATGTGTAAAAAAAAAATTTTTTTTAATTAATTTTAAATATTATTTGCAGTTATATAGCAAGTTATTGTAAATATTAACAGTAAAAAAAATTATATGTTGTACAAAAAGTCACAAAATTCAAGAAATTGTGTCATTATATACAACATTGTTTTCCTTATTGAAATTAAAAAGCAGTCTAAATGACTTGGTCCCTGTGGCAGAATTTTTTTGAACTATCTGCGACAAAACACTCTGGCACTAATATCTTTCTGCAAGATACTTTTAATAATAACAAGCATATATTTTACAAATTTAAAAAAGCAAAAGTGCTGCGTTTACAAAACAAACAAAAAAAAAACTATATAATTTTTTTAAAATTGAACATGTAATAATTTTTATTCTAATATTATGGGTGATATTCTCGTATTATGAGGGGGAGGGACACGCAAAATATTTCTTTCATCGCATTTTGTAAATAATTGTCACAATAAAAAATATAATTGAAAATCATGAAATTCGTATTATTAATTGCCGAAAAAAAGATCGAGGACGAAACTACGCGAATCGGGCTCCTCAAATGCTTGTTTCGAGATTAGGTTGTCATAAATATTATCGCATAAAAAAATCGGATTTAAAAATTATGGAGAAATCAGTTGCAATAACTGCCAAAAAACCGATAGAACTACTGTCGTAAAAAGACTATTGTCAAGTGCACGATTTGAATTTTCCATATAGTTTGAAATATATTGGGACATTTAAAAACTACGTGAAAATTAATATCAACAACTGGCGATAAAACAATCAAAACATTACATCGATTTACGATACTATCGTCGTAAATTGGGCGTGTCAAAAAGTGATTATCTAAATGCATGATTCAAGTATTACGTAGAAAAGAAAGTTTTTTTTTTAAAAAGAAAATTCATTCTGCAAGAACTCAGTAGCATTCTGCGACAATGTCGCCGTGTTGCTGCGATTTTGCCACAGGGGACTTGGCGAAGACCCCTGTATTTCACGACTATCTCCTGTTTATCTGTATATTCTCTGTATTTTTTAAAGAGATTTTTGAATAAAAAAAAATTTTCCGATAAAAATTTTTATGAAGAAAGACTTGGTTTGCTGATGGCAAAAATACTTTTCTTATTTCTTAACAGTTGGTGCTTTTCCAGTGCTACATCATTTTGGGAATTTATAGTTTAAATAATTATGAATAATGGTTTTAAATTTTTTTCTTTAGATTAGGATTTATATACATATTTTTTCTTCGCTATATATAAGTGCTTATATTATTTCCAATTTTGAATTTCTCTTTTTGATTTACATGATTATGCATAATGTATCTAGTGAATTCTCCTTTATTTTATTACTCCAATGGCAGGTATGGATGACAGTTGTTTGAAGATTTTAAATGATCTTTTTCATTGGGCAAAATATGTGGGTGTCAATAAATATATTTTAATTATACCAATCTAGTTTTATAATTACAAGTGCTTTGAACAATGAAAGACATGCTTTGTCCAAATAATCTTAGAATACATTTTTTTCATTAATGTATACTGACCTAAACTTATTTGCTCTTCATTGAATATCTAAGTGATAGATTGCCTTCCTGTCAATAAGATTGTCAGCTTAAACAAATATAACCATGATTTTATTCATTCAATGATTAGTTAGTAATAATTAAATAATAGCAGTAAGAAAACAGTTTTAGCTATGTTAATATTTTTAAATAATATTTAGTACTATTAAAATATTTTATTAGATAACTTGGCTGGTAAATATTAGAAATTTTTTTTTTACCAACCTTGGTCTTAAGAGGATGCCATATCACCGGAAAAACTTTTCGTCGCAAAATCTCTTTCACCTATGTAACTAATTTAAAGTATAGAGAAAGTGAATTCAGACGAACTTAAAGCAAGCCATGAAGCTTTAAATACTGAAAAGAAATTTTTAAAACATCAAATTAAAAGTTAATTATGAGATGATAACTTAGGATTTCGGAATCGAGAAGTTCTCTTCCAATAATTTGTTTGCATTTTAATATTTGTATTTTTTTTACTCTAGATTTGCCTGAACTTGCTTTTCTTTTTTAAAATTAGTCATGATAGGGAAAGGGTATTTGTAACGAAAAGTTTCTCCCGTGGTATGGTGTCCTCTTAAGCTTTTGTTAGAAATTTAACTAACAAAGGTTTAATGTTATCACATTACTAAGAAAAAATTGTTTTAAGTGTTTTATTTATTTAATAGTCATTTGATGAAAAACCCAAAATTAGAGTGGAGCTTGTCTTATTCAGGGGATCGACATTCTGGTGCTCAAAAGAAGCATTGAAATCAGCTTGAAATTCGAATAACACTCTTTCCAACGTTTTCATATTTTGCGAGTTGCTGAAATGCGTAAACAGCTTCATCTATGCCGTATACATTCTCAATAATGGGTGAAACCTGGAAGGAATCAAGATATTTATTATTTAAAAAAAAATTCTTCAAATGATTTTTATTTTGTGCAAAAAAACAAAAAAAAAAATTTAAATTATGCATAGCCTAAATACATGTTTGTCAGAATTTTTTTCCTGTATTAATTCAGGGTTGCCACTCCACAGGTTAAACTGGGAAAATACAGGGATTTTAAAAATTATCTAAAATGCGGGGAATTTTGAATTTTTCCTTACAAACTGGAAAAAAAAACAGGGAATTTTCGTCTTTTAAAAAATGCAGACCTCTCAAAGCACAATCCATGGGATTTATTAAGATGATTTTTTCAGCTATATTAAATTATTTAATTTATTATAGCATTATTTATTTTATGTTCCTTATTTCTCCCAAGTTTTTAAAGCAACTAAAACTAGTACAGTACAGAACCCGTTATCCGGAAATCAGAAAACCGGAACGAAATTCGATAAGTTTTCCCGCCATTTTCAAAAAAAAAATTTTTTTTTCTCATAAAATTTTAGGATTTTTCTGTCTTTTTTTAAAGATGTTTACCTTACCATCATTTTGGAAATAATTATTAGTGTATTACTTCATCGTTTTTTCTTCTTTTTAAGATTATTTCCAAATTTTTATTTTTTTAGTTGGGTTTAACAATAAAAGAAACGGCTTTTTGTAGCGATTCAGAAAACCGGAAAAATCAGTTATCCGGAATACCGATGGTCCCGATCGTTCCGGATAATCGGTTCCCTACTGTATCTTTATCCTAGTATAGCATACAAGAACACAGTGACTGAGTTTCTTATTAATAATAGTGTATAATATGCGCAGGAAAAACACAGGGAATTTTTTTTACAGATTATGAATGTCAACCCTGGTATTAAAAAAAAAAAAGAACCTGATTTCATTAGGATACCATGTGTGTTTAATTTTATTAATTAGAAATTTGTTGGGTAGATGACCCAGACACAAAATCAGCCTTTGCGTTGCTTTCACTTCAATTGTATATTTAAATTTAAAAGCATTGTACAGGGTATCCGCGCTCCTGGAAAGTCATGAATAATCATGGAAAGTCATGAATTTCGGTATTGAACAAAATTTGTCATGATATGTCATGATTTTAACTATTTTTGTAAAAAAATCATGGAAAGTCATGGATTTAGGTCGCTGAAAAGTCTAATTTTTAAAATGGAATTTTAAAAAAATCCCCCATTTCATGGTGTTCCGAATATCTGAATTTGTAATAAAATCCTCACTCACAGTCATATTGTATTAAAATATAAATTGTTTTTATCCTGTTCTTTAAAAGTTAGGATGTTCTTTCAAAAAATGAAAGAAAAAACATTTCTAGAGCGAATTATCTTTTAAACTTCTGTAATTTCAGAATTTTTGTTTATTATTATTTTTTTTTAATATCAATTTAAAATTCTATCTGAAGCAAGCCAGTCATTGGCGAATTTTTTTTATTCCGAAATGAGAACAGAAAAATCAGGAGTATTTCTTTCCTTTCAGAGGAACAAGAAAAGTATCTTTAGAATGTAATTCTGCAGAAAAAAATTATTTCCTTTTGTATTTTTTTCAGCTATTTTATAGCTTCAACTCTTTCTTTACCCTGTTTTTTAAATTTAAAATCAATAAATATGAAGATGCAGAGTATAGCAGTTTTGGCTATACCTGTCATTTCAATTTATGTTATTATAATGCTTTTTTAAAAATTTCTTGTTGTGTTTTTGTCGGAGAAAATAGTAACTTCGTTAAGTCATGAAAAATTCTAGGAATTAGTCATGAAAAGTCATGAATTTGAAAATCTAAAATGTAGCAGATACCTTGATTGTGCATTATGCTGTTGAACCCATGCTCTTATGAACCTATAGTGAACACTCAGATTTACTGAACACTTTTAATGGGTCCCTACTGAATTCCCATTTAGCTAACGTCCCGCAGTGGACTGATCGTTAAGACACGGTTCTCATCAGATCACCGAAGTCAAGCATCACTGGCTGCGGTCAGTGTGCGGGTGGGTGACCCACTTGGATCAGCCTGCGTAGGGACCGAGGGTGTGCGGTATTGGTCCTCGTTAAACTGTGCTACCGTAAAGTGCTCGACTTCGCGTGCAGGTCGTTGAGCTACCGAAGCGGGGGTGCCATCCCCTCTGCAGAGGATCAAAATTGTGATGGCATGTCTTCGGATCATCCTCAGGGATGTTTCCCAGACCGTCGCCAATAGCCCATTGTGTAGCTCTAGTGCGACGTAAATCAACAACAACAACAACATTTAGCTAACATTATTTCCATAGGCTTATAAGTCGACAGAGTCTTGATGAATAATCTAGACTCCTTGAGCTTGAATAAAAATAACTATTTCGTTTAGTCTAGGATTTGTCTGTACTGACTACATTAACCACTTTCATTAAAGTTAATATCAACAGATTCATCGGATCTCTGTGACAGAATTTTTTTTCTCCCTACAATTCTCTCTTGTAATCTAATCAAAGAATGAAACTTAATTTACAAATTCAGAAAGAGACAAAATAAGTAGGTAACGTTTAAAATAATAAATCAAAATAGAAAAAGCTCTTAAAGCAGCTAAATCCAAATTTGTTTTTATTTTAATTCAGAACGTCAGAATACAATTCTAGCAGAAAACAACAAAAATTTTAAGAGTGTGTGTTAGTGAGACATTCGTTTTCTGCTAGAATTGTATTCTGCCTTTCTAATCCCTGATAAAGTGCTGTGGACACATATATAACACACATATCTTAAAAATTTTTTCGTTTCGCTAGAACTGATTTATATTCTAAATTCTCTCTTGTATTAATACCTTTCTGAGAGACATTTTTAACTGTAGCAAATATATATGTTACTAATTTAAAGTAACGGAAGCACTTTCTGTTTACAAAAGGGAGAATTAATGTATGGAATAGAACAGTATATAATGTTTTTAACTATAAATGTAAGATTTTTTTTCTTAAATCTACATATATAAGAATACATATTCTAATATTATGGGTGATGTTCTCCTGTTCTTAAAAAATATTTGTATTGTTGACTTTTTTAATATTTTTGCTATTTGGGAATACTTTTTATAACATCTATCTGAAATTCTACCTGAATTTTTGAATAAAAGTTTGCAGAAAGGGAAAAAAAAGTTCTGCAGAAAAATATATTTCGAAAACTTCTGCAGTTAACAAAAACAACAACAAAAAAAAAACCAACTTCTTTGCTTCCCAAATAAAAAAATTTTCTGCAAGATGTGTTATCTTCTTCGACAATGTTGCTACGGCATCGGATGTTTGTTATATTGGTAAATGCAAAAAAATTTAAAATATTGATTTTTTTTCTTATTTCTTTATAATAATTATGATTTTCATAAACCCTGATAAAATGTTTTCTTTTTTTAAAAGAAGTTGCGTGTGCAAAAAATAATAATTATTTAATAGAATAAAATAACCTTGTTTTCTTCCACTAATCTGCAAGCTATGTTTAGGTACTCTCTATCATAGGTCAGTGTATCCCAACAAAAACTGTTCAGTTTCCCTTCACTCATCTAGAAAACAAAAATTTTAATTTTTCCATTATTCAATTTTTTATAATTTTTTTTTTTTTTTTTTTGCGAAATTATTTCTTTTTGATGAATAAAAATAAAAATATTTCTACAGATCTGCTGCCAGGAATTTTACTTGTTGGATTGAAAAAACTTAGAATATCAAAAAACCATTTTAGGTAGCTATTATTTTTACTTCACAACATACACAAGAAAATAAATAAATCTTTAATTTTCAAACTTAATTCCTTTCACCACAATTGCACACTCTAAATGGCATCTTAAAAGCTAAGTTCACATGTATGTCATTATAAGGAAAAAATTTGGAAAAGGCATTTTGAAAATGTAAATCCTGATTCGCAGCTGGAGTGTGAACTTGTACGAGGTGTATCTGGATAGTAAGTACCGTTTTTGTAATGCTTGCGTACAAGCATGCCACTCTACTGGATTTGATTTTCCATCAGACTACTGGATTTTGCCAGTTTCTCCTGGTCTACTGGTTTAATTAAAATTATCCTGGTTTTTGTACATTTTAGAAAATTTTCTAAAATTGAGTACGTTTTCTATAAATATCTCTTGAAATGGAATTTTTGTACAGATTATTGCTTGCTAGAATATTTAAATAAGTATTACTAATACATATAGAAGCGTACCTCATTTATAGAAATCAGTTCAAAGTTTTTTTGATCTAAAATGTTCAGTTTATTTTTATTCAGAACTGTCTTTTTAAATTAATTAAAAAAGTCTTTTAACTATCTTTGATGAATTAAATGTCCATCAATATTCGAAGTTATGAGTAAACACAAATATAACATTTCAAGTATGTTTATTGTCAATCATAACATAACTGGAAAATATTGTAGTTTTCCTAATGTGATGACTATAGAAATCCTTAAAATGAACCTATGTGTAAAATGTTTAGCACATCTTGCAACAATTATCGTAAAATTTATATTTTGTAATATCTTCTGGATTTTTCTGGTTAGAGTCCCTTAGCTGTCAGGCTAACCGTGGGAGGTTCTTTTGGTCTTCCATGTAACTCAAATGCGGGTTAGTTCCATCAAAAAGTCCTTCACGAGGCAAATTTCTCTTAATACTTGATCCAGGAGTTCCCTTGACTTTTGAACTAGGTTCGAAATCTAATTTCGTTCGTTATTCATTTTTTTAAAACTCTGATTCTTTTTAGGGCACCCTTCTATACTAATACCCCTTCCAATAGATCCAACAGATAACAGAAATTTCTTAAACAGGAAAAGAAAAATTTTGTAATAATTTTTTGTTACCCTTGAGCCTCTTGAATAATGATTGCTAGAAATGTTTTTTTTATGTATATATATATATAACCCGTGGTAGAACGGCCGACCAAATTTTTCGATTTATGACAACTAATGTTCAACTCGTCGTTTTGTCATTTTGAACCCAATCCAGAAGACAAGGGAACATCTGGATTAAGTATTGAGAGAAATCTGCCTTCATGGAGGGCTTTTTTGATGAAACTAACCCACATTCGTATTAAATAGAGAAGAAGACCACGAAAACTACCCACAGTTAGTCTGACGGCAAGGGGACTCTAACCCATGATCCGTCTACCACTGAGGATATTTTATGTCAAAAGTGTGGACGGTGCAAGCCGGACGCGGAATTCGTATCAACCAGCCAACGTTGGGATTCAAACCCGGTTCACCTCATTAATAGGCGAATGTTCTACCCCCTGAGCCAACACGTCTGTAGTATGGTTTAAACAATTTAGGTTACTGGCTACCCATCACAAGTTTAGCTGACAGTTGCTGTGATGTTCCACTGTATTGTTGGTATGCACTGTTTTGACCATTTAACCAACTAAGAATGGATCATACTTCCATCTCACCTACAATTAAAGTGGAAAATCCTGCTTCCATAAAGGCAGCCATCTGGAACTTGAACCTCAACGAACAAACAGTATGTAGTATACCAGTGCACGAAAAATGATACATTTTCAACTGTTTTCCTCACCAAGCCATTGGGACCCTAATTCCCAGATTTTAAGGGTCAGGAATCAAAATCGGTTGAAAAGAGGATGCCTGATTCGGTAACTTAAAATATCGTTCGCACTGATAATATCCTTAAATAGACACATTTAAGGTGAGACTTAGAAAAACATGAAGGTTGAATATTAGTACATAAAAAATCCAATCATAAAATCAAAGGTTATTCAAGGTGTTCCATTTTTTTCTTCTTGTGTGCTGTATAACTTAATTAATATGTCTATTTTCTACTTGCTAAATAGGAATGTCTTTACCTTTTTCATCCACGCCGTAACCTGCATCGCCAGGGCTATGAGGGAACCAAAGAAAACTCCAAATTTATCAGATAACAGCAAGGAGGTTGTAGTGAAGGTTATGACTCTGCCTCCAGGTGAACAGACGTCTAAACACAATGGATGGACTATAGTGCCCATTGAGTTAATCACCATATCAAACCTGATTTACAATACAAAAGGAAAAGATGCAGTAAACAAGCTGACATAGAGTAGTTTTTTTTAAACCACCAAAAAGAATAAGTGAATATGGTTACATAAATAATTTTATTATATGTAATCAAAAACTCGCGAAAAACTATAACAATTCTAAGTTTTATAATCTTGCATTTATGCATATATATATATATATATTATCTTACTACTGGACATAACCAAGTTTAGGTTTTTGGTATTATAGACAAAAATAAAGTTGGAAAATACGGACGTTAAGGAACAAGCTTATTAACATCTGATGAATCACTTTTGAGAAAGGTATCAAAACCAATTTGATTGCATGAATTGCTTTAAATTATCTCAGTTTCTTCTACTAATCTAATAGCTTTTAATCTCGTCAGACTTTGAGTACTATTGCAGTAACAAAAATCATAAGTTGACTCACTTCTTCCTCCTGCGAAGTTCCATTTCGTAGTCTGTCACTGTGTAAACAATCACATCATCGGCCCTTAGAACTCGGGACATGGGTAGACCGGCAGTAGGAACTGCGGTCGTGACGTCACCTCCCCAAGACTTCAGCAACTGCATCGCAAACAAACCGAAGGGTGTATTGCCCGCCAGTATCAATATCCTAAAATAGTACATTCAAAGTATTTAAGAAGACCTTCTTATAATCGTGGAAAATACCACAGTCAAATATACACAAATAAAAAGAAAATTTTCTGAAATTCGACTCCCAGATAAATTCTTCGTTTTCAAAGTCTCATTGGATATTATTCAATTTAAATACAATGAGTGTCCCACATAGTTTGATAGCAAGACTACCTTCCCAGTAGATCACCGAAGTCAAGCATCAATTGTCAGTGGGAAGGTGAGACGGCCTGCAAAGGTGTGCGCGACCCTCGTTAAACTTTGGGGAGCTTCAGCACAGGATAACATTGCGATGCCTCTGGATCATCCTCTGGTTTGTTTCCCAGACTGTTGCCAATTGCGCATCTCTAGTGTGATGTAAACAAAAAACTATTACCACTTACATCCAATGAGGAAAAAAGATTGCCCAAAGATGTTACCCTCAAAGGCCGTCGTACAAGAACAGGTCTGGAAAAAAAGACATCGTTTGTTGCCATGACTAATTGAAAAAAAAAGTTATATATGTAACATAAAAAGCTTCTATTAATCTTTTTATGTTAGTTTCTTCGCTATAAAACAACTCCTACTTTTATTACTAATTAATTATTCAAATCGAATTGCTTTCTCACACTTTTAATGGCTACATCCTGTTTCGAATTCTATTTTTGGCCCAACTATGCATAAATTTAAGTAGAGACTTTTTTCCCTTTTAAGCCGTGGGAATCACTCGAGCAAGCTCAATAACCAATAGTAATTTCTAAGATTTCCCTAAATGGAGACATTTTCGGATGTTTGCAAGATTTTCCCTACCAGAAAGACTGATCCTCAATGGAGTTAACATCACTTTTTCGCTGGTCTTCCGTAAGAACATGATCTAAATAAAATACATCTGATTTCATTAAAATCCTGTGTCTGTTTCCCTGCTCGGTCCGACTGCATCATTTTACGTATATATATATATATATATATATATATATATATATATATATATATATATATATATATAACTTGACTCATAGTTTTTACGTTTTGGTTCAAAGATGGCGCCCGCCCTCATCTCAAAATGAAAATAAGTTTTTTTAAAGAAACGTTATATCTCGAGAATTAAGAGGACGCCATTCCGCCAAAGAAAATTTTCGCCGCAAATTCTCTTTCTCCTATTACTAATTTAAAATTCAAAGTGTAGAAAAAGTGCGTTCAGGCAAACCTAGAGTAAAGTTTCAATTGCTGCAAAAAATACTTCAAAATATTGAAATGCAAACAAATTATTAAAAGAGAACTTCTCCGTTTCGTAATCTTAAGTTATCATCTCATAATTTATTTTCATTTGTACATTTTAAAATTTTCCTTTCAGTATTTGAAATTTCTTGGCTTACTCTGTCTGAACTCACTTTTTCTACATTTTAAATTAGTAATGAAAGAGAAAGAAAATTTGCTGCTAAAATTTTCCTCCGTGTTATGGCGCCCTCTTAAATTTCGATTAAAAGAAAATAAAAATGTTTAATAGTTCGTAAACTTATGTGATAACAACTCCTGGAGGTCACCTCAATTATTTACCGCTCACCTTTTGAAAATATTGTCAAAGTTTTTTCAGATTTTGAACCATTTGTAAATAAATATTTTTCATAAAACCCTGAAATACCTTTTATTGATGGTTGTCTTTGGGTTCAGTTTAGCTTGATGGATGACTGCATTACAGACTTGTATAGCAGTATAAGGCAGGCTGGCTGCTTCTTCAAACGTTAAATTCCGTGGTTTGAGTGAGACATAGAATTCTTTTACTACGCAATATTCAACCATCAGACCCTCCAGACAATAAGGAGACACCACCCACACCTATTCAGAAATTCACAGCTGTCACTAAACATTTTAGCGTATCTCAAAAATGGTGGCAAGTACTTAACTAACACCCTACCTAACTCTTGAATGTGGATGTTTCATTACATGTTTTACGCTATTTTGTATAAAGTTGCAGCCACCATTTGTGTTATTCAGTAACTCTAAAATTGAAGCTGTCAATGTTAAAAGCGGGTATGTAACATTTTTACGGATATAAGTTTTTGATTGGTTTTGGAATCTGTACAGGTAATCGCGATGTACAGAATTGGAACGGGATATGAATCATGCCTACACCTCGAGTCACTTCCCCCAGTAGTTTTAGTTTATTTTCAAAAAGGGGTATGAGTCGCACATGCCCCGTTTCTACAATGACTTGGTATAACTACAGCAATAGTGTTTCATGGGGAATCGAATACAATAATCCATTATAATAATTATTGTAACCAGTGCTAGGATGATGCTTATCAATATTATGTTTTAGTAATTGTGACAAAGTAAGGCCTATTAACTTTAATATTATCATTTAACACTTATCTACACGTGTTTAATATAAGCGATCGCAGCGTTCGAATACGCCATCTGGGGAGAAGACCGGTTCCATGCCTTTGGTCCTTCCCTCTCCTCCTCTTTTCAGTTGTTTTGGAATGTACTACCATATTTTTCCTTTTTTTAAATATTTTTGTATGTAATTGTTAAAAATATTTTTTTGCAGTTTCCATGATGTTTTCTTTTAGGACTATATTTAATGTAGTTTTCAGTTCCATATAGTTTCCTAACTTAAAAAATTTAAATCTCTATTTGAAAATCAAGACATAAACTAACGTTCTTCCTTCTTCTATGACTCTTCACACGCTAATGGTGAAAGCATGCGAAGTGTTGCCATAGGTAGAGAGTTCGCCACCTGTAGCCCATTTCGATCGAAAAATTGCAGAGATGGCCAAAGACTCAAACGGAAGCTAACTCAGTTACAGAAAATCTCAATGAAAGCTGCGATGGAATTGAATAAACAATTTCTGTATATTATTGACTGAAAACACGTACTTGTGATTTTCCATCAACTTTTTCAATATGTCAAAATATTTTTTTAGGATATAAAATTATTGATTTCAACATTCTTCTTTTTTGTTGTCGTTGTTTTTTTGTTTGTATGTTAAATGGGGATATGTGCTAAATTTCAAAAATGCACAGTTCCAACAGTTATACCCATTTCTTGATATCAAATACCGAGTCATTTTCTAGACTACCTAAGGAAGATATTCCAACAATTTGGAAGCAATTAAAACAATCTTTCCACTGTTGACACAGTTTTTCTCGAAAGTGCAGACTTTTAGCATACCCCTTTTAACAATGTCCGCTCCAATTAATAATTACAGTAAGATATGATAAGAGTCAGCAAAGTTATTTTTATGATACAGTACAAATCAAGAATACTTCATTTAGAATATGCATATAAGCAATATTCCTTAAAATAAAATTAGTCCGTTGATCAAACATATACACAATTAAAAGAAAATATTGATATGAATACGAAAAGCTAAGTGGGTAGAATTTAAATATTATATAACTATTTAATACATTCGATAGATTTATGTAAATTTTCAAATGAGAATAACATAATTATTTCTATTATACAACTAAAAACATGAATGGTTGACCTTGTAAAGCTTAGCACTTTCGGGTGGGTTGCTGCTTCCCCGTGATTTTTACACTTAAGCTTAAAAAAGGGCGCCATCAAATATTATACTCGCAGTGTTTACAATATAATGCATTTTTTTAAAATTTCTAAGAAATATGAATTTGTCTAGAAGAACAGTAAGAAATCATCACGTCACGTAAGAATCGTTAAATTAACGCGCAATTTTACCATTCATAAGAGTTCTCTGTAGTTTACAAACTTTAACTGGTTGTGAATCTGAAACAAATGGAAGAAAATTAATATCAAAACATAAATACAGTGCAAGGTTTGCCACGTTTTGAGCTTTATCCCACATTTGGCTTCATTTATGTAAAATATCACCGTTAGTTATTTTCAGGGTTGCATTTTGCAGAGCATAGCATGCTTTCTGAGTCTTCCAAATTCATATATGATTTGTTTCGTTGGAATTTAAATTGAAAAAAGGCGTTATATTGTAAACACTACAAGTATAATAATATTGGATGGCGCCCTTTTCAAACTTTGGCATGAAAATCAATCGGAAGTAGCAACCCGGAAGTCTTTCGACGAATTTAACTCCTAGTGTGCCACCAATGTTTAGTTTCGCGCGGTCAACCATTCATTTCGACAAAAGTTCTGGTTATAAATGTGCTCCGCTTATTATGTAAATTTTGAGTTAAAAATACATAATGAACATGGCAGGCAAATACAATTCCCACTAAAAACAAAAATCTGACTAACTTTCCCTTACAGCACTGAGGATAAAAGAAAAGATCCTCTTCTTCACTGAACCCAAGAAACAAAAATCTGAAACGTACTAAAATATCCCCACTCAAAAACATCCCGATCCCCTCAAACTAAACCAGAAGTTGTAAATGTACTTTTCTTATTCAGAGATCGATCAATAGCAGGATCATGGCCCACCAAATTTTCCGGGCCCTTTGCAAAATGTTTCGATATTAAATTACTGAAGAGTAGTCCTAACAGTAAAAAAGAATCGATTGAACTACAAGAGAAACATTCTAAAGAGCAGACAATTAAAGATTATTTTTCGAAGATAAAGTTTACGCATCTACTAACAAAATATAAAACAATGTTATGTCAAAATAAGAAATAGTTAGGCGACCACAAACAATAGATATTAGTGATTTTCGCTAAAGTTCATGCTCAAATAAAAATAGTTAAGGACATTTGGTGACCACAAACAAGAACTATCAGGGACTTTTTGCTGTGTCATTAATCTGTAATTATTCATTAGTTAAACGAACACAAAACTAGCCCACCTTTTTTTCGAATTTGATTAGTGCAATGTTTACGTGAGTTTGGTCGTATCACTATATAGCGAAAATTTAAAAAAAAAAAAATGCTTCTTTTTTTTTGTTTAGAAAAACTATTTCTTTCAGTATTTAAAAGAAATAATAATATTGAGGACTTTTTACTTATTTTTGAGGCCCATGCCTATTGGGCCTAGGCGATAATCACGCTCTGCTCTTATTAATTATTTCTTTTGTAATTAAAGAGCTTTGATGATATAATAATTATGTCTGGAAGAATGTCCTTCACTAAAAAAGATTTTAAGCATTAACTCCCTCCCCCCAGCAAAACATTTTAAATAAATGAGAAAGATTACCCCTTAATAATAAAAAATATTCCTAAAATATCTAATTTACAGTTTTAAAATTACAACATTGTATAAAATAACTGAAAAAAAAAGTAGTCCGATGAGTTCAGATCTTGAAACGTTTTTTCTTCCAGCAGAATTTTTTCTTCTTCATCGTAGGCCATTTTGGTCTAATCGTAAATAAACTATGATTTTTAACGTAACGGGTTTAATTTTATGGCGGAGAAAAGAATTAACACATTTGAGTCTTATTAAAAGATTTATATTTTCACATGAATAAAATCTGAAATCTATGATTGCGTTTGAAGAAATATCATCTTCTTAAATAACCCACGTGTACATTTTTGAACCTTAATTCGGAAACAAATTATAATAGCAACAAAAAATTACCTTACCTCGTCACCTTCGAAGAAGGAAGTGACGTCACGACCAGTTTCAAGCACAACTCCAGAGCATTCTCGTCCGAGTATTACAGTGCCATTTGCGTGCTAAAAGAAAAATGCATCCAAATTAAAGTGTAAACTTTTCATTCCCATACTATTTTGCATGAGTGAGTTCCAAGGACCAAAGCCGTTTTAATTTGCTGGGCAGAAGGTAGCACCTTTTCTTGGAGCTAGTACTTCTTTCGAAAGCGCAATACAACATTCCCATTTATTCGAACCATCCCATGTCCATACGATTTGACTTGTTTTTTGTTTTTGTTTTTTGTCATTATTTTCTAATATGGAGAAGGGAGCCGCGATGGCTCAGGGGATAAGGCGTTCGAATCCCAGCGATATCTGGTCGATACGAATTCCCATAAGGCTAGCACCGATCACAGTGTTGACGTGAAATATCGTCGGTGGTAGGCGGATCATGAGTTAGAGTCTCTTTGCCGTCAGGCTAACCCTGGGAGGTTCCGTTGGTCCCCCTGTACATGTCACACAAATGCTGGTTAGTTCCATCAAAATGTCCTCCACGGAAGCAAATTCCTCCCAATACTTGATCCAGGAGTTCCTTTGTCTTCTGGATTGGGTTCAAAATGACAAGGCTACGGAGTCCAACATTAGTTGTCGTAAACCCAAAAATTGGGTCGGCTGTTCAACGACGGTTAGAATATAAAATAAAATAATATGGAAAAGACGCGAAAAATAGAGTGCAGAACATTAATTGGAATGTTTCGTGATTCAAGGTGTGATGTTTGATCTACAATGAAATCATCTCAAAGAGTATGAACATTACACGTCATTATGAAACGAAACATTTTCAAAATACACGGGACAGAAAAGTGCTAAAAATTGAGAGAGATGATTAAACGCAACGTTAAAGAAATGTCCCGGGAAGGTAAAAATTTATTCAAAACTGCCAGCTAACAGATCTGTCTAGAGACACTGATGTAGATTTTTTTAAATTCAGAGTACAGTCCCTTTACAGACGCACTATAAGATTCTATGTGAAATTATAATCATCAAATGATACTATACACTATACAGCTTTATTGTTTTTACTCGGATGAAACCGGTTTGCAAACTCCTGTATCAATTGGTTAACATTGTAAAGCACTGCGTTAAAAATAAATACAAATAGGAAGTATATATAAAAAGTTTACTGTGTAAAAACCCATTACATGTATGTTTAAATATAAAAGTATTGCCTATAAACTCTTGCAGATCATGTCATTATTAAAACACTACAGTGCGTCTAATAATTTGATCTAATTATTATAATATACTAATGTATAACCTGATATAATAAATATTATGTATTTATATAATATATCGTCTAATTTATCCTACCGTCAAATTTATATTATATATCGTCAAATTAAACCAACTGATACACTAACTTAAACAAGTGCAAACCGGCTTCAGTCGCATAAAAACAATAAAAAAAAATGAAATCTAATCGTTCCTTTTGCTATCTTTTGTAGCGTCATGACTCTTCTGGTTCCAATCAACAAAAAACTCAATCATGCTACGTCATCGCCATTACTGAAATTTTTATCATTTAATAACTTTTTGTAAAGTTGGATCATATAAATCATAATCCGATGTTACAAGGTCGGGACTATAGCCAAAGACAACACGACAATGCCATTCCTCCACACAGTGGCGAAGTTTTATTGTATGTTCGGAGGGCGTAATGCCTACTATATATATATATATATATATATATATATATATATATATATATATATATATATATATATATATATATATATATATATATATATATATATATATATATATATATATATATATATATATATATATATATATATATATATATATATATATATATATATATATATATATATATATATATATATATATATGTATATATATATATATATATATATATATATGTATGTATGTATGTATGTAACATAAAAAGCTTTTATTAATCTTTTTATGTTAGTTTCTTTGCTAAAAAACAACTCCTACTTTATTACTAATTAATTATTCAAATCGAAATACTTTCTCACACTTTTAAAAGCTACATCCTGTTTCTAAATCTATTTTTGGCCCAACTATGCATAAATTTAAATAAAGACCTTTTTTCCCTTTTAAGCCGTGGGAATCACTCGAGCAAGCTCATTAACCAATAGTAATATCTAAGATTTCCCTAAATAGAGACATTTTCAGATTTTTGCAAGATTTTTCCCACCAGAAAGACTGATCCTGAATGGAGTTAACATCACTTTTTGCTGGTCTTCCATAAGAACATGATCTAAATAAAATACATCTGATTTCATTAAAATCCTGCGTCTGTTTCCCTGCTCGGTCCGACTGCATCATTTTACACACACACACACATATATATATATATATATATATATATATATATATATATATATTACGCAAACGAACCTAAATTACTTTCTTGCCAACCCGAAAAATTAGTAGTTGATTGCGAACGTGATTAAAAATATGACTGTCGGAAATTGAGCATTGGATCATACAAATTTTTAAAACGGCACGTGATTGTAGAATATGTGATATACCACCTCATTGTTTTGCTTTAAGTAAGATCTGATGGAACTTCCATATCCCTGTGTGATCATAAAATCCACTGTTTCTAATCCCGCTGCAACCACTTTGATGAGCACTTCATCTGGATTGAGAATCTTCGGAAAAGACAGATCATTTCGCACCTCGATTGACTATAAAAAATGGAGAATATATATATAGTCCGTGGCCAAATTATTCGAAGCACAATAATTGATTCTATGTAAAATCATAATTATCAGGTGATATATTTACAGCTTTATTGTTTTTATGAGACCAGTTTGCACTCGTTCGCGTTGTTGTATCAATGGGTTAAATGAGACGATGTATAATATAAATTCGACGATTGGATACATTAAACGATATATTATACAAATGTAGAATATTTATTATATAAGGTATTATACTGGTATATTATAATAATTAGATCAAATTATTCGACGCACTGTAGTGTTTTAATAATGACATGTTTTGCACAAGTTTATAGGTTATATTTAAACATACAAGTAATAGGTTTTAATTTAGGCGATTTTTTTATATACTTCCTATTTGCATTAATATACAGTAGAGAACCGATTATCCGGAACGATCGGGACTATCGCTATTCCGGATAACTGATTTTTCCGGTTTTCTGAATCGCTACCAAAAGCCATTTTTTTAGGGTCAAACCCAACTAAAAAAATTTTTTTTTGGAAATAATCTTAAAAATAAGAAAAAACGATGAGGTAATACACTAATGATTACTTCTGAAATGATGGTAAGGTAAACATCTTTCAAAAAAGAAAGAAAAATCCCAAAATCTTATAAGGAAAAAAAAATGTTTTTTTTAAAAAATTGCGGGAAAATTTATCGAATTTCGTTCCGGTTTTTTGGATTTCCGGTTTTCTGATTTCCGGATAACGGGTTCTGTACTGTACTATTTTTTTAACGTCTGTACTGTACTATTTTTTTAAAGTTTACTAATTGATACACGAACGTAAACAAGTGCGTACAGGTTTCAGTCGAGTAAGAATAATAAAGCTGTATAACCTGATAGTTAAGATTTTACATAGATTCGTATAGTGTGTCTAATAATATGGCCAGAGACTGCTAAAAAAATCCACCATGTCGAAATTTTAATGGACAAAGCAATTTGATCCTATCGCCATTAAATAAAACGTCATTATGGACCTAAGTGATCATTTGATCTATCTGAGGGGGACTCATTCAAAGTAGATGGTGTTTTCAATATAAATGTAAGCACCAACAATCTCGGGTTCCTGACTTGCTCTACTTCCGGTTAGAAAGTATACAGCTGCTTACTTCATACTATTCTACTAAGCGATATTTTCAAACAGATAATTTTGTTTTCAATGAAGAAAAAAAATGATTACATAATTTCTGACCTCAAATCTTCTGTATTTCATAATATATTAAGCAATTCTGGTGAATTTGAAGTGAACATTTGTTTTACTTCCTTAGAGATGTATTGTTTAAAAAAGCTAACATGGTTGTTAGATTTAGGAAGGACTCGTTTTTTACAGTTCATTATTGTTTATCTAGTTGCAAGCCATGGAATCATAAGACGTTAGTGTTAGCATATTGTCGAGCATCGATATTAAGATCATTTTCGAAATTGTTCCTTTTCGAAGTTTGTATATTTTTCGGTTGCTGTTGTAGTTCATACACTAGAGCTGCACAATGGGTAAAACATCCCTGGTAAACATCCCTGAGATTGATCCGAAGACTTTATTTATTTATTTATTTTGGTAAAATAAGAAGTGTCTTATAACGATCCATATGTTTGAAAATGAAAGGTCTTTACAAGACGATTCTTAAAACGCAAATAATAATCCAGGTAACAAATACTATGTTGTGAGTCGAATGGCTTCAAAATACACCGATAACAGTAACCCGGAAGTATCGGTAGTAAAGAGTTCGCAGTGCACCCTGGTGTCATCCATAGTTTTCTAAATTTAACGCGTGAGTCTTGAAATGTACCTGCAAAAAGATCAATTCATTTTTTTTAAATTGGCTGTCTTTTAGAGATTTCTAATTATTGAACTAGATCCGTAATGAAGCTTAATAATTGTGATGAACTCACCGAAATTCCATGATAAGATCTAAGGGCTACTCCTTTGACTCTTCTCCTTGGTTTGGCAAGTCGGCAACAGATGGCGTGTAGAATGCTCACGATTCCTATGGTGGCTGCACCCACAATTCCAAACAAAATAGATGATCCAACTGAAAAATAATCGGATGAAGTTTGGATGTAGAAAAGAATTTATTATTCAAAAGATTTATTGCAAAAAGAGATAGAACGCTGCGGACAAGAGAAACCTGGCTTCGAAACCCAGCGACGAGGAGAGATTTTTATTTTATTTTTGTTTGTTTATTTTATTTTACATTATTTCTGTAATGTGTTTTAACGTGAATAAAATGTTCGAGTTATAAAAATTATTATTTTTCTAATGAAGAACAGCGAATAATAACATAAAAAGGGATAAATTCCGGTTAATTTTTTATTTATTTATTTATTTTATTTTTTATTATTTTTTCAGCAGCACTTTCGATATTTTATCTCAAATAAAGTGTTTTATATATAAAGATAAATATATTTCTTTGTTTAAGCGCGAATAATGGCCGAAAAACAGAGAAATATGGTCTCTGGAGGCACGCGCTCTTCTTCCTCCCTGACTCCCTTTAATAATAACCTATAATTTTCAAACTCGGCCAGAATATAAGGTTCAATGTACTGAAGAATCGTACAGAAAGAAATTTTTATACACTAATTAGGGGACCCACAATGGGCCAAAATACTTTTTGTTTACTAGCCGGAAAAGGGGGCTTAAAGCTAAATATTCGAATAACATCGTGTGAAGCGTGGTGTGGTTGGTAGAGCACTGCGGACTAGTTGAATCTAGAGGACCTTGGTTCGAAACCCCGCGGCGACAGGGGATTTTTTTATTTTTATTTTTTATTATATTTTATATTATTTTTGTAATGTGTTTTAACGTGAATAAAGTGTTCTAGTTACAAAAATTATTATTTTTCTATCGAAGAACAGCGAATAATAGCATAAAAAGGGATAAATTCTGGTTAATTTTTTATTTATTTATTTATTTCATTTTTTATTATTTTTTCAGCAGCACTTTCGATATTTTATGTCAAATAAAGTGTTTTATATATAAAGATAAATATATTTCTTTGTTTAAGCGCGAATAATGGCCGAAAAACAGAGAAATATGGTCTCTGGAGGCACGCGCGCTTCTTCCTCCCTGACTCCCTTTAATATTAACCTATAATTTTCAAACTCGGCCAGAAATTAAGGTTCAATATACTGAAGAATCGTACCGGAAGAAATTTTTATACACTAATTAGGGGACTCACAATGGGCCAAAATACTTTTTGTTTACTAGCCGGAAAAGGGGGCTTAAAGCTAAATATTCGAATGAGCATCGTGTGAAGTGTGGTGTGGTTGGTAGAGCACTGCGGACTAGTTGAATCTAGAGGACCTTGGTTCGAAACCCCACGGCGACAGGAGATTTTTCTATTTTTATTTTTTATTGTATTTTATATTATTTTTGTAATGTGTTTTAACGTGAATAAAGTGTTCTAGTTATAAAAATTATTGTTTTTCTATCGAAGAACAGCGAATAATAGCATAAAAAGGGATAAATTCTGGTTAATTTTTTATTTATTTATTTATTTTATTTTTTATTATTTTTTCAGCAGCTCTTTCGATATTTTATCTCAAATAAAGTGTTTTATATATAAAGATAAATATATTTCTTTGTTTAAGCGCGAATAATGGCCGAAAAGCAGAGAAATATGGTCTCTGGAGGCACCCGCGCTTCTTCCTCCCTGACTCCCTTTAATATTAACTTATAATTTTCAAACTCGGCCAGAAATTAAGGTTCAATGTACTGAAGAATCGTACAGAAAGAAATTTTTATACACTAATTAGGGGACCCACAATGGGCCAAAATACTTTTTGTTTACTGGCCGGAAAAGGGGGCTTAAAGCTCAATATTCGAATGAGCATCGTGTGAAGCGTGGTGTGGTTGGTAGAGCACTGCGGACTAGTTGAATCTATAGGACCTTGGTTCGAAACCAGACGGCGACAGGAGATTTTTTTTATTTATTGTTTATTATATTTTATATTATTTTTGTAATGTGTTTTAACGTGAATAAAAAGTTCTAGTTATAAAAATTATTATTTTTCTATTGAAGAACAGCGAATAATAACATAAAAAGGGATAAATTCCGGTTAATTTTTTATTTATTTATTTATTTTATTTTTTATTATTTTTTCAGCAGCACTTTCGATATTTTATCTCAAATAAAGTGTTTTATATATAAAGATAAATATATTTCTTTGTTTAAGCGCGAATAATGGCAGAAAAACAGAGAAATATGGTCTCTGGAGGCACGCGCTCTTCTTCCTCCCTGACTCCCTTTAATAATAACCTATAATTTTTAAACTCGGCCAGAATATAAGGTTCAATGTAGTGAAGAATCGTACCGAAAGAAATTTTTATACACTAATTAGGGGACCCACAATGGGACAAAATACTTTTTGTTTACTAGCCGGAAAAGGGGGCTTAAAGCTAAATATTCGAATGAGCATCGTGTGAAGCGTGGTATGGTTGGTAGAGCACTGCGGACTAGTTGAATCTAGAGGACCTTGGTTCGAAACCCCACGGTGACAGGAGATTTTTTTATTTTTATTTTTTATTATATTTTATATTATTTTTGTAATGTGTTTTAACGTGAATAAAGTGTTCTAGTTATAAAAATTATTATTTTTCTTTCGAAGAAGAGCGAATAATAGCATAAAAAGGGATAAATTCCGGTTAATTTTTTATTTATTTATTTATTTTATTTTTTATGATTTTTTCAGCAGCACTTTCGATATTTTATCTGAAATAAAGTGTTTTAAATATAAAGATAAATATATTTCTTTGTTAAAGCGCGAATAATGGCCGAAAAACAGAGAAATATGGTCTCTGGAGGCACGCGCGATTCTTCCTCCCTGACTCCCTTTAATAATAACCTATAATTTTCAAACTCGGCCAGAAATTAAGGTTCAATGTACTGAAGAATCGTACCGAAAGAAATTTTTATACACTAATTAGGGGACCCACAATGGGCCAAAATACTTTTTGTTTACTAGCCGGAAAAGGGGGCTTAAAGCTAAATATTCGAATAAGCATTGTGTGAAGCGTGGTGTGGTTGGTAGAGCACTGCGGACTAGTTGAATCTAGAGGACCTTGGTTCGAAACCCCGCGGCGAGAGGAGATATTTTTATTTTTATTTTTTATTATATTTTATATTATTTTTGTAATGTGTTTTAACGTGAATAAAGTGTTCTAGTTACAAAAATTATTATTTTTCTATCGAAGAACAGCGAATAATAGCATAAAAAGGGATAAATTCTGGTTAATTTTTTATTTATTTATTTATTTCATTTTTTATTATTTTTTCAGCAGCACTTTCGATATTTTATGTCAAATAAAGTGTTTTATATATAAAGATAAATATATTTCTTTGTTTAAGCGCGAATAATGGCCGAAAAACAGAGAAATATGGTCTCTGGAGGCACGCGCGCTTCTTCCTCCCTGACTCCCTTTAATATTAACCTATAATTTTCAAACTCGGCCAGAAATTAAGGTTCAATATACTGAAGAATCGTACCGGAAGAAATTTTTATACACTAATTAGGGGACCCACAATGGGCCAAAATACTTTTTGTTTACTAGCCGGAAAAGGGGGCTTAAAGCTAAATATTCGAATGAGCATCGTGTGAAGTGTGGTGTGGTTGGTAGAGCACTGCGGACTAGTTGAATCTAGAGGACCTTGGTTCGAAACCCCACGGCGACAGGAGATTTTTCTATTTTTATTTTTTATTGTATTTTATATTATTTTTGTAATGTGTTTTAACGTGAATAAAGTGTTCTAGTTATAAAAATTATTGTTTTTCTATCGAAGAACAGCGAATAATAGCATAAAAAGGGATAAATTCCGGTTAATTTTTTATTTATTTATTTATTTTATTTTTTATTATTTTTTCAGCAGCACTTTCGATATTTCATCTGAAATAAAGTGTTTTAAATATAAAGATAAATATATTTCTTTGTTAAAGCGCGAATAATGGCCGAAAAACAGAGAAATATGGTCTCTGGAGGCACGCGCGATTCTTCCTCCCTGACTCCCTTTAATAATAACCTATAATTTTCAAACTCGGCCAGAAATTAAGGTTCAATGTACTGAAGAATCGTACCGAAAGAAATTTTTATACACTAATTAGGGGACCCACAATGGGCCAAAATACTTTTTGTTTACTAGCCGGAAAAGGGGGCTTAAAGCTAAATATTCGAATGAGCATCGTGTGAAGCGTGGTGCGGTTGGTAGAGCACTGCGGACTAGTTGAATCTAGAGGACCTTGGTTCGAAACCCCACTGCTACAGGAGATTTTTTTTTTTTTTTTTTTATTATATTTTATATTATTTTTGTAATGTGTTTTAACGTGAATAAAGTGTTCTAGTTATAAAAATTATTATTTTTCTATCGAAGAACAGCGAATAATAGCATAAAAAGGGATAAATTCTGGTTAATTTTTTATTTATTTATTTATTTTATTTTTTATTATTTTTTCAGCAGCTCTTTCGATATTTTATCTCAAATAAAGTGTTTTATATATAAAGATAAATATATTTCTTTGTTTAAGCGCGAATAATGGCCGAAAAGCAGAGAAATATGGTCTCTGGAGGCACCCGCGCTTCTTCCTCCCTGACTCCCTTTAATATTAACTTATAATTTTCAAACTCGGCCAGAAATTAAGGTTCAATGTACTGAAGAATCGTACAGAAAGAAATTTTTATACACTAATTAGGGGACCCACAATGGGCCAAAATACTTTTTGTTTACTGGCCGGAAAAGGGGGCTTAAAGCTCAATATTCGAATGAGCATTGTGTGAAGCGTGGTGTGGTTGGTAGAGCACTGCGGACTAGTTGAATCTATAGGACCTTGGTTCGAAACCAGACGGCGACAGGAGATTTTTTTTATTTATTGTTTATTATATTTTATATTATTTTTGTAATGTGTTTTAATGTGAATAAAAAGTTCTAGTTATAAAAATTATTATTTTTCTATTGAAGAACAGCGAATAATAACATAAAAAGGGATAAATTCCGGTTAATTTTTTATTTATTTATTTATTTTATTTTTTATTATTTTTTCAGCAGCACTTTCGATATTTTATCTCAAATAAAGTGTTTTATATATAAAGATAAATATATTTCTTTGTTTAAGCGCGAATAATGGCAGAAAAACAGAGAAATATGGTCTCTGGAGGCACGCGCTCTTCTTCCTCCCTGACTCCCTTTAATAATAACCTATAATTTTTAAACTCGGCCAGAATATAAGGTTCAATGTAGTGAAGAATCGTACCGAAAGAAATTTTTATACACTAATTAGGGGACCCACAATGGGACAAAATACTTTTTGTTTACTAGCCGGAAAAGGGGGCTTAAAGCTAAATATTCGAATGAGCATCGTGTGAAGCGTGGTATGGTTGGTAGAGCACTGCGGACTAGTTGAATCTAGAGGACCTTGGTTCGAAACCCCACGGTGACAGGAGATTTTTTTATTTTTATTTTTTATTATATTTTATATTATTTTTGTAATGTGTTTTAACGTGAATAAAGTGTTCTAGTTATAAAAATTATTATTTTTCTTTCGAAGAAGAGCGAATAATAGCATAAAAAGGGATAAATTCCGGTTAATTTTTTATTTATTTATTTATTTTATTTTTTATGATTTTTTCAGCAGCACTTTCGATATTTTATCTGAAATAAAGTGTTTTAAATATAAAGATAAATATATTTCTTTGTTAAAGCGCGAATAATGGCCGAAAAACAGAGAAATATGGTCTCTGGAGGCACGCGCGATTCTTCCTCCCTGACTCCCTTTAATAATAACCTATAATTTTCAAACTCGGCCAGAAATTAAGGTTCAATGTACTGAAGAATCGTACCGAAAGAAATTTTTATACACTAATTAGGGGACCCACAATGGGCCAAAATACTTTTTGTTTACTAGCCGGAAAAGGGGGCTTAAAGCTAAATATTCGAATAAGCATTGTGTGAAGCGTGGTGTGGTTGGTAGAGCACTGCGGACTAGTTGAATCTAGAGGACCTTGGTTCGAAACCCCGCGGCGACAGGAGATTTTTTTATTTTTATTTTTTATTATATTTTATATTATTTTTGTAATGTGTTTTAACGTGAATAAAGTGTTCTAGTTACAAAAATTATTATTTTTCTATCGAAGAACAGCGAATAATAGCATAAAAAGGGATAAATTCTGGTTAATTTTTTATTTATTTATTTATTTCATTTTTTATTATTTTTTCAGCAGCACTTTCGATATTTTATCTCAAATAAAGTGTTTTATATATAAAGATAAATATATTTCTTTGTTTAAGCGCGAATAATGGCCGAAAAACAGAGAAATATGGTCTCTGGAGGCACGCGCGCTTCTTCCTCCCTGACTCCCTTTAATATTAACCTAAAATTTTCAAACTCGGCCAGAAATTAAGGTTCAATATACTGAAGAATCGTACCGGAAGAAATTTTTATACACTAATTAGGGGACCCACAATGGGCCAAAATACTTTTTGTTTACTAGCCGGAAAAGGGGGCTTAAAGCTAAATATTCGAATGAGCATCGTGTGAAGTGTGGTGTGGTTGGTAGAGCACTGCGGACTAGTTGAATCTAGAGGACCTTGGTTCGAAACCCCATGGCGACAGGAGATTTTTTTATTTTTATTTTTTATTGTATTTTATATTATTTTTGTAATGTGTTTTAACGTGAATAAAGTGTTCTAGTTATAAAAATTATTGTTTTTCTATCGAAGAACAGCGAATAATAGCATAAAAAGGGATAAATTCCGGTTAATTTTTTATTTATTTATTTATTTTATTTTTTATTATTTTTTCAGCAGCACTTTCGATATTTCATCTGAAATAAAGTGTTTTAAATATAAAGATAAATATATTTCTTTGTTAAAGCGCGAATAATGGCCGAAAAACAGAGAAATATGGTCTCTGGAGGCACGCGCGATTCTTCCTCCCTGACTCCCTTTAATAATAACCTATAATTTTCCAACTCGGCCAGAAATTAAGGTTCAATGTACTGAAGAATCGTACCGAAAGAAATTTTTATACACTAATTAGGGGACCCACAATGGGCCAAAATACTTTTTGTTTACTAGCCGGAAAAGGGGGCTTAAAGCTAAATATTCGAATGAGCATCGTGTGAAGCGTGGTGCGGTTGGTAGAGCACTGCGGACTAGTTGAATCTAGAGGACCTTGGTTCGAAACCCCACTGCTACAGGAGATTTTTTTATTTTTATTTTTTATTATATTTTATATTATTTTTGTAATGTGTTTTAACGTGAATAAAGTGTTCTAGTTATAAAAATTATTATTTTTCTATCGAAGAACAGCGAATAATAGCATAAAAAGGGATAAATTCTGGTTAATTTTTTATTTATTTATTTATTTTATTTTTTATTATTTTTTCAGCAGCTCTTTCGATATTTTATCTCAAATAAAGTGTTTTATATATAAAGATAAATATATTTCTTTGTTTAAGCGCGAATAATGGCCGAAAAGCAGAGAAATATGGTCTCTGGAGGCACCCGCGCTTCTTCCTCCCTGACTCCCTTTAATATTAACTTATAATTTTCAAACTCGGCCAGAAATTAAGGTTCAATGTACTGAAGAATCGTACCGAAAGAAATTTTTATACACTAATTAGGGGACCCACAATGGGCCAAAATACTTTTTGTTTACTAGCCGGAAAAGGGGGCTTAAAGCTAAATATTCGAATAAGCATCGTGTGAAGCGTGGTGTGGTTGGTAGAGCACTGCGGACTAGTTGAATCTAGAGGACCTTGGTTCGAAACCCCGCGGCGACAGGAGATTTTTTTATTTTTATTTTTTATTATATTTTATATTATTTTTGTAATGTGTTTTAACGTGAATAAAGTGTTCTAGTTATAAAAATTATTATTTTTCTATTGAAGAACAGCGAATAATAACATAAAAAGGGATAAATTCCGGTTAATTTTTTATTTATTTATTTAGTTTATTTTTTATTATTTTTTCAGCAGCACTTTCGATATTTTATCTCAAATAAAGTGTTTTATATATAAAGATAAATATATTTCTTTGTTTAAGCGCGAATAATGGCCGAAAAACAGAGAAATATGGTCTCTGGAGGCACGCGCTCTTCTTCCTCCCTGACTCCCTTTAATAATAACCTATAATTTTCAAACTCGGCCAGAATATAAGGTTCAATGTACTGAAGAATCGTACAGAAAGAAATTTTTATACACTAATTAGGGGACCCACAATGGGCCAAAATACTTTTTGTTTACTAGCCGGAAAAGGGGGCTTAAAGCTAAATATTCGAATAAGCATCGTGTGAAGCGTGGTGTGGTTGGTAGAGCACTGCGGACTAGTTGAATCTAGAGGACCTTGGTTCGAAACCCCGCGGCGACAGGAGATTTTTTTATTTTTATTTTTTATTATATTTTATATTATTTTTGTAATGTGTTTTAACGTGAATAAAGTGTTCTAGTTACAAAAATTATTATTTTTCTATCGAAGAACAGCGAATAATAGCATAAAAAGGGATAAATTCTGGTTAATTTTTTATTTATTTATTTATTTTATTTTTTATTAGTTTTTCAGCAGCTCTTTCGATATTTTATCTCAAATAAAGTGTTTTATATATAAAGATAAATATATTTCTTTGTTTAAGCGCGAATAATGGCCGAAAAACAGAGAAATATGGTCTCTGGAGGCACGCGCGCTTCTTCCTCCCTGACTCCCTTTAATATTAACCTATAATTTTCAAACTCGGCCAGAAATTAAGGTTCAATGTACTGAATAATCGTACCGAAAGAAATTTTTATACACTAATTAGGGGACCCACAATGGGCCAAAATACTTTTTGTTTACTAGCCGGAAAAGGGGGCTTAAAGCTAAATATTCGAATGAGCATCGTGTGAAGTGTGGTGTGGTTGGTAGAGCACTGCGGACTAGTTGAATCTAGAGGACCTTGGTTCGAAACCCCACGGCTACAGGAGATTTTCTTATTTTTATTTTTTATTATATTTTATATTATTTTTAATGTGTTTTAACGTGAATAAAGTGTTCTAGTTATAAAAATTATTATTTTTCTATCGAAGAACAGCGAATAATAGCATAAAAAGGGATAAATTCCGGTTAATTATTTATTTATTTATTTATTTTATTTTTTATTATTTTTTCAGCAGCACTTTCGATATTTTATCTCAAATAAAGAGTTTTATATATAAAGATAAATATATTTCTTTGTTTAAGCGCGAATAATGGCCGAAAAACAGAGAAATATGGTCTCTAGAGGCACGCGCGCATCTTCCTCCCTGACTCCATTTAATATTAACCTATAATTTTCAAACTCGGCCAGAAATTAAGGTTCAATGTACGGAATAATCGTACCGAAAGAAATTTTTATACACTAATTAGGGGACCCACAATGGGCCAAAATACTTTTTGTTTACTAGCCGGAAAAGGGGGCTTAAAGCTAAATATTCGAATGAGCATCGTGTGAAGCGTGGTGTGGTTGGAGGAGCACTGCGGACTAGTTGAATCTAGAGGACATTGGTTCGAAACCCCACGGCGACAGGAGATTTTTTTTATTGTTTATTATATTTTATATTATTTTTGTAATGTGTTTTAACGTGAATAAAGTGTTCTAGTTATAAAAATTATTATTTCTCTATCGAAGAACAGCGAATAATAGCATAAAAAGGGATAAATTCCGGTTAATTTTTTATTTATTTATTTATATTATTTTTTATTATTTTTTCAGCAGCACTTTCGATATTTTATCTCAAATAAAGCGTTTTATATATACAGATAAATATATTTCTTTGTTTAAGCGCGAATAATGGCCGAAAAACAGAGAAATATGGTCTCTGGAGGCACGCGCGCTTCTTCCTCCCTGACTCCCTATAATTTTCATTATTATTTCATTATAATTTCCCTGATATTAACCTATAATTTTCAAACTCGGCCAGAAATTAAGGTTCAATGTACTGAAGAATCGTACCGAAAGAAATTTTTATACACTAATTAGGGGACCCACAATGGGCCAAAATACTTTTTGTTTACCAGCCGGAAAAGGAGGCTTAAAGCTAAATATTCGTATAAGCATCGTGTGAAGCGTGGTGTGGTTGGTAGAGCACTGCGGACTAGTTGAATCTAGAGGACCTTGGTTCGAAACCCCGCGGCGACAGGAGATTTTTTTATTTTTATTTTTTATTATATTTTATATTATTTTTGTAATGTGTTTTAACGTGAATAAAGTGTTCTAGTTATAAAAATTATTATTTTTCTATCGAAGAAGAGCGAATAATAGCATAAAAAGGGATAAATTCCGGTTAATTTTTTATTTATTTATTTATTTTATTTTTTATTATTTTTTCAGCAGCACTTTCGATATTTTATCTCAAATAAAGCGTTTTATATATACAGATAAATATATTTCTTTGTTTAAGCGCGAATAATGGCCGAAAAACAAAGAAATATGGTCTCTGGAGGCACGCGCGCTTCTTCCTCCCTGACTACCTTTAATAATAACCTATAATTTTCAAACTCGGCCAGAAATTAAGGTTCAATGTACTGAAGAATCCTACCGAAAGAAATTTTTATACACTAATTAGGGGACCCACAATGGGCCAAAATACTTTTTGTTTACTAGCCGGAAAAGGGGGCTTAAAGCTAAATATTCGAATGAGCATCGTGTGAAGAGTGGTGTGGTTGGTAGAGCACTGCGGACTAGTTGTATCTAGAGGACCTTGGTTCGAAACCCCACGGCGACAGGAGATTTTTTTTTATTGTTTATTATATTTTTTATTATTTTTGTAACGTGTTTTAACGTGAATAAAGTGTTCTAGTTATAAAAATTATTGTTTTTCTATCGAAGAACAGCGAATAATAGCGTAAAAAGGGATAAATTCCGGTTAATTTTTTATTTATTTATTTATTTTATTTTTTACTATTTTTTCAGCAGCACTTTCGATATTTTATCTCAAATAAAGTGTTTTAAATATAAGGATAAATATATTTCTTTGTTTAAGCGCGAATAATGGCCGAAAAACAGAGAAATATGGTCTCTGGAGGCACGCGCGCTTCTTCTTCCCTGACTCCCTTTAATATTAACCTATAATTTTCAAACTCGGCCAGAAATTAAGGTTCAATGTACTGAAGAATCGTACCGAAAGAAATTTTTATACACTAATTAGGGGACCCACAATGGGCCAAAATACTTTTTGTTTACTAGCCGGAAAAGGGGGCTTAATGCTAAATATTCGAATGAGCATCGTGTGAAGCGTGGTGCGGTTGGTAGAGCACTGCGGACTAGTTGAATCTAGAGGACCTTGGTTCGAAACCCCACTGCTTCAGGAGATTTTTTTATTTTTATTTTTTATTATATTTTATATTATTTTTGTAATGTGTTTTAACGTGAATAAAGTGTTCTAGTTATAAAAATTATTATTTTTCTATCGAAGAACAGCGAATAATAGCATTAAAAGGGATAAATTCTGGTTAATTTTTTATTTATTCATTTATTTTATTTTTTATTATTTTTTCAGCAGCACTTTCGATATTTTATCTCAAATAAAGCGTTTTATATATACAGATAAATATATTTCTTTGTTTAAGCGCGAATAATGGCCGAAAAACAGAGAAATATGGTCTCTGGAGGCACGCGCGCTTCTTCCTCCCTGACTCCCTTTAATATTAACCTATAATTTTCAAACTCGGCCAGAAATTAAGGTTCAATGTACTGAAGAATCGTACCGAAAGAAATTTTGATACACTAATTAGGGGACCCACAATGGGCCAAAATACTTTATGTTTACTAGCCGGAAAAGGGGCTTAAAGCTAAATATTCGAATGAGCATCGTGTGAAGTGTGGTGTGGTTGGTAGAGCACTGCGGACTAGTTGAATCTAGAGTACCTTGGTTCGAAACCCCACGGCGACAGGAGATTTTTTTTTTTTTTTTTTATTATATTTTATATTATTTTTGTAATGTGTTTTAACGTGAATAAAGTGTTCTAGTTATAAAAATTATTATTTTTCTATCGAAGAACAGCGAATAATAGCATAAAAAGGGATAAATTCTGGTTAATTTTTTATTTATTTATTTATTTTATTTTTTATTATTTTTTCAGCAGCACTTTCGATATTTTATCTCAAATAAAGTGTTTTATATAAAAAGATAAATATATTTCTTTGTTTAAGCGCGAATAATGGCCGAAAAACAGAGAAATATGGTCTCTGGAGGCACCCGCGCTTCTTCCTCCCTGATTCCCTTTAATATTAACTTATAATTTTCAAACTCGGCCAGAAATTAAGGTTCAATGTACTGAATAATCGTACCGAAAGAAATTTGTATACACTAATTAGGGGACCCACAATGGGCCAAAATACTTTTTGTTTACTAGCCGGAAAAGGGGGCTTAAAGCTAAATATTCGAATGAGCATCGTGTGAAGAGTGGTGTGGTTGGTAGAACACTGCGGACTAGTTGTATCTAGAGGACCTTGGTTCGAAACCCCACGGCGACAAGAGATTTTTTTTTTTATTGTTTATTATATTTTTTATTATTTTTGTAATGTGTTTTAACGTGAATAAAGTGTTCTAGTTATAAAAATTATTGTTTTTCTATCGAAGAACAGCGAATAATAGCGTAAAAAGGGATAAATTCCGGTTAATTTTTTATTTATTTATTTATTTTATTTTTTATTATTTTTTCAGCAGCACTTTCGATATTTTATCTCAAATAAAGTGTTTTAAATATAAGGATAAATATATTTCTTTGTTTAAGCGCGAATAATGGCCGAAAAACAGAGAAATATGGTCTCTGGAGGCACGCGCGCTTCTTCTTCCCTGACTCCCTTTAATATTAAGCTATAATTTTCAAACTCGGCCAGAAATTAAGGTTCAATGTACTGAAGAATCGTACCGAAAGAAATTTTTATACACTAATTAGGGGACCCACAATGGGCCAAAATACTTTTTGTTTACTAGCCGGAAAAGGGGGCGTAAGGCTAAATATTCGAATGAGCATCGTGTGAAGAGTGGTGTGGTTGGTAGAGCACTGCGGACTAGTTGAATCTAGAGGACCTTGGTTCGAAACCCCACGGCTACAGGAGATTTTTTTATTTTTATTTTTTATTATATTTTGTATTATTTTTGTAATGTGTTTTAACGTGAATAAAGTGTTCTAGTAATAAAAATTATTATTTTTCTGTCGAAGAACAGCGAATAATAGCATAAAAAGGGATAAATTCCGGTTAATTTTTTATTTATTTATTTTATTTTTTATTATTTTTTCAGCAGCACTTTCGATATTTTATCTCAAATAAAGTGTTTTATATATAAAGATAAATATATTTCTTTGTTTAAGCGCGAATAATGGCCGAAAAACAGAGAAATATGGTCTCTGGAGGCACGCGCGCTTCTTCCTCCCTGACTCCCTTTAATAATAACCTATAATTTTCAAACTCGGCCAGAAATTAAGGTTCAATGTACTGAAGAATCGTACCGAAAGAAATTTTTACACACTAATTAGGGGACCCACAATGGGCCAAAATACTTTTTGTTTACTAGCCGGAAAAGGGGGCTTAAAGCTAAATATTCGAATGAGCATCATGTGAAGTCTGGTGTGGTTGGTAGAGCACTGCGGACTAGTTGAATCTAGAGGACCTTGGTTCGAAACCCCACGGTGACAGGAGATTTTTTTATTTTTATTTTTTATTATATTTTATATTATTTTTGTAATGTGTTTTAACGTGAATAAAGTGTTCTAGTTATAAAAATTATTGTTTTTCTATCGAAGAACAGCGAATAATAGCATAAAAAGGGATAAATTCCGGTTAATTTTTTATTTATTTATTTATTTTATTTTTTATTATTTTTTCAGCAGCACTTTCGATATTTTATCTCAAATAAAGTGTTTTATATATAAAGATAAATATATTAATTTGTTTAAGCGCGAATAATGGCCGAAAAACAGAGAAATATGGTCTCTGGGGCCACGCGCGCTTCTTCCTCCCTGACTCCCTTTATAATTAACCTATAATTTTCAAACTCGGCCAGAAATTAAGGTTCAATGTACTGAAGAATCGTACCGAAAGAAATTTTTATACACTAATTACAATGGGCCAAAATACTTTTTGTTTACTAGCGGAAAAGGGGCTTAAAGCTAAATATTCGAATGAGCATCGTGTGAAGCGTGGTGTGGTTGGTAGAGCACTGCGGACTAGTTGAATCTAGAGGACCTTGGTTCCAAACCCCACGGCGACAGGAGATTTTTTTTATTTTTATTTTTTATTATATTTTATATTATTTTTGTAATGTGTTTTAACGTGAATAAAGTGTTCTAGTTATAAAAATTATTGTTTTTTCTATCGAAGAACAGCGAATAATAGCATAAAAAGGGATAAATTCCGGTTAATTTTTTATTTAGTTATTTATTTTATTTTTTATTATTTTGTCAGCAGCACTTTCGATATTTTATCTCAAATAAAGTGTTTTAAATATAAAGATAAATACATTTCTTTGTTTAAGCGCGAATAATGGCCGAAAAACAGAGAAATATGGTCTCTGGAGGCACGCGCGCTTCTTCCTCCCTGACTCCCTTTAATATTAACCTATAATTTTCAAACCTCGGCCAGAAATTAAGGTTCAATGTACTGAAGAATCGTACCGAAAGAAATTTTTATACACTAATTAGGGGACCCACAATGGGCCAAAATACTTTTTGTTTACTAGCCGGAAAAGGGGGCTTAAAGCTAAATATTCGAATGAGCATCGGTGTGAAGAGTGGTGTGGTTGGTAGAGCACTGCGGACTAGTTGAATCTAGAGGACCTTGGTTCGAAACCCCACGGCTACAGGAGATTTTCTTATTTTTATTTTTTATTATATTTTATATTATTTTTGTAATGTGTTTTAACGTGAATAAAGTGTTCTAGTTATAAAAATTATTATTTTTCTATCGAAGAACAGCGAATAATAGCATAAAAAGGGATAAATTCCGGTTAATTTTTTATTTATTTATTTATTTTATTTTTTATTATTTTTTCAGCAGCGCTTTCGATATTTTATCTCAAATAAAGAGTTTTATATATAAAGATAAATATATTTCTTTGTTTAAGCGCGAATAATGGCCGAAAAACAGAGAAATATGGTCTCTGGAGGCACGCGCGCTTCTTCCTCCCTGACTCCGTTTAATATTAACCTATAATTTTCAAACTCGGCCAGAAATTAAGGTTCAATGTACTGAATAATCGTACCGAAAGAAATTTTTATACACTAATTAGGGGACCCACAATGGGCCAAAATACTTTTTGTTTACTAGCCGGAAAAGGGGGCTTAAAGCTAAATATTCGAATGAGCATCGTGTGAAGCCTGGTGTGGTTGGTAGAGCACTGCGGACTAGTTGAATCTAGAGGACCTTGGTTCGAAACCCCACGGCGACAGGAGATTTTTTTATTTTTATTTTTTATTATATTTTATATTATTTTTGTAATGTGTTTTAACGTGAATAAAGTGTTCTAGTTATAAAAATTATTATTTTTCTATCGAAGAAGAGCGAATAATAGCATAAAAAGGGATAAATTCCGGTTAATTTTTTATTTATTTATTTTTTTTATTTTTTATTATTTTTTCAGCAGTACTTTCGATATTTTATCTCAAATAAAGCGTTTTATATATACAGATAAATATATTTCTTTGTTTAAGCGCGAATAATGACCGAAAAACAGAGAAATATGGTCTCTGGAGGCACGCGCGCTTCTTCCTCCCTGACTCCCTTTAATAATAACCTATAATTTTCAATCTCGGCCAGAAATTAAGGTTCAATGTACTGAAGAATCGTACCGAAAGAAATTTTTACACACTAATTAGGGGACCCACAATGGGCCAAAATACTTTTTGTTTACTAGCCGGAAAAGGGGGCTTAAAGCTAAATATTCGAATGAGCATCGTGTGAAGCGTGGTGTGGTTGGTAGAGCACTGCGGACTAGTTGAATCTAGAGGACCTTGGTTCCAAACCCCACGGCGACAGGAGATTTTTTTATTTTTATTTTTTATTATATTTTATATTATTTTTGTAATGTGTTTTAACGTGAATAAAGTGTTCTAGTTATAAAAATTATTGTTTTTCTATCGAAGAACAGCGAATAATAGCATAAAAAGGGATAAATTCCGGTTAATTTTTTATTTAGTTATTTATTTTATTTTTTATTATTTTGTCAGCAGCACTTTCGATATTTTATCTCAAATAAAGTGTTTTAAATATAAAGATAAATACATTTCTTTGTTTAAGCGCGAATAATGGCCGAAAAACAGAGAAATATGGTCTCTGGAGGCACGCGCGCTTCTTCCTCCCTGACTCCCTTTAATATTAACCTATAATTTTCAAACTCGGCCAGAAATTAAGGTTCAATGTACTGAAGAATCGTACCGAAAGAAATTTTTATACACTAATTAGGGGACTCACAATGGGCCAAAATACTTTTTGTTTACTAGCCGGAAAAGGGGGCTTAAAGCTAAATATTCGAATGAGCATCGTGTGAAGAGAGGTGTGGTTGGTAGAGCACTGCGGACTAGTTGAATCTAGAGGACCTTGGTTCGAAACCCCACGGCTACAGGAGATTTTCTTATTTTTATTTTTTATTATATTTTATATTATTTTTGTAATGTGTTTTAACGTGAATAAAGTGTTCTAGTTATAAAAATTATTATTTTTCTATCGAAGAACAGCGAATAATAGCATAAAAAGGGATAAATTCCGGTTAATTTTTTATTTATTTATTTATTTTATTTTTTATTATTTTTTCAGCAGCACTTTCGATATTTTATCTCAAATAAAGAGTTTTATATATAAAGATAAATATATTTCTTTGTTTAAGCGCGAATAATGGCCGAAAAACAGAGAAATATGGTCTCTAGAGGCACGCGCGCTTCTTCCTCCCTGACTCCATTTAATATTAACCTATAATTTTCAAACTCGGCCAGAAATTAAGGTTCAATGTTCTGAAGAATCGTACCGAAAGAAATTTTTATACACTAATTAGGGGACCCACAATGGGCCAAAATACTTTTTGTTTACTAGCCGGAAAAGGGGGCTTAAAGCTAAATATTCGAATGAGCATCGTGTGAAGCGTGGTGTGGTTGGAAGAGCACTGCGGACTAGTTGAATCTAGAGGACATTGGTTCGAAACCCCACGGCGACAGGAGATTTTTTTTTTATTGTTTATTATATTTTATATTATTTTTGTAATGTGTTTTAACGTGAATAAAGTGTTCTAGTTATAAAAATTATTATTTTTCTATCGAAGAACAGCGAATAATAGCATAAAAAGGGATAAATTCCGGTTAATTTTTTATTTATTTATTTATTTTATTTTTTATTATTTTTTCAGCAGCACTTTCGATATTTTATCTCAAATAAAGCGTTTTATATATACAGATAAATATATTTCTTTGTTTAAGCGCGAATAATGGTCGAAAAACAGAGAAATATGGTCTCTGGAGGCACGCGCGCTTCTTCCTCCCTGACTCCCTTTAATAATAACCTATAATTTTCAAACTCGGCCAGAATATAAGGTTCAATGTACTGAAGAATCGTACAGAAAGAAATTTTTATACACTAATTAGGGGACCCACAATGGGCCAAAATACTTTTTGTTTACTAGCCGGAAAAGGGGGCTTAAAGCTAAATATTCGAATGAGCATCGTGTGAAGCGTGGTGTGGTTGGAAGAGCACTGCGGACTAGTTGAATCTAGAGGACATTGGTTCGAAACCCCACGGCGACAGGAGATTTTTTTTTTATTGTTTACTATATTTTATATTATTTTTGTAATGTGTTTTAACGTGAATAAAGTGTTCTAGTTATAAAAATTATTATTTTTCTATCGAAGAAGAGCGAATAATAGCATAAAAAGGGATAAATTCCGGTTAATTTTTTATTTATTTATTTATTTTATTTTTTATTATTTTTTCAGCAGCACTTTCGATATTTTATCTCAAATAAAGCGTTTTATATATACAGATAAATATATTTCTTTGTTTAAGCGCGAATAATGGCCGAAAAACAGAGAAATATGGTCTCTGGAGGCACGCGCGCTTCTTCCTCCCTGACTACCTTTAATAATAACCTATAATTTTCAAACTCGGCCAGAAATTAAGGTTCAATGTACTGAAGAATCGTACCGAAAGAAATTTTTACACACTAATTAGGGGACCCACAATGGGCCAAAATACATTTTGTTTACTAGCCGGAAAAGGGGGCTTAAAGCTAAATATTCGAATGAGCATTGTGTGAAGTCTGGTGTGGTTGGTAGAGCACTGTGGACTAGTTGAATCTAGAGGACCTTGGTTCGAAACCCCACGGCGACAGTAGATTTTTTTATTTTTATTCCTATTATATTTTATATTATTTTTGTAATGTGTTTTAACGTGAATAAAGTGTTCTAGTTATAAAAATTATTGTTTTTCTATCGAAGAACAGCGAATAATAGCATAAAAAGGGATAAATTCCGGTTAATTTTTTATTTATTTATTTATTTTATTTTTTATTATTTTTTCAGCAGCACTATCGATATTTTATCTCAAATAAAGTTCTTTAAATATAAAGATAAATATATTTCTTTGTTTAAGCGCGAATAATGGCCGAAAAACAGAGAAATATGGTCTCTGGAGGCACGCGCGCTTCTTCCTCCCTGACTCCCTTTAATATTAACCTATAATTTTCAAACTCGGCCAGAAATTAAGGTTCAATGTACTGAAGAATCGTACAGAAAGAAATTTTTATTCATTAATTAGGGGACCCACAATGGGCCAAAATACTTTTTGTTTACTAGCCGGAAAAGGGGGCTTAAAGCTAAATATTCGAATGAGCATCGTGTGAAGCGTGGTGCGGTTGGTAGAGCACTGCGGACTAGTTGAATCTAGAGGACCTTGGTTCGAAACCCCACTGCTACAGGAGATTTTTTTATTTTTTATTATATTTTATATTATTTTTGTAATGTGTTTTAACGTGAATAAAGTGGATTAGTTATAAAAATTATTATTTTTCTATCGAAGAACAGCGAATAATAGCATAAAAAGGGATAAATTCTGGTTAATTTTTTATTTATTTATTTATTTTATTTTTTATTATTTTTTCAGCAGCACTTTCGATATTTTATCTCAAATAATGTGTTTTATATATAAAGATAAATATATTTCTTTGCTTAAGCGCGAATAATGGCCGAAAAACAGAGAAATATGGTCTCTGGAGGCACCCGCGCTTCTTCCTCCCTGACTCCCTTTAATATTAACCTATAATTTTCAAACTCGGCCAGAAATTAAGGTTCGATGTACTGAATAATCGTACCGAAAGAAATTTTTATACACTAATTAGGGGACCCACAATGGGTCAAAATACTTTTTGTTTACTAGCCGGAAAAGGGGGCTTAAAGCTAAATATTCGAATGAGCATCGTGTGAAGCGTGGTGTGGTTGGTAGAGCACTGCGGACTAGTTGGATCTAGAGGACCTTGGTTCGAAACCCCACGGCGACAGGAGATTTTTTTTTTTATTGTTTATTATATTTTATATTATTTTTGTAATGTGTTTTATCGTGAATAAAGTGTTCTAGTTATGAAAATTATTGTTTTTCTATCGAAGAACAGCGAATAATAGCGTAAAAAGGGATAAATTCCGGTTAATTTTTTATTTATTTATTTATTTTATTTTTTATTATTTTTTCAGCAGCACTTTCGATATTTTATCTCAAATAAAGTGTTTTAAATATAAGGATAAATATATTTCTTTGTTTAAGTGCGAATAATGGCCGAAAAACAGAGAAATATGGTCTCTGGAGGCACGCGCGCTTCTTCCTCCCTGACTCCCTTTAATATTAACCTATAATTTTCTAACTCGGCCAGAAATTAAGGTTCAATGTACTGAAGAATCGTACCGAAAGAAATTTTTATACACTATTTAGGGTACCCACAATGGGCCAAAATACTTTTTGTTTACTAGCCGGAAAAGGGGGCTTAAAGCTAAATATTCGAATGAGCATCGCGTGAAGCGTGGTGCGGTTGGTAGAGCACTGCGGACTAGTTGAATCTAGAGGACCTTGGTTCGAAGCCCCACTGCTACAGGAGATTTTTTTGTTTTTATTTTTTATTATATTTTATATTATTTTTGTAATGTGTTTTAACGTGAATAAAGTGTTCTAGTTATAAAAATTATTATTTTTCTATCGAAGAACACCGAATAATAGCATGAAAAGGGATAAATTCTGGTTAATTTTTTATTTATTTATTTATTTTATTTTTTATTATTTTTTCAGCAGCACTTTCAATATTTTATCTCAAATAAAGTGTTTTATATATAAAGATAGATATATTTCTTTGTTTAAGCGCGAATAATGGCCGAAAAACAGAGAAATATGGTCTCTGGAGGCACCCGCGCTTCTTCCTCCCTGACTCCCTTTAATATTAACCTATAATTTTCAAACTCGGCCAGAAATTAAGGTTCAATGTACTGAATAATCGTACCGAAAGAAATTTTTATACACTAATTAGGGGACCCACAATGGGCCAAAATACTTTTTGTTTACCAGCCGGAAAAGGGGGCTTAAAGCTAAATATTCGAATGAGCATCGTGTGAAGCGTGGTGCGGTTGGTAGAGCACTGTGGACTAGTTGAATCTAGAGGACCTTGGTTCGAAACCCCACTGCTACAGGAGATTTTTTTATTTTTTATTATATTTTATATTATTTTTGTAATGTGTTTTAACGTGAATAAAGTGGATTAGTTATAAAAATTATTATTTTTCTATCGAAGAACAGCGAATAATAGCATAAAAAGGGATAAATTCTGGTTAATTTTTTATTTATTTATTTATTTTATTTTTTATTATTTTTTCAGCAGCACTTTCGATATTTTATCTCAAATAATGTGTTTTATATATAAAGATAAATATATTTCTTTGCTTAAGCGCGAATAATGGCCGAAAAACAGAGAAATATGGTCTCTGGAGGCACCCGCGCTTCTTCCTCCCTGACTCCCTTTAATATTAACCTATAATTTTCAAACTCGGCCAGAAATTAAGGTTCGATGTACTGAATAATCGTACCGAAAGAAATTTTTATACACTAATTAGGGGACCCACAATGGGTCAAAATACTTTTTGTTTACTAGCCGGAAAAGGGGGCTTAAAGCTAAATATTCGAATGAGCATCGTGTGAAGCGTGGTGTGGTTGGTAGAGCACTGCGGACTAGTTGGATCTAGAGGACCTTGGTTCGAAACCCCACGGCGACAGGAGATTTTTTTTTTTATTGTTTATTATATTTTATATTATTTTTGTAATGTGTTTTATCGTGAATAAAGTGTTCTAGTTATGAAAATTATTGTTTTTCTATCGAAGAACAGCGAATAATAGCGTAAAAAGGGATAAATTCCGGTTAATTTTTTATTTATTTATTTATTTTATTTTTTATTATTTTTTCAGCAGCACTTTCGATATTTCATCTCAAATAAAGTGTTTTAAATATAAGGATAAATATATTTCTTTGTTTAAGTGCGAATAATGGCCGAAAAACAGAGAAATATGGTCTCTGGAGGCACGCGCGCTTCTTCCTCCCTGACTCCCTTTAATATTAACCTATAATTTTCAAACTCGGCCAGAAATTAAGGTTCAATGTACTGAAGAATCGTACCGAAAGAAATTTTTATACACTATTTAGGGTACCCACAATGGGCCAAAATACTTTTTGTTTACTAGCCGGAAAAGGGGGCTTAAAGCTAAATATTCGAATGAGCATCGCGTGAAGCGTGGTGCGGTTGGTAGAGCACTGCGGACTAGTTGAATCTAGAGGACCTTGGTTCGAAGCCCCACTGCTACAGGAGATTTTTTTGTTTTTATTTTTTATTATATTTTATATTATTTTTGTAATGTGTTTTAACGTGAATAAAGTGTTCTAGTTATAAAAATTATTATTTTTCTATCGAAGAACACCGAATAATAGCATGAAAAGGGATAAATTCTGGTTAATTTTTTATTTATTTATTTATTTTATTTTTTATTATTTTTTCAGCAGCACTTTCAATATTTTATCTCAAATAAAGTGTTTTATATATAAAGATAGATATATTTCTTTGTTTAAGCGCGAATAATGGCCGAAAAACAGAGAAATATGGTCTCTGGAGGCACCCGCGCTTCTTCCTCCCTGACTCCCTTTAATATTAACCTATAATTTTCAAACTCGGCCAGAAATTAAGGTTCAATGTACTGAATAATCGTACCGAAAGAAATTTTTATACACTAATTAGGGGACCCACAATGGGCCAAAATACTTTTTGTTTACCAGCCGGAAAAGGGGGCTTAAAGCTAAATATTCGAATGAGCATCGTGTGAAGCGTGGTGCGGTTGGTAGAGCACTGTGGACTAGTTGAATCTAGAGGACCTTGGTTCGAAACCCCACTGCTACAGGAGATTTTTTTTTTTTATTTTTCATTATATTTTATATTATTTTTGTAATGAGTTTTAACGTGAATAAAGTGTTCTAGTTATAAAAATTATTATTTTTCTATCGAAGAACACCGAATAATAGCATAAAAAGGGATAAATTCTGGTTAATTTTTTATTTATTTATTTATTTTATTTTTTATTATTTTTTCAGCAGCACTTTCAATATTTTATCTCAAATAAAGTGTTTTATATATAAAGATAGATATATTTCTTTGTTTAAGAGCGAATAATGGCCGAAAAACAGAGAAATATGGTCTCTGGAGGCACCCGCGCTTCTTCCTCCCTGACTCCCTTTAATATTAACCTATAATTTTCAAACTCGGCCAGAAATTAAGGTTCAATGTACTGAATAATCGTACCGAAAGAAATTTTTTATACACTAATTAGGGGACCCACAATGGGCCAAAATACTTTTTGTTTACTAGCCGGAAAAGGGGGCTTAAAGCTAAATATTCGAATGTGCATCGTGTGAAGCGTGGTGCGGTTGGTAGAGCACTGCGGACTAGTTGAATCTAGAGGACCTTGGTTCGAAACCCCACTGCTACAGGAGATTTTTTTATTTTTATTTTTTATTATATTTTATATTATTTTTGTAATGTGTTTTAACGTGAATAAAGTGTTCTAGTTATAAAAATTATTATTTTTCTATCGAAGAACACCGAATAATAGCATAAAAAGGGATAAATTCTGGTTAATTTTTTATTTATTTATTTATTTTATTTTTTATTATTTTTTCAGCAGCACTTTCAATATTTTATCTCAAATAAAGTGTTTTATATATAAAGATAGATATATTTCTTTGTTTAAGCGCGAATAATGGCCGAAAAACAGAGAAATATGGTCTCTGGAGGCACCCGCGCTTCATCCTCCCTGACTCCCTTTAATATTAACCTATAATTTTCAAACTCGGCCAGAAATTAAGATTCAATGTACTGAATAATCGTACCGAAAGAAATTTTTATACACTAATAAGGGGACCCACAATGGGCCAAAATACTTTTTGTTTACTAGCCGGAAAAGGGGGCTTAAAGCTTAATATTCGAATGAGCATCGTGTGAAGAGTGGTGTGGTTGGTAGAGCACTGCGGACTAGTTGAATCTAGAGAACCTCGGTTCGAAACCCCTCGCCGACAGGAGATTTTTTTATTTTATTGTTTATTATATTTTATATTTTTTTTGTAATGTGTTTTAACGTGAATAAAGTGTTCTAGTTATTAAAATTATTGTTTTTCTATCGAAGAACAGCGAATAATAACATAAAAAGGGATAAATTCCGGTTAATTTTTTATTTATTTATTTATTTTATTTTTTATTATTTTTTCAGCAGCACTTTCGATATTTTATCTCAAATAAAGCGTTTTATATATACACATAAATATATTTCTCTGTTTAAGCGCGAATAATGGCCGAAAAACAGAGAAATATGGTCTCTGGAGGCACGCGCGCTTCTTCCTCCCTGACTCCCTTTAATAATAACCTATAATTTTCAAACTCGGCCAGAAATTAAGGTTCAATGTACTGAAGAATCGTACCGAAAGAAATTTTTACACACTAATTAGGGGACCCACGATGGGCCAAAATACTTTTGTTTACTAGCCGGAAAAGGGGGCTTAAAGCTAAATATTCGAATGAGCATCGAGTGAAGCGTGGTGTGGTTGGTAGAGCACTGCGGACTAGTTGAATCTAGAGGACCTTGGTTCGAAACCCCACGGCGACAGGAGATTTTTTTATTTTTATTTTTTATTATATTTTATATTATTTTTGTAATGTGTTTTGACGTGAATAAAGTGTTCTAGTTATAAAAATTATTGTTTTTCTATCGAAGAACGGCGAATAATAGCATAAAAAGGGATAAATTCCGGTTAATTTTTTATTTATTTTATTTTTTATTATTTTGTCAGCAGCACTTTCGATATTTTATCTCAAATAAAGTGTTTTAAATAGAAAGATAAATATATTTCTTTGTTTAAGCGCGAATAATGGCCGAAAAACAGAGAAATGTGGTCTCTGGAGGCACGCGCGCTTCTTCCTGCCTGACTCCCTTTAATATTAACCTATAATTTTCAAACTCGGCCAGAAATTAAGGTTCAATGTACTGAAGAATCGTACCGAAAGAAATTTTTACACACTAATTAGGGGACCCACAATGGGCCGAAATACTTTTGTTTACTAGCCGGAAAAGGGGGCTTAAAGCTAAATATTCGAATGAGCATCGTGTGAAGCGTGGTGTGGTTGGTAGAGCACTGCGGACTAGTTGAATCTAGAGGACCTTGGTTCGAAACCCCACGGCGACAGGAGATTTTTTTATTTTTATTTTTTATTATATTTTATATTATTTTTGTAATGTGTTTTAACGTGAATAAAGTGTTCTAGTTATAAAAATTATTGTTTTTCTATCGAAGAACAGCGAATAATAGCATAAAAAGGGATAAATTCCGGTTAATTTTTTATTTATTTATTTATTTTATTTTTTATTATTTTGTCAGCAGCACTTTCGATATTTTATCTCAAATAAAGCGTTTTATATATACAGATAAATATATTTCTTTGTTTAAGCGCGAATAATGGCCGAAAAACAGAGAAATATGGTCTCTGGAGGCACGCGCGCTTCTTCCTCCCTGACTCCCTTTAATATTAACCTATAATTTTCAAACTCGGCCAGAAATTAAGGTTCAATGTACTGAAGAATCGTGCGGAAAGAAATTTTTACACACTAATTAGGGGACCCACAATGGGCCAAAATACTTTTGTTTACTAGCCGGAAAAGGGGGCTTAAAGCTAAATATTCGAATGAGCATCGTGTGAAGCGTGGTGTGGTTGGTAGAGCACTGCGGACTAGTTGAATCTAGAGGACCTTGGTTCGAAACCCCGCGGCGACAGGAGATTTTTTTATTTTTATTTTTTATTATATTTTATATTATTTTTGTAATGTGTTTTAACGTGAATAAAGTGTTCTAGTTATAAAAATTATTGTTTTTCTATCGAAGAACAGCGAATAATAGCATAAAAAGGGATAAATTCCGGTTAATTTTTTATTTATTTATTTATTTTATTTTTTATTATTTTGTCAGCAGCACTTTCGATATTTTATCTCAAATAAAGCTTTTTAAATATAAAGATAAATATATTTCTTTGTTTAAGCGCGAATAATGGCCGAAAAACAGAAAAATATGGTATCTGGAGGCACGCGCGCTTCTTCCTCCCTGACTCCCTTTAATATTAACCTATAATTTTCAAACTCGGCCAGAAATTATGGTTCAATGTACTGAAGAATCGTACCGAAAGAAATTTTTATACACTATCTAGGGGACCCACAATGGGCCAAAATACTTTTTGTTTACTAGCCGGAAAAGGGGGCTTAAAGCTAAATATTCGAATGAGCATCGTGTGAAGCGTGGTGTGGTTGGTAGAGCACTGCGGACTAGTTGAATCTAGAGGACCTTGGTTTGAAACCCCACTGCTACAGGAGATTTTTTTATTTTTATTTTTTATTATATTTTATATTATTTTTGTAATGTGTTTTAACGTGAATAAAGTGTTCTAGTTATAAAAATTATTATTTTTCTATCGAAGAACTGCGAATAATAGCATAAAAAGGGATAAATTCTGGTTAATTTTTTATTTATTTATTTATTTTATTTTTTATTATTTTTTCAGCAGCACTTTCGATATTTTATCTCAAATAAAGCGTTTTATATATACAGATAAATATATTTCTTTGTTTAAGCGCGAATAATGGCCGAAAAACAGAGAAATATGGTCTCTGGAGGCACGCGCGCTTCTTCCTCCCTGACTCCCTTTAATAATAACCTATAATTTTCAAACTCGGCCAGAAATTAAGGTTCAATGTACTGAAGAATCGTACAGAAAGAAATTTTTATGCACTAATTAGGGTACCCACAATGGGCAAAAATACTTTTTGTTTACTAGCCGGAAAAGGGGGCTTAAAGCTAAATATTCGAATGAGCATCGTGTGAAGCGTTGTGTGGTTGGTAGAGCACTGCGGACTAGTTGAATCTAGAGGACCTTGGTTCGAAACCCCACGGCGACAGGAGATTTTTTTTTTATTGCTTATTATATTTTATATTATTTTTGTAATGTGTTTTAACGTGAATAAAGTGTTCTAGTTATAAAAATTATTGTTTTTCTATCGAAGAACAGCGAATAATAGCATAAAAAGGGATAAATTCCGGTTAATTTTTTATTTATTTATTTATTTTATTTTTTATTATTTTGTCAGCAGCACTTTCGATATTTTATCTCAAATAAAGTGTTTTAAATATAAAGATAAATATATTTCTTTGTTTAAGCGCGAATAATGGCCGAAAAACAGAGAAATATGGTCTCTGGAGGCACGCGCGCTTCTTCCTCCCTGACTCCCTTTAATATTAACCTATAATTTTCAAACTCGGCCGGAAATTAAGGTTCAATGTACTGAAGAATCGTACCGAAAGAAATTTTTACACACTAATTAGGGGACCCACAATGGGCCAAAATACTTTTGTTTACTAGCCGGAAAAGGGGGCTTAAAGCTAAATATTCGAATGAGCATCGTGTGAAGCGTGGTGTGGTTGGTAGAGCACTGCGGACTAGTTGAATCTAGAGGACCTTGGTTCGAAACCCCGCGGCGACAGGAGATTTTTTTATTTTTATTTTTTATTATATTTTATATTATTTTTGTAATGTGTTTTAACGTGAATAAAGTGTTCTAGTTATAAAAATTATTGTTTTTCTATCGAAGAACAGCGAATAATAGCATAAAAAGGGATAAATTCCGGTTAATTTTTTATTTATTTATTTATTTTATTTTTTATTATTTTGTCAGCAGCACTTTCGATATTTTATCTCAAATAAAGTGTTTTAAATATAAAGATAAATATATTTCTTTGTTTATGCGCGAATAATGGCCGAAAAACAGAGAAATATGGTCTCTGGAGGCACGCGCGCTTCTTCCTCCCTTACTCCCTTTAATATTAACCTATAATTTTCGAACTCGGCCAGAAATTATGGTTCAATGTACTGAAGAATCGTACCGAAAGAAATTTTTATACACTAATTAGGGGACCCACAATGGGCCAAAATACTTTTTGTTTACTAGCCGGAAAAGGGGGCTTAAAGCTAAATATTCGAATGAGCATCGTGTGAAGCGTGGTGTGGTTCGTAGAGCACTGCGGACTAGTTGAATCTAGAGGACCTTGGTTCGAAACCCCACTGCTACAGGAGATTTTTTTATTTTTATTTTTTATTATATTTTATATTATTTTTGTAATGTGTTTTAACGTGAATAAAGTGTTCTAGTTATAAAAATTATTATTTTTCTATCGAAGAACAGCGAATAATAGCATAAAAAGGGATAAATTCCGGTTAATTTTTTATTTATTTATTTATTTTATTTTTTATTATTTTGTCAGCAGCACTTTCGATATTTTATCTCAAATAAAGTGTTTTAAATATAAAGATAAATATATTTCTTTGTTTATGCGCGAATAATGGCCGAAAAACAGAGAAATATGGTCTCTGGAGGCACGCGCGCTTCTTCCTCCCTTACTCCCTTTAATATTAACCTATAATTTTCGAACTCGGCCAGAAATTATGGTTCAATGTACTGAAGAATCGTACCGAAAGAAATTTTTATACACTAATTAGGGGACCCACAATGGGCCAAAATACTTTTTGTTTACTTGCCGGAAAAGGGGGCTTAAAGCTAAATATTCGAATGAGCATCGTGTGAAGCGTGGTGTGGTTGGTAGAGCACTGCGGACTAGTTGAATCTAGAGGGCCTTGGTTCGAATCCCCACGGCGAGAGGAGATTTTTTTATTTTTATTTTTTATTATATTTTATATTATTTTGGTAATGTGTTTTAACGTGAATAAAGTGTTCTAGTTATAAAAATTATTATTTTTCTATCGAAGAACAGCGAATAATAGCATAAAAAGGGATAAATTCCGGTTAATTTTTTATTTATTTATTTATTTTATTTTTTATTATTTTTTCAGCAGCACTTTCGATATTTTTTCTTAAATAAAGTGTTTTATATATAAAGATAAATATATTTCTTTGTTTAAGCGCGAATAATGGCCGAAAAACAGAGAAATATGGTCTGTGGAGGCATGCGCGCTTCTTCCTCCCTGACTCCCTTTAATATTAACCTATAATTTTCAAACTCGGCCAGAAATTAAGGTTAAATGTACTGAAGAATCGTACCGAAAGAAATTTTTATACACTAATTAGGGGACCCACAACGGGCCAAAATACTTTTTGTTTACTAGCCGGAAAAGGGGGCTTGAAGCTAAATATTCGAATGAGCATCGTGTGAAGCGTGGTGTGGTTGGTTGAGCACTGCGGTCTAGTTGAATCTATAGGACCTTGGTTCGAAACCCCACGGCTACAGGAGATTTTTTTATTTTTATTTTTTATTATATTTTATATTATTTTTGTAATGTGTTTTAACGTGAATAAAGTGTTCTAGTTATAAAATTTTTTATTTTTGTATCGAAGAACAGCGAATAATAGCATATAAAGGGATAAATTCCGGTTAATTTTTTATTTATTTATTTATTTTATTTTTTATTATTTTTTCAGCAGCACTTTCGATATTTTTTCTTAAATAAAGTGTTTTATATATAAAGATAAATATATTTCTTTGTTTAAGCGCGAATAATGGCCGAAAAACAGAGAAATATGGTCTGTGGAGGCACGCGCGCTTCTTCCTCCCTGACTCCCTTTAATATTAACCTATAATTTTCAAACTCGGCCAGAAATTAAGGTTCAATGTACTGAAGAATCGTACCGAAAGAAATTTTTATACACTAATTAGGGGACCCACAACGGGCCAAAATACTTTTTGTTTACTAGCCGGAAAAGGGGGCTTAAAGCTAAATATTCGAATGAGCATCGTGTGAAGCGTGGTGTGGTTGGTTGAGCACTGCGGTCTAGTTGAATCTAGAGGACCTTGGTTCGAAACCCCACGGCTACAGGAGATTTTTTTATTTTTATTTTTTATTATATTTTATATTATTTTTGTAATATGTTTTAACGTGAATAAAGTGTTCTAGTTATAAAATTTTTTATTTTTCTATCGAAGAACACCGAATAATAGCATAAAAAGGGATAAATTCCGGTTAATTTTTTATTTATTTTATTTTTTATTATTTTTTCAGCAGCGCTTTCGATATTTTATCTCAAATAAAGTGTTTTATATATAAAGATAAATATATTTCTTTGTTTAAGCGCGAATAATGGCCGAAAAACAGAGAAATATGGTCTCTGGAGGCACCCGCGCTTCTTCCTCCCTGACTCCCTTTAATATTAACCTATAATTTTCAAACTCGGCCAGAAATTAAGGTTCAATGTACTGAATAATCGTACCGAAAGAAATTTTTATACACTAATTAGGGGACCCACAATGGGCCAAAATACTTTTTGTTTACTAGCCGGAAAAGGGGGCTTAAAGCTAAATATTCGAATGAGCATCGTGTGAAGCGTGGTGTGGTTGGTAGAGCACTGCGGACTGGTTGAATCTAGAGGACCTTGGTTCGAAACCCCACGGCGACAATAGATTTTTTTTTATTGTTTATTATATTTTATATTATTTTTGTAATGTGTTTTACCGCGAATAAAGTGTTCTAGTAATAAAAATTATTATTTTTCTATCGAAGAACAGCGAATAATAGCAGAAAAAGGGATAAATTCCGGTTTATTTTTTATTTATTTATTTATTTTATTTTTTATTATTTTGTCAGCAGCACTTTCGATATTTTATCTCAAATAAAGTGTTTTAAATAGAAAGATAAATATATTTCTTTGTTTAAGCGCGAATAATGGCCGAAAAACAGAGAAATATGGTATCTGGAGGCACGCGCGCTTCTTCCTCCCTGACTCCCTTTAATATTAACCTATAATTTTCAAACTCGGCCAGAAATTATGGTTCAATGTACTGAAGAATCGTACCGAAAGAAATTTTTATACACTATCTAGGGGACCCACAATGGGCCAAAATACTTTTTGTTTACTAGCCGGAAAAGGGGGCTTAAAGCTAAATATTCGAATGAGCATCGTGTGAAGCGTGGTGTGGTTGGTAGAGCACTGCGGACTAGTTGAATCTAGAGGACCTTGGTTCGAAACCCCACTGCTACAGGAGATTTTTCTTTTTTTTTTTTTATTATATTTTATATTATTTTTGTAATGTGTTTTAACGTGAATAAAGTGTTCTAGTTATAAAAATTATTATTTTTCTATCGAAGAACAGCGAATAATAGCATAAAAAGGGATAAATTCTGGTTAATTTTTTATTTATTTATTTATTTTATTTTTTATTATTTTTTCAGCAGCACTTTCGATATTTTATCTCAAATAAAGCGTTTTATATACACAGATAAATATATTTCTTTGTTTAAGCGCGAATAATGGCCGAAAAGCAGAGAAATATGGTTTCTGGAGGCACGCGCGCTTCTTCCTCCCTGACTCCCTTTAATAATAACCTATAATTTTCAAACTCGGCCAGAAATTAAGGTTCAATGTACTGAAGAATCGTACCGAAAGAAATTTTTACACACTAATTAGGGGACCCACAATGGGCCAAAATACTTTTTGTTTACTAGCCGGAAAAGGGGGCTTAAAGCTAAATATTCGAATGAGCATCGTGTGAAGCGTGGTGTGGTTGGTAGAGCACTGCGGACTAGTTGAATCTAGAGGACCTTGGTTCGAAACCCCTCGGCGACAGGAGATTTTTTTATTTTTATTTTTTATTATATTTTATATTATTTTTGTAATGTGTTTTAACGTGAATAAAGTGTTCTAGTTATAAAAATTATTGTTTTTCTATCGAAGAACAGCGAATAATAGCATAAAAAGGGATAAATTCCGGTTAATTTTTTATTTATTTATTTATTTTATTTTTTTTTATTTTGTCAGCAGCACTTTCGATATTTTATCTCAAATAAAGTGTTTTAAATATAAAGATAAATATATTTCTTTGTTTAAGCGCGAATAATGGCCGAAAAACAGAGAAATATGGTCTCTGGAGGCACGCGCGCTTCTTCCTCCCTGACTCCCTTTAATAATAACCTATAATTTTCAAACTCGGCCAGAAATTAAGGTTCAATGTACTGAAGAATCGTACAGAAAGAAATTTTTATGCACTAATTAGGGTACCCACAATGGGCAAAAATACTTTTTGTTTACTAGCCGGAAAAGGGGGCTTAAAGCTAAATATTCGAATGAGCATCGTGTGAAGCGTGGTGTGGTTGGTAGAGCACTGCGGACTAGTTGAATCTAGAGGACCTTGGTTCGAAACCCCACGGCGACAGGAGATTTTTTTTTATTGCTTATTATATTTTATATTATTTTTGTAATGTGTTTTAACGTGAATAAAGTGTTCTAGTTATAAAAATTATTGTTTTTCTATCGAAGAACAGCGAATAATAGCATAAAAAGGGATAAATTCCGGTTAATTTTTTATTTATTTATTTATTTTATTTTTTATTATTTTGTCAGCAGCACTTTCGATATTTTATCTCAAATAAAGTGTTTTAAATATAAAGATAAATATATTTCTTTGTTTAAGCGCGAATAATGGCCGAAAAACAGAGAAATATGGTCTCTGGAGGCAAGCGCGCTTCTTCCTCCCTGACTCCCTTTAATATTAACCTATAATTTTCAAACTCGGCCAGAAATTAAGGTTCAATGTACTGAAGAATCGTACCGAAAGAAATTTTTACACACTAATTAGGGGACCCACAATGGGCCAAAATACTTTTGTTTACTAGCCGGAAAAGGGGGCTTAAAGCTAAATATTCGAATGAGCATCGTGTGAAGCGTGGTGTGGTTGGTAGAGCACTGCGGACTAGTTGAATCTAGAGGACCTTGGTTCGAAACCCCGCGGCGACAGGAGATTTTTTTATTTTTATTTTTTATTATATTTTATATTATTTTTGTAATGTGTTTTAACGTGAATAAAGTGTTCTAGTTATAAAAATTATTGTTTTTCTATCGAAGAACAGCGAATAATAGCATAAAAAGGGATAAATTCCGGTTAATTTTTTATTTATTTATTTATTTTTATTTTTATTATTTTGTCAGCAGCACTTTCGATATTTTATCTCAAATAAAGCTTTTTAAATATAAAGATAAATATATTTCTTTGTTTAAGCGCGAATAATGGCCGAAAAACAGAGAAATATGGTATCTGGAGGCACGCGCGCTTCTTCTTCCCTGACTCCCTTTAATATTAACCTATAATTTTCAAACTCGGCCAGAAATTATGGTTCAATGTACTGAAGAATCGTACCGAAAGAAATTTTTATACACTATCTAGGGGACCCACAATGGGCCAAAATACATTTTGTTTACTAGCCGGAAAAGGGGGCTTAAAGCTAAATATTCGAATGATCATTGTGTGAAGCGTGGTGTGGTTGGTAGAGCACTGCGGACTAGTTGAATCTAGAGGACCTTGGTTCGAAACCCCACTGCTACAGGAGATTTTTTTATTTTTATTTTTTATTATATTTTATATTATTTTTGTAATGTGTTTTAACGTGAATAAAGTGTTCTAGTTATAAAAATTATTGTTTTTCTATCGAAGAACAGCGAATAATAGCATAAAAAGGGATAAATTCCGGTTAATTTTTTATTTATTTATTTATTTTATTTTTTATTATTTTGTCAGCAGCACTTTCGATATTTTATCTCAAATAAAGCTTTTTAAATATAAAGATAAATATATTTCTTTGTTTAAGCGCGAATAATGGCCGAAAAACAGAGAAATATGGTATCTGGAGGCACGCGCGCTTCTTCCTCCCTGACTCCCTTTAATATTAACCTATAATTTTCAAACTCGGCCAGAAATTATGGTTCAATGTACTGAAGAATCGTACCGAAAGAAATTTTTATACACTATCTAGGGGACCCACAATGGGCCAAAATACTTTTTGTTTACTAGCCGGAAAAGGGGGCTTAAAGCTAAATATTCGAATGATCATCGTGTGAAGCGTGGTGTGGTTGGTAGAGCACTGCGGACTAGTTGAATCTAGAGGACCTTGGTTCGAAACCCCACTGCTACAGGAGATTTTTTTATTTTTATTTTTTATTATATTTTATATTATTTTTGTAATGTGTTTTAACGTGAATAAAGTGTTCTAGTTATAAAAATTATTATTTTTCTATCGAAAAACAGCGAATAATAGCATAAAAAGGGATAAATTCTGGTTAATTTTTTATTTATTTATTTATTTTATTTTTTATTATTTTTTCAGCAGCACTTTCGATATTTTATCTCAAATAAAGCGTTTTATATATACAGATAAATATATTTCTTTGTTTAAGCGCGAATAATGGCCGAAAAGCAGAGAAATATGGTTTCTGGAGGCACGCGCGCTTCTTCCTCCCTGACTCCCATTAATAATAACCTATAATTTTCAAACTCGGCCAGAAATTAAGGTTCAATGTACTGAAGAATCGTACCGAAAGAAATTTTTACACACTAATTAGGGGACCCACAATGGGCCAAAATACTTTTTGTTTACTAGCCGGAAAAGGGGGCTTAAAGCTAAATATTCGAATGAGCATCGTGTGAAGCGTGGTGTGGTTGGTAGAGCACTGCGGACTAGTTGAATCTAGAGGACCTTGGTTCGAAACCCCTCGGCGACAGGAGATTTTTTTATTTTTATTTTTTATTATATTTTATATTATTTTTGTAATGTGTTTTAACGTGAATAAAGTGTTCTAGTTTATAAAAATTATTGTTTTTCTATCGAAGAACAGCGAATAATAGCATAAAAAGGGATAAATTCCGGTTAATTTTTTATTTATTTATTTATTTTATTTTTTATTATTTTGTCAGCAGCACTTTCGATATTTTATCTCAAATAAAGTGTTTTAAATATAAGGATAAATATATTTCTTTGTTTAAGCGCGAATAATGGCCGAAAAACAGAGAAATATGGTCTCTGGAGGCACGCGCGCTTCTTCCTCCCTGACTCCCTTTAATATTAACCTATAATTTTCAAACTCGGCCAGAAATTAAGGTTCAATATACTGAAGAATCGTACCGAAAGAAATTTTTACACACTAATTAGGGGACCCACAATGGGCCAAAATACTTTTGTTTACTAGCCGGAAAAGGGGGCTTAAAGCTAAATATTCGAATGAGCATCGTGTGAAGCATGGTGTGGTTGGTAGAGCACTGCGGACTAGTTGAATCTAGAGGACCTTGGTTCGAAACCCCGCGGCGACAGGAGATTTTTTTATTTTTATTTTTTATTATATTTTATATTATTTTTGTAATGTGTTTTGACGTGAATAAAGTGTTCTAGTTATAAAAATTATTGTTTTTCTATCGAAGAACAGCGAATAATAGCATAAAAAGGGATAAATTCCGGTTAATTTTTTATTTATTTTATTTTTTATTATTTTTTCAGCAGCGCTTTCGATATTTTATCTCAAATAAAGTGTTTTATATATAAAGATAAATATATTTCTTTGTTTAAGCGCGAATAATGGCCGAAAAACAGAGAAATATGGTCTCTGGAGGCACCCGCGCTTCTTCCTCCCTGACTCCCTTTAATATTAACCTATAATTTTCAAACTCGGCCAGAAATTAAGGTTCAATGTACTGAATAATCGTACCGAAAGAAATTTTTATACACTAATTAGGGGACCCACAATGGGCCAAAATACTTTTTGTTTACTAGCCGGAAAAGGGGGCTTAAAGCTAAATATTCGAATGAGCATCGTGTGAAGCGTGGTGTGGTTGGTAGAGCACTGCGGACTGGTTGAATCTAGAGGACCTTGGTTCGAAACCCCACGGCGACAATAGATTTTTTTTTATTGTTTATTATATTTTATATTATTTTTGTAATGTGTTTTACCGCGAATAAAGTGTTCTAGTAATAAAAATTATTATTTTTCTATCGAAGAACAGCGAATAATAGCAGAAAAAGGGATAGATTCCGGTTTATTTTTTATTTATTTATTTATTTTATTTTTTATTATTTTGTCAGCAGCACTTTCGATATTTTATCTCAAATAAAGTGTTTTAAATAGAAAGATAAATATATTTCTTTGTTTAAGCGCGAATAATGGCCGAAAAACAGAGAAATATGGTATCTGGAGGCACGCGCGCTTCTTCCTCCCTGACTCCCTTTAATATTAACCTATAATTTTCAAACTCGGCCAGAAATTATGGTTCAATGTACTGAAGAATCGTACCGAAAGAAATTTTTATACACTATCTAGGGGACCCACAATGGGCCAAAATACTTTTTGTTTACTAGCCGGAAAAGGGGGCTTAAAGCTAAATATTCGAATGAGCATCGTGTGAAGCGTGGTGTGGTTGGTAGAGCACTGCGGACTAGTTGAATCTAGAGGACCTTGGTTCGAAACCCCACTGCTACAGGAGATTTTTCTTTTTTTTTTTTTATTATATTTTATATTATTTTTGTAATGTGTTTTAACGTGAATAAAGTGTTCTAGTTATAAAAATTATTATTTTTCTATCGAAGAACAGCGAATAATAGCATAAAAAGGGATAAATTCTGGTTAATTTTTTATTTATTTATTTATTTTATTTTTTATTATTTTTTCAGCAGCACTTTCGATATTTTATCTCAAATAAAGCGTTTTATATACACAGATAAATATATTTCTTTGTTTAAGCGCGAATAATGGCCGAAAAGCAGAGAAATATGGTTTCTGGAGGCACGCGCGCTTCTTCCTCCCTGACTCCCTTTAATAATAACCTATAATTTTCAAACTCGGCCAGAAATTAAGGTTCAATGTACTGAAGAATCGTACCGAAAGAAATTTTTACACACTAATTAGGGGACCCACAATGGGCCAAAATACTTTTTGTTTACTAGCCGGAAAAGGGGGCTTAAAGCTAAATATTCGAATGAGCATCGTGTGAAGCGTGGTGTGGTTGGTAGAGCACTGCGGACTAGTTGAATCTAGAGGACCTTGGTTCGAAACCCCTCGGCGACAGGAGATTTTTTTATTTTTATTTTTTATTATATTTTATATTATTTTTGTAATGTGTTTTAACGTGAATAAAGTGTTCTAGTTATAAAAATTATTGTTTTTCTATCGAAGAACAGCGAATAATAGCATAAAAAGGGATAAATTCCGGTTAATTTTTTATTTATTTATTTATTTTATTTTTTATTATTTTGTCAGCAGCACTTTCGATATTTTATCTCAAATAAAGTGTTTTAAATATAAAGATAAATATATTTCTTTGTTTAAGCGCGAATAATGGCCGAAAAACAGAGAAATATGGTCTCTGGAGGCACGCGCGCTTCTTCCTCCCTGACTCCCTTTAATAATAACCTATAATTTTCAAACTCGGCCAGAAATTAAGGTTCAATGTACTGAAGAATCGTACAGAAAGAAATTTTTATGCACTAATTAGGGTACCCACAATGGGCAAAAATACTTTTTGTTTACTAGCCGGAAAAGGGGGCTTAAAGCTAAATATTCGAATGAGCATCGTGTGAAGCGTGGTGTGGTTGGTAGAGCACTGCGGACTAGTTGAATCTAGAGGACCTTGGTTCGAAACCCCACGGCGACAGGAGATTTTTTTTTATTGCTTATTATATTTTATATTATTTTTGTAATGTGTTTTAACGTGAATAAAGTGTTCTAGTTATAAAAATTATTGTTTTTCTATCGAAGAACAGCGAATAATAGCATAAAAAGGGATAAATTCCGGTTAATTTTTTATTTATTTATTTATTTTATTTTTTATTATTTTGTCAGCAGCACTTTCGATATTTTATCTCAAATAAAGCTTTTTAAATATAAAGATAAATATATTTCTTTGTTTAAGCGCGAATAATGGCCGAAAAACAGAGAAATATGGTATCTGGAGGCACGCGCGCTTCTTCCTCCCTGACTCCCTTTAATATTAACCTATAATTTTCAAACTCGGCCAGAAATTATGGTTCAATGTACTGAAGAATCGTACCGAAAGAAATTTTTATACACTATCTAGGGGACCCACAATGGGCCAAAATACTTTTTGTTTACTAGCCGGAAAAGGGGGCTTAAAGCTAAATATTCGAATGATCATCGTGTGAAGCGTGGTGTGGTTGGTAGAGCACTGCGGACTAGTTGAATCTAGAGGACCTTGGTTCGAAACCCCACTGCTACAGGAGATTTTTTTATTTTTATTTTTTATTATATTTTATATTATTTTTGTAATGTGTTTTAACGTGAATAAAGTGTTCTAGTTATAAAAATTATTATTTTTCTATCGAAAAACAGCGAATAATAGCATAAAAAGGGATAAATTCTGGTTAATTTTTTATTTATTTATTTATTTTATTTTTTATTATTTTTTCAGCAGCACTTTCGATATTTTATCTCAAATAAAGCGTTTTATATATACAGATAAATATATTTCTTTGTTTAAGCGCGAATAATGGCCGAAAAGCAGAGAAATATGGTTTCTGGAGGCACGCGCGCTTCTTCCTCCCTGACTCCCATTAATAATAACCTATAATTTTCAAACTCGGCCAGAAATTAAGGTTCAATGTACTGAAGAATCGTACCGAAAGAAATTTTTACACACTAATTAGGGGACCCACAATGGGCCAAAATACTTTTTGTTTACTAGCCGGAAAAGGGGGCTTAAAGCTAAATATTCGAATGAGCATCGTGTGAAGCGTGGTGTGGTTGGTAGAGCACTGCGGACTAGTTGAATCTAGAGGACCTTGGTTCGAAACCCCTCGGCGACAGGAGATTTTTTTATTTTTATTTTTTATTATATTTTATATTATTTTTGTAATGTGTTTTAACGTGAATAAAGTGTTCTAGTTTATAAAAATTATTGTTTTTCTATCGAAGAACAGCGAATAATAGCATAAAAAGGGATAAATTCCGGTTAATTTTTTATTTATTTATTTATTTTATTTTTTATTATTTTGTCAGCAGCACTTTCGATATTTTATCTCAAATAAAGTGTTTTAAATATAAGGATAAATATATTTCTTTGTTTAAGCGCGAATAATGGCCGAAAAACAGAGAAATATGGTCTCTGGAGGCACGCGCGCTTCTTCCTCCCTGACTCCCTTTAATATTAACCTATAATTTTCAAACTCGGCCAGAAATTAAGGTTCAATGTACTGAAGAATCGTACCGAAAGAAATTTTTACACACTAATTAGGGGACCCACAATGGGCCAAAATACTTTTGTTTACTAGCCGGAAAAGGGGGCTTAAAGCTAAATATTCGAATGAGCATCGTGTGAAGCATGGTGTGGTTGGTAGAGCACTGCGGACTAGTTGAATCTAGAGGACCTTGGTTCGAAACCCCGCGGCGACAGGAGATTTTTTTATTTTTATTTTTTATTATATTTTATATTATTTTTGTAATGTGTTTTAACGTGAATAAAGTGTTCTAGTTATAAAAATTATTGTTTTTCTATCGAAGAACAGCGAATAATAGCATAAAAAGGGATAAATTCCGGTTAATTTTTTATTTATTTATTTATTTTATTTTTTATTATTTTGTCAGCAGCACTTTCGATATTTTATCTCAAATAAAGCTTTTTAAATATAAAGATAAATATATTTCTTTGTTTAAGCGCGAATAATGGCCGAAAAACAGAGAAATATGGTATCTGGAGGCACGCGCGCTTCTTCCTCCCTGACTCCCTTTAATATTAACCTATAATTTTCAAACTCGGCCAGAAATTATGGTTCAATGTACTGAAGAATCGTACCGAAAGAAATTTTTATACACTATCTAGGGGACCCACAATGGGCCAAAATACTTTTTGTTTACTAGCCGGAAAAGGGGGCTTAAAGCTAAATATTCGAATGAGCATCGTGTGAAGCGTGGTGTGGTTGGTAGAGCACTGCGGACTAGTTGAATCTAGAGGACCTTGGTTCGAAACCCCACTGCTACAGGAGATTTTTTTTTTTTTTTTTATTATATTTTATATTATTTTTGTAATGTGTTTTAACGTGAATAAAGTGTTCTAGTTATAAAAATTATTATTTTTCTATCGAAGAACAGCGAATAATAGCATAAAAAGGGATAAATTCCGGTTAATTTTTTATTTATTTATTTATTTTATTTTTTATTATTTTGTCAGCAGCACTTTCGATATTTTATCTCAAATAAAGTGTTTTAAATATAAAGATAAATATATTTCTTTGTTTAAGCGCGAATAATGGCCGAAAAACAGAGAAATATGGTCTGAGGAGGCACGCGCGCTTCTTTCTCCCTGACTCCCTTTAATAATAACCTATAATTTTCAAACTCGGCCAGAAATTAAGGTTCAATGTACTGAAGAATCGTACCGAAAGAAATTTTTACACACTAATTAGGGGACCCACAATGGGCCAAAATACTTTTTGTTTACTAGCCGGAAAAGGGGGCTTAAAGCTAAATATTCGAATGAGCATCGTGTGAAGCGTGGTGTGGTTGGTAGAGCACTGCGGACTAGTTGAATCTAGAGGACCTTGGTTCGAAACCCCTCGGCGACAGGAGATTTTTTTATTTTTATTTTTTATTATATTTTATATTATTTTTGTAATGTGTTTTAACGTGAATAAAGTGTTCTAGTTATAAAAATTATTGTTTTTCTATCGAAGAACAGCGAATAATAGCATAAAAAGGGATAAATTCCGTTTAATTTTTTATTTATTTATTTATTTTATTTTTTATTATTTTGTCAGCAGCACTTTCGATATTTTATCTCAAATAAAGTGTTTTAAATATAAAGATAAATATATTTCTTTGTTTAAGCGCGAATAATGGCCGAAAAACAGAGAAATATGGTCTGTGGAGGCACGCGCGCTTCTTTCTCCCTAACTCCCTTTAATAATAACCTATAATTTTCAAACTCGGCCAGAAATTAAGGTTCAATGTACTGAAGAATCGTACCGAAAGAAATTTTTACACACTAATTAGGGGACCCACAATGGGCCAAAATACTTTTTGTTTACTAGCCGGAAAAGGGGGCTTAAAGCTAAATATTCGAATGAGCATCGTGTGAAGCGTGGTGTGGTTGGTAGAGCACTGCGGACTAGTTGAATCTAGAGGACCTTGGTTCGAAACCCCTCGGCGACAGGAGATTTTTTTATTTTTATTTTTTATTATATTTTATATTATTTTTGTAATGTGTTTTAACGTGAATAAAGTGTTCTAGTTATAAAAATTATTGTTTTTCTATCGAAGAACAGCGAATAATAGCATAAAAAGGGATAAATTCCGGTTAATTTTTTATTTATTTATTTATTTTATTTTTTATTATTTTGTCAGCAGCACTTTCGATATTTTATCTCAAATAAAGTGTTTTAAATATAAAGATAAATATATTTCTTTGTTTAAGCGCGAATAATGGCCGAAAAACAGAGAAATATGGTCTGTGGAGGCACGCGCGCTTCTTTCTCCCTGACTCCCTTTAATAATAACCTATAATTTTCAAACTCGGCCAGAAATTAAGGTTCAATGTACTGAAGAATCGTACAGAAAGAAATTTTTACACACTAATTAGGGGACCCACAATGGGCAAAAATACTTTTTGTTTACTAGCCGGAAAAGGGGGCTTAAAGCTAAATATTCGAATGAGCATCGTGTGAAGCGTGGTGTGGTTGGTAGAGCACTGCGGACTAGTTGAATCTAGAGGACCTTGGTTCGAAACCCCACGGCGACAGGAGATTTTTTTATTTTTATTTTTTATTATATTTTATATTATTTTTGTAATGTGTTTTAACGTGAATAAAGTGTTCTAGTTATAAAAATTATTGTTTTTCTATCGAAGAACAGCGAATAATAGCATAAAAAGGGATAAATTCCGGTTAATTTTTTATTTATTTATTTATTTTATTTTTTATTATTTTGTCAGCAGCACTTTCGATATTTTATCTCAAATAAAGTGTTTTAAATATAAAGATAAATATATTTCTTTGTTTATGCGCGAATAATGGCCGAAAAACAGAGAAATATGGTCTCTGGAGGCACGCGCGCTTCTTCCTCCCTTACTCCCTTTAATATTAACCTATAATTTTCGAACTCGGCCAGAAATTATGGTTCAATGTACTGAAGAATCGTACCGAAAGAAATTTTTATACACTAATTAGGGGACCAACAATGGGCCAAAATACTTTTTGTTTACTAGCCGGAAAAGGGGGCTTAAAGCTAAATATTCGAATGAGCATCGTGTGAAGCGTGGTGTGGTTGGTAGAGCACTGCGGACTAGTTGAATCTAGAGGACCTTGGTTCGATACCCCACTGCTACAGGAGATTTTTTTGTTTTTATTTTTTATTATATTTTATATTATTTTTGTAATGTGTTTTAACGTGAATAAAGTGTTCTAGTTATAAAAATTATTATTTTTCTATCGAAGAACAGCGAATAATAGCATTAAAAGGGATAAATTCTGGTTAATTTTTTATTTATTTATTTATTTTATTTTTTATTATTTTTTCAGCAGCACTTTCGATATTTTATCTCAAATAAAGTGTTTTATATATAAAGATAAATATATTTCTTTGTTTAAGCGCGAATAATGGCCGAAAAACAGAGAAATATGGTCTCTGGAGGCACGCGCGCTTCTTCCTCCCTGACTCCCTTTAATATTAACCTATAATTTTCAAACTCGGCCAGAAATTAAGGTTCAATGTACTGAATAATCGTACCGAAAGAAATTTTTACACACTAATTAGGGGACCCACAATGGGCCAAAATACTTTTGTTTACTAGCCGGAAAAGGGGGCTTAAAGCTAAATATTCGAATGAGCATCGTGTGAAGCGTGGTGTGGTTGGTAGAGCACTGCGGACTAGTTGAATCTAGAGGACCTTGGTTCGAAACCCCACGGCGACAGGAGATTTTTTTATTTTTATTTTTTATTATATTTTATATTATTTTTGTAATGTGTTTTAACGTGAATAAAGTGTTCTAGTTATAAAAATTATTGTTTTTCTATCGAAGAACAGCGAATAATAGCATAAAAAGGGATAAATTCCGGTTAATTTTTTATTTATTTATTTATTTTATTTTTTATTATTTTGTCAGCAGCACTTTCGATATTTTATCTCAAATAAAGTGTTTTAAATATAAAGATAAATATATTTCTTTGTTTATGCGCTAATAATGGCCGAAAAACAGAGAAATATGGTCTCTGGAGGCACGCGCGCTTCTTCCTCCCTTACTCCCTTTAATATTAACCTATAATTTTCGAACTCGGCCAGAAATTATGGTTCAATGTACTGAAGAATCGTACCGAAAGAAATTTTTATAGACTAATTAGGGGACCCACAATGGGCCAAAATACTTTTTGTTTACTAGCCGGAAAAGGGGGCTTAAAGCTAAATATTCGAATGAGCATCGTGTGAAGCGTGGTGTGGTTGGTAGAGCACTGCGGACTAGTTGAATCTAGAGGGCCTTGGTTCGAATCCCCACGGCGAGAGGAGATTTTTTTATTTTTATTTTTTATTATATTTTATATTATTTTGGTAATGTGTTTTAACGTGAATAAAGTGTTCTAGTTATAAAAATTATTATTTTTCTATCGAAGAACAGCGAATAATAGCATAAAAAGGGATAAATTCCGGTTAATTTTTTATTTATTTATTTATTTTATTTTTTATTATTTTTTCAGCAGCACTTTCGATATTTTTTCTTAAATAAAGTGTTTTATATATAAAGATAAATATATTTCTTTGTTTAAGCGCGAATAATGGCCGAAAACCAGAGAAATATGGTCTGTGGAGGCATGCGCGCTTCTTCCTCCCTGACTCCCTTTAATATTAACCTATAATTTTCAAACTCGGCCAGAAATTAAGGTTCAATGTACTGAAGAATCGTACCGAAAGAAATTTTTATACACTAATTAGGGGACCCACAACGGGCCAAAATACTTTTTGTTTACTAGCCGGAAAAGGGGGCTTAAAGCTAAATATTCGAATGAGCATCGTGTGAAGCGTGGTGTGGTTGGTTGAGCACTGCGGTCTACTTGAATCTAGAGGACCTTGGTTCGAAACCCCACGGCTACAGGAGATTTTTTTATTTTTATTTTTTATTATATTTTATATTATTTTTGTAATGTGTTTTAACGTGAATAAAGTGTTCTAGTTATAAAATTTTTTATTTTTGTATCAAAGAACAGCGAATAATAGCATATAAAGGGATAAATTCCGGTAAATTTTTTATTTATTTATTTATTTTATTTTTTATTATTTTTTCAGCAGCACTTTCGATATTTTATCTCAAATAAAGTGTTTTATATATAAAGATAAATATATTTCTTTGTTTAAGCGCGAATAATGGCCGAAAAACAGAGAAATATGGTCTGTGGAGGCACGCGCGCTTCTTTCTCCCTGACTCCCTTTAATAATAACCTATAATTTTCAAACTCGGCCAGAAATTAAGGTTCAATGTACTGAAGAATCGTACCGAAAGAAATTTTTACACACTAATTAGGGGACCCACAATGGGCCAAAATACTTTTTGTTTACTAGCCGGAAAAGGGGGCTTAAAGCTAAATATTCGAATGAGCATCGTGTGAAGCGTGGTGTGGTTGGTAGAGCACTGCGGACTAGTTGAATCTAGAGGACCTTGGTTCGAAACCCCTCGGCGACAGGAGATTTTTTTATTTTTATTTTTTATTATATTTTATATTATTTTTGTAATGTGTTTTAACGTGAATAAAGTGTTCTAGTTATAAAAATTATTGTTTTTCTATCGAAGAACAGCGAATAATAGCATAAAAAGGGATAAATTCCGGTTAATTTTTTATTTATTTATTTATTTTATTTTTTATTATTTTGTCAGCAGCACTTTCGATATTTTATCTCAAATAAAGTGTTTTAAATATAAAGATAAATATATTTCTTTGTTTAAGCGCGAATAATGGCCGAAAAACAGAGAAATATGGTCTGTGGAGGCACGCGCGCTTCTTTCTCCCTGACTCCCTTTAATAATAACCTATAATTTTCAAACTCGGCCAGAAATTAAGGTTCAATGTACTGAAGAATCGTACAGAAAGAAATTTTTACACACTAATTAGGGGACCCACAATGGGCAAAAATACTTTTTGTTTACTAGCCGGAAAAGGGGGCTTAAAGCTAAATATTCGAATGAGCATCGTGTGAAGCGTGGTGTGGTTGGTAGAGCACTGCGGACTAGTTGAATCTAGAGGACCTTGGTTCGAAACCCCACGGCGACAGGAGATTTTTTTATTTTTATTTTTTATTATATTTTATATTATTTTTGTAATGTGTTTTAACGTGAATAAAGTGTTCTAGTTATAAAAATTATTGTTTTTCTATCGAAGAACAGCGAATAATAGCATAAAAAGGGATAAATTCCGGTTAATTTTTTATTTATTTATTTATTTTATTTTTTATTATTTTGTCAGCAGCACTTTCGATATTTTATCTCAAATAAAGTGTTTTAAATATAAAGATAAATATATTTCTTTGTTTATGCGCGAATAATAGCCGAAAAACAGAGAAATATGGTCTCTGGAGGCACGCGCGCTTCTTCCTCCCTTACTCCCTTTAATATTAACCTATAATTTTCGAACTCGGCCAGAAATTATGGTTCAATGTACTGAAGAATCGTACCAAAAGAAATTTTTATACACTAATTAGGGGACCAACAATGGGCCAAAATACTTTTTGTTTACTAGCCGGAAAAGGGGGCTTAAAGCTAAATATTCGAATGAGCATCGTGTGAAGCGTGGTGTGGTTGGTAGAGCACTGCGGACTAGTTGAATCTAGAGGACCTTGGTTCGATACCCCACTGCTACAGGAGATTTTTTTGTTTTTATTTTTTATTATATTTTATATTATTTTTGTAATGTGTTTTAACGTGAATAAAGTGTTCTAGTTATAAAAATTATTATTTTTCTATCGAAGAACAGCGAATAATAGCATTAAAAGGGATAAATTCTGGTTAATTTTTTATTTATTTATTTATTTTATTTTTTATTATTTTTTCAGCAGCACTTTCGATATTTTATCTCAAATAAAGTGTTTTATATATAAAGATAAATATATTTCTTTGTTTAAGCGCGAATAATGGCCGAAAAACAGAGAAATATGGTCTCTGGAGGCACGCGCGCTTCTTCCTCCCTGACTCCCTTTAATATTAACCTATAATTTTCAAACTCGGCCAGAAATTAAGGTTCAATGTACTGAATAATCGTACCGAAAGAAATTTTTACACACTAATTAGGGGACCCACAATGGGCCAAAATACTTTTGTTTACTAGCCGGAAAAGGGGGCTTAAAGCTAAATATTCGAATGAGCATCGTGTGAAGCGTGGTGTGGTTGGTAGAGCACTGCGGACTAGTTGAATCTAGAGGACCTTGGTTCGAAACCCCACGGCGACAGGAGATTTTTTTATTTTTATTTTTTATTATATTTTATATTATTTTTGTAATGTGTTTTAACGTGAATAAAGTGTTCTAGTTATAAAAATTATTGTTTTTCTATCGAAGAACAGCGAATAATAGCATAAAAAGGGATAAATTCCGGTTAATTTTTTATTTATTTATTTATTTTATTTTTTATTATTTTGTCAGCAGCACTTTCGATATTTTATCTCAAATAAAGTGTTTTAAATATAAAGATAAATATATTTCTTTGTTTATGCGCTAATAATGGCCGAAAAACAGAGAAATATGGTCTCTGGAGGCACGCGCGCTTCTTCCTCCCTTACTCCCTTTAATATTAACCTATAATTTTCGAACTCGGCCAGAAATTATGGTTCAATGTACTGAAGAATCGTACCGAAAGAAATTTTTATAGACTAATTAGGGGACCCACAATGGGCCAAAATACTTTTTGTTTACTAGCCGGAAAAGGGGGCTTAAAGCTAAATATTCGAATGAGCATCGTGTGAAGCGTGGTGTGGTTGGTAGAGCACTGCGGACTAGTTGAATCTAGAGGGCCTTGGTTCGAATCCCCACGGCGAGAGGAGATTTTTTTATTTTTATTTTTTATTATATTTTATATTATTTTGGTAATGTGTTTTAACGTGAATAAAGTGTTCTAGTTATAAAAATTATTATTTTTCTATCGAAGAACAGCGAATAATAGCATAAAAAGGGATAAATTCCGGTTAATTTTTTATTTATTTATTTATTTTATTTTTTATTATTTTTTCAGCAGCACTTTCGATATTTTTTCTTAAATAAAGTGTTTTATATATAAAGATAAATATATTTCTTTGTTTAAGCGCGAATAATGGCCGAAAACCAGAGAAATATGGTCTGTGGAGGCATGCGCGCTTCTTCCTCCCTGACTCCCTTTAATATTAACCTATAATTTTCAAACTCGGCCAGAAATTAAGGTTCAATGTACTGAAGAATCGTACCGAAAGAAATTTTTATACACTAATTAGGGGACCCACAACGGGCCAAAATACTTTTTGTTTACTAGCCGGAAAAGGGGGCTTAAAGCTAAATATTCGAATGAGCATCGTGTGAAGCGTGGTGTGGTTGGTTGAGCACTGCGGTCTAGTTGAATCTAGAGGACCTCGGTTCGAAACCCCACGGCTACAGGAGATTTTTTTATTTTTATTTTTTATTATATTTTATATTATTTTTGTAATGTGTTTTAACGTGAATAAAGTGTTCTAGTTATAAAATTTTTTATTTTTGTATCGAAGAACAGCGAATAATAGCATATAAAGGGATAAATTCCGGTAAATTTTTTATTTATTTATTTATTTTATTTTTTATTATTTTTTCAGCAGCACTTTCGATATTTTATCTCAAATAAAGTGTTTTATATATAAAGATAAATATATTTCTTTGTTTAAGCGCGAATAATGGCCGAAAAACAGAGAAATATGGTGTGTGGAGGCACGCGCGCTTCTTCCTCCCTGACTCCCTTTAATATTAACCTATAATTTTCAAACTCGGCCAGAAATTAAGGTTCAATGTACTGAAGAATCGTACCGAAAGAAATTTTTATACACTAATTAGGGGACCCACAATGGGCCAAAATACTTTTTGTTTACTAGCCGGAAAAGGGGGCTTAAAGAAATATTCGAATGAGCATCGTGTGAAGCGTGGTGTGGTTGGAAGAGCACTGCGGACTAGTTGAATCTAGAGGGCCTTGGTTCGAATCCCCACGGCGAGAGGAGATTTTTTTATTTTTATTTTTTATTATATTTTATATTATTTTGGTAATGTGTTTTAACGTGAATAAAGTGTTCTAGTTATAAAAATTATTATTTTTCTATCGAAGAACAGCGAATAATAGCATAAAAAGGGATAAATTCCGGTTAATTTTTTATTTATTTATTTATTTTATTTTTTATTATTTTTTCAGCAGCACTTTCGATATTTTTTCTTAAATAAAGTGTTTTATATATAAAGATAAATATATTTCTTTGTTTAAGCGCGAATAATGGCCGAAAAACAGAGAAATATGGTCTGTGGAGGCACGCGCGCTTCTTCCTCCCTGACTCCCTTTAATATTAACCTATAATTTTCAAACTCGGCCAGAAATTAAGGTTCAATGTACTGAAGAATCGTACCGAAAGAAATTTTTATACACTAATTAGGGGACCCACAACGGGCCAAAATACTTTTTGTTTACTAGCCGGAAAAGGGGGCTTAAAGCTAAATATTCGAATGAGCATCGTGTGAAGCGTGGTGTGGTTGGTTGAGCACTGCGGTCTAGTTGAATCTAGAGGACCTTGGTTCGAAACCCCACGGCTACAGGAGATTTTTTTATTTTTATTTTTTATTATATTTTATATTATTTTTGTAATGTGTTTTAACGTGAATAAAGTGTTCTAGTTATAAAATTTTTTATTTTTGTATCGAAGAACAGCGAATAATAGCATATAAAGGGATAAATTCCGGTTAATTTTTTATTTATTTATTTATTTTATTTTTTATTATTTTTTCAGCAGCACTTTCGATATTTTATCTCAAATAAAGTGTTTTATATATAAAGATAAATATATTTCTTTGTTTAAGCGCGAATAATGGCCGAAAAACAGAGAAATATGGTCTGTGGAGGCACGCGCGCTTCTTCCTCCCTGACTCCCTTTAATATTAACCTATAATTTTCAAACTCGGCCAGAAATTAAGGTTCAATGTACTGAAGAATCGTACCGAAAGAAATTTTTATACACTAATTAGGGGACCCACAATGGGCCAAAATACTTTTTGTTTACTAGCCGGAAAAGGGGGCTTAAAGCTAAATATTCGAATGAGCATCGTGTGAAGCGTGCTGTGGTTGGTAGAGCACTGCGGACTAGTTGAATCTAGAGGACCTTGGTTCGAAACCCCACGGCGACAGGAGGTTTTTTTATTTTTATTGCTTATTATATTTTATATTATTTTTGTAATGTGTTTTAACGTGAATAAAGTGTTCTAGTTATAAAAATTATTATTTTTCTATCGAAGAACAGCGAATAATAGCATAAAAAGGGATAAATTCCGGTTAATTTTTTATTAATTTATTTATTTTATTTTTTTAGCAGCACTTTCGATATTTTATCTCAAATAAAGTGTTTTATATATAAAAATTAGTATATTTCTTTGTTGGAGCGCGAATAATGGCCGAAATAATGTATCAATATATATATATATATATATATATATATATATATATATATATATATATATATATATATATATATATATATATATATATATATATATATATATATATATATATATATATATATAGATTCTGATGTAAACTGCTGTTTGTAGAAAATGCAACACCATGAAGGAATCATCAGAATCAAATGAAATTCGCAGCAAATGTCAATTATAGGATATTATGCAAATTAATAAAGTTTCAGAGCCATCGCGCGTGCGTGGCGCGCGCAGCGCCCTCTGAATTGATGCTGAAAGCGTATAAATAAAGTGCTGTAGCGGGACGTTGAAAATAGTCTATGATTATTTGTTAGTGGCAAACGTTTAGTGAGACCTGAGTATGCCTCCACGACGGAAGAATAAGAAATTCAAGCAACTTACGGAGTTTGAACGAGGGAGGATAATCGGCCTTCGAGAAGGAGGATTTTCCTATCGCGCAATAGCAGCTCGTATGCAGCGGAACAGTTCCACAGTGATGCGAGTTTGGAAGCAGTGGACCGACGAGCACCGAACAACTCGAAAAACAGGCACTGGACGACAGAAGGTGACGTCAGAGCGCGATGATCGACACCTGCTCCGCATGGCGGTGAATGATCGCACAGCTTCCTCCAGGCAGCTGGCAGCACATTGGTCTACTGCTACAGGTGTACAATTGTCGGCTTCGTCAATTCGTCGTCGTCTGCTGCGCCGTGGATTGCGTGCAAGGGTGCCATTATACAGGATTCCCCTCACGGCGGATCATCGACGGCTGCGTCGGCAGTGGGCTCTTGAGCACAGAGACTGGCGAGCTGATTGGCACCAAGTTGTCTTTTCAGATGAATCACGCTTCAATTTGTGGACCCATGATGGCCGTGTTCGTGTTAGACGTTATGCCGGTCAACGCTGCCTTCCTGAGTGTATTATTGAACGACATAGTGGTCGAACACCCGGAGTTATGGTCTGGGGTGCGATTTCGTATCATGGACGATCCAATTTGATATGAATTGAGGGTAATCTCAATAGCAACAGATACGTCCGTGAAGTGCTACAGCCCGAAGTCGTTCCTTTCCTTCAAGGCATCCCTGGAGCTATCTTTCAGCAGGATAATGCACGCCCACATGTTGCGCGGACTGTTAGAGACTTCTGTTCAGCACAACGCATGCAACTTCTTTCTTGGCCTGCTTATTCGCCGGATATGTCGCCTATTGAGCACGTGTGGGATATGGTTGGTCGGCGTCTCACTCGTGATCCGCGTCCTGCAGTTTCCAAAGACGAACTTTGGTTGCGCATACAAGCGATATGGAATTCTCTTCCTCAAGCAGATATTCAACATCTGTTTGACTCCATGCCACGTCGTATAGCAGCACTTATTGCAGCGCGTGGTGGCTGCACCAAATACTGATTTCGGACGCTTAATTTGTTTCTTTTGTTTTGAAAATTTCATCATTTATTTGTATCAGTACAAGTCGTTTCTGCATTAAATTTCATTTGATTCTGATGATTCTTTCATGGTGTTGCATTTTCTACAAACAGCAGTTTATATTCTAAACGCTTAAATTTTCCCACAACGAGGAAATGTTAAAGCTCGATTGAAATTGTGAATTTTTTTTAGAACTCGGACTCAAAAAATTTTCAATTTTTTCAATTGTAAATTTAATTATGCAAATATTGATTTAAAAATTTTAATGTTAGAAGGGGCTGGTGAACCTGCATTTATAAAATGTGTGGGGGCATAAGCCCCCTCCTCGGTACCTGACTCAAAAATTTTACTATCATTATTAAAAAATAAAATAAAAATTTATTTTGTGCGCAGAATTATTTTATGCTAAACAACCATCTTTATAATTTTTTTTTCTTTCTCTCTTTTTATCCGTTTATAATTTTTTTCCAAATGAGAGTAAAATTAAGGGATTCAAAATGTTTTCTGGCTGTATTTTTCAAATTTTTGAGGGCAAATTTCCTTGAAAAACCAGCCAAAATTTCCACTGGGAAAAACCAGCTCATTAACTATAATTTAAATTAAGCCCGAATTCAATATAATTCAGTACACATTTTAACTTTTTTTTGTCTTCACCTTTTTTCTTTTCTTTTTGTTATTTTTGAAATTTTTTCATAAAATACATATACCGAATTTTTAAAATAATCTATTCAGTGGAATGTAATCATAAGCATTTTCTCTTGTTTGCTTCTTCTACCTCAGTTTCTCATCTCTAAATTTTTTATACTTTAGACGAAGAGTTATAAAAAAAAATTAACATATTTCTTGTTACTACATATTGTTATTTAATCATTTTTGTATTTCTTTAATGGGTCATTTATTTAAATAATGCGTAATAAAAGGGAGCAGTTCGGAAAAATTAGTTAAAATTATTAGCAGTACGGATACAGTGAGCCGAAATTTCGGTTCCTTAAAGGTTTACTGGAGCGGGGTTTGACTGAATTATTAAAAATGATAAAGTATTTCAATTTTTAAAACTTACTGAAAACGTTAAATAAATCCTCATTTATTAATTTTTAAAAATTATCTATTTTCATTGTGAAATACATTAAATTTTGGCTTTGAGTTGAATCATTTGTTAAATTCTATAATTACTAATAAGATACCGATTTTTGTTCAAGTAGCAAGACATTCAGTTCTTTAAAAATGCCACGATCCCGTTAGATATTACGAAATTTAGATACTTACAGGAATTGTAGGACTGAATTTGCACGAGAATCATTTTTTTGAATGTCAAATGAGAGAAGTGGCCTCTCCCTTCAAGATAAAAATAATTCTCTGCGGCATATAAATAACTTCTTCCTTGGTGTCACCCAATTGTTAGTGTTTACAAACACTTAAAATCATTATTAGTATTTTTAAATTAAAAATAATTTATTTTGTGATAGCTCTACTTATCACCTTCAACAAATCATTCATGTTGTTATTATGCTTTTTCTTTTTTTTAAATAAAAAGGTACGTTTTCTTGCTAAGAAATTATTTCTAGAAGACAATTTTGCAAAGGAACAAAAAATAAGTTTTTATATTTAACAGTAAACGTACTATAACCAGTCAATTGACCGTTTAGGAACTTTTGCATCGAAAATGCGCTTATCATATTATCGTTTTTGAACATCTGACTTTTTCTAACAATTATATACATTTAACATGCTATCATTAATGCATGTTGTTTGTTTCGAATAATACTTGTCGTATACCTATTTCTGACACAACCGGTCATTTGACGAAGAGAACAATTTATTACTTTATAAGGTTATCTGATCAGAACAGACGATGTTATACGTATTGCATTCGATGAGTTGCACATTTCTGCAAAGACTGTTGCGTAGTTAGTTCGATCAGAATAACTCTGAACTCAAATTTCAAGAAGGTACATAAATTTTAGATTGACATTTTTGTGCAAGAAAAAGTGACGAAAACTAAATGTTTTGGTAAGTAGCTTATATTTTATTTTGATAGCTTTACTTCATTTCTAACTGTTAGTTTTTACCTAGAAAAATGTCGAAACAATCAAGACAGCACAAGTTCTTAGAAGAAATAATATTAATTATAACTCTTATAATTATAAGAATTATAGAAATAATAAAAGTTAGAAGAAATATGTTTACGGAAAATGTACAATGCAAACACCCTGTATATGTAAAAAAATGAGCTGAGCAATTGAATTAAAAAATTCGTATGCTTTGAATTTGTAATATATACATAAAAATTGTCAATATACAATTTTGTTTAATTATAATAGTTTTTTTAGTTTATATAATTCCTAACATCCATATTTCATACATTCAATCAAGAAACTAAGTCCGACTACGGTAGAAATAGGTATATATCACGTGTTGTTAAAGAGCTTAATCTGTGCAGCAACAATTTGTTGTACTTGGTCGTAGTTCCTAGTGTCTTGGCTGAAAAAATAAAACATAAGATTTTTTTTATAACTGGAAATATTAGCTTTTACTCGTATATTTTTATATAATTGTAAGTTGGTTCCTTAATGTTTATATACAATATCCAGGGTTGCCACAGAAAAAAAATGAACAAAATAGTCACTTTTAGTAGCCTAAAGCATGAAAATAGTTGCTTAAATAAGAACAAAAATAAGACTAAAATTTTATTAAATGACTTAATTGTCATACCATGATCCATTTAGTCAAGTTGGTGGCAAATATTATAATTTTTATATAAACGTTAGTGTTCTAGCCCTAAATTTTTATATAAAAAAATTAGTGTAGTTGCAGAAAATTAAATACTTTTAATTACTAGAATTAATTCAAAAATACTTTTTCATTAAAAAAAAGCACACTTATTCGAAGAAATTTTTCCTTTTATCAATAATTAATTTAGCAAATATATATATTCTTAAAAGTGATTACTCAAATTCAAAATACATGCATCGTTATATCGTATTAAAAATTGTCTTTTAAAATCATGCAGAATTTCGATGCAAAAACAGTTGACAAGGCGATCGAGAAACGAAATATATTTACGATAGAATCTGTGCAAATTGAACGCATTAAAAAGTTATATCTCAAATTTGCAGTCTAAAATTTTGCATTTTTTAAGAAAAGAAATTCAGGGCTGCAGGTTTTCAACCCAATTTATGCTAAAAAACATAGCTAGGAGTACAGAAAAGTCTCCTTTTCCTGAAAATAGTTGCTTTTTTGGCCTTTTCAGGCAAAAAAAGTTGACAGTCACCTGATGCTGAAAATAGTTGTATTTTAGTCGCCTGTGGAAACCCTGAATACCTAAATTTAATGCCTATTTATTTTTATGTTTGAAAACAACTTTTTTAAAAGTTACTCGAGTATTATTGATTAGAAAAGTGCGTTACAATACTTTGAGTTCACATTAAAAATAAATATCAAAATTTAGTAAGCATGTATTCCATGAAGTAAAAATGGAGATCTTTTGAATCTTATTAAGTACAGTTTTTAAAATTTCCAACAGTGTATTCATTGTTATTCAAAAAGTAAATATGTTAAATAGCAAAAAATCATGTCACTCTGAATATTATTGAGTGCTCTATTCATGATTTCTTTCTAAGTGTATATTTATAAATTTTATTATTATGTAAAAAATACAATGTTACTATTCCTTTTCCGGACTCCAAGACACAATTATTTAATTTAAAGATTCAATTAAGCACAAAAATATGAATTTCTATAAAATTTGGGCACAACTTATAATGGAAATCAGGCAAGCGAAAATAATTTGATTGTATCATATAATGACAAGTTATAACAAAATGTTTAAAGTGGATCAAAAAAAATTTTTTTTTTGATTTTTGACAATTCCGAAGGAAAAAAGTAAAGCACTCAAACATTTCCCTCTAACAGTGCTTCAATCCATGCAAGAACATACAAGCAAGAACACTGGTAGAAAAGTAGTCGAAATTCTGAATGAAGAATTTGCAAGTAGTAATCTTCTATTGAAACATGTTATTTTTATTCAGTTTTTGCTCAACAAGTTATTTAAGTATAAAAATACTACAATCATTGTTTAGTAGCTTTTAATATGCAAAAAGGAGCCTTAAAAACAACAAATCTTTAAATATTTGCAAACTTCGCAAAAAGTAAAATTAACTTAAAAAGGCACTAACTTCCAACCGCTGTTCTGACCAAACTATTACAGCCGCATTTTCCCGATTGCGACAACCCCTTATATTTCGCGGGTCAGAAATTTAACTTCCTAGGGGTAATTGTGTGTGAATTCAAAAATCCTGAAAATTTCTAGAGTAAAATAATTAACAATGCATTTTCAAAAAATTTATATCTTTATAAATTTAAATCTTTGATATTTTCAAAACATGAAATTCTAAATAAATTATATGCAGCATAATTTAAATGAATAATTATGTATATGTTTACTTTTATCTGTAATTACTTTTATACCTCTACTAGAAAAAAAATATTAATGAATGAAAGAGATGCCAAGCATAAACTCTAGTTATAATATTTTTAAATAAAATATGCAAGAATTTTTATACATAAATGTGACGACTTCTTGAAATTTCTGAAACACAGTTCGCGAAAAATCCAGAATTTTTTCGGAGCACAATCATCCCTGAAAAAATTGTATATTGAATAAGAAAAAGTACATATTTCGGTGTGGTTTCAGAATCCTCATTAACATATGTGCTAATTTACATATTTAAAGGTCACTGCTTTAAACCATTAAAAAAAAAAAAGTCTAGGCATGTGAAAATCCGATCAGTAGATATAAAGTTATTTGAGGTTTTCTATTTTATTTACTTATTTTGTGCACTGTAAATATAAACATGCATAAATGCATGGTATGTTAATAAATAACTATAACAGCAATAAAACAAACAAAAATGACTTTTATTGAAAGAATTTTGACAAGAGATAAAAAATAAGCAATGAATGAGTGAAAAAAAGGAAGGGATGTCCAATTATAAAAACACATCAAGGTGATCTGCTCCACTTATCGCGGCCAGACGCTTCTTTGTCCACACTGCGAGAACGACTCCTGCTGCCATGGGAACTAGCACTGCTGCGACCTTTCCGCATACCGTTTGCAACATCAGCATTTTCCTAAAATTAATACATGGAGTATTATTAAACATCAATTGGAAAACAATAAAGTTACTACAAATAACGCAGCATATGGAAACTTTTTTCTCGGTATGCTAATCTTCAAAAAGGAAGGGGGGAGTTCGAAGAAAAACTTAAATTATTCATTCAAATGCCACACTTTTAAAACAGATGTGCGGAATGGGGCCGGAGAACTGGAAAAAGGATATAATTGTAGAACAAATTTCGAAAATTCCACAGATCTTTAGAAAACTTCTCAAAAATAAGGAAAAAAATTATTTAAATTTTTTATTTGTTGCAACAAAATCTTCTGTTTTCTTTTTTTTCTCCCCATTCGAACAGATAAAAGTTTATATTTTTTATTCCATAAGTGGTCCCTTGAATGACGCTTTATGTTCTCGAAGCAAAGTTAAATCTCTTTCTTTCAACTTTTTATCTTTACCAGCTCTAGTTCATTTGCATAATTTTTCTCTTCTAATAAGATCCTAATTTTTCAAAATTTTGCAAAGTAGAGGCTAAGATGCTTAACTGATTAATTTTTGTAACCTTTATACCGATTTAAAATGTCGACCACATAGCTGCCAACATGGATAGGAAAAAATCCAGTAGAATTTACGGAATATAAATTTCCTGATAACTATTGCAAACTATACTAAATATTTTACTTTTAGGGAATTTTTATTTTAATAAAAATACAAAAATTTACTACACTAAACACTATAAATGATCTTCTACATTTTCCATTTATAAATAAGACAATAAATGTACTTAATTTTGAATACTAATAAACAAGTAATTTATGATTGATAGTTGAAAGATTTTTTTAAAATTAGTTTAAAAAGGGAATTCTGAAAAAAATTATTTGAAAAAAATAAAATAATAATACTAATAAATAATAATAAAAATAAACTGAAAACAAAAATAAATAAATAAGCTTTAAACTGATATAAATGAAGCTTGTTTCATTAAGTATTAGTAATATTTGTTTAAATATTCAAGCAAAGCAATAAATGGTGTAAAAATTCTATTTTAAAAGGGATTTTTTTTTTTTAAGAAAACTTACTCAGTTTTAGGGAATTTTCCAAAATATGCAAAAACCAGGAGAATTTTTATTAAACCAGTAGACCAGGAAAAACTGGCAAAATCCAGTAGTCTACTGGAAAATCCAGTAGAGTTGGCAGCTATGCGACCATTAATTGCATAATTTTTTTAATTATACTTAATTATTTTAATATTTAATAATTTATTTAATATTTCATTTTATTATTCATATTTAATATTTTAATTTTTTATTTACTTATTTATTTTTTAAAAAAAAATAAAACACTTGATATTTAGAGGCAAGATTTTGAAAAATTATGAAGTGAAGGGCTTTCAATATTTTAAATGCAGCAAAAAAACTTGCATTATTTAGATATGTCATTCTAAAAATTTTTTTAATTCATCATTTTATGATTTGATTTTTACATTTTAAATAAAGCTTTTATGAGCAAGTATCATTTGGAAATGCAATAGGTACCTTTAAAAAAAGATGGGAAATAAAGACTACTTCTTAAAATAAGAGACATATAAGAACTAAAAAAATTCAACTAATGCAGATAATCTAAAAAAGTTTGAGAAAATTATAGTAGTAAAATTACAGATGTGCCAACTTTGGACTTTCAAAAAACAAGACTTTTGGTGACCATAACATAAACGAAACAATAAAAATTAATAAAAATAAATTCACACATTACTTAAATTTAAGTAATTCTCTAACCTTAAAAAATATCTGAGTGATGTGACTGATATAACAATTTTTAAAAACATTATCTGAAATTCTTTGGTTCGATTTCCCAGTTGGGACTGTATAAAAAGTGTGTAGGAGTTCGACTAACTCAGAGAGTTACTTAGAAAAAACTTTGACCTGACATTGGCTGCAATTGTTTTGCATTTGAATAACCATAGCCTGCAATTGTTCAAAAGTAATCAGTTTTACTAATAATGAAGTATTAGTCTTACAGTATGTATTTTTAAAAACAAATTTTAGAAACATAATGCTGTTTAAAACTATAGGAAAAATAACAATTGAAAGTATTATGATGTATTTATTCATTGAAAAATATCAGATACACTGATACAAATTCCCCTACAATGTACTGCTCTGTGTTTCACAAATTATATCCATAAGAGGAAGCTTTTATTATACAACCAAACCCAGCAATGGTGAACACGGTTTATAGTGAACATAATGTTCGCTCCCATGCCCTTGCTACCCACATGTTATTCATCGTAGATACAGTGAACCAAAAGAAAAGAAAAAAAGTGAAGAGGAAGTTGGATATTATGAACTTTTTCCTGTCCTCGACTGATTTATTTTCTTCATTTATAATATACATATTCGTAATAATTTTGAAACTTCTATATCAAACTAAATACATATACCTATTTTTTAAACCACCAATAGCATGAAATGTGGTAATTAGCATTTTTTCTTGTGTATTATTGATTAGCACTATTGAATTGGTTTAGCATTCTAAGAATCTTCCAGTATCTGGACAAATACTTCAAGTCAAAGCCGATGAATTTGTTAAACGATTTGCTGAGACTACTTTTTTGTGCTCGAATGGCATTGGCTAGATTTAAAAAGCGGAATAACATAAATTGAGGAAAAATTATCAGAAAGTCGGAAAGTGTTGCATATCTGATGTTGAGGATTGCGCATCAGCTAAAGATTACTAATTTTCTTTTGTCCACAAGACGAAAAGTAATAAAAAATAAAAGTTAACACATTTAAAAGTTAACACATTAAGTAAATGCATTAAAAAGTAAATGCTTAGATTTCGGATTTAAATTTAATATACATACGTTATTAGGAGAGCGACTCTTAGATTTCGTCCTGCGTTCCGCAGACCTGCTACGACTGAGTCCTTTTCGAGCCATGCTATCGCCTGGACTCTTCGAGCGAGATCTCTGTGGGGATCTGCTGCGACTTCTTTCCTTGCTCCTGTCTCTTTTATCAGGAGAGCGACTGCGACTGTAACTTCTGTGAGAAGACGACTTCCTCTTAGATTTTTCTGCACTCTTAGATCTAAAAGATAAAATAAATACATGAAATTTTTATATCATAAAGATTATTAAATTCAGCTGTATATTCAGGGATGAGAGTAGTCAGAAAGTAAAAAAGAGGAAATCCAAGAATATATATATATATATACATACATACAGTGGAGCATCGTTTGTACGACGCCGAAGGGACCACCGAATAACGTCGTATAATCGATTTTTACTTCTAAAACAAACTAACTCTGTTTTCAGTTAATTTTAATGTTTAACGGGCTGATTTACATAAATTTCTAAATTAGACAAAACAAAACAAACAAATGACCAAAGAAGAAAAATTGCAGTGAGCAATTTGAATGTATGATACCTTTAATTATATTTTCTTGCTATTAGTCTCTACAATGCTTTGAATAGCGAGTTTAACTTACTGCTTTCTATGATGCAATTTTAAATTTCTAATCACGGCCAAATCTAATGGCTGAAGCGCACATGTGCAATTTGCAGGAAAAAAGAGAGCTTTTACATTTTCCAAAATAATTAGTATCGATGGGTGCGCTGGACATTGGTCGATGAATAGAGCAATTTTTCGTTTTTTCCTCTTCATAACATTGTCTAGTTTTTTCAGTCATCTAGTAAAAATTACGGTCGTCATCCAAGCATTCTTGTTGACACCCTTTTCTGTATCATTCATGTTTGCAAATTCCGCCCTTTTTTAAAATACACAAGAAAAAATAAAAAATTAAATAAACGTGAACAAAATCTAAAAACCGACATATAACCGATTCTGCGTGTCGTATAAACAATATATTTTTACATTAAAGTGAATAGGAATGATTTAGGACCACACTAAAACGTCGTACAGTGAAACCTGCCAAATTGACCACCCTTGTAAGTTGGGCACCTGCATAAGTTGACCTCAATTATCAAGAACGGAATTTTTCCTATATTATATAAAGAAGCAAAACCTTTGTAACTTGACCACCTGTCTACCTTGTATGTTGACCACTAAATAAGTCAATTTTATCTAGGAGTATTATGAAATTCTATTCTAAGACCCTCATAAGTTGACCAGAAAAAAAAAATTCAGAAAATTTTCCGTCATTTTGGCGATGTATGTTAAAATTTCACTTGCTTGGTGAAATAGTGTAAAAAGCTAATCTAAACCCTTTTGTGAGTTGACCATCAGGGGAAACTGTAAGGGGTCAGCTTTTGATCATTTCTTTCATCCGTTCATTGAAAACAGGTGTGTTAGTTGAAAAGTTGCTATTCCAGTTGCAATAGTGAGCATTTGAATAAATGAATGCTCTGAAATATGCTTTGATCCTTTATTTATAGTCTTTGATCTTTAAGTGTAGTAAATAAATTTTAAAGTGTTCAAATAATTTTATTTTGTTAAAGTTTTCAAATTACATGTTTTCGTGTTCTGATATTTTAAGAAATTATATTTATTAAACACTTCACATGCATAACTAACGAAATAATTTTTAAAAAAAATCAGTTAAATATTAGAATTATGTGTATCAAATTGAAGTTCATTCAGGTTCAAACACATTTCTTAAGATATTCATTTGCATATTTTCTGAATAAAACTTTTAAGTCAAGTAAAAAAAAAATTTTATATACAGCAACATGATGTAGGAAACGAAAAAGTAAACAATGACCCACCCCCTCTATAAGTTGACCACTTGCCTAAGTTGACCACTAAAACAATGCACCACAAGTGGTCAACTTACACAAGTTTTACTGTATAAGTGATAGTCGTATAAACAATGCTCCACTGTATATATATATATATACTATATATATATATACTATATATATGTATACTATATATATATACTATATATATATACTATATATATATACTATATATATATATACATATATACAGTGAAACCTCCGTTAAGCGGACATTCATGGGACCAAAAACTTTGTCCGCTTATGAGAGTTGTCCGTTTACGGGAAGGGTACCCTAATAACGAAATTTAACACCGTAAATTGTTTTTAGAATATTCTCAAAGCTGTAAAAATAATTAAATAATATCTACAAGGATACTGCAAATATCTACAAGAATATTTATTTAAACAACAAGAATGATAAAAAAGAATATATAAAGAAGTTTGATATAAATACATAATTCTGGATGTAGCTACAGATAAATTAATATAATTTTCCTATTAGCATAGATACTCAAGTTAGACATATGATACCAAATAGGAGCGTACTGTCCTCAGTCCGTTTCAATTATTAGGTTCACACCCCCTTACACCTACTTATCATTTGATAGGGAACATGGTTAATACCTTCTTGGAAAATAAACCTCCCATGATTCACAGAAAAAAAAGTAATGCATACCTGTAAGTCGTGAGGACCTATGGAGATGATTATTCACAATTGATCAGCTGATCTGAATAAATGTTTCATTTATATAAACACGTCAAAGATTATACTTCTGTTCTCTTTTTTTAACCCCAGTTGTGTTAAATACAGTCTTCAAACTGATAAGAAAATTGAAGAAATTTTCAATGGGGAAGAAGCATTGAGAGAAGTCATTTCAACTTAATGGGGTCTCATAACCTGTGTGGTCCAGATGAAAAGATCAAAAGATGCCGATGTCAGAATTATTTCAGGAGTGCAGTACCATTTTCTCTCCTTTCTTTACAAAGATAAGGCAAGGTGACAGGAGAAAGATTGATTTTTCGGTGGTGAAATAGCTAAACAATATTTTTAGTTATGGATAAGGCAAAAAGTTTTATTTACATGCTTTAGGTGAAAAGTTGCATTTTTTTAGCTTGCAATTTATTTAGAAAAAGTAGTGTCCGGTTTGTAGAGATAAAAAACAAGGTTTCAGGATCAAAATGACTGTCAGCGTCCGGTCAAGGGAGTGTCCGTTTAGGGGAGAATGTACGTAATGGTTTATTCATAGAAGATTCCCGGGGAATTAAAAATATGTCCGTATTGAGAGGCAAACAAAAAAAATTTGATTTTTAAACTTGTAAACCATGTGATTATAAATCCCGATATGAGGCTTTTAAATCATGTGAATATGAAACTCTACATCGAATTTAAAAAATGCGAAAATACAAATCATTATGCATAATTTTTTGATCACGATGCATAACTTTTAAATCGCGTGATATTACAACCGCAAAAATGAAACACGACATTGGATTTTAAGTTCCCGTGAATACGAATTGCTACATAGGGTTTTAAAAGCTCATAAATAAAAATTGCGATCTTGGATTTTTAAATCTCGTAAATAAGAATGGCAATGTACGATATTTAAATCGCCTGAATAAGAATCGCAACTTTCAACTTTTAAATCAGGTAAATACGAAAATCGATGTTTGATAATAAAATCTCGATTTTAAAAATGCATAAATACAAAACAAGATATTGGATTTTTAAATTTTGTAAATAAGAATCATAATGTACGATATTTAAATAACTTAAATAAGAATCATAATGCGCAACTTTTAAATCAGGTAAATATGAGGATCGATGATTGATATTAAAATCGTGTGAAATCGAGATATTTGCAGTTGGGATTTCTAAAAGGCCGAAATCGGAGAAAATAGCTAATATAAGTAAAAATGCGGAAGGGTTAGCAGCTAGGACGTAGTTCGAATTTTCTGTTTCTCTTTGAAAATCGTAGATAAATATAATTATTTTACTTCAGCGACTGAATTTTTTTTTAAAAAAAAGCGGGATATTTATTGAAAAAAATGAAACTTTTAGAGAATTGGATTTTTTGATGAAAAGGCTGAAATTCAAGAGACAAAAGCGAAAAAAATCTCATCCCTGTATCAACCAGTTTTATCCCAAGGAAATGATTTTTAGAGAAACTTCAGAGGGAGAAATGAGGACTTCAATAATTTCGCTCCGCGGAAAATTAAATTCCTCATAAAATATTTCAACTTGTGCAACAAAAAAAATTTCAGCGGAAAGAATGGAAAAATCTGAAAAAAGCAGAAATCCTCGAATCCACGGAAAAATCTCATCCCTGTATATTGTGTCACAGAGTGAAAAACCCTGAAAATTCTATGAGCAAAAAATCAATATCAATTTATTTATCATACTTGTTTCGTATTTAACGTAATTTTTTTCAATAAGATTTATAATTAAATTACCTACTAATGATGAACATCACATCTTTATGGTAACTAATCTCAGTTCTTATAGGAATCACTATGTTGGATTTTCGAAATCGCATGCATATGAATAGGGAAATTTGATTTTAAAATCGTGTGACTATATTATTTTAAAATTGTGTGAATATGAATCGCGACATTAGCGGATTCAAGCGCAGTTTTAAATATTCAAATTTGCGAAAATCCGACAAACCAAAATAATCAATCGGCGGATTTCCGCCCATTGGAAGAAGAATCACGTGTATATAAGTATCTCGTTATCACAAAGTTTTAGAGCGAGGAATTTTGGGAATATTTTGTTGTAAAATAAAATTTTGATAAGAGAAATTCCGAGAACCAACGGTCCAGAGAACACTGAATTCAGCGATATTCCCAGAATTCCCAGATATCAATGAATTCAGCGATATTCCCTGCTAATTTTTTTCCACCCAGAATGATAATACAATAAAACCGGAATTCCGGGATAACCCCGGAATACAATCATCCTTGTAGATTTTCCCCAGTTTCGAAAACTAAGGATAAGAACCCTTTGCATTTGATGTACATCGATCGCTCTTTATTGCAACTTATACTCCAATTATTTACTCGCCCTACAGAGAAAAACAGATCGCTTTTACAAAGGTGAGTAGAACTGACATTGAACATTAGCTCACCCTCTTTCAATGAGATTAACCTCACAAATAAAACTAGTTTCTGACATAACCTTACTTCAACTAGCTTTTAAGGTATTCGAGGGATTATACAGGGTAGCTACTCAAATCTGGAAGGGAAAAAAAAATTTCCCTGTACATATTATACACAGTATTATAAGGAGAAATACACAGTCACTGTGCTCTTGTGTGAGCTATATTGGGCTAACTGTACTAGTTGCTGGAAAAACTCTGAGAAAAAAAAAAGGGACAGCTGAAATGTTTAGAAACATGGATTGTGCAATACCCTGTGACAGAATTTTTTAGGGCTTTCTGCAAAAAAACTCTAGCACTTATATCTTTCTAAAAGATACTTTTATTACTAACAAACATATATGTTACTCATTTAAAATAACAAATATGCCGTGTTTACAAAAAGAAATATATAATTGTTTTTAATTTAACACATAATATTTTATTCCAATATTATGGGTGACATTCTTGCATTTTGTTGGAGGAGGGAATACACAAATTCCTTCTTTGCATCTTGTAAATAATTATCACAATAAAAAATAAAAATCATGAAATCCGAAGAAAAAAACGACAACGAAATCACGTGAATCGTGTTTCTTGGAAAAAATATACTTTTTCCAAAAGAAATCTCAACCCTGGTTAGCAATCTGATCTAATAGTGCTATATCCCTGAAAAATTTAATTCAAATTTTTGAAAGAAAAAAAAAAGAACGTACATGCGTGCTTTGTTTCGATACTAGGTGTTGCAATAAATTATTTTGTTTCAAAGATATCGGATTTAAAAACTAGGCAGAAATCAATAGCAATAACTGCAGAAAATTTGATAGAATTAGTGCATTAAAAAGTAAATACTTGAATGCACGATTCAAATTTTCCATATTGTTTGAAATATTTCGGAATATTTAAAATCCACGTCAAAATCAATGACTGCAAAAAATGCAATAGAAACATTGCATTGATTTACAATACTATTGGCGTAAAGTGACTTCCCTGATAACAGATGCTACTTCGGTACCAATTAAGCATGGGCACTATAAATCAATATTATTAACGTGATACAACGCAAATGAGTAGGAATTGATTCAGTTGGTTAAACCAGAAAAATTATGACTAAGTTGAATAATGAATAACGTTTAAATGAAGAAAAATAAGCAAAGCGAAAATAAGAGAAGAAAAATTCAATTACTAAACACGATAGTTCAATAGGATAAAATATAGCTCCCTGTACAGCTAAAGAGTATAAGTTGGGAAAGATGACATACGGATAGAAGAGCTTGCTTAAAAGTTTTCCCAATTTGAGGGAATTTCTTTCAAAAAACAAGACTTCTCTTTTTAAACCAGGAAAAACTTTCAAAAATTCACTCGTCTGCTGGAAAATCTTGTCCAGTTGTGAGAAAAGATTGTGATATTGCACAGATTTCAAAATTTCTCCATAATTTTTAATAAAATAACTTAATGAATAAACAGTAAAACTGATCGTAAGTTGTAAATTAAAAGAAAGAAAAGGTTTTAGTAGTGATGTAGAACTAATAAATCAAAAACCTTTTTATGAACTGCATCAAGTTTAAACTTCTTGCTACAGTAGAGTGCTGATTATATGTACTGCTCGGGACTGAACACAGTTCGGATAATTTTAAAATCTAGTTTAAATTATTATTATTTATGCACTAACTTCCCTTCACACTTTTTCCAGGCTTAGGACTGGTTGTTATATCTAAAATAGCTCTGGTGTGTTCTAATTTTTTTTATACTTTTTTTTTTCATTTTTAATTTTTTTAAATCATCTCAGCTTTTTATAATTTTCTTTGTCAATTACTGATTTTACCACATTTTTCTTTATTTTCCATTGTAAAAGAAATATAGTAAAGTTTCAAAGAAAATGCTCTTTTTTGAGCAGCCATATGTCTTATTCTTTTTAAATAAATCAACCGAACTGGATCAAGATCATTTTGACGTTCTAGCCAATTCATTGCAATATCTAATGAATTGCAGGCTTCTATATGAAGAGGTCCACTATCTTGAACTTGATCACCTACTTCGTCTGTGGAGTTCCAATTTTCATTCAAAATTTCATCATGATTTAAAATCCTGAGTCATTTTCAGTGTTTTGACATCAATCTTCTATTTTTTCTGCTGTATAACCTGGCATCTTTCTGGTTCAGAAACTTCAGGGATGTTTATTTTTCTGTTAAGAATTTTATTCCAATATTTTCTAAGTGGCGATGTTTTTACTAAATTCCAGGCATCTATCATCATACAGCATTCTCTTAAATCTATAGCTTTGTTTGAGTCTCGAAAATCTCCCTCATTTAGTTCATCTGATAATGAAATCTTCCTTAAAAGTTGCTTTCTATAAAGACATTTTAAGGTTTCAATGATACTTTGATCCTTCAGCTGAATCAAAGGAGTCTCATTAGGTGGCAGGAAAACAACAAGAAACATTCCATTCTCCCGATCTAAGAGATCAGGATTTGGATGCAACGAAGCATCGACCAAGAGAAGTAATACTTCTGGAATGAAAGTCTTATCGTACCACTCCATAAAAATTTTAGTGTTCACCCACGCTTTGTTTTGAGATGCATTAACGACAGGCAGTGTTTTAACATTTTTGAAGGCTCTTGGATTTTGGATTTTCCTATCATTATAAAAGGCATTTGATGATTTCCAGCTGCATTTGCGCAAACGTTAATTGTGCCTCTCTCCTTAATGATCTTGTTCCCAAAAACACATTCTTCATCTCGTGAAGAAAAAGTTTTTCGTGGTATGATTTCCAATTCAGTCCACTTTCAGCTGCATTATAAATAAATTCTTCATATCCTTCAGTTTCAATAATGCTTTCTAATTCCTTTACAAAATATGAAGCGGCTGTGTTAGACGCGAAAATTTTTCCGTCATAAATTTATAACTCGTGTATTCCACATTGTTTAAAATTCTTTAACCATCCCGAACTAGCCTGAAAAGTACTTGTTCCACCAAATTTCTCATTAAAAAATAAAGCCTAATGATCTTTTTTTGCAGGAACCACAAATAAAGTGTTTTGTTCACTTCATCGTTGCTTGATTTCTTCATGCATTTTCTATCCAAATTTCCATTGTTTTTGTCCATTACTAAAACATAATTCATAACTGATTTTAATTTTTTCCCCGATACTGTCAATTTTCCTACGCCATATTCTGATGCTAATTCACTTCCACTTTCTCCATTTTTAAATCTTTTTAAAATTTTCGTCTTATCACTTAAGGAAAGAACGATTCTCTTACGTTTGAACGACATCTTTCTAGATTCTTATGAAAACCACTTTACCCAGGTTACTTTACTTTTCAACTGATGTAGTGGATATCATTATCTTCAACTGTTTAAAAAGTATTCTGAACTTTAAAAATAAAAAAAAGAATTCAGACATAGTTAGGATAATTGGACGTTCGGATAATGGGTGCTCTACTGTACTTTAAAAACAGTGAGAATTAGAAAATTACCTAGAACGAGAACTTGTAGGAGTGTCTGTTCTTCTTGATGGCTTCTTAGATCGATTGTAACTAGGTGAACGCACCTGACTAGGAGTCCTTCTCCGCCTACCACCGTAACGGCCTCTAGAGTTGCTGCGGCTTCGGCTGTAGCTATACCTGTTTAACAAAAATTTTGAATTAAAAAGAAAATGAATAAAAGTTAAGATGAAATAATTATTTCAACAAATAATCATGCCCAAACCCATAGCTTGAAAGAAAACTAGCAAATCTATCTGATGCAGTTGAGTTTAAGAAAGACAATGAAAATCTAAGTCCACATGAGAAAATTATGGAAAAGAGTTTTTAGCCAATATCCGAAAAACAATGGAAAAGATATTCTGAAAACACGAGGAAAGAGGATTGGGTTTCTTCTAGGAAAAATACTGAATCGCAAAGTCCAGCTCTGTATTTCAGAATAAAAGATTTCAGAGTATACCCTTACTCACTATTAAATGAAAGTGTGGAAATATTTCACTTTCCTCAAATAGTGGAGTGTTATGGAATAGTGAAGTAGGAATACAAAAGAATCTGTCAATTTTGAGGTTCAGTTAGTTGACGGTCCAGCAAGCTCGGCAACTTTTGAACGAATGTTTTTGGCATGTGGACTTTTTTGGTCCAATCCATTTTGGGTCTCGAAAAAGCTAGTTAAAGTTTATACACATTTTAAGAATTATTTAAACTAGAGGAGAATATTATAGAACTGCAAAGGTTTGAATCCATTTTATTTTTACTTTGCTGATGTCATTAAATAAAGTATTTTTATCATGAATCACAGAATTTAGTGATATAAAATAAATCTGGTAAATGAAAATGAGTACTGTGAGTTTCATTTATGCTATTGTTAAAATATTTTGTATTCTTTAAAATACAATACATTTCTATAAGGTGGAAATTTCGAAAATGTATTAAAAATCTGTTGGCAAGCTTTCTAGACACACAATTAAGATTATTCACTAAAAAAATTATAGAATAATTTGAAAAAAATATTTAGGAATGAGTAAAATTATAATAAAAAAAAACCACTTAAATATGGGCCTTATTGTTTTCTTTCTCTCTTTTTTTAAAAATTTTTCTTGGTATTGCTAAATACACAGCTGCTTGCTCAACTGTAGGATTCAAAATCAAGCTCTAAAAATAGACACATCGATTATGAATAAATTTGGTACTTTAATCACTTTATTTTTTAATTGGATGCATAGAACTGATAAAACACCACAAAATATTTTTTGGATAATTTAAAAAGAAATTAAAACAAGAAAATTTTTTTTGTTTTACATTTGAAGGGCACACACTAAGCATTTGCCACCTCAGAATATAAAATAAAATTGTAAATTCCGCGAAAAAAATTGTGTTTCGGCTATTTTTTTCTACAGAAAAAGAGAAGTATATACAATATAAATAAGAATTACATTAGAAAAATCATTAAATCTAAATAATGTGAGCAAAAAGAAGTAAAATACAGATTAACATGGTTGTTGCCCAATGACACAATATCGCTTGACAAACTCTATCCTACAGTTTGTGACAAAAAAGCAGATTAAGTCTCTTTTTGGAAAATCACAGCTTTAGGAAGCAATCGAAATTCTTACAAATCACTTACTACTTACAATTCAACTGAACTTCACACAACAAAATATCACTATAAAACATATTCATTTGAGCAGATTTTAGGTTCAGACTTATCTAAAAAAATTGTGAAAATGAAATAGATCAATAAATCCATGTTTTGATAGTTTTTTGAATTGGTTTAATGTAATTATTGAAGAACTTTTTATTTTATTTTAACCATATGCTTACTATAATCAAAAGCATAAATGGTAGTAAGATACTTTTATTGAATTTTTTAGTTAATCTGTAAAAATTTTTTTTTTTTTAACTTGCATGGTGTTGCTTGCTTGCAGTTCTTTAGAGGAAAATATTTTAACAATTTAAATTCTTATTTCTGTTACTTGCATAAAGTTTTCAAGCAGATTTTATTTAGGTTCAGGCTTATTTAAAAAAAAATGGTGGAAATAAAAATATACCATCATTAAATCCATGTTTTGATAGTTTTTTAAATTGGTTTAATATAATATTGAAGGAGAACTAAGTAAGATACTTTATTGAATTTTGTATGTTATTTTTTAGTTAATCTTTAGATTTTTTTTTATTTTATTTGTATGGTATTAAAAACATATGTTTGCATTTTTAATTATATTTTTATACTTCTTAAAGCGCCTACAATAAAATTATAATAACTGAAATGTATTTTTTTAATTTTTAAATCATAACTGCAGACCCTAATAATATATGCATTTTATTAATATATGCAAGCATTTTAAATAAAATACTAAGCTAATTAACTCATTAACTTGATTTATACGTAAATTCATTAATAAAAATTAGTAATTAATATGATTGCTTTGCTACTTCTTGTAAAGTAGTTCTTTTTCTTTTACTTATCGACTATGTTTTTTAATAGAATGAGTAAATCCCATAGAAAGAAATTATTGCCTTTTTAGAATAATAATGCCCTTTTTTATAACTTTTGCACCCTGCCCTTTTCTCTGCCTAGAATGAGCTCTGGCCCCCTCTAGATGCATATTATCATATAACCGTTTTCCTAGAAAGTATATGTTCTCATGACAATAGCACTGTTTATTGAAATAAACTTATTGCAAAATTTAAAAATTAAAATCATTGCTAAATAAGAAAATTTAACTTTGATTTTATCTTTATAGATTATCACTTGAAACCCCATCCAAATTTCATTAAAAAAATTTCTACGAGTAGTATAAAAATCAATATAAAACAGAATTAAATTATTCAAATAACTTATCTTCCACCACATTCTTTCTTTTTTTCTCTGAATGATTTCAATTGAAACAGTAAAAAAATGTGAGACAATAAAAGTTTTATTAAAAAATTCTAAAGTTCAATTTATAGTAAAGTTGTACCGTGACAAGTTTCTATAAGAGGAAATGGTTTTTTTTTTGTTTTTTTTTTTTTTAATTGTTAAAACTTGCATTTGGCTAAGAGTTTTGAAATTTCATTAACACTTAATATTTGGATAATTTACTGGCTAGTAATTTGACCTCCTTAATGCGGTCACCTCAATTGTGGGAAATTGAAATTCTTGGCAATTTTTTCTTACAAAGTTCTGTTGACGTAAGACCAGCAAATTCTACAGCATCTATTTTTATTTAAAAAAAAAAAAAAAGTAAAGCTATCTATTTTGCGATATTTCACGAAAAAAAAAAAAAAAACTTCCTCCAAGCAAATCCACAATTTCAAAAAAAAAAAAAAAAAAAAATTGCCATCAACAAATATTTTATTACCTGTTGCGCCTTCTAGACGGTGATCTTGACCTTGAATAGCGTCTCACTTTATAACGATCTCTCTCCAATTCTGGGCAATCTCTTGCCCAATGTCCATGACGATGACATCGATAACACTCAGTTCCAGTTTGCTAAAAAAAATAATGAAAAATAAATACCAGAAAGTCTATTGTTTTGTATAGTGCGGCTTTCAGAACTCCTCCAGACACCAGTCTCGCATTATGGCGGGTACCATGGTTACGAGTATTAGTCACTTCGAATAGGGGTGTGGAAAAAATAGCTTTCATCTTGATCTTTGCATAGATCAATGTGAGTAAACCAATCAACACTTTCATTCTTCCATTGCACCCCCATTAGAAATGTGCTCTCGCTTGGAACCACAGCAGAAGACAGACCCAGACTTTTAGTCTAGAGAAGTTCTCCTCAAAGCCGCACTATATGCTGCCATGAAATGACTTGCCACAGCAGTTTTGGGAGGAGGAAAAAAATTTTCAACACCAACTTAACTATTGAATGCAATGTTTTTGTTTTTTAAAAAAGAGGGTTAGGTGATGGTAACAATGACAAAATTATGCACTACATTAATGTTGTGCGTTTAACAAAGTTGATGCACATTAGTTTTATTGTAATTTAGGGTTGTATTTAATAGCAAATTTATTTAGATTTGAATAGCATAATTCTGATAGATATTTGAAGGGACCATTGTAACTTTCTAATTATTCAGTTATTGATAATTATTTAACTTTTTACTTCACTCCTTCATTTTAGTTTTATGTTGTTCTGGTTATAAGTTAAAATACACATGATATTTGGCCCCAGAGACACAGGTTATGAAACTGTAAAGGTATTAAGTTCTTTTTTTTCTTTCAATAATTTGATTTAATTTTTCAAGGATATAGCGCTATTAGATCAGATTGCTAACCAGGGTTGAGATTTCTTTTGGAAAAAGTATATTTTTTCCAAGAAAAAAAAGAAGAAAAAAAAAGAAAAGAAAAAGGAAGCATCTAAAAACAAGCAGTATGATTGTTCAGCAATAAGTTTAGCTAAAGTATTAGCTTAAATTTAAACGCATAAAATCCTATATACCTGATTAACAAAACACACAAAAAAGTTTCTCTTAACATAGTCTTTTAAAAAAAATTACTATTTTCGTACATTTTTTCTTTCACACAAAACATTAAAACCTATACCTTATTTTTAAATGGGCTATGTCTTATTTACATAAATATGTATATTTATATATCGACAATTCAACATAAATTATGTGAGCTTATTATTTTTAGATTACATATTCAATTTTAAAGAAATTGAATTCACTGTTCAGATAATAGTTACACCCACCAGGTGAACGAGTGGTCTGAATGCAAAGCCAATGGTTGCCGGTTTGCATCCTAATTATGGAAATTTTGTTCTGAGGGTTGTCCTCTCTTCCATGAATATGTCCCACCCAATGAAAGAGCCTATAGAAATGTGTAGTGGGTAATATTGCTCGCCTCCATGAATAAAGCTCACAGGTATTTATCGGTTAACGTTAAATGAGTAATTCTCAGAGGCGAAGAGCGAGAGGTTCAGTGCCAGTCGTTAGGAAGAAAAAAATTCACGCCCATAAAATTAGCAGAGTCTATAGCAGGGTTTGAAAAAACCCGGGGATTTTTGAAAAAACCCAACCCGCCTGGGTTTTATTGAAAAAACCCGGGGAAAATTGGGTTTTATTTGAAAAAACCCGGGGAAAATTGGGTTTTTTCATTTAGTGCTCATAAATTTCACTGTGAAAATATTTTTATTCATTAAATAGAGTTGTATAAGTAAACACTAAAATTTCATCTGACTTTTACCTGTATTAAAATTAAACTGGAATAAATATTTAATGGTCTTCCATGTTTTTATAATACGATTAATAGAAAGTGAAATTAAAGTTACATATAATTATAAAGAGTATCAGTTACTTGCCCCTTTTTTCAAATATTTAGATAAATATATGCATTTTTAGATACATTTTAACTTTATAGTTTCAAAAGACGAATTAATCTTAAAATACATACACTAAAAAGTATATATAAAAAGTTATAGCTTATTTTTAAAATCAGAAAATAAAACTTTAAATTTGTTTATTGTTGTTTAATGTATCACTTAATAGAAATTTTTTTTTGTTTGCTTTCAATATTTTTAAACATGATTAAAAGAAACAAAATAAATTGTATTCAAATGAAATTTTAATAATATTTAAAAAATCTTAAAAGTAATATTTTAATTTTTAACTGTTTTTTAATTGTGATAAACTTTCTCCAAATAGTTAAAAATTGTCAGCAGATGTTAAGAGTTAACTTAAAAAAAAGGTCCATTTTTTCCCTTATTATTATTATCATACAACAGATTCAAAGTGTCTACATTTCTCTCTTAGACACTTTTACGAGTTTTGTAGCTTTATCTATTCCTAATCTATTTCGAAGTTTACTCTGCACCAAACCGAAAGTTGAAAAGCGTCTTTCGATAGAGACAGAGGATGCTGGTGCTGAGTGCAAATAAAAAAAAATTGACAGAAACTTTGTGGAAGCAATGAATTTTATTTACTTATTTTTTTTTTTTTTTTGCCATAATTTCCCACTATTTTTTGATGAAAACTGTTGAATAACAGTGTCAAGCATCATTGATTTTGGAAAGTATTCAAGATCGGAAATTTTGAATGCCATAACACGTGGCAGAAATTCTGGATGATGCTTAGAAAGACAGTTTTCTGCTACTTGGTCTTGTTCATCATTTAAAAATTGTCCCCTTGTTTAGAGATCCAGGATGCATATGCTAAAAAATGATGTGGCTGAACAGCCTGATTGAATCTTTTTACAAAATGTTTATGGGGTTCAAATTCATCACATGATAGTAAGTTATTTCATATTTCAACAGCTTCTGAAATTGAAATGTTTTCTGATTGAAGCTTTTTTAAAGCTTAAGAAACAATTGATATCTGCTTTTCCCAATTGATAGTTTATTGGTAAAGCCCAACATTATTTAATATTTTTGACATATTATTATTAGATTTATTTTGATGCTCAAGAACAATCTCTTCATATTTATGGTAATTATTGGCAAAAGTTTTTACGTGCTCACAATATGAATTCCACCTAGTGTCATTGGGTCATCAAGTAGTTTTTTTCATTTGCCCATCCATGTGCTTGATGCACATTTCTAAAATATTTGTTAACTTCAACGATGTGTCCAATGATAGTATTAGGAGATACTTCTTTTTGAACCAAATAAAAACACAGAGCTCATTCTAGGCAGGGTAAACAGGGTGCAGAACCCTGCTGCCCTTTTAGTCAAAAGAATCCACCCTGTTGCCCCTGAAGTAAATTAGTGCCCTGATATAATAGACTCCATTCCCTTTTTGCTCTTTCTTTCCTCAATCCTTCTTTATTTTTCCAACTCTGTAATGGATTTCTTAAACTTTTGTTATTTTCAACTCTTTTTATTTAGTTTGTTGTTGCTGTCAATACATAGATTTATATGGGAAAGAAAAAATAGCCATCACACCCCCTTATTGCACTTGTCTTTGAAAGTTTGCAGTTACTTGCTCTATCATTAAATCATAATTATTATTAATCATTTTAATTATTAAATCATAACTACAGACACTTAAAAACATACATTTATTATTTTATTAATATATGCATGCATTTTAAATAAATTACTAAGCTAATTAGCTCAATATATATGTTAATTTATTAATAAAAATTAGTAATTAATGATTGCTTTGCTAGTTTTAGTAAAAAAAATAAAAAATTCTTTTACTAATTGACAATGTTTTTTAATAGAACGTGTAAAGCCCATCGAAAGAAATTATTGCCTTTTTAGAATAATAATGCCCTTTTTTTAAACTTTTGCACCCTGCCCTTTTTTCTGCCTAGAATGAGCTCTGAAAAACACCAAGTGGGTTTTTTCAAAGTGGGCCCACTTGGGGAACCCTGGTTATATGTATTTTATATTAAGTTTAAATAACGCATTATCACTACCTATTTGAATCTTCTTTATTGTTAAGTGCATTACATTTCATAATTTTTTAAAATAGGAATTATAAAATATAAATGCAGTAATATAAAAGGAACAAGTTTATTAATCTTTTTGTTTTCACACACATTTATTTACTATATTTATTAAACATATGGATATTATCTATTATAAAATTATAATCTGTAAATATTTATAATCAGTAAAAACTAAAATTTCATCTGACTTGAGTTAAATAAAAGAACTGAAATAAATATTTAATGGTCTTACATGTTTTTATAATAAGGTTAATAGAAAGTGAAATTAAAACTATGTATAATTATAAAGAGTATCAGTTACTTGTCCCATTTGTTTTCAAATAATTAACCCTAGGAAAATGATTTCATTTTTAGATAAATAATTTTGAAAAGTTCTCTTATAAAAAGTTTTAGCTTTTTTTTTTTTTTTTTTTTTTTTTTTTTTTTTTTTTTTTTTAAAAGCCAGAAAATAAAACTGTTTAAATTTGTTAATGTATCACTTGGTAAAAAAAGAAAAAAATTGTTTTTTTTTCAATTTTTTTAAACATATGAATTAAAAATAATAACCTGTTTATAAATATATAAAGCATGCAACTATATTTGAAAAATTGATCTTTTCAGAGTATATTATTTAAATTTTTATTTGATTTAATATCATTAAAATATTACTTTTTGAAAAAACCCACTTTAAGTTTTCAATAGTAGATACCTACTATAAAATTATATGAAGATTCAAGTTTTTTTTACTTTACTAATATTAAAAACTTAATCATATAAATCATGCAACTCAATTTGACAAATTTATGCTGCACTATAAATTATATAAAAGTAAATGCAAAACAATAAGTTTTAGTAAAAAAAAAATTTTTTTTTGTTGAAAAAACCCACTTATCGTTCCAAGTGGGTTTTTTCAAGGTGGGCCCGCCCAATAAAACCCGGGCGGGTTTTTTCAAAGTGGGCCCACTTGGCGAACCCTGGTCTATAGTTATAATTCTGATTACTATTACAGGGTTGCCACTCAAATCTGGAAAAAAAGTTCCATGTGTTTTCCCTTTACACATTAAGAGGAAACAACAATCACTGTGCTCTTGTGTGAGCTGTATTGGGTTAACTATATTTATTAGTTTTAACTGCTGGAAAAACAGCTGAGCATGCTTAAATAATGCTTATAAACAACATAGTTCAGTATAGCTGAAATACCATGGATAAATATCCCATAGAGTACGCTTTGAGCGGTCACCACTTTTTAAGAAGATAAAAATAAGAAACAAAATTCCCTGTATTTTCCAGGCTTGTAAAGAAAAAAAAAAATCAAAATTCCCTGCTAATTTAGGTGATTTTTAAATTCCCTGAGGAGTGGCAACCACGAATTAGAAATTTTTTCACCGATAGGATTATTTTCAACTGGTTTAATTTTTATTAGCTTTTTTTTAAAATACTTTTTGAGGGAGGTGAAAGTATACTGATAAATTTTTCAGAGATCACAATTATCTTTTTAAATAAATAACTCATACAAAAAAGCATCTTTAATTGTTTATATTCTCATAATTTCCATTTTAAAATAATTACTATTTCAAAAATATATACATATTTAAGAAGGTAATTTAAAAATTGTTGAGGATAAAATTAAGTCATACATTATTACAGAGGTAAGTACCCTGCCCTTTTTCATTTCTAAAGAGAACTCTGAGTGTGTGTACCATTCTAAAAAGTCTGAATATTAAATTGCTAACTGAATTAAATATTTAAAAAAAAACTGAATAAAGAGAACAATACAAGAACTTTACGAAAATTTCTCTCCGTGATACAAGATTTAAACTAAAAATAGTAAATAAGTATATGACTCTCAAATCAGACATATTTTTTTCTTTTTCTCTTCCCATTTTTATGTATTATTATTAATTTCATTTTATAAGCCAAAGCAAATTAATATTCAAAGTGACTTAACTGGAATTCTCATGACATTCAACAATAAACACTTACTCTGCCTCTCATGGGTGGACGGCTGGACGGTCCTCTACACCATTCCACAACAATAGTTTGTCCACGAAGTTCTCTGCCATTTTCATATTTTATAGCATCCTGCAAATTGAAAGAGTTTATAATGCTGATTCAATTTAAAAGTTGACTTGATGACAAAACAATGAAGGAATTTTACATAAAAGATTTTGATATATATAGTAACTTAATAACTTAAAATCTACTACTAAATTTAATAAAACACCAGCACTTTCCCCCATAGAGCTTCTGAATATTTTGACAACAGCTATTTGTCTTCAGTGAATGAACAAGAGTAAATCTACATCACAAGATAATATAGTTTACCATCAAGCTTCACTACAACTTCCACTATTTATTCACACAGCCAACAAATCAGAGCTTTCTCTCCACTTGTGAGCTACTTTAAACTTATCATCTTGCTTGCGACAATAAATCCAACGCTATAGAATTCAGCTACTTTTTGACATCATTTCAAGCTTTTTTTCTTCAATTTCAGCACTTTTTGGTCTTTGTCATCCATCATTTCTTAGTTTTCCTCAGCATTTTCATTTCTTTTACAGTTAAGAATTTTAACATAAACTAATAATGTTAAAATCAGAAGCTATTTTAGTTCTTGTCAACTCTGTATAGCTTATTGTTGTTTTAGTGATTCATATACATAATCAAAGAAAAAATAATTGCTCTTAATAAGACTTTATAAGATTAAAATAATGGCCTTCTACCAAAATTCCTAAAACAAATCAGTGCATGTACACTGATGAAATTCTTCAACACTATCACTTATTTAAAATAAGTGAAGATCAGATAAATAGTTAGCTACTTCGAAAAGAAGGAACATACACCTGTTACAGTTTGATACTTATCCTTTTCTTGCTCATGGATCAGCAGACAATTTTTATTAATGTTCCAAAATAAAAAGAATTAAACCTGAAGCAGGGTTTCCGCTACGGTAGCTTTTTTCGCAAAATGCGAAAAGACCCCTCAAAAATGCTAAAATTCAACAAAGCATTTTCGCATTTTTGCTAAAGGATTTTACTAAATTCCATTAAAAAAAAGCTTCCGCGAAAAACCATGACGCTAACATCCATGAAAAAAACTTGATCAAACAAGAAGGAGAAAAAATCTAAATCTTTCAAGAAGCATTTGTAAAATGGGCAAACATGAAAGAAAGGAAGATTGTTAATTATAAACCAAAATGTTTTGATAAATAATAAATGTGTTTTTTGTTTTGTTATAGGTATTCTTTTTGATATTCTTGTACATTAAGCTATTCTTTGTCAGATTGCTTACAGTACTTGTTTGATATAAAGTAATTTTATAAGCCTAATGGCATTTTAGCATTTTGCTAAAACTTTTTTTCAGATTTTAGCTTTTTTGCTAATGAATTTTTAGACTCAGCTTAAACCCTGACCTGAAGGGAGTACATAAAAGCCTGTCACCAAAACATGGGGTAAAAAAAAAAGGAAAGAAAAAAAATATACCGATGTTTAGCCTGAAGAATTTATATTACCTGTGTTGTCCACATTAATACAGAGAGAGAACTAGATCATTGGCCGAAAAGCCCAAATATCATGAGTGGGAAAATTATTCTGCCCAGTAGTAGAGTCAGACTCAGATCTTAAGCCCTGGACCAGAAGAGACATAGTTGAGTCAGAAATGAGGCCTTGTATCAGAATCAGATCTTAAGAGTCGGGACAAGATTCTAGTCTAGTCTCCCCCAGGGTCAGCAAAAGCAAAATTCGGTAATAACTCAGTCAATCTCCCTCCAGTCTCCTCAGAGCTCCATCACATCCTCTAATTTGAACCGTGGCAAAACAATTAATGAGTTACTTTAACAAATATATATATGTAACATAGCAACAGAACTTTTTTTTAAGCCTACAGTAATAAAATCATGCTTCAGTTAAAATTTAAAAAGCATGCAATAAAAAATTTGGATGTTTAATACCTATTTAGATAGAAGGGATAATGCATAATTAAGAAAGACAACATAAAATACAATTTATTTAGTATGGTAGAAGACAAATCATAAATAAAAATGACAAAATCCTCACATTTATCAGATAATTTTGTATTTTTAAACTCCTTTCACAAAATGAAAATTTAAAAAGTCAGGTGGTCTATCTAGTTTTTTTTTAAAGGTACCTATTTTGTGAAAATTTAGACATAATTTGCGAAAATGAAAAATTACATTAAAAAATTAACACAAAAATATGCTTAAGTCAGAAAATATTTTCAAAAATAGTCATTACAAATAATAATTTATGACTGGTAAGATTCTATGTTTTTCCTCATATATTCCAAAATAATTTTGCTATTGTAAAATTTTGGGCTTAAAATTTAAAAATCCATAATAAAAACCTTTGTCCATAGTTAAATTTCAACTTGGATTTTACAATAATATGCATTTTACTAGCACTAAGAATTCCATTATGAGAACATTTTTGACTAGGTCACACGAAAACAAAATTTCAAGAGGCGAAGAGCAGAATCTTAGAACTTGCTTTATTAAAAGCATTTTGTTAAACTACTGTTTTCTTAAAGTTGAATTTCAGATGGTACCGCTAAACGATAGTAAATTTGTCTTGTGCAGACTCCTGAAAGTGTTATACTATATAGAAAGTGAATATGACTTTTTTAAAACATGTCTTTAATAATATTCTATCCTGAGTAAAAAGACATTATGCCAAACCCAGTCCTATTAAGAATTGGACCTTAAGTCAGTTAGAAATTAATCACACCAGTTGAAACAAAAAAAGGCACTAACTCTTTATATTATATTATATAATCTATATATATATATATATATAAAATCTTCACCGAGATTATCATTTATTAGCTAGCAAAATATTTGGAACCTTTATGTGACAGAGCTAGCAAATGTGGTTAGGATATTGAAGATCTTTGTAAACTGTTTTATTTAATATTTATTCTTCATTACAAACCTTTCAATAAATAAAAATATTGGCACTTATCTCTTTACAAATATAATTGCACAATTTAGTACCATTGTAGATTGAGTTACCATTTCCTTAATAACTGCAGTTAAAGTAATTGCATAATGAATTCAACTCATCAATAAGCTCAAATTAATAAAATTTTTAAAAACTTTAATTTATAGAAAAAACTAGACAGTAAAGAAGCACACTAATTTAAATTTTTAGTAAGTTAAATTCTTATTTCATTTTTCCATTTCAAAAAAAAATAAAAAAAAATTGGATTTTGAAGCCTGTACTAAAGTACTCAACCATCCTTTTTTCTCTCTAGCTGATTAACCGAAAAAATTCTTATTAGTTGAGAAAAACTAAAAATTCAGAATACTTACTTGATCTTACCCATCTCTCCTATAACTCAGCGTAATCACTTTAAAGCTTTATCATAGAAACCAATAGCACATGATTTTTAATACACATGCTGATAATCAGATTAAAAATAATCTACTATCAATGTTTAAGCATCAATTGAAAGTAAAAATGAAATGACAACATGTAAGCAAAAAAACAAACTTAAAAGGTTAAAACTATAAACAAATACAACTAAAAATCTCTTTATATGTACCTCTGCATCACGTTTGTCTTCATAATCTACAAAAGCATAGGCCATGCCAGTACCTGAAAACAATTATTAAAATCCTAAGTCAAACTTATCATCAAACAGCAATTTTAATAATGATCTGTTATTTGCATACACATTTTCTAATTTGATTTTATTTTATAACAGTAATACTCAATTTTTGGGTTTACAACTACTAACGTACATCTACATAGCCTTGTAATTTTGAACCCAATTCAGAAGACAAGGGAACACCTGGATCAAGTATTGGGAGAAATTCGCCTTTGGTTGGATTTCGTGGAGAACTTTTGATGGCACTAACCGACATTTGCCTTACATGGAGAGAAAGACTACAAGACCCCCCCCCCCACAGTAAGCCCGATAGCAAGAGGTCTCCAACCCATGATCCGTCTACTACTTGAGGATATTCATAACAGCACTGTGGTTGGTGCAAGTCCGAGACAGAATTAGTTATCGACCAGCCATTGCTGGGTTTTGAACTCGGTTGACCTTGGTTTTTCATACGCTATTATGGGTTAAATTTCGAATCCTGAATTTAAATACATGAATTTTTTACGCTCGTTATTTACACCAATTTCATTGTAAATATAAAGGGATTTTGATAAATTTTTTGGTAGTAATAACTATGCTTTTCCAAGTTATTAAAAAAAAATAATAATATTTTTAATACTATAATTTGAGGGGAGGAGAGTTTTGAATCGAGCATTAAAATAATTAGGTTTTTTCATGCTCTATTTGTACCAGTTTTAACATAAATATAAGAGATTTTTTGAACTTGTTTTCTTCTTTCCGGTTATTGCTGCATTTGTACTTGTGATTTAGAAAATGCCGATACTTTAGCAAAATATTACAACTTGCGAAATTCGATTCTGTTTCAAATTTTCTATGTAACTTAAAAAGTAATTACACATCTTGGAAAATACACCTTTTCGAAGAGAGAGAAGAAAAAAAAACGAGATCTATACATTTATATTTATCTCGGTCCCTTTTGAAATTCAAAACACGCGCATATTTCTTTAGTCCCACGAACAGACACACATCCATCCCAACCTATTATTTTTGTTGTAACATGATTCGTATTTACGCATTACAAAAATCGTGCATTTTGATTCTTCGGTAATATAATTAGAGCAAACATTGATATTTAATCACGATTATTTTACAAGCTTTAAATGGAAAATGAGAGAAAGGTTTAAAAAAATTTAAAATATTGATTAAAAGTGGTAATGAATATTTTGTTCAATAAACAGCAGAAACCTGAAATTTAAGAAGTTCTAAAATAAGACAAACGAGACTAAACAATTTGTTGGACAGACAAAGAGAGGTTATGGGAAGATTTCCGTATCTGATCTGTGGCAGAATAACCGCCAAGCCTTGGCAACTTTTGGTCTGCAGCCCGTGAAAAACTTAAAAAAAAACATCACAGAAAGGGACCAACTCAAATGTATAACTCGTAGCCACCCCCAGGGAAATCTCTACATGTTTTTTTTTTTTTAAATTGCATGTTTAAAATCCAGTTGGCACCTTGGTGATTGTAGTTGGCGCAACAGATCCCTGGAAATAGGTTATTATGGAAATTCCACTTGAAAATACTTGACGAGAGAACTCATGAACTCTAAAGTAAATTTTAAATAAATATTGGCATGAAGGAACATAAACCAATTGATACCGATTACTAATTTACTGAAGAAAAAAATGATAGAAAAATTTGTTATTTTATTCGTAAATTATTGTAAAATTATATGATTCGTAAAAGTATGGACTTTTTTAAGATTAGGTTAGCGTTAATACTCCTAAATTAATAAACGAGCAGCTTTTGAGTACCAACCACACGTACACCTCTACCCAATTTTACAGCTATAGATATTTTAATCCCTTTATAAGATAATTTTTAATTCTTTAAAGAAATAGTATTTTTAATGCATGATATATAAACAAATTTATGCTATAAAAGCTTAATTGGACTTAATAACAAGTACCTATGGTTATTTTAAATACAAATTATTCAAATCTAAAATATTTGGAGTAAAATACTTACCATACTTTAAATTGCATCGCACTAAACTACCATATCTATCGAAGATAGATTCTATTTCACGCTCCCGGGAATCCAAAGGTAATCGGCCCACAAATAGCTGAGAACGTCTTGACATTTTTGCAATTAATAAAGTGTATATTTTAAAAAAATCAGAAGTTTGCTAATATTCACCACAACATGAAGAAAGATGGCTACTATCAGTCGTCGATTTTCCAAATAAAATAATAAAAATGGAGAATTAAAAATCATTGCCACTCATTTTATTAAAAGGTCAAGTTTATATAAAATTGATATATAGATGGCGCTTAGCTAAAGAGAATACTATCTTTCTAATAGCACCAAAATTCCAGAGGGTTCCTTACACTAATTCAGGGGTTGCCAAACTTTTTTAATCATCGACCCCTACATAATTTTTCGAATTCTCCATCGACCCCCATAAAAGTAATTTTCTGTTAATTAAAATAAAACTCTATTAGATACTGTGTTTGTACATTTATTTTATGATTCTGAAAATTTATTAAAGTAATAGTACATAGTGTAACAATAGTTTTATGAAAAATATATTAATGTTGAAATATAAATATTAATATTTATGAAATAATAAGTAATTATAAGAAAGTAGAAATAATAAGTAAAGTAACTACGGACTTATTGCTTCTTAATCAATGACATAGGTGTGCCTGGTGCTCTTTTAATTTTAATCTTAAATCCCCTCAAAACTCCACATTTAACTTATTTCTGGGGGAAAATATACTTGAGGGTGCCCCTTAGCGAAATTGGCGACTTATGTTTGGCGCTATTCCTGTTTGCGCGGAACAACGTGGTAACAGGAACTGCGGCCAAAACATAATGATATTTCAATAAAACATTGGAAAATTTCAACAAAACATCGGATAAAGCTTGCAATGAACCCAATACAGTCAAACCCCGCTATAGTGAACACGGTTTATAGTAAACTCCCGGATATAGTGAACGAAATGTTCGGTCCCGTGCCTTGCTATACACGTATAATGTTATTTCTTGTGGATATAGTGAACCAAAAAAATGAGGAAGTTGGATGTAATGAACTTTTTTCTGTCTTCGACTGATTTTTTTCTTTATTTTTTGGTAATAATTTTGAAATTTCTACTTCAAAATAAATACATATACCAATGTTTAAAACCATCTACAGAGGGGAATATAGCGATAAGCATTATTTCTTGTTTGCTTCTTTTATCCAAGGCCGGATTAACCATTAAGCACAATAAGCACGTGCTTAGGGCACCAGAGGATAGGGGGGCACCACAAAGCCTGACTAAATGTTCGCAGTAAATTTATTTTTTTTGAAACATTGATAATAAATTTATTATTTTGAGCTTCCATTTTAAGAGTAGATAACAACCATTTCTAAGTACGAAATTTCACATAATAAAAGAAAAAAAAAACAAAAGATGTTTTGTATCAAAAATTTTCGGTCTTATACAGAATATTTTTCGTAGTTGTAGAAGTTAATACTCCAGAAATTTGATATTTTTATGAAAAAAAATTTGATTTACAAAATTTTGATGCAATGGTTTGATGATGTAAAAAATGTGATTTTTGATGTGAAAAAACAATCTATGTTGTGCATGTTTGCAGTTTCTGCGCATGTTTTTGTTTATACTACATAAAATATTTGCTTATACTATATTTTTAATTATATTCTCATTGCAACTGGAAAAGAAGTCATCAAATTACGTAAAGGTTGTGTTGCAAAAATTTATTTCAAAAATTTACGTCAAATAATTTTTTTTATTCACTAAATTAAGAAAAAGGAGCTGTGTTTAAGTATCATTTTTCGAAATTTCTTTGTGGAGGAGAGGTTAAATTTAGGAAAAATATGACCACACACTTCGCATCACTTATGATTTTTTTTATCTATATATATCGAATAACGAAATTAGATTTTAAGATTTAAAATATATACTACGTAATATGAATGCAAGCAGCTAGTTTTTGAATAAGGAAAGAATTATAGGTTCCTTAGTCTTTAGAGTCTTGTATAAATACAAATGTTATAAAAGTTGAGCACAAAAAATGTGTAAATTCTCAATGTGAACCGGATGTTCGTTGACATTGAAAAATACGTTAAGAAGAGTACCCATTAAAACTAATTTAATTTTGAAAGCAAATGTAAGAAATAAGTAGCAATAAAATAAAATTTTTAATCATTGAATTTTGTTTAGTGCAAGTAAACTATATTTTGTGCATCTTACAACGAAATTTGTAAAAATTATAATTAAGAAATAAGAAAAGTACTGAAAATTTCAAATTAAAAATAAATAGCAAATTTAAGAAAGATATTTTTATTAATTGAATTTTAAAATATGTTTAATAACTAATAAGGAAAATCCTTAATGATAATGATTATATATATATACAATATATGTGTGTAATTTCATCAACTTTTATTATGATGATAATTTGAACATGTAAATATTTTGAATATAATATTATTTCCGTCACTAAAAAAATTTTAATAGTTGTGCTTAATTTTTACTTGTAGCTCGTGTGTAAATCAGATTGAAATAAATAAATAATTAGTTAAGGTATTTCCATTATCCATTAATTTTTTCTTAAAATAAAAATTGGTCATTCTGCATAAACGAGTGGGAAAAATATTGTTGTTCCCTGTTATTTTATTATAAGTAATAGACTTCTGGGAAACGTGGTTCAATTTAACCTGATCTTGCTTTCTGCCTATAACAAACAATCCAGTAAAACAACAAAATCTGTATGTTGCCAGCATTCGATTCCATGAATTCGAAGGTTCCTGAAAAGGACCACCGTGATTGTCACCAACATATGTGTTAGAATACAAAGATAAATTTTCTGAGAAGAAACACTTTAAGGATAAGACAAGTGTAACCAATTGATTTACTACAGACAGAGAACATCCTTTCATCTCAGATATCTTTATAGGGGACTCATTCCCCCTTCTTTTTTTTTCTTTTTTTTTTTTCAAAATAAAAAAGGGTGCATATCTCAGAAAATTCAAATTGTCTTCCTTTCGAGGGGGGGGGGGGTAGATATACAAATAAATGGTGACTTATAAGATTGAAGAAAGTGGGAGGTCTAGGAAAAGAGAAGTTTCTTGATTGACATAATTTTTAACCAATAACATTATTTATGCTACAATCAGTAAATAATTTCTCGTATTTACACACCCCCGTGTATACGTGAATGCACAGAACGTGAGTGCGCTGAATTCTACATGAATGCACAGAAAAAGTTTATTCTACTAAAACATTATTCTAAACTATTGCTTTTGAAAGCATGCTGTAATAGTGTAAAACTGATGTTGCTTCAGGTAGTAGCTAAATCCTTCAAATAATTTTATCAATAATTATTATTTATCGATCAATATTGATTTTGTCTAAATCAATATAAGCGAAGAGTTTAATTTTCCTATAGTATTATATTTTAATAATAAAAAATTAAACTTAAATGTAAAAATAAAATTACAATTATTAAAAATTATATAATTTTTTTTTACATTTAAGCATTCTATTACACAATAATACTCAAAAGCAATAAAAACAAATTTCAAGCTTTTGTTAAAAATACAATGTGACATGTTTTTTAAGAGGGGCTGCCGTATTATAAGTTTTAAGAAGTAATTAAATTTTCTAAATGAATGATCTTATCGAAATAAATTTCATTCTATGACGTTATAATTAAAATAGTTATTCGATTTAAAATAAAAATTTTAGGTAACAATACACAAATTTTATTTTGATTTATTTTACGAATTTGTCTTTAAATGTTGTAAAGAATATGTAAAATATTTAGTACATAAAATTTTAGTAGGCAAAGTAGATTTTAGTTGGTTTAAGATAAATATTGGTTTAATAAAATTACATACATATGATTATTTACATTTATGATTATATTTTTCCAAACCTGAAATTATTTTCTATAAAACTTATGTGGTATTATGTACGCGTATGCATACAGGAATAAAAAATATCGTAACACAAAAAAAGTGAATAAATTAAAAATGATGGTCTGTTATTTTCTACTGATTATTATTTAAGTTCAGTTTTTATATTATATTCATTGTTGCTATATTTATGTTTTTGTTTTGTATTATAAAAACACGAATGTTCTGAATTTGTAAATGAAAATCTGATCATTGAATTTATAGTTATTTAAAGTATTTTGTTTATGCATTTATTTACTTATTAAGGACAGAGTGTTTATTTACTGTAACAGCTTTTTCAGACCTAAGTTTCTGCTATCACTTATGAGAATTTCAAGTACAGGTTTAATGCAGTAGTTTTAAGTGATTTCTATCATTTTTTCTAAAAGGTCATTTTTTTAATAGTCAAATTAAGATTTAATTGATAGTAATTTATTACTCTTAAGCTCCTCTGTACCTTTGACTTTGACAGGTCAACTAACTACGAGAATGTCCAAAATATAGAACAAAATAGTAATAATTTTATTAGATAATTAGTTCTGTTTTCCACAGATGAAATCTAGAGTGAGTTGTTATTATGGAATAAGTTCATTTCAAATTTTTAATCCAGATTTTATAGGATCATTAAAGATAATTGTTGTATTTATAAAATTTTTCCCCTCTTCCTATCATTATTAATATATTAGGTTTAATAAGGAAAAAGGAATAATGAAAAGCATCATTATTTGTAAAAGTTATGCTGTATTATATACAGTGCGTAAAATAAAATAAAAGTAAAAAACTTGAATAACTCTTGATTTAATGATCGGATTTTAACTTACTGGATCTCAAAGAGTTTGAGGGCCAAACTTAAAATACGTTAATTAGTTGGTGCAGAAGTTTTTTTTTAAGTTATGAAATCTGGCAAACGTGCTTCCTCTACCTACATATATAAATGTTATTGAATTTGGATATTTGCTTCTCAAAATATTGATGGTATTCACAATATGGAAATTAAGATCCCAAAAGTTTTTTTAGGTTGAAAGTTTGGACTCTTTTATTCAATTGCAGGTTTCATGCATTTCGCCATGTCCCGAGAACTTTTGAAACGAATTGAAAAAATTTTGCAACTATTAATAAAATTCATTAACCTAAAAATAATTCCCTGTCAAAAAAAGTTTTTTTCAAAATTATTTATTATTAATGGTCGGAACAATTTTTAATTTAAAAATATGCAAATTTTTGTATAATTTTAAAGAATATTTATTTAAATGGTAAAATATAAAATTTGAACGAAATCTGTCGAAAAGTTCTTGAGAAATTAAATGTTAAATATATAACTTTTTTAAAATTGAATAATTAAGGTTTATTTGATTGATTTAGTACACATTAAATTTTGTATTTTGTCATTCAAAATGACATTTGTTCAAATTTTCAATTTAAAGTTCTTTCGACTATTCTGTTAATAAATAAAATAATATAAAATGATTAATACTTCCTAAAAATTATTTTTAGAATGAACTATTTTTAGGTAAATGAATTTTATTATTGTGAGCTAAAATGTTTTAGTTGGGTTGAAAAATTCTCGACATATGGCTATTTATTTCGAGAGTCAAGAATTCGAATCAATCGAAAAAAAAGGCATGCTTTTTTTAGAAAAAGTACTTGTCTGTTTTTTTAATTTAAAGTATTTTGAGTCTTAGTATATAAAAGTTCAAACTTTCGATCATAAGTTATTCGAAGTGTTTGCTTTTTTACACATTGTACATACACACAAACATAAGTTATTTTTTTTAATATTAATTGAAAAGTTTTCAATTGATTCTATTTTAATTTTTTTATTTAATTTGAATAAATACTTTTTTTTACAAAAAATTTTGATTTTATATTTTGAATTAACTCGTGACTTAGTACTAGATATATTTGATTTGTTGAGGAGGGGGCACCAAAATATTTTCAGTGCTTAGGGCCTCAAGAGGTCTTAATCCGGCCCTGCTTTTATCTCACTTTCCAATCCCTAAACAAACCAAACAGATGTTTCCAACCCAGGCGGACCTGTACGGTGTCAGTGGGGTCAATATGCATTTTCTGTCAGAGGGAATGAGTAATTATTCATTATTGGTCAAAGGGTTGAGCACTAATATGTGTTGATAAGGCCCTCATTTCAACTCTTTTTTGCTCTCAGTTCAGTTAAAAAAAAATCTGCAAACAAGTGTCTCAAGTAAATGTAAAACATTCTCCGTTGATAATAAAATGGGCATAATTAGAAAAATTGAAAATGAATGCAATCAAGTTAATATTTGCAGATAATATAAACTAGCCAAATCTGCAGTTTGTAACAAATGGAAAAATAGACAATTAATAATTTCTGCTCATGAAAAAAATTTAGATGGCAGATAAAAGTTGAGAAAAGCAGATCACAAGGCTGTTGAAGAAACATTACTGAAGTGGTTCACCATTCGAAGAAGCCGCAATCTTCCAGTACCTGGACAAATGTCGATGAATTTGTTAAGCGATTTTATGTTCTCGAATGCCAGGTTAGACAGGTTTAAAAAGCGGAATAACGGAAATCAAGGAAAAATTATCTGAGAGGCAGGAAGTGTTTCCATATCTGATGTTAAAGATTGCTCATAAGCTAAAAATTAAAAAAAAAATTTTTTTTTGCACGCAAGACGAAGAGTAATGAAAATTAACACATTTTTTGCTACTACATAATATTTTTCAGTCATTTATTTGAATAATGTGTTATAAAAGGGAGGCGTTTGGGACCCATTAGTTAAATTGCCTGCGTAACGGATATAGTGAACTCCCGGTTATAGTGAACCAAATTTCGGTCCCTTGAAGGTTCATTATAGCGGGGTTTGACTGTATATATATATATATATATATATATATATATATATATATATATATATATATATATATATATATATATATATATATATATATATATATATATATCATTAAGCTTGAGTCATTAAGCTTCATTAAGCTTGAATATTCTCAGATTTAGGTGCACAGAAATATCTGATAACAGTTAGATACTGTCTAAATTTATCATGAATAGAATCTGTGTACCTCCATCGCCACATAAATTCGACAAAATACGAATCGAAAATGGCGTCTGTAATACCGGACTAGCGGTGACATTTTTTTCTTAAATCCTTTTTTATGACTAGCGACAAACCTTCGATCTTATAGACCAGATTTAAAAGTAACCTTACCAGCCGGTATCCAACGTAGAACTAACGGACCTCTTAAATTATAACCGTTGAATATTTAAAAATGACGCTAAAATTTAAACCAATCAGAATCACGATTGGGTTTCAACATCGCCCAGCTTGGCGATCAACCGCAATCCCAACTTGGCGAGAATCAAGGGGCACCCTCAAATATAGTCTACCCTATTTCTATTCTTAGTTAAGATTGAATTTACGTGACTGAAACCGGCTTCAACCATATAAACTGCTGTTTGTAGAAAATGCAACACCATGAAAGAATCATCAGAATCAAATGAAATTTAATGCAGAAACGACTTGTACTGATACAAATAAATGATGAAATTTTCAAAACAAAAGAAACAAATTAAGCGTCCGAAATCAGTATTTGGTGCAGCCACCACGCGCTGCAATAAGTGCTGCTATACGACGTGGCATGGAGTCAAACAGATGTTGAATATCTGCTTGAGGAAGAGAATTCCATATCGCTTGTATGCGCAACCAAAGTTCGTCTTTGGAAACTGCAGGACGCGGATCACGAGTGAGACGCCGACCAACCATATCCCACACGTGCTCAATAGGCGACATATCCGGCGAATAAGCAGGCCAAGGAAGAAGTTGCATGCGTTGTGCTGAACAGAAGTCTCTAACAGTCCGCGCAACATGTGGGCGTGCATTATCCTGCTGAAAGATAGCTCCAGGGATGCCTTGAAGGAAAGGAACGACTTCGGGCTGTAGCACTTCACGGACGTATCTGTTGCTATTGAGATTACCCTCAATTCGTATCAAATTGGATCGTCCATGATACGAAATCGCACCCCAGACCATAACTCCGGGTGTTCGACCACTATGTCGTTCAATAATACACTCAGGAAGGCAGCGTTGACCGGCATAACGTCTAACACGAACACGGCCATCATGGGTCCACAAATTGAAGCGTGATTCATCTGAAAAGACAACTTGGTGCCAATCAGCTCGCCAGTCTCTGTGCTCAAGAGCCCACTGCCGACGCAGCCGTCGATGATCCGCCGTGAGGGGAATCCTGTATAATGGCACCCTTGCACGCAATCCACGGCGCAGCAGACGACGACGAATTGACGAAGCCGACAATTGTACACCTGTAGCAGTAGACCAATGTGCTGCCAGCTGCCTGGAGGAAGCTGTGCGATCATTCACCGCCATGCGGAGCAGGTGTCGATCATCGCGCTCTGACGTCACCTTCTGTCGTCCAGTGCCTGTTTTTCGAGTTGTTCGGTGCTCGTCGGTCCACTGCTTCCAAACTCGCATCACTGTGGAACTGTTCCGCTGCATACGAGCTGCTATTGCGCGATAGGAAAATCCTCCTTCTCGAAGGCCGATTATCCTCCCTCGTTCAAACTCCGTAAGTTGCTTGAATTTCTTATTCTTCCGTCGTGGAGGCATACTCAGGTCTCACTAAACGTTTGCCACTAACAAATAATCATAGACTATTTTCAACGTCCCACTACAGCACTTTATTTATACGCTTTCAGCATCAATTCAGAGGGCGCTGCGCGCGCCACGCACGCGCGATGGCTCTGAAACTTTATTAATTTGCATAATATCCTATAATTGACATTTGCTGCGAATTTCATTTGATTCTGATGATTCCTTCATGGTGTTGCATTTTCTACAAACAGCAGTTTAGGAACTTGGAAATGCTATCATAAATGGCTGAGCTATTTCGTAAAGTTTTACATATTTTTGCATTATATTTATATTTGTCAAAAATTTGCTTATTGTTAAATTTTTAAAAAGCGTCTTTGCTTCAAATCCCCATAATAATTCAACTAGCTCATCTTGCAGGTTGATGTCCACGTTTTCAATTTGAGCAGAAAATGGCACAATAATCCAATCAGGGATGTCAATGTTTTCCAAATCAACAAAACGCAGTTTAAAATCGTCGCTCAATTTTTTAAGATTACCTGTATATATTTCCAAGTCTTCTTCTTTTATTTCTAATTGTCACATATCTGCGAAATACTGATAATCCTTCGACCAGTCGACCCTTCCGGTTCGGATCGACCCCCATTCGACCCCCTGGCTCAGATCAACCCCCGCTTATGTTAAATAGACCTCTGGGGGTCTATATAGACCACTTTGGCGACCTCTGCACTAATAGATTATCTCGCGATTGGTGTAACTTTGAATACAACTAGGCGTAGCATTAAAGAATGCCGAAATATAAAAAATGTTCGATATTTTTTTTCTTTAAAATTTTTTTATGTACAACAAATAAAAAAACTACTATTCTATGATTTTCAAAAAATTATTTCATTTTAGTCCTGAAATATGATATATTTTAATTCACTTTTTATATGCTTCACACTCGCATTTTGAACCCTCTGCGTAACACTTACAGAAAAATTGAGGTATTTTTGAGGTATAAATGAGGTATTTTTCAAAGGTATAAATGAAGTTATTTTAATATACAATTAGATTGTAAAGAGTGCAAATGAATTCCTCAAAATTTATCTCAAAAATACGTGCAGAAGTATATATGTATCAATCTGAGGAGTTTTATCTGACATCTGTGAGGAGGTGATATTTTTTATTTTCAAAGGGCTTAGTTTTTAAGTTTCATTGTTTAGGTTATTACTTATCAACCTGAAGTATATATTTTTTAAACCAGAGGAAGTATTTATTCAACAACCTAAGGTGTTTCATTTAAAACTTCAGGTTATTCTGAATAGGATTGAATTATTTCTGAATTGGCAGTAAGTTTTTGACTAACTTCCAACCCGATATCCACTAAGACTAAGAAAAAGAGTAAAATTTGGTAAGTAAAGCCTTTCAATTTTGTTTATTTGATCTACCAACCAAAATAACTACCAATTTATTTTTTAAAAATATCTTAAATTTGGTTTATTTCCAATAAATTCACGTTTCTGGCAAATATGAAATCAACTTAGCGTTATCTACCGAAAATGTCACCACGAGCTACTTGTAGTTCGCGATCAATGGTTTGGGCCGTTACGGATGGTCATCATTTGATTCGGAAATATAAGAGTTCAGAATTTTTTTAAAAAAGCGATTTTTTTTTATATCATGGGAAGTAATTCTTTTAAAGGAACGAATAGGGTCTTAAAGCCTTTTTTTTGCATTGTTCATTATCAATTAATAGATGTTGAGTGTAATTACGTTTTATTCTCTCCGACTAAATTTTTTAATTTTAAAATTTATTTAATGTTTATTTAATACGAATTTTTAAAAAGCTATACATACCTCATGGAAACCTTTACTTTTGCAGTAGATGATTTTCAAGTAATAGGTGAATTACACTATTTCCAACAGTATAATACATTTCTATTTTACCAGTGATTCGACACGCCGTTGGAAATGGAGGGAAATTATATTTTGTCTTCGATTCCATGAGATTTTTTTAAACGGATCTCAGATACCTTTTTATCCCAGATTTTTTTTAATCTGCAATCGGTTTATTTCTACAAGTTATTGTTTTAATGAAATTTAATAACATAGTCCGAACTAGGATTTGTTCAAATTCACTCCCAAAAAGCATGTAACCTTACGGCAATCTTGTGTCGGAATTTTCTTTTTATTTTCACTAAAATGTTTGTACTAAAAACCTTTCATCCTAAAAGGATTAAAAATTATTTTTTAAAGTTATCGTCATTTAGGTCCATCATGACGTTTTAGCTGACGTCATACTAGCGATATGGATGGGTGGTCTAATGTAAACAATAACAAGCGTCCTTAAACCGGAAGAAATTTAGAAAATTTCCGGTGTATCCCTCCGCTCATGTTATGACTACGAGGCGATGTGTGAACAAGCCTAATATTCTATGCAGTTTTGTTATTGTAATTTGGGTTCAAATCTAAACATAATTGTACCATTCATAAGAACTTTCAGAAATGTATTGATTCTCAGAGGTCGCAAGGCCAAAAAAAATATTGGAAAGTTAATATCTCATAGTGAATAATTCTTAAGGTTTGCCATGTTTTGTATTTTATCCCTTATTTGGCTACATTTGAATAAAATGACGCCAAAAATATCTTTAAAAATATCTTTTCAAGTTAGCCTAATTAGAAAATATTCTAATGATTATAATATTAATATGATAATGATGAAGTTTAAAGGCTGAAAGAAAGAACTCGGTACATGTGAAAAACGGCAAAAGATATGATGCAATAATATGATGGCGCGTTTTTTTAATCTGCGGCGTAAAAATATATCGGAAGCAGTAACCCGGAAGTCTTGAAAGAGCAATTTTACCACTAGCGCCACCACCCATAGCTTTACACGATCACCCATCCAGGATCAAATTGCATCGTACATTAAAATTTCATGACAAGGTGGATTTTAGCAGAGCATACAAGACTTTTATTAAAGGATTCTTTTCACGCTTGAAAACCCTAAGTCAACCTCGATTTAAGGTTTTTATATAGAAGGTTGTTTTCCAAGGTTTTGAAATAAGATAATGTGCGTAGAACAGAGCAGATTGTCACAGATCTCGTTTTAAGATTAGACGGTTTACATGTCAACCGCATAACAAACCTTTTTAGGTTTACATTAAAAGGTTTTTTGCTGAGTGAAAATAAACCTTATTTTGCCATCTTGAACTCAAGTGATTAAGGAGTTTTCCCACTTTTCTGGTACGTAGGGCATGGCTAGAAGAAGGCGGCAATACATTTTCGTTTATGATGAGATAAGTTATGGTCATACGTTTTTTTCGTTTTAAGTGTTGTTTTCAAAAAAACAGGCAAGTGTATTTACAGTGAAACCTCTAGGAAGGATCCATTTCTATTTACGACCACTTTTGGTAGGCATGGAATTTTTTCCATGGACTTTGTGTTGATGAAAAAACATTTAGGCGAGACCATTAAAACTTCTCCCAACGACCGGGCAAACATCTGTACCAAATGAGGTCAAGGTATAATAAGGAAACACGAAAAAACATCAAAATAAAAAATTTAACAAAGAAAATAAGTAGATTAAAATGTATTCACAATATTTGTGTGAGCGGCTCTTATTTAGAGAGCTCTTCTTGACAATACCACCTCATGTTAAGGTCAAAGTGCACTACAATGATTTACTTTTAGAGGACGGTGTTCCTGCCTTGACGGGGCGGCGAGGCTTGTGCGCACCATTGACCTGGAGGGCTATGCCGGCGGTAGCTTGCTACTGGTAGGGTCTCCCAAGCCGGACAGGCCGAAGGGTAGGTGCCAGACTAAAAAGAACACCAACAAGAGCCAAGACAGACTTCTACCTTTATGGTGCTCAACCCAACAGAAGCTGCTTTCTACCTCTTCCATGACTTTGTTGACCCAGATTAGGCCTCAGCAGAACATATCCTCGACTGCTTGGGTCTTTCCAAGGAGGACTTATATGCTTCTCCACTTCTTGTAATCGACTTTTTGAGGGTCAACAACTTACTGGATCTTGTCTGACCTCGTCAGACAATTAGAGGATAAGCAACAACAACAACAACAACTTTTAGAGGAGAAAGTTAGGTTAGGAAAAAAAAAGTCATTTTTCTCAAACAAAAAAAACCTCTTCTCATCTTTCAAAGCTAATTTTTATGATATTAAATTAAATACAAACTTAAAAACATAATTGTTTATTTATTTAAAGTAGCTTTGTCATTCATATTTGGTAAATTTGTTTTTACATGTAATTATATTAGTTAGGAGCGTTTTTACAGACGCTAAATTTCATACATAAATCCGACTTTTAATGACGCCAACAGAAGTGGCTTTTCCGCACCCAGAAAATGAGACCGACTAAAATTAAAATCGTTAGCGAAAAATCATGTGTCTTCGATAACAATTTTGAAGTCAATGGAGGTAACCTGTAAGAACGACCCACCTCATCAAAGACCATATTACTGTGGAGTGGTCGCTCCTGAGAGATTTTACTGCATATTGTATTATAAACCAACATGTTCTTCATAAACTTGCTCACACAGGCAAAAAATGAACAAAACTAAAAATCCCAATTTGAAAAAAAAATCTGCAACTTTCGTAACAAAACTAATTTCAGATTTGAAATCCAAAAACCAAAATTAGGTAAAATCAAGTACTTGATAAATGCAACAATTTTTTTTTTCCTTAGTATTATCATGCTTTTATATTTACTTATGCGTAGTTGTGCACAAAATTATTTTTAGATTTGTCTAGAATTTGCTTTTAACTAAAATATTTTGGGAGATAAAGATAAAACTTCCGGGTTGGTAGAGCAGTTAAAAGATAGTGATAGATTCCATTAAAAAAAATATGATAAATTGGTGAAATAAATATAGAAATGATAGTAAAATTTTGATAGTAAAATTTTGATTAAACCATTTGCATGGAAGCCAATTGCTTCACTTTTTGAAGAAAATATGAAAATTAGCCCTTTGCACTTCAAGTACTTTGAAATGGTTGTAGGGGGCCGTTCAAAAAGTACGTACATCCCGAAGGGGGGGGGGGAGGGGATTTGCTATTATGTACGGTTTTGTACGATGGGGAGGGGGAAGGTATTATACAAAGTACGTACTTTATAAACATACACCAAATTTAAATTTGACTTTATCCTACACACTCCTTAAGTAAATATTTAATTTTATTTAAAACATAATTATTTTAATTTTTATTAAAAAGGGGGGTAGACTAATAAAATGTACTTACTCTAAGGGGGGGGAGGTAAAACCTTATGTACGGTAATGTACGAAGGGGGGAGGGGTTTAAAATTTCTCCATTTTTGTGTACGTACTTTTTGAACGGCCCCTAGTGTGTCTACCTCTACAAATATACATTTCATATTCTCTGGTATATAAGACATGTTAACTCGATTCTATGTTGGGGTACCCTTTCATAGATGAAGGTTGACATTGCCGATAACAACTCTCCCCACATTGGTGACCTGGACGTAAAGTGAACACGCCTACCTTGAAAGAAACGACCGCTACGATTTGAACATTCCTATTTCGATGGATGATCGTCCATATTGAACAGTTGACTTTCTACTTCGGACTGCGACATTATCCACCTCCTCGCGCTGTTGCTCTTCAGTCTCGATCGCGCATGACGTACAACGTATTCACTCGACTGCTAAAGGCAACATAGGAGCGACCACGACCGTGAACTTAATATAGCTCTCATGATAAGCACTCAAAAGTTAATACAGCTCTTCGGCTTCTCACAAAACAGTAATGGATCAACTAGTGGTATCCGCTTATCTAATTCTATCACAGCTATAATTCTGGTGGGGGGGGGGGGTACTGCAGTATGTCTACCACTACAAAAATACAATTCCCTAGTATATAAGACCAGTGCCGGAAACAACTCTCCCCAAATGGTGTTAGAACTAATATGAGCACTAAATCATCTAAAATACAGAATTTTGATCTAATTTTCTTTTTAAAAATTCTTTAAATAATGTGGTTATCAATTATTAAGGTAAAAGAATTTTTAATTTTAGAATGATGATAGTTGGTGGAGATTCAGAGGCGTCATCAAAGGGTTAAAAAGTAAAATTTTTAGAAACTTGGTAAATTTTGTTGGTTAGAAACCACACAAAAAAGTTAAAGTAAAAGTTTAAAAAGTTACCTCAAAATTTTTAGCGGCATTTTGTCTGTAAAAATTTCTTTTGAGCTTTTAAATGGTTTAAATAATTTTGACTCATCAATTTTAACTATGCATGCATTAATCACACTGAGTACTTTAAAATGATTGCTAAATTATTGAAAGCATTAATTTTTTTAAAACATTTGATGCAATATTGCAATACCACAACTAACAATCATAAAATAATGTGGTTACAAATTATTAAGATGCAAAAATTATGAATTTCAAAGTGGTGACTATTGGTTAGTGGAATTTTGTCGATAGATCACTTTTAAAAGGGTTCCCAATGGTTAAAAAGGGTGCCACAATTGTTTAAAGGGCTGCGACATTGTTAGCAAACGTTTAGGCAGCACTAGAAGGGCTGTTAAAACACCATTTTAATGCTTGCTACTTACTTTCTATGCTTCGGGGGGAAATTTCTTCCAGAAGTTTAATGTACTATTTGTTTCGCAAATTTGATTTAAAGTTATTTTCCATGTAAATGATTAAAAAGTTTGGGAGAAAGTGGAGTTCCTTATAAATTATACTTTGTCCCAGTTTTCAAACATTCAAAATATCGCCAACTTTATACAAAATTTCACAGAATTTTTTAATAAACTTTTTTGTAATGTGTGTTAGCGTAAAAATTTCTCTCAACCTTTCGGATCAGCAGACAACAGAATTCTGACAACAAAGAAATTAATTTCAGAAAAGGAATTATATTTGTCTCTTAAAATATAATTAAATTGAGAAAAAACTATGGTTATGTTTTTCGGTTTCAGTTTCTTAGGTCAGAATACGGTAAAACAACTCCATGTCTAAAAATCAGAGAACAAATACTTAATCGCTTCCCTGATTATCTAAAGTTAACTCGGACACCGAAGAGCCATTACATTATGACCACCCTGCTAATAACATGTAGGACCACCTTTAGCCCTCAAAACTTCTAGCACCCGCCGTGGCATTGATTCCACAAGGTGCTGATAGGTAGTCTGAGGTATCTGGTACCAAGCGCTCACCAACTGGTTCTGCAATTCCCTCGCAAGCGTGGCTGCACGAATTTGGGTTTCCAAATAGGACCACAAATGCTCCATCGGATTAAGGTCAGGTGAATTTGCGGGCCAAGACACGACTTGAAAGTCGCTGGAATGTTCCTCGAACCAATCCATGACGATTCGACCCTTACGACATGGTGCATTGTACGACATGGTAAACACCATCCCCCGCAGGAAAAACTGTTGCCATGAATGGGTGAACCTGGTCTGTGAAAACAATGTTCTGTGAAAACAATGCGCCATGAAAACAATGTTCATGGGCGAGAAACCATGAAAACCTGGGCTAGCCTATTGTTATAGATGGAGTGCACACGTGTTTTGTGCGATTGTATATACGATAGTTGATGAATTTACATAGGAAAAAAAGATTTAAAAAAATGGCGTATCACATCACTGGCGTTTTGAAACAATCACTATTCTGTTGTCCCTTGTTTCAAAAACTATCATACAAACACTACTACTATTTAACTTTTTTCATTTTCCCGAGATAACTAAGGATAGTAAACTGATGGTAAATTAAATGTTTTTTTACGCATGAAATAAAATAAAATTTAAACTTAAAACTTGTGTATTATGTTCTGTTTTAGTTCCCTCTATTTATTAATGAAATAGAAAAATAAATATGCTGATTTTTTGCCTTTTTTTTCTCCAAAAAATTTGTAAGGGAAGCGGTTCAAGAGGTTCGAAGAGATAATGATCTAAGAGTTCAAATATAGATAATAATAATAACAACAAAAAAAAAAGAAAGTGGCGAATTTCAATTCGATAGTCATTCTGTCGCAATGAATGGTTGCAGATAATGAATCGTGGGTGAGAGATTACAAAAGTGGGTGAAAGAGATAATTGCGCCGACCTTTTCCTCGTTCGTTAGACTTGACCAATTAAGCATCTTAAAGTTACTGCACTATCGAAATATCTTTCTATTTATTTTCTTTTTTTTTTTTCTAAAGCAAAGTACGCAATGATTTAGATAAAGAAAGTGAAAACTCAAACGTGTCAAAATTCTAACTTGAAATAACGAAAATGTGTGAAAAATGTAATACAGAGGGATTAAAAAAAATTGCATTCGATAATTAGTTTCAGATTTTGCGATTGTTAAACTATTGTAGGTAAAATACCATGTGGGCAAGAATGCGAAGATCGACTTAAAATTAAACATGCTGATAGGGATTTGTTTGTTTAGAAACATAACTCGTTTTCTTCTAAATTTTAATTTGTTTAAAGTTATTGCAATTCTTAGTGGCTTTTTTATGAATTTTTCTCTAGTGTGTTTGTTTTACGTTATATTTTGTTTTGTTGCGCAAAAACAATGAAACTTAACAAACTTAAATTACGAAGGTGTGTAGAAAAATGTACACGGATAGAATTTACTGACTAAAAAGATATAGCAACAACTAATTTACTAAACTAGCAACTAAAATTTACTCAACAAACATTTACTCAGTAACGAACAAATTTTCTGAATAAAAAGATATAGAAACTACTAATTTACCAAACTACAAACGAACGAATTACAAACGAACAAATTTACTGACTAAGACGATATAGAAACAACTACTTTGCTAAATTAACAACTAAAATTTTCTAAACTAAATTTACTGACTAAGAAGATATAGAAACAACTAATTTACTAAACTAAGAACTAAATTACAACTAAAATTTACTAAACTACAAACGAATAAATTGCAAACATACAAATTTTCTTGTCTACAAAGATTTAAAAACAACTAATTTACTGAACTAACAACTGAATTACAACTAAACTTTACTGACTAAAAAGGTATAGAAACAACTTATTACCCAAACTAACAACTACAATTACCACTAAAATTTACTAAACTAACAACTAAATTACCACTAAAATTTACTAAACTAACAACTAAATTACCACTAAAATTTACTAAACTAACAACTAAATTACAACTAAAATTACTAACTAACAACTAAATTACCACTAAAATTTACTAAACTAACAACTAAATTACAACTAAAATTTACTAAACTACAAACTAACAAATTACAAACGAACAAATTGATTAAAAAAGATATAGAAACAACTAATTACTAAACTAACAACCAAAACAACTAGAATTTACTAAACTACAAACGAACAAATTTACTGACTAAAAACATGTAGAAATAAATAATATTTCACTGTTTTAACCCTCTCTCTACCTTTTTTTTAATATTTTATAACCGTCGTTAAACAGCCGACCCAAGCTTTTGGGTTTACGACAACTGTTGTTCAACTCCTTAACCTTTTAATTTTGAACCCAAACCAGAAGACAAGGTCACTCCTGGATCAAGTATTGGGAGAAATTTGCCTCAGGAGAAGACTTTTTTTATAAAACTAATCCACATTTGAGTTACATGGTGAAGAAAACCACGAAAACTTTCTACGGTTAGCCTCATGACAAGGAGACTCTTACCCACATGATCCATCTACTACTGAAGAAATTTTACGTCAGCACTGTGGTTGGTGCAAACTGGATGCGAAATTTATATCGACCAGCCATCGTTGGAGATTTGAATCCGGTGAACCACCACTCTCCACCTTGTCAAGAACAAGTTCCAATTAAGAATCTGCCATTATTTAAAACTCGATAATCTTAGGAAGTCAATTGAGTTATTAACACGTATCGCACAGACCACAGTGGTGAAATAAAATATCCTCAGTGGTAATCGCATCATGGTTAGAATCCCCTTGCCGTCAGGCTAAACGAGAGGAGGTTTGCGTGATTTTCGTCTCCGTGTAACGCAAATCCGGGATAATTCCATCATAAAGTCCTCCACGAAGGCTCATTTTCCCCAATACTTGATCCTTGAGTTCCTTTGTCTTCTGGATTGGGTTCAAAATTACAAGGTTATGGAATTCGTAACCCAGTCGTAAACCCAAAATTGGGTCGGCTGTTCAACAAAGGCTATAAAATAAAATAAAATTGAGTTATTAATGCATTTTTAAATTTACCAAGCATTCAATTTTTTTTGTTGATATTCAAGAGACAGGACAAACTGTTGTGCTTTACTAACATTGAATAAATGGAATAAATTTGATAAATATCGTATTCGCGTCACCAAATACGACAATTTACTGTAACTGCCACAGAAATCCAATATTATATAATAAAATATGAATTTTTATTAAATTTTAATGAATACCATTATTTTTAACTTTTTAGAATGATGTTACACTGGTTTTAACAATTCCGTATCTTTAAAAATGTATGTTAACTTTGAAAATGTCTATTTTCTGGTATGCCACCAGTGTCCAGTGATATCGTCAATAATTACCTGTTTTGAAACTTCATATTTCTCTGTCTCGTTTTTATTTTCTTCTTTTTTTTCACTTCTAAACTGTGAAAGGCATTTATGTGCCACAAGAAATGATTTCCGAAATATTTCGTAAAATAAGTCAATAATTTGTACGTCTCATGAAAAAATAAGTCATTTTTTCTGGTCTCTTACTCTCCACATAAATGACTTTAGTTTTTTATTCATATTAAAAGTAATTTATTCTCATCCTTGTATCTTACAATTAAACGTGTGATTTAAAACTATTTCGTAAATAAATGTTTCAGTAGGAAAAGTTTAAAAAAATGAACTCATAGATTTTTTTTTAAAAAATAAATAAAAAAATAAAACAAGTATGTCTCTAATCACTAATAGCATGAACAATATAATTCTTTTGAAAAATCATGTTAATAAAAAAAGTAAATAGCCTAAAAGTAGAAAGCTAAAAAATAATGATAATATATATATATATATATATAATATATATATATATATTATATATATATATATATATATATATATATATATATATATATATATATATATATATTATATATATATATATATATATACATATATATATATATATATATAATATATATATATATATATATATATATATATATATATATATATATATTATATATATACATATATATATATATATATATATATATATATATATATATATATATATATATATATATATATATATAAGTATATATATATATATATATATATATATATATATATATATATATATATATATATATATATATATATAAATAAAAATAAATGATAAAATGTCATTATCCTTGAATGCGAGGAAATAGTTGTAAACTGCACGATGTCTGTAAGTCATCTATAAGGTATTAATTAGGGTTAAAAAGTAAAAAACTATTGTAAGTATTTTAAACTCTTTTTCCCAAAGTGTATTTACTGAGAATTACCATCCTAACAGGCTGTCCGAGCTACGTGCGGAGCTAAAGGCATCCAATCAACAACTAAGGAAACTTGAAATCTATTAGGATATTTTCTTGTTCGTTATGTATTTAATCTTTTGTTTGAAAACCATTAAATATTTGACGTAAGCAAAATATTTTATAACGAATAAAGAATGACTTACAAATTTTATATTCAGGTTTCATCATAATCTTTACATTAGTGAACAATACGTTGGATATAATAAATTTTTTATCGTTTCAATTTTCACTTACATGTACTTCAAAATAAAGTATGAATTTATTTATGTGTACCTTACAGCACGACAGAGGGCGCTGCAAATTATTTTTGATCTAAGTATATTTTTAAAAAGCAAACGAACAGATATGGGAAATAAGCTGAGCCTCCTTTTTTAAAGCAACTCTAAACTTGTTTCGAATAAAAATTAAAAAGCTGAATTAAGAGACCACAGAAAAGAAAGAAAGAGAAAATTTTTTTTTTTCTTCCTGTTATTCAACTGTGTAAGAATTTGTTCTATTTTTTTTTTTTTTTTTTAGTATCATTGTATTAACTTGAACGCCTAGTTTTTATTTATAAGAACCTTCTATTTGCTACAGGTATGTTAAATTAAGCTGAATTTATATAATAACCTCTGTTAAATGTCACAGAAAGATTCATAAAAGCTGCAGATTCACTCTGCATATGCAGTCAAACTTACACACTAAAAATGTTAGGAATTCGGAATATTTTAATATGCTTTTCCGACAAAATGACACAATTTCAAAGTTGCTTCAAAAAACAGCTACAGTCCCTGGCCAAATTATTACACGCACTATAAGATTCTATGTAAAATCTTAATTATCAGGTCATACTCTATACAGCTTTATTGTTTTTATGCGACTGAAACCAGTTTGCACTTGTTTACTTTCGTGTGTCAATTGGTTAACATCGTATTGCAATACGTTAAAAATAAATACAAATAGAAAGTACTAAAAAGTTACACTTGTGTATATTCGAGTATAATTTGGTTAACATTGCAATGCAACACCTTAAAAATAAACACAAATAGGAAGTTATATTAAAAATCTCCCGAACAAAAACCCATTACATGTATGTTTAAATATAAAAGTATTGCCTATAAACTCGTGCAAAACATGCAATTGTTAAAACACTACAGTGCGTCTAATAATTTGGTCTATCTATTATAATATACTAATATAATACCCGATATAATAAATAGTCTATATTTATATAATCATCGAATTTATCTTATCGTCAAATTTGTATTATATATCGTCTAATTTAACCAATTGATACACGAACGTAAACTAGTGCAACTCGTAAAAACAATACGGCTGTATAGTATCGCTGTATTTGTCATCATTTTAATATTTCTGAGACATTTTTGTCCTCATCTTTTTTTTATTCATTTATAAAAGCATCGAATAACATACTTTATATACTTCCGATTTGCATTTATTTTTTACGTATTTGTTGTTGTTGTTCATTTACGTCGCACTAGAGCTGCACAATGGGCTATTGGCGACGGTCTGGGAAACATCCCTGAGGATGATCCGAAGACATGCCATCACAATTTTGATCCTCTGCAGAGGGGATGGCACCCCCGCTTCGGTAGCCCGACGACCTGCACGCGAAGTCGAGCACTTTACGGTAGCACAGTTTAACGAGGACCAATACCGCACACCCTCGGTCCCTACGCAAACTGATCCAAGTGGTCACCCACCCGCACACTGACCGCAGCCAATGATGCTTGACTTCGGTGATTTGCTGGGAACCGTGTCTTAATGATCAGTCCACTGCGGGACTTTACGTATTTGCATTACGATGTTAACCAATTGATACTCGAACTTAAGCAAGTACAAACCGGTTTTAGCTGCGTAGAAAGAATAAAGCTGTATAGTATCATCTGATAATTAAGATTTTACATAGAATCTTATACTGCGTCTAATAATTTGGCCAGGGACTGTAGTTATAAAAAATTGCATTAATATTTCTTATCAAACTTTTCAATTAAAAAATAAATCGAAAACAAATATCTTTCTGAAAAACCATTTTCAACGTTTATAACAGTCTTTTCTTTCAGCTATCATTTCAGAGAAAGCTCTATTTCGACTTATTTTATTCGTTTTCAGCTTGATTGAAAATTATTAAAAATGAAACAATGGAAAACGTTTATTCCTCTTATTAAAATTATTTCGCCGATCCTAAGTCTGAAAATAAATATCTGAATAAATACAATAAATCAAAGAATCGCTGCTCTGGGCAGTAGCAGCTGTTTCTCTTTTCGTTTCTTGCTAATCTTTATAAATAAATTTCTTTATCAAATCGAGAGAGATAGAGACGGGAAAAAAAGGGAAAGAAACGAAAAGTAGAAAAAAAAAGAAAAAAAAAGAAATGACGCTCATCTAGGACTTAAGTTCTAAGTTCACTGTGAGTAAAAAGTTTCTTTGGTTTAGAAGAATTGCTAGTCAAACGTGAAAGAAAGAGTGACATACAGACAGGTAAGAAAATGTAAATATTTTTGTTCTATCGTCTGACGCAAGAGAAGGTTTCAAACGATACTTTTTTTTTTTTCTTTCCAAAGAATGCATCTCTCCTTTTGACCTTGTGAGAAACAAGTTCGTTTAACCTAGATTTTGAGGGCAACTGTTGTAACCTTGATAGTTATTAGTCTAATTCCAGATTTTATTCCCAAACGCTTTGATTAGCTTTAAAAACTGCTTCAAATATCTTTTGAAAATATTAGAACCGGTACCGGTTGCATTTTTTTAAGAAAAAAAAATAGTAATATGGAAATGCAAGGAAAACTTTTCGTTAAATGTTAATATTCTTTTAAAGAATTTTCCTAGTTTAAATTTGAGATTAAAATTTCTTGGATTATTATTATTATTTATTTATTTACATTTTTAAATATCTCTATTTAAATAACCGGTACCAGCTGAATCTCATCACTGCATGTAATCATAGTAACCACCCAGCGCAGAATTCTTATCACAAATTTAAATGTTTGAAGGCGGTTTTTATAGGAAATGAATAGGGTACTTGCATTTGCAAGAAGAAGATCACAAATACCCACACATGTGACCTATAACGTCAGCGCCAGCTGATCGTTTATAAACAACATGGCGTGTTAAAGTTGAGCTAAGTTTCACCTCATAAGTTAGAATGTTAATTAAGATGAAGTTAATTAAATATAGAGTAGTATCGCACGTCAAAATATGATTCTTTCTCATCTACATCTTTTACTTAACTTGGATTTATTATTTGTTTATGACTTTTATTGTAATCATGATTCATGTTTGCTTTATGTGCTTGGTAATTTCGATGCATAATTAGTTTGTTTATGTTCTGCATAGCTTAGTGCCTGTTTTTGTGTTAAGGAAGAAATATATAGTGAAAGAATTGAAATCATTGTGAAGGAATATAGAATGAGTACCTTAAGTGAATTGATGCTTTTCGAGTTTGGCTTACTCGAAATAGAGTGGAAAGAACAGTTGCTTACGCAAACAAATGCCATATTTCAACAACCAATCAGTATCGCGATACCCACACTACGTCACTCGCAAGTATCCCATTGCAAGATCTCGAATTTCTTATCACAACGTAACACCTTCTTTTAATAGGAAAAAAATCAATTTATACCTCAATCAATCAATTTATCAATCAATTATCACAGTATACCATTAATGTGTGTATTTTTAAGCATTTTTTTTTTTTAAATTTCTACATATTTTAAGTAAGCAGAGCTCGAAAACTCGCTTAACTTGAAATAAATCTTAGAAAATATTTATCCGAAGAAACAAGATAAAAACTGATCATAAAACTTTATATTTTTAATGTCAGTGCTGATATGAAGTTTGTCTAAAATAGGTGATAGAATAATATCGCATGGGACACTTGCCCTCTTAAGCTGAAAATAATTGAGCGTCCATCATTTTCAGGGACTTCAAATGATGTTATAAAAAATTCTTAATTTCCTTTATTTCTGAATAAATTTTTTATTTTGCTGTTTTCAATATTTCAGTGATTGTCTTACTGAAATTTATACCTTACTGTTTAATCATAAGGCTTTGAAAATAAATCTCAAGTCATGCTTTTTTTTTTCAAATATTTTTTTTTTTTAAATTTGAAGAAACTTTAAATTTATTCGAGATCGACATAAAAAGTTCCGACTGTCTCATTATCAGACGCTTGTTCCATGTATATAAAGGGTTGCAAAAATCATCTAAAATCGGTTTATCATCAACTGCCCTACGGTCAACATTTAATCAGTGGTAGATGTACTTCGCCAAAAGCAGAGAGCGTCATATCAACAACTGACGGAGTTCGTACGAGGCCGTGTCATACTCGTCAGTATGGGTGTGGGTGAATTTTCGTATCGAGAAATCGCAGATCGTACGCTGTGTAATGCCTCAACAATGTTAATGTGCAATGCGCTGTGCAATGTTAACTCCCTAGCCTTGTAATTTTGAACCCAATCCAGAAGACAAATAAACTCCTGGATCAGTACCCCCAGAGATCTGATTTGTTATGGGAACATAGAGGACTTTGAGACTTGACCGATTTAACCCTGCATCAGTCACCATTTACTATACGGGGAGTCATCAGCCGGCGGGGATCGAACCCACGAACTCTTAGACATGGGCCCAGTGTTAGAACAATCTTGGAGCACCGAGCCGTGATGGCTCAGGTGATAGAGCCTTCGAATGAGGGGAGCCGGGTTCGAATCCCAGCAATGGCTAGTCGGTACGAATTCCGCATCCGTCTTGCACCGATGACAGTGTTGACGTAAAATATCCTCAGTAGTAGGTGGACCATGTGTAAGAGTCCCCTTGCCGTGAGGCTAACCGTGAGAAGTTTTCGTGGTTTTCCTCTGACGAATCTTGCTGCAATCTGGAGTACAATGATGGTTGAGTACGCGTCAGGCGTTACAGATAGGCTCCTGCAGTGTATTATCCAGCATCATACTGCGTCTGGCATTATAGTGTGTGGAGTATAATCCCATTTAGTATAATCCCATTTATGGTACCCGGCACCTCCACTGTATTAAGGGCCGAGATAGCCTGGTCGGTAGGGCGCTGGGCCCATATCCAAGAGGTCGTGGGTTCGATCCTCGCCGGCCGAAGACTCCCCGTGTAGTAAATGGTGACTGATGCACGTTAAATCTGTCGAGTCTCAAAGTCCTCCATGTTCCCACAACAAATCAATACCTCTGGGGGTACTGATCCAGGAGTTTCCTTGTCTTCTGGATTGGTTCAAAATTACAAGGCTACAGAGTTGAACGTAAGTAGTCGTAAACCCATGAAATTGGGTTGGCTGTTCAACGACGGTTATAAAATAAAATAAAAATCCCATTTATGGTGTGTGGAGTATAATCCTATTAAGTATAATCCCATTTAGTGCAAATATGTATACACTCTTCTGCCTGAGCAATTGGAACCTTAATTTTCGGGGGGCAGCTACATTTTATGAATCAAGCATTCAAATCCGCACAACTCGTTAGTAAGTCAAAAGGAAAAAAAAGGAACAAATAATTGTAAAAATGTTTTTATTATTACACTGAATTATCTTTAGATAAACTAGTTATACTTTCACGAGCAAAACTGTTTTGATTCGCTTTCTAAAGGACCCAAATTTTTGACTACTCTTCTGTCTGAGCAATTGAATTCTGAGTAAAAACAAATTTTTGTAAAAAAAATTTTTTTACATTGAATGAAGATTATTTTTTGTTTTCTTTTACATGAGAGTTTTCGACAGATCTTAGTGACTCTTCTATCGCTGATCCGCAATCAGTTTCTTTCTCCTAGTTACAGTTTTTCTTTTAAATGACATTTCAAGTCAGTTTTTTGCCGTTTGTACGAGTGTAAAAACGTTATATATAAACAGAGGTTACGTAAATGTTGCGACAAACCTCTGAGAGAGTTAGGGCAAATCATCAGAATTATAATTGCATGGGACTTATGTTTTATTTTATTTTACAACCGTCGTTGAACAGCCAACCCAATTTTTTGGGTTTATGACTGTTTAACTCCCTAGCCTTGTAATTTTGAACGCAATCCAGAGGAAACTCCTGTATCAAGTATTGGGAGAAATTTGTCTTAGTGAAGGACTTTTTGATGGAACTAACCCGCATTTGCGTTACATGGTGATGAAAAACTCCCACGGTTAGTATGACGGCAAGAGGACTCTAATCCATGATCCGTCTATCATTGAGGATATTTTACGTCAGCACTGGGGTCGATGTGAGCCGGGAGTGGAATTCGTTTAGAAATGTCGTCATACGCCGTTAGGAGTGCTTCCCTGTTATGATCCATTTCTTCGTATGATTCTGAACAGGTCATAATAGAGAAACGCCCTTATCAGCTTAACTCCCATTTACCCTATATTTTGTTATATATAACGTTTTTGAACTTGCACATTTTGACAAAAAAAAAATAGACTAAAAATGTCATTTAAGAAATTTTTATATTTAAGAACAAAGCTAATTTCAGATTTTGAAATCTCCACACCCGAATTAAGCGATATCAAGTATTTGTACAAAAAATGTGTTCCCCAGTGTTATCTTTCGATAAACTAGTTTTATAATTGTTGTGCGAAGATGTTTTTAATTCGTTTTATAAGGGCCCCAACTTTTGACCAATCAATTTCTTTAACAATTGGGACCCTATTTTTCGAGATTGTCCACGTTCTGAGGTTCAATGATCAATTTCGTTCTGATAATTTAAAGAAATTGCGTTGCCAGATTTCGTAACTTAAAATATCGTCTGCATTCAATCATTCTTATTTATAAGCTTAGAACCATTGAAATTGAGTTCTACAACTTGAAAACACAACCATTAGATCAAAGGTTTTTTTTTTCGCACTGTATATACCACATCAGGTAAGTTTATCCTGTTATTTTAATGAATGTTCGAAATTTCAATCAAAATAATATAACTGAAAGATTTTCTACTGCAGGTCACTTCAAGCTGAAAGGAAATTGAAATTATGCAGGGAAAAGCTGTTACAGGTAAATATTTTTTTCTACATCAAAGTAGTAGAGCAGTAGAGCTGGTTCTTACAAATACACTGGTGAAAGGAATTAAGAGAATTTGCAGAGTTGGACAATTATCTCTAGAACTACTGGACCGATTTTGATGAAATTTGATAATTACATACATTGATACAATAGAAACCAAATAATCATTCAACATACGTCATACATACGCATTATCGTGCGTAAACACTCGTTGGAGTCGGAAGGTATGAAATTGTCCCAGGAAATGATAAACTGCCTTATTTCAAGCATGAAATCAAGCTGCCATTTCTGCAAGAGGAGATCATACCCTATATTAACCCATTTTTTTCTGCAACCGCTGTTTCATACCTTCCGGCTCCAAAGAGTGTAACGCACGATCATGAGTGTGTATAACAATTGTTGAATGATTATTTGGTTTCTATTGTATCAATGTATGTACAGATCAAATTTCATTAAAATCGATCCAGTAGTTCTAGAAATAATCGACCAAGTCTGCAAATTCTCTTAATTTTTTACACCAGTCTATTTTTCTTTCTATTGAATAGGATGCGTCTTTTCATTGCTCATGTTTTGAACTATGCATTTATATTTTCAGTGCTGGGTCCAGTCAAACCCGAGAGCTTGGGTTTAACGTTAACCCACGAACATTTACTCCATGATTTGAAATTATCTGTGTTCAAGCAACCAGTACCTAATCGTATAGAACATGCTACAAACATTTCCTTGTTCAGCCTGGAGAATTTAGGCTATATCCGACAATATCCGTGAGTATTTAAGTATACAAGTGAGTATTTTTTTATTATTAAATACTACAATACTATTCCACTGCTTTGAATGACCATGCTAAAAATTAGGCCATGCTAAAAATTAGAAAATCCCTTCATTTTGTCAACACCAACCTTCATGTTGAACTTTTAACCTCTGCAAGTGTCTTCTTCAATCCCCAAAAAGCTTCGGACATCTTATTTTGTTATTAGTAGCAATGAAGACACAGCTCGTTTTATTCTATTTAATCTGGACAAAGCTCAAATCGGACCCAGCAAAAAGAAAAAAAGCGCCTTTTCAATGTTCAACCCAAAATTAATAATCAAACGAGGAATTCCGTATTCATTTTTATTTACATTTTTAAACACTATGCATAATCATTACTTGGCAAAGCGCAGAACGCACCTTTCTAAATCAGACATCATTTGGCGCTCTTAACCACAATCAAATATCGTCAATTAACAATAGCCCCTACCTCTCTCTCCTTCTCCAGCAATCCCATTTTTGAGCAATTTGATTCTTATATAGTTCTTTCACTAGGAGTTAGCACTTGGCTCCATCTCCTCGGACACATAGTTCATTTCAGCGCGGGAGTAAAGAAGAGAAACATCTCCACGCTTGAAATTGAAACAACCCTTAATACGCGAAAAGCGCAGTGGCTTATTTTTCAGTCACTTACTTCGCTTTCTCATCTGCTATTATATCTTTAGTTTCTCAAGCTAATTAAATATATTTTAAATTTAAAAACTGCTGTTTTCCCAGCAAAATGTCTCAAAAAGGACAAACTATTTACTCAAAAGAGAGAAATATCATAAAAAAATGGCGCGAAATATCATCAAATTCATGAAATATTTCATGTTAAAAAAATGCAGAGTTTACGAAATAAATATTTTTGCCATAGGATCGCCAAATAGCAACCTTTTTCAGGATTGCTCACAACCTTCTCACAAAAAAAGCGAAATAGTATCGTCGGATGCCACGTGCGATGAAGGTGGAGCCAAGTGCCAACTCTTGGCGAACGAGCTATACTTAACCTTGATCGTGTTCATGAGTTTTGATTTAAATATATTCAGTTATGAATGGGAGACGCAAAAAAATGAATGAAAATCTCAATGGAAAAAGTTGATCAGATATCAATCACATCTTTATAAAACAAGGTATTTCATCAGTTACAACAAAAAGAGTTTCTATTTGAAATTATATAACTACAGACATCGTAGCGTTACTCAATGGACTTATTCTACTTAAAAATAAATAGAATGGGTTTCCTTTCTATTTTAAATATACCATTGGACATTTCTTTGAGGGAAAGATAGAGAGAAGAGTCTTCAAATTTGGTATTTGTTTAGATTTTGAACTGATTTGTGTCAAATATTTACAAATCAGCTTTAAGTTCATTCGTATTCATATTTTGTTGCGTTACTAGTCATTCATTGAATTCGTTTATTCGTGATCGCAACGCTCGAATGCGCCATCTGGGTAGAAGACCGGTTCCATGGCTTGACCATCCCCTTTTCCATCGCCTCCTCTTCTCAGTTGTATAGGAATATACTACGATATTTTTCCCTTTCTTAACATTTTTTTTCATATTTAATTGTCAGAAACATTTTTAAAAATTTCCAAGACAATTTCTTTTTGATCTATGTTCAATGCAGTTTTCAGTTCCATGTAGTTTTTTAACTTAAAAGTTTTTATTCTATTTCAAAATCAAGACAGAAACTACCATACTTCCTTCACCTATGACTCTCCACACGCTAATGCTGAAAGCACGCGAAGTGTTGCCTTAGGTAGAGAGTCTTGCTCTACGCCACATATAGCTCATTTCGATCACCAATAGATAGATGAAGGCGCAACATGGGCAGCATTACTTTGAAAGTTTTTACAGAACTTACAGGCAATAAACAAGGTTGATTAATAGTGGATAAAGTATGGCATATAAACTTGATGTAACCCACTATTTAACCCTTTTTTTAATGAGTATTATAGTTGAACACTATATGTTGAATGTCATTCCAGTTATTGCTACGACTTTAACATCGAATTCAACAGCGTTGGTGACGCCATCAAAGAGGAGATGGACTACTTCAAGTGCAATGGAGGGGGCACAATTGTCGACAATTGTTCCATCGGATTGAGGGCAAATGGTCAGGCAGATTATTTGGAAGAACTGTCTCAATCGACTGGGGTCAAGATTGTAGCTGGATCAGGTGATCGTTACCTTTATAGTTTTTAGATTAAATTTTAGCTATTTAAATTTTTAATTATGAACTATCTATTCATATTATTAACAAGTTGAATGCCATGGAGGTCACCGGTGACCGGCGATGGCAAGATTATTAGAAACACATAATTCGAGTAAATTTTTAATATTATTATCGTTACTAAAATGGTTTGAAGAAATTAATGCAATGTAGAACACACAAAAATAGTTTTATTTATATATACAGAATGCCAACTTGCTCCGTATAGCGAATAAATATTTTCAAGTGGTAGTTTGTGATTCAACTGTCAATTGTGATTCTGTTTAATAAATTCAATTTAGTATATTTTTATTCACCACTATTTCTAAACAATTCGTAAACCACTTTTTTCTGATATTTCATGCTAAACCTTTTAAAAACTAGCAAAATATGTCTAATATTTGCAAAATTAATTTGTAGTTGTTTTTTGGCCAGACGGGCAAGCCATGTAAAATTAGCATAGCATTCAACGTGTGAATCGAAAATGAGACTTATTTAAATTAAACTTATCTTCAGCAGGTTTTTATTTATTTTATTTAATACTTAACTGGGCAACACACCCAGATGCATGTTAAAAAAAAAAAAAAAAAAAAAAAAAAAAAAAAAAAACTAACTTTTTTAATCTTTTACCCAATCAAATATGGAAAAAAGATCTGGGACTCGTTAGCGCCATCTACATAAATTTATAGTTAATTTAATATAGTAAAAGTATTTTTAAATATTTTTTGTTTCATATTTATTATTTTATTTTCGAAAGATGGAATAGAAAGAAACGTTTGATTTTAATTTACAAAAGTTAAAGTTTAAAATTTTTTCGTTCTACTTCGTAAAAAAAAAATTTACATTTTCCTACTATTTTTAATAAATAATTTAAGCATTAATTTGATCGAAAAATATTTTCCATATTATATAATTTTAATAAGTTAATTTAAATTAAATGAAAGTAAAAATAATTGTTAATTACATATTTTTTTATTACCCTTAAAAACATACCCTTAAGGTATGTTTTTAAGGCCATTTTTATGCCGTCAACATCCCGGATGATAATTTTTTCGGTTGTATAGGTTTCTATGTGTCTAGTTCCCAGTCTCAGTCCACTCTTCATATGAGTGTCGAGACCTTGTGCGAGAAATTGAGGCAAGATCTGCTGGTGGGGATGGACGGGACAGACATTAAATGCGGCTGCATCGGGGAGGTTGGATGTTCATGGCCCATCACAGGTATTCCTCTTTTAACAATTAATCATGGATGGTTGACCGTCTTAGCAACCCGGAAGTCTTACGACGAATTTTAACCCCTAGCGCCATCTAGGGGTTAAAATTCGTCGTAAGATTTCCGGGTTGCTACTTGTAGCGTATCTACCACTACAAAAATACAATTCCAATTCACTAGTATATATGCTAGTGAATGTTATTTCTATTCTATGTCGGGGTATCTTCTCATGGATGACATTGTCGATAACTTCCTTTCCCACATTGGTGACCCGGACGTGATCTCCCGCTTCAATCTGAACATCACTACTTTGATGAATGGTCCACAGCCTTTTGTGCAGCTTTAGTGCGACGTAAATGAGCTACAACAACAAAATTATATTTAAAAAAACTTTGCTGTTGTTGTTGTAGTTCATTTACGTCACACTAGACCTGCACAAAAGGCTATTGGCGGTGATCTGGGAAACATCCCTGAGGATGCTCCGAAAACATGCCACCACAAGTTTGATCCTCTGCAGAGGGCACCCTCACTTCGATAGCCCGACGACATGCATGCGAATTCACGGACTTTACGATAGAACAGTTTAACGAGTACCCATACCGCACACCCACGGTCACTACGCAGACTGATCCAAGTGGTTACCCACCCGCACACTGACTGACGCCAGTAATGCTTAACTTCAGTGATCTTCTGGGAAACGTGTCTTAACGACCAGTCCACTGCGGGACATAATAATATACTTCTCTTTTTCAAAAGAAAGTAACGGTGCAAATTAACAGAACACACCGAAGTATGTCCCGGCGGGCGAGTCCATCCCTGCATGTTTTATTTGTCCCATAGTGGACAGTTCGTAAGACACGGTTCCCAGTAGGTCACCGAGATCATGCATTTCTGGCAGCGGTTAGTGAGAGGGCGGGTGACAACTTTGATCAGCCCGTGCAGGGACCGAGGGTGTGCCGTATCGGTCCTCGTTGAACTGTTGTACCGTAAAGTACTCAACTGCAACAGGTTAAAAGATGTTTTTCCAAACTTATGGATAATTTAAGTATTTTCTTAACAATCCCACAATCAGTATTGAACGTTTTTTTTAACAAAATGAAAACAAAGAAAACCTGTCTACCTGATCTACAAAGACACAAGTTGTTGTTGTAGTTCCTTTACGTCGCACTAGAGCTGCACAATGAGCTATGGGCGACGGTCTGGGAAACATACTTGAGAATGATCCGAAGACATGCCATCACAATTTTGATCCTCTGCAGAGGGGGTGGCACCCCCGCTTCGGTGGCCCATCGACCTGCACGCGAAGTCGGGCACTTTACGGTAGAACAGTTTAACGAGGACCCATATCGCACACCCTCGATCCCTACGCAGACTGATCCAAGTGGTCTCCCACCCGCACACTGATCGCAGCCAGTGATGCTTGACTTCGGTGATCTTCTGGGAACCGTGTCTTAACGATCAGTCCGCTGCGGGACTACAAAGACACAAAGAGATAGTTCTTTAGCACTAATTTCTATTGAAAATAAAACAGCAGAAGCAATTGATTATGAAGAGTGTGTAAAACTGTTTGCGCACGTTTTTATACACTCTTAGAAAAAAAAACATTTTAATGTTCATGCTTATCAATGTCATAAAATATTACATTCATTAAAAATATTACTTTTAACAGATATGTATATTTAGATAATTGAAGTGGTAATCTCATTAATTATACTGGCGGCTTTTAGTCTGATCATCTCGAAAATGCTTTTATTCTATTCAGCGTAAAACAATACATTGTTAACAATACCTTACATTCCTGTCGGGAAAAAAAATCGCCCCCTCCCTCAAATCACTCCCGTTTCCCTCAAAAAGGAAGAAGCTTGCATCATTCATAATAAGATAACAAAATTTTTTATGAAACATTATCTCGGGTATTAATTTTTCCGAAGATATAGTCTCCTTTTACTGGAATATAAACGAAATGATAATGAAAATTATATATTGAGTCGGACATATAGTTTGTCTAAAGTAAGAACTCCCTTAGCCATTCGTCTGGACCCAGGGCGGTGAGTATGGTAACGAAGTATAACTATTTCAAGTAGGGGTGTGGGGTCACTGTTTAGGGGTTTTTTGACTCGGGTCGGCTAGATAAAGGGAATTTGCTTTCTTCGGTCTTTTGTGTTAGCCCTAAAGCAGTGTTTCCTAAAATTATGACTTTTGTGTCCCCTTTCTAAATTTTTCGTAACGCTGTGTAATAAAAAAAATGAATGTATTTTTTTTAAAAGTATGTTTATTTTTACAATAAAAAAAATTGTACCAAAGTTAAAAATTACAACTGGCTGTTGACACTACTAATTATTAACTGTTAACTCTGCAAAAAATAACCAATAGAAAAATACGCAATCATAAATTTCCACGACTAACTTTGTTTTTAAATAAAAATTTTTGAAATTTTCGTTTGTTGCAAAGCTACTTCGCATAAGAGCGCGTACCCCCGCTAAACTGTTCCCCTACCCCTGGGGGTACGCGTACCTTACTTTGGGAAACACTGCTCTAGAGTGAAGAGAAGCAGCCCTCCTTGAAATGCGCTATTTTTGTTTCCATAGCAACAGGCGGCCTCAGACTTCGCGGCGGGGGGAGGGGAGTTCTTACCGTAGACAAACTGTACATGCATTCTATATTTCAGATTTCGAGAAAAAGTCGTTAGTGTCTACGGCAATTGTACAAGAGGAAACCGGAGCCCCCGTCATCATACATCCCGGAAGAGATTCTCGTTGTCCGGAAGAGATTTTCCGCGTATTTCAAGAGGCTGGCGGAAGAGTTTCTAACACAGTCATGTCACACCTAGACCGTGAGTCACTCTTATTTGTTTATGAATAAAATCAATAAATATCTTTTCTTTTTCTTTGCTCTGAGAAATGTATTTCTAGGGAAGTAAAGGGATACCATTCATACATTATCGAATGGAAACAGGAAAAATAAAAAGTAATGCTTTCCATTAAAAACATTGAAACGTACCATTTACTAACACAATTAAAACGATTATTTATTGGAAATAAGATTCCGATTAAAATATATTTGAATAATCCTCATGTGATGAAAACGAAACATGTATTTTTTAAGACCAAACAAAATATACACACATATGAATATTTGTTTAAAACATAAAAATACCTTATGACATCTAACCTTGGCAAACTAATGCACACATGTTAAATATTTTGACTATAATTTTTTTTTCTGCTTTAAGCTTAATTGTTTTAATGTTTGAGTATTTTAATGGATGGCTTTTGTTAAACATTGTTTATTCTTAATAATTAATAATGTCTTATTTTTATGTAAAACTAATATGTGACCATAAGTAATAATCCCAGATAGCGAAATAAGGTTTATTTTTACTCAGCCAAAACCTTTTAATGTAAACCTAAATAGGTTTTTTTGCGGTTTACGTGTAAACCTTCTAACCTTAAAACGAGATCTGTGGCAGTCTGCTCTATTCTACGCACATCGCCCTAATCTGAAAAGTTAGAAAACAACCTTCTATATAAAAACCTTAAATCGAGGTTGACTTGGGGGTTTTCAGGCGTGAAAAGAATCCTTTAATAAAGCTAACCTCAACGTGAAAATAATCTTAAATCTAGGTAATTATATGGTTCTTTTCGCAAAGTCTTGCATGCTCAGCAAAAATCCACCTTGTCACGAAATTTTAATGGACAATGCCATTTGATCCTTTGAGTGTGACGTCAGATAAAACATCATTATGGACCTAAATGAAAAAATTAATTTAGAAAACCTCCAAAAAATAATTTTTAACTTTTAGGATGAAGGGTTTGAAACTGCAACATTTTTGCTTTATTGAAAAAAGGTTTTCAGTACAAACATTTTGGTGAGAGTTAAAAGAAAGGTTGCCATGAGGTTATATACTTTCTGGGTAGTAATAGAAAGGTGTGTTTCCATACAGGTACCCTTTTAACGAAGGAGAGTCTTTTGGAGTTTGCATCTCTCGGAAGCTATTGTGAATTCGATCTCTTTGGAATTGAAGTGTCTCTCTATCAACTGGACGAACTCATCCCCATGCCCAGTGATGCCCAGCGGATGGAGTCACTGAGATGCCTCATTCAGGAAGGTTACGGAGACAAAATAGTTGTCGCTCATGACATACACACAAAACACAGATTGGTAAGTCACGCCGTTTAGAATCAAGTCTATGGTGATAGAGTGCTTTTTTACTTTATTACCCATTGGCAAAATGGGTGTTGTTTTGAGTTTGATGGCTTGCGCACCTTATTTGGACGTCATCACACTTTTCAACTGTCTTCAAGAGTTATAGTAAACAGTGCGCATGCGTCGTCGTCATTGCATGCGTTGCTATGGCGACCCCTGCTATTTTTTTTCTTCACTAGCGGCCATTTTTAATGTATTTACATGATAACAATTTAAAGTATTTTTATATTCTTTTTATTATTAACGTATAATTGCTGGCATGACTGTGATTTTAATATAAATACGAATGATGAAGAAAGAAAAGTATTTTGTGAAACACGTACATAGAACATGAAAATCAATCCGACGACAAACATCCATTGAGACAGTTTTTGCAACCCATGATTTGAAATGTTTAGGCGTTTAGTGGAAAAAGCATTTGACCAATGTGAAACTAGTGATCGTAATAAAGCGATCACAACTTTTTTTTACATATTTTTTTATTTTTGAACTGAATATGCAAATAATTACAAGTTATATCAGAGAAGTTCGGTGTATGGAAACATGAAATAGGGAAACAATAAATGTTTTGTTTAAATTTTCACACGTACAAAACCGCCTTGGCACCTTGGTTAATTTAATTGACATGAACCGACATGGAAATATCTCCCATCTGTGTATAAATTTTCAGTAAAAAGTACATTTTGTAATTATGTGTTCGATGGTGTTAAGATACGAATAATGACAGTTTTTTTTTAAATTTTATTTCAGATGAAATATGGTGGTCATGGATACTCTCACATCCTCCTCAATATTGTTCCCATAATGGAGAGCCGGGGGTTCCATCCAGAGGACATCCGCAAAATTCTTTACACGAACCCAGCTTCCTGGCTGACTTTCCACTAGACTTTCCACTCTTTAGTGGAAAGCGTCCTTCTCTAATAATTGTTTGACTCAGTACAAAATAAACAATGATCGAAAGTCTCTTAAAACTTCATATTAAAAAATCGTGAGATGGCTCCCAAAAACCGTTTTCATGTACCAATTGTGTGCTGCATGTCTCAAGAAGCCCTATAAAACGTCGGTGCTGGTATTACACTTTTGTCGAGGTAACTGGGCTATCACTTTCCCGATTGGCTGATCTAGAGTTCGCTGACACCACATTATTTCATTCAACACATGAGAAGTTTTAATTCTCCCCAGATAGCAAAATAAGGTTTATTTTCACTCAGCAAAAGCCTTTTAATGGAGACCTTAAAATGTTTGTAATGCGGTTTATGTGTAAAGCGTCTTACCTTAAAACGAAATCTGTGACAATCAGCTCTATTCTACGTACATTACCCTAATACAAAGCCTTGGAAAACAACCTTCTATATAAAAAAGAACCTTAAATTGAGATTGACTTAGGGCTTTCAAGAGTGAAAAAATCCTTGAATGAAGCTAGTCTCAAATTGAAAATAATCTTAAATCTAGGTAATTATAAGTCTTGTATGCTCAGCTAAAATCCACCTTGTCTTGCAATTTTAATGGACAACGCAGTTTGATCCTATCGTTAAGGTCTGGTTTCTTAGGACAAGCGCCTTATCTGGGCGTCAGCGGGACGTCAACATTCCGCTGACGCCAACAAAACACTGGTTTGTTAGCTCAAGGCCTGGTTTCTTAGAACTAGCGCCTTATCTGGGCGTCAGCGGAAAGTTGACGTAGAGCTGACGCCAAAAAAATACTTTTTTGTTAGCTCAGCGTGAGCAATTGGTCCAACGCAGACATATCTCTCATTGCGCATGCGTTAAATAACGTAAACAAATATTTATTTTGAATTTGTATTGATTTTGTGATTGTCGACCAGTGTTTTAGAGAACAAATAATGACTTTGTCCAAGAAAAAACACATTATAGCTGAGCTAAATGAAGAGTGCTATGTTAAATGAAGAAGCAATGTTTAATGTCAAAATCTTGGCTGATTTCAATGTGCTGTTGGATGTTGTCCGCCTTTGCTTCAGTGCTTAACGTCACGTTGTAATCCAACTGCAGTTAAGTTATACGGCAATTGTAGTTCAAGATGAGCGTTCGATGACGTATACTGTCAAACTCACAAATGGACCAATCAGAGGTTAGCGCTGATTTCCAGCTGACGGCGTCCTGTCCTAAGAAACCAGGCCTTAAGTGTGACGTCAGCTAAAACGTCATTATGAACCTAAGTGACATGCTTTTTTAAAAAAGCTTTAAAAATTAGTTTTTTAATCCTTTGAGAATGACAGGCTGAAACTGCAATTTTTTTTGCTTTAATAAAAAAAGGTTTTTAGTACAAACATTTTCGCGACAATGAAAAGAACATTCCGACACAAGATAGCCGTCAGGTTATATGCTTTCTGGAACAACTCTACTCAACACGTCTGTGTCACCAATTTTGATGATATTGGACACTCTGCTTGCATTGATTTTTTTCAACGGCGGGCACTCAACTACTTGTTCATTGCGTCGGAAGATGCCGGAGCTGTTGCTCATTTAACGTTACCCAGTGGGCACTTGTGAACCTAAATCATGGAGGCGAGCAACATTACCATCGTCATAGTGTCCCAGATACTCGTTCATAGGGTAGGCCATATTCACACTACAGAGAACAGCACACACAAAGAAACATCCATGCCCTGAGCGAGATTCGAACCAGCAACCATTCCCTTCGGAATAACGCTGACCGCTCGGCCAGCCCACTTATATTGACTAAAATATTGTGGTGTCCACTCTAGAAGTCGATAAAAATGATAGTTTAAGTCATCTCGGCGGAAGTTTCAAAGAGCTAAGTGCTATCATAAATCCATCACCTGTTTTTTTTTTCCAACTACTACAAGTGTGTGTATGGGTGGTTATACTAATAAGGCTAGGCATTATGCCAACGGTGTTAAGCCTTATTAGTATAACCACCCATGAAAGTGAGTGAAGAAAATAGAAAATTGTTTTTTTTACCAGTTTGTTTCTGATCCTACCCTCTCTACGATGAAAAATATTTCTTGCCTATACCTATAACTAAGATTAATATGTCTGTTAGAATGAATATAAATAAAATTAATAATAATTCTTATAGAAATATTAATCCTCTGTTGAGTAACAGTGGTCTAAATTATCCAGACAAAATGGAATGTCGATGTTATACAACTCAAAAGGTGACAAAGCTTTCCGCAAACTTCATGTTAATTGCCTTATTTAATAAGATCTTTGGGGTAAGCAATACATAAATCAGGGAAATGAAATAAGCGTGAATTCAAACACAATACTTAATGTTGAGTTCATTATTTTACAGAATTGTACTGCCTTAGAAAATGAGTATATATATAGTATCCAATATTTTGCTTAACTGTAATGTCAGACCCTTCGTTACTTTTAAATAAAATATCGTTGCTGAAAAATTAAGTTAATAATATCAATTGCTGCATGCGTGAAATTAAAAGAATTAAGAATAGTGGATATAGTAAATTATTAGTTGAATGGTACCGGAAATAAAAGAGATAGGATAAAATTAATAATAGAATTTATAGAATAGCATAGAATTATATTTGGATATTGAATATTGTCAGTCATTGATAGTAATATAATTATTAATTTTTAAGTAAATAAGGAAGACAATAAATTAAGGCCGAAATATATAATTTAAAAGAAATTATTAAAGTTAAAGGGAGACGTGATCTCGTAAGAAATGCGGTTGTACACTTTTTGAGTAGTCATACTGTTGAATGTATGTATCGCAGCAGCTAAAAGGAATTTTTGCTCACTTACAATTCAATACAATATATTTAATTTTTTTTAAAATTATTATTATCTTTGAAAATAAAATGCATTTAGTTATATTCAAATGTTTTGTTGTTTTTATATTCTCTACACACTTAGTGCAATGTTACAATTGCTCAATTATTTAAACTTTTTCTTCTGACTATTGTCAACTCTTATTTACCCTTAATTTATGACTAATTAACAGTTGGCTTATTCTATGCGAAACTTTTTACTTTTTCTGGGAGTTTTTCTTCATTTAAGCGTAAATATACTGAAAGAAAGCTTTAAATGGTCATTCCCGCCTAATATTAAATTTCCTGTTCGGTGAGGGAAAAAAAACCCTTTATCCTCGCCTTCGTTGTCTTGCCGCCTTTTTAAAGAGTAAGTCACTGAAAATATTTTGACTTCATTTTTTACAAAATCATCATAGACTGTAGCTTTTTCTTCGTTTATTTTAAGGAGACCTCTCTTTCAACTTAAACTGTCAGTTTTTTCAAACTCTCTGCTTCGTGAATTTTAATTGGCTATAGCTTGTCTGGATATTTTCTGAATCAACGACTTTTTCAATATTGTTCTACTTTTATTTTCTTCTCTCACCAAAAAAGTTGTAATGGCCGATTTTCGTGCGACGGATGTGTTGTCGTAAATCGAAAGTAACTGCTGTTCTGGTGAAAATTCATATAGTATGACGACATTTGTTATTGTTTATTTAATGGATCTATTGAGTAATTAATTAATCTATTACAAGCTGGCAGACTTTTTCGTTTGAGTTGAATTGTGTATTACATCTGTTGCTGTTAATTAGAATAAATGCTATTTATGGGTGCTTATTTCTGCCCGTGTGAATATTAGTATTACTTTTTCCTGGTGGCAATGGTTCTCTGAACTAATGATCACTGATTTCTATACTAACTAGATTGCTAGTAAGGAACAATCAGAACAAGTGAAGTGAACATTACTCAGTAAATCCGAGTTAAGGGTTAGCTTCTACTTTTAACATTGAAGTCTATGAGATTGACCGCCATCTTGAGAAATTATTTTAAAATAACCAAAACCGTTCTAAATATAAATGAAACGATCTTTACTTCTGTGTTATCATGCCAAGTGCATTCAAGACTTTGACTTCGATTGTTATCTCTTCTATGGTATTCAATAGAAGAAAACGAAACTATTTTTAGGCTGCGCCGTTAAATTGGCAAAGGTTATGATTTGTTAAAAATTGAGTCGTTGTTGTAATGCAAAAAAAAAAAAAAAGAAGAAGAAAAACTATGTATATTGATTATTTTATTTATGATATATTTTTAGTAAAAAGGCAATTTATCAAAATAGTTCCACAGACAGTGAAGTTACTTTATTATTGCAAAATATAATTAATTAAGTAATTAAATTATATAATTGCGTATATACATTCCCTATAGTTGATATGGTGAAAAAGTAGTTTGTTAGTTATATAAATTAGTTAATATACATACACATAATAGACACTTCCTTTCAATAATAGAAAAGACACTTTCAATTTTTGTCTTCTTTTTTTTTTTAAATTTCGCAAATAAAATGCTTAAGGGATTATTTTGTAACTTTCGAGGTGTTCAGATTAGATCATGCGATTTTTCATACTTAGAGATCTAAATAGATAGGGAAGTACACAAAATAAATAGATATATTACACTTTTTATTCAGGAAATTAAAATATAGTAAATGATTACGCGCTGATTAATTTGAGACTTTAACGGATTTCATGAGAAAGGTTTACTTATTTCCTTGATTTTAAAAAGTTCTTTTCCGAAGTCATGCAGAGAAGAAAATACTCGTTCATTTACATCTTGCTTTATTGGATAAGTTTTCACCGTTTCCAAACTGTGCAAAGCATCAGAAAAAGCAACTGTTTTCACTGGAGACTCACTATCATCGGCTTCTGTGTCAGAGTAGTTATTCATTGTTTCCTATAAATCTACTTCATAAAATTCGTTAAATCGCGCAATTACGGTAAATAAGGGCTCGTTGAACCGGGGTTCAACTGTATTTCCAAATAACAATACATATGATACTCTCTTTTTCTTTTTTCACGTTCACAATCTCGCTGTTATTGACCTCAAATAAATAATGGATTAAGAAAAAATAATGGGTTATTACTTGGGCGTAGCAGGGTCGAATATCTGAAGGGGACGAAATTAAATTATATAGTGACAGTAGTTCTAAATTTCACACATAAGAAGAAAAGTTCCTCAATGAGCTACATACCGGCAAAAAGAATAGATATTTTTTGTATCTTTAGTTGGGAGTTCTTGTTTTCTTAACTTTAAGGAATTTAAGTCAAAAATAATTCACGAAAATGTTCTTTATTTGTCTAAAATATTGAGCGAGACTTTTGGAGATTTCCAATTATTGAGGGGGGACATATTTCCATCGTCTTCTCCGGCAACGACATCCAAAGGTTATTATTATTGCGTAATGCAATAGGACGCGCACTGCAGAGTTCAATTTTTATTGTAGACATTTATCTGCAATTCCTTATGTTTTCATTGATTATCCAATTAATGCCCAAACACAAGTATTGAGATTGTGTAAATTGTGCATTTACAAAAAAAGAGTTGGGAGTACAAACACTCTATAACAAGAAAATCGACGCACCAAGAAGCAATCATCCGATTGCTTTGAAATTTCGTATGCATGAATGTTTTGAACAGATATGGCTGGAATGATGCCGACTGGGGACGTATAGTCTTTAGCGACCAATCCCGCTTCCAACTGTGTCCTCACGATCATCGAAGACGTGTTTGGAGACGCAGAGGGGCGATCCTGCCTTCACTATTGCACGCCACTCCGGCCCTCAACAAGGCATTATGGTCTGGGGTGCCATTTCCTTTGACATCCCGACCCTTTTGGTCGTCATTAGAGGTACACTTACTGCACAGCGGTACGTCGACGACATCCTAAGACCTGTTTTGCTACCGTTCCTTTTGCAGCGCCCTGGACTGGTTTTTCAGCAGGACAATGCCAGACCACATACGGCACGTGTTGCTATGAACTGTCTGCAAGCTTGTCAAACTCTTCCTTGGCCTGCCAGATCTCTCTCCCATCGAGCATGTCTGGGATATGATGGGAATGCGATTGGCATCTGGCACGGAATGTTGATGACCTCGTTCGACAATTGGATCGAATTTGGCAGGAAATACCGCAAGAGACCATCTGGGAGTTTTATCGGTATATGCCACGCCGTGTGGCAGCTTGTATCCAGGCTAGAGGCGGGTCAACACCTTATTGAACTTGTTACTGTAACTCTGCAATAAATTATTCAATTGTTCCGAAATTTTAATCATTTACTATTCTGTACGTTGTCTTCCTAACCACCAATTTTCGTTTCAATCGGACAATTCCTTCTTGGTGCGTCGATTTTTTTGTTATAGAGTGTAAGTTCCCGTCGTTTTCTATCAAAAATTAGCAGTTTATTGTGAAAAATTGATACTTTACCTTTTATTTAAAGTATTCTCCATTACTAGACACTCTCCCCCCCCCCCCCCCATCTTTCTGGGAGCATTCAGATACCTTTTTATCTTTCGATGATATCCCCAAATCGACCCATTCCTTGGTTTCTTCAAATGATATAAATTTCTACTCGGGCAGATCATGTGCCATCGACCGGAATAGGTGATAAACTGAAGGGCAAGTTCTGGCGAATACGGCGGGTGGGGACTTCCTTTTGAAGCGTTTCTGAATAACAAAATCAATATTTCATGTAAAATCGTCGTTCAATGTCTCTTGGCTTCATTTGGTATGGAGCCCAACTTCCTTGTCTTCGGATCATTCCCAACGATTTCAAACAATATAAAATTGCTTGCTGAGTCACTTGTAATGTAAAGGTTCTTTTTGCTTTATGGGTGAATCTTTTTCCAATAATTCTTCCCAATTCCGTGTCTTCGTACAATTTCGGCCTTTCACTCACGACAACTTCTCTCACCTAACCCCTTGGGGACGGGTGATTCATAAAAACATTCGTACAAAATCAGAATCAGGATGTAAATAAATAAAAAAAACAGTAACTTAAGTGTGGCCGTTGCTAATTTGTCAGACTTATTTTGCTTTTACTTTAATTATTGTTAGTCTAATCATATACACCGAAGAGCCATTACATTATGACCACCCTCCATCTATAACAATGGGCTCGCCCAGGTTTTCATGGTTTTTCGCCCAGGAACAATGTTTTCATGGGGCACATTAGGACCCATAATCCTCATAGAACAATCCCTGACGTCTGTAAGCTACTTGAACATAGTTCACCCATTCATGGCGACAGTTTTTCCTGCGGGGGATGGTGTTTGCCAACAGGATAATGCACCATGTCATAAGGGTCGAATCGTCATGGATTGGTTCGAGGAACACTCCAGGGACTTTCAAGTCATGTCTTGGCCCGCAAATTCACCTGACCTTAATCCATTAGAGCATTTGTGGTCCTACTTGGAAAACCAAATTCGTGCTGCCACGCTACCCCCTCGCAATGTGAGGGAATTGCAGGACCAGTTGGTGAGCGCTTGGTACCAAATACCTAAGACTACCTATCAGCACCTTGTGGAATCAAGGCCACGGCGGGTGCTAGCAGTTTTGAGAGCTAAAGGTAGTCCTACATGTTATTAGCAGGGTGGTCATAATGTAATGGCTCTTCGGTGTATATAATCAATGTTAGTTCAAAGTATAACTGAATAATTTTATTTTGAACTAAAGTAATGGTGAATTTAATAAATCAAGAAATTATAACCCCTCCCACAAATAAGCTGCTAAAGAACCACTTTGGTTACCAATTTTATCTTTTTACCCTGATTGATACAGTTTTATGCTGGCACATATTTCTGACAGTCGACGCGAAAGGGTTAAAGCAGCCTTACCATATGCTTCTCTAAGCAACCGAGGCACCTCCGCTGCAGATTTCTTTAAATTAAGAAGTAAATCAAAAGTTCCAGCAAATGACGCTTATTTGGCGCAAAACTTGACATTTTTGCACGAAAACAATTACGTAATGCAACTACGGAATCACCAAAACTTTAAGGTTGTTACTAGATGAGCAAACTTACAAAAAGAAGTTTTACTCCAGTCAATTTTTACACAACCTTATTGCAGTGCCATCTCGTGACGAACGGCGGGAACTAATTTGTACAACCAACCAATAGTAGAGAATGTGTCCGTAAACCAAGTGGATATTTCTTTCTGTTTCATACCTATCTAGCTTTAAAAAGGTATTGTTTTTTGTGACTTTGACTTTAGATTCAAATGTAAACATTTTTATTATGTCAAGGTAAACAATATTGTCCTGTTTTTTTAAAAAGTTTATAATGAATCTCTTTTGCTACCACTTTTTACTTTTTTTAATATTAAAAAAAATTTACCGTCTGCCTGGCACAACCGGTTTAATTTGTAGTCTTTTTTTTTTTTTTTTCAATTTTAACTTTGACATTGTACTTCATAAATTCGGGACAATTTTTGAATGTTATAAAGATACATTAAATAATTGCACGGTAACTCAAATATTTTATAAATAAATATTTGAGTTGGTCAATATTTGAGTAGCTGGTTGGCCACCCCTGGTATACATAATGAATGAATCAGCGAATTTTCAAATAAATTTGCATCCACGTCAAACATTCTACTTTCTTTGAAAAATAAAAGGAAACTTTTGTGTACGCACTTGCGTATAGTGAACAAAGAATATATAGAATGTATATATGAATAGAATATATATATGAATATATAGAATATATATATATGAATGTCCGTTCATATATATATTATGCCGCAATCTGGAAATATGGTCCCAATAGTTTGGATAGCGATTGGAAATTTGTATCTTTTAAAGCTTATTTAACTTTCGGCGTAGTTTGCCCTCGAAAACTTTTTAAGCGAATTTAAAAATTTTAACTCACAACTATAACATCTGTAACCTGAAATTAATTCCATGAAAAAGATAATTTTTAATAAATTATGGAATTATGAGGTAAAGAAATTCTTATATCATTTTAAAAAATACAATTTTAATATTGTAAAATACAAATTTTGAACAAAATTGGACGAATAGTTCTTTAGAAGTCGAGTTTTTAATATGCGTTTTTGAGTAATGAGATTATGATTGAATTCTGGTACGTTAAGAACCGATCATTAGATGAAAAGTTATTCAGATTCTTTCTTTCTTTCTTTTTTTGCGAACTATAAATTACAGAATCCATTTAGTTTTACAATTTATGCATGTGATAAAAATAACAAATTACCTGCAATCCTGATTACAAAGTAACAACACTTTTCCATGTTCATTTAATTCATTAATTTTTCAAGATTCGTATTTTAGCTTTTATGGCCCCTTTTTGCCTATATAAAGCTACCAAACAATCAAAGAGAGCAGTAATTTTAAACTTAGCAAAAAAACTTCCTTTTTTTTTTTTTTGCTAAAACAAGTCCGTAGCAGTGCTTGTTAGAAAAAACGAATTTAAAACTGAAACTTATAGTTGGCGAGTGACGAAATCGTGTCAAGTAATCTGCAGCATTGCCGCCAACAAACAAGAAAAGCTTCGTTGAGCTTTTTATTCGAGATTAGCTCAAAATGATATTTAAAAAAGTTAGACGCAGCTATAAATGCGTGTTTAAGAAAATTCAATACTGTTCGAAAAGGGTGTTTAGAAAAATTGGGCACAACTCAATATGCATATTTAAGAAAATGGACACAACTCAAAATGATTTTTTTTTAAGAAATTAAACGCAGCTATAAATGTGTGGTTAAGAAATTTGGATACAGTTCAAAATGCGCGTTTAAGAAAATTAGATTTAACTCAAAACGCGTGCTTAAGAAAATTGAACACAGCTCAAAATGCGTGTATAGGAAAGTGGACACTGCTCAAACTGCGTATTTCAACAAAGAAAAAATTTGGCAAATTAAGTTTTTATATTATCAGTTATCCTCTTCTTAGGATTCATCATTTTATAGCCAGTAGTTTAATTGACGTTGAGCTGCGAAACATATATGTTTAAGAAAATGAACGCAGCTCAAAATACGCTTTTAAAAAAAGACGCAGACGGAAATGAATGTTTAAGAAAATGGACACAGCAAAATATGCTCCCGTTTAGTTGTTAACCCAAATTTAATTAGTAAACAAGGAACTGCAGGCTTACATTTCTTTACTTATTTAAACACTGAAACCATAATCATTTTTAAAAATAAAAATTCTTACAACAAGAATGTTAGTACATATTATCAATTTATTGAATCAGTAACAACCTTGTAAAAAAAATTTTTGATATACTAGTTTCTTTTAAAAAAAATGTACCAGATGATTTAGGAAAATGAACGATATCACATTACCAATTTATTTGTTTGTCAATAGTTTTATTCTTTAGAAAAAGAACAATTTTAATAAGAGAAGTTTCAAAAATATAAACAAATACCGTATTCATTTTCTTAAACACGCTTTTTTTTATTTGTGTCCATTTTCTTAAACTCGCAGTTTGAGCTGTATCCAGTATAAAAAGCTAATCGACAAGAAATATTTCCCTTACTTTTTAAATTCAATCGGTAGCCATTTGAAAACCTTAAAAGAAGATTTTCGTATAGTAGTTTCACGGGTCCTTAGAAAACAATAAAAAATTAGGTACTATTATGTTGGTTAATTTACTTTCCCTTGCGTGAGGTTTTTTTACATAATATTTTTTTCATTATTGATTAATATTTTTACGGGAAAGGTTTGCATTTTCATTGTTTTGTTTCCTTGAAAAAAAAAAAGCTTTTCGGTATTTATATCTGTTTATCAAAAACTGTTTTTAAAAAAAGTTTTAAAAATCATTGTTTGTTCTTTTAGGATGAAAGGTTTGAAATTGCTATATTTTTACTTTATTGGAAAAAGGTTTTTAGCTCGAACATTTTTGTGACACTAAAAAGAATATTCTGACGCAAGGTTGCTGTAAGGTTAATTGCTTTCTGGGAAGGGCCAGTTAAGAGAACAGTCAGCTGCTAAAATCCAGATAGTATAAAATTAATAACTTTCAATTGAGTTTCATTTTCACTAATATATTTGCTCTATAAGATAAGACTCAAAACTATGTAACCTTGATTTATTGTCTAATTTCCAAAAAAATGAATTGTAGGTGGCAACAAGAAGCTTCAAAACTACTTTCACTTTCATACAGGACAGCTTAAAGGACATTGGGAAACATTCTACCTTCCTTTAAAGTGTGTGGACATTAGTCCTTCGTCTTCACATTATTCTCTGTTCAATTCATCATAGTTTTAAAACCATGACAGAATGCCGTAAAAAGGTTAGTTTTATTTAATTAAATTTTTATTGACTATCTCTTTACTTTATGACACCTGAGTGTTTGTCTGCTGTATTTTTCTGATGAAATAGTTTTCGCAGTTGCATACTAAATTTCGACATGGTCTTCGTAAAAAGAGAAAAAATTTTCTTTCGCTTACTACGCCAAGCCAATATTTTCCCATTTATAATATATTGATAAAATATTTGATGTAGACTTAAAATTTCTATTTACACTTAGCTTTTTATTTAGATATGTAAGTTTATATTCAAATGTATAAGATCAATTAATGTTTCCCGATTTAAAATTTATTGATTGTTTAAATTAGAGACATAGAAAGGTTTATTTGTATTATTCTGAATTAAAAGATTTGTAAGTAACTTAAATATTTTCGCCTAACCAAGATTTTCCTATTTATTATATATTGATAATATATTTAGTGTGAAAGCATTGAAAATTTTTATTTACATTTACTATACAAATTATAGATTTCTAAGTTTACATTTATTGTTTCTCCATTTATAATCTATTCATAAAGTGTTCGAGTTAAAAACATTGAAATTTTAAATAATTCTTGCAATTCTGTTAATTTAAATTTAAAATTTATAAAGTTGACATTTATTCTTTATTTTAAAATATTATTTCTTTTTCTCACTTAAGTTATAAAGCTTATTTTTGAAGTTATTTGAAGAACAAAAATGTGATATTCACCTACATAACTTTTCTTTTATGTATCTTATCATTTCACAGCTGTGTGTCTTTAAAATGTTATCCTTTAAATAATTATTTTCGCACCTCTTATCTAAAGTGATCTTTTGATAGCTTTTGGAAGCTTTTAATAGCTTTTAGAACACCACTTAATAATCTTATCTTTATCATCTGTAGCAGATATTTTTGACTTATCTGTTTTATTTTCTAGAATTGTTTATTTTGTGCAGAAGTATTCAATTCTTTTAGTTAATAAGCGAGATCTTAAATTTAATTTAATTTATAATTACTATAACAATATATTTTGATCTCTATTATTTTGTAATACCAGGGGTCTGTCTAGGCTTTTATGAAAGGTATCTATTTTGAGAAAATTTAGACATAATTTGTGAAAATTAAAAATTAATAAAAAATCAACACAAAAATATGGTAAAGTAAGATCAAAAATTGTCATTACAAATAAAAATCATTTGTGTCTGATAAATTTTTATATATTTTCTCCTATATATTCAAAAATAATTTTGCTATTGTAAAATATTGGGCTAAAAATTGCATCCAAATTTAAAAATCCATCAAAGTCAATTGTTAAATTTCAACTTTAATTAAAAAAAGAAGAAAAAGAAACATTCTTATAACAGTACTTGCACTAAAAGTTATTTTTATTATAAGAACATTTCTCATTGGCTCATTTAAAAAAAAGTTTCACAGAGAAAAAGATGTTTCATAAAAAAAATAAAGGTCTGTTAGAATAAATTTAGCTCAATGCTCAAATGTTTAGAATAATGTTCGAATTTAATGGGTAACTATCCTTAACTTTGTTTTTATTTAACGCCCTATAATCAATGCAAACTCTTGGGGTACCGTCTTACTTTTTTACAACTACGATCTGATTGGAATATTCCGAAGACTCAGTAATCTACCAACCATTTTGTTACTAGATCATCAACAATTTTACCTTCAGGGAAAGGCAATCTACAATGTCTATGAACTATTGGTGTTTCATTTTTTTAAAATTGACATTTGAATATTACTGGTTCTAGTTTTATTATGTTTATAATTGGAAACCATGTCTAGAAGAAGTTTCTTTTGTGTTTGAGTAGCATTTAATCCAAATTCTAACTCAAAATAATCTTAAATGGAAATTTTAGAAATCAAAAATTTGGTAATTTGTACAATGTCACACCCGTCATATTAGAAAGAAAATTCCTGCATGTTAATAATATTAAAACTACTCATAAAAAAAACATGTATTAAGTTCCCACCTGAATGTCTTTAAGAGAAAAAAATTGGTATAACGATAAAGCATTTCGATGTTCACGGGATTTTATCCCAAAAGAGTCACACCCGTCACAAGATTAAAATTATTTTTTTTTACAGCAGAAAATTGAAAATTCTTGCAGTTTTATTTTAACTCAATTATTCAAGCAAATGCAACGTTAAACATGATTAAAAACTTTGTTGGTATTTATTAACTATTTAATTTCCTGAAATGCAGATTTAACGTCAAAAAACTGTGTCTGAATGTCACACCCGTCACAATGGGATGGCCCTAGATGGATTTAGTTTCATAAACTAAACTTTTCGTTAACAAAACACCATCTGTATTTATTTTTATTTTTGCCTGAGTTAAAATATCTATACCAATTATGACATATCATTTTTAACAATGCAAAATTTAGCAATAAATTGTTGATCATCCCTATGGCAGAATTTTTTCTAGCTATCTGCGACAAAACTCTCTAATACTACCTAATGTCTTTCTGCAAGATACTTTCAATAATAACAAACATATGTCTTACTAAAGGCCTGTTTGCACGGTCCAATTTCTTGAATCCGAGAAATTGGACGGATTTCTCTGTCCAAGAAATTGGATGATTCGTTGACACTATCCAAGTTCTTGAATGTTGCTGATTCGTTGAAAGAAAAACTTGCGCATGCGCATTGTTCATATTCAACATTTTAAAATAATACTTACATAAGTTTAAAATTACTAAATAAATTCATAATAACACAAATAAATCGCAACAGATCAATTTATTTGAACTAAAATATATGAAAACAGACAAGAAGATAACATAATTTGCTGCCTGATTGACGTCACAAAACCTATGACGCTGATCGGTTAAGGGAGAAAAAACTTGGATGGAAAGTAGAACATGCTCTACTATCGTCCAAGAAATTGGACCAAGTTCTTGGATGTTTGTTTACACGATCAAAGCTCAAAGCAAAACAAGTTTCCATCAATATCAATCAATCTCTGTCCAAGAAATTGGATCGTCTAAACAGGCCTTAATTTGAAATAACAAAAGCGCTGCATTTACAAAAGGAAAAAAATATACTGTAATTTTTTTAAATTGAACATATAATAATTTTTAATTCGAATATTATGGGTGATATTCTCGCACTTTGTTGGGGGGAGGACACAAATTATTTCCTTTTTCGCATTTTGTAAATAATCGTCACAATAAAACAAGTCATTAATAATCACAAAATCCATTGTAGTAGTTGTAAAAAACAGATCGCCAGCGAAATCGCGCGAATCGGACTAATCAATTGCGTGTTTCAATTCGAGATTAAGTTGTTGTAATAAATAATATTGAAATAAATAATGTCGTAATAAAAATATCGGATTTAAAAACTGTGGAGAAATCAATAGCAGTAACTGCCAAAAATTCGATAGGATTATTGCTTTAAAAAGTAAATAATCGAATGCACGATTCGAATTTTTCATATTGTTTGAAATATATAGGGATATTTAAAAAACACGTGAAAATCAATATCAGTAACTGCCGAAAATATACAATTGGAACATTGCATCGGTTTACGATACTGTCAGTGTAAATTGAGCGCGTCAAAAAGTGATTATCTAAATGTTCAAATATTGCAAATACATTTATGTAGTAAAGGAAAGTAAAATTTTTTTCTTTTCAAAAGAAAAATCGTTCTGCAAGAACTTTGCAATTTTCTGGGACAATGTCGCAGCGATTCTGCCACGAGTGGACCATCAATCGTAAATTCATAAAAAGTATCTATTGGTTTAGCATATCCATTACGAAACATTGCTGGTGTAGCATTAAAAGAAGGCGAACTTATTTTGTGATATGTTTCTCTTAAATTTGTTTTTACAGCTCTGATATCAATAAAAGCATCAAATGAAGTATTAATGTACACGGTTTTATATATTGTAGAATGTAAATGGGTAGTCAGTGTTTTCTGAACTGTTAGAATTAAGTTTCTTTACATTTGGATGCAATATTACAAAATTATTACATATAAAATTTTTACATCTTAAACCTTGTTTATCAGGACATGTACGTGAAATATGTCCAGCCACACTGCATTAAAAACAAGTTTTCTGTTTATCAAATTTAGAATCATTTTGAGCGTCATGTTTCAATAAACTATTGCGTGCTTATCTAGGAAATTCAGAAGAGATTTGAGAATTAGCACGTGAAATGTAAAATTTTTTGACAAAAATCACTGCTTAATTAGAATCTGGTAAAATTTATTTTACAATATAAATCAAACACTATGTAAAATCTTTAATATTTTTAATAACTTAATCTTCTTTAAAGTAGAATATTGTTTTTTTTTTTTTTGGCTGAATAAGTCAAAATCATGAATGCTGTCTATGATAAATTTTACTATAATTCCTAAAAATAACTTCTGAATTCATAAATTACAATAAATATCCTTTAAAATGTTACCAAATACAAGGATATTGCTTAAACTTTATGAAAATTCAATACTAGTTACAGTTGGCATAGATTTCAACTAATGTCTTTGAAAATATTTTTGCATTTTGTTGAGTTTATGTGTATATAAATAAACTTTAAATTATAGCAGGAAATAATTTTTATTGCTGCACATATCCTGATTATGATTTTTTTTTTTTTTTTGAGAAGTGATTAAAAATATTTTTTGAGTGCTTAAAAGGTGCTTTTTTTTGTTGAAAAAAATCTGGTTTGTATAAATCTATTTTGAAGTGTGGTGTCATTTTTCTAGAGTTTGGTTGATGCAGTTTTAAAAGAGTTTACTTTGTCCAATGATGTTCTTTTAAAAGTATCTGCCTTACTTTTGCAAGAGTTCAACAATGGTTTGGGAGCCAACACTCATGCCTCTGCATCCGTTAAAATGTTTCCTACTTTCGTAAGAGATGTGCCTAATGGATCAGGTAAATAAAACACTTTCCTTAACCGTTAATTATTCTTCCCTTTCAAACAACAGGTTCCAATTTTTAATTGTTAAAATTAGAGGTGTGATTTATCAAGAAAAAAAAAACCCTTCCAGTTTGAAAAACTTTGGTTAGACAATAAAATTTTTCGGCAGCATTGCCCAAAAAGTGTACAATGAAACCTAAAGGTTTCGAGAAAAGTTCACAGAGGCTTCAAGTGTCGGGACTTTTTTTTAACCAGTTAAGATTTTTGAAAACTGTGATTATAATTATATCTTATAAATAATTCATTGTTTATTTAATAGTCTTTTGGTTAAGAAATTTTAGTAAAATGCCAATGGGAAGAGAATTGCGAAATTTAAAAAAAAATTAAGTTTATTCTAATAATAATTCAAGAATAAATTATGAAAATTATAAATTTTATTTATATTTATCTTCACACTGTTTAATTCAAATTTTCTTGATAACCATCCTCCCCATTTATAAAAGTTATTTTGCAAACAATTTAATGGTAGTAGTAAACAGAAACAGTATTCAAACAGTAACAGTTAAAAACAGTAATTCTAGCCTATGAATTACCAGACCTACTAATTCAACTACCTGGCAATTTCTATTTTTAAAAGATGATCGATATTAGAAAAAATTCATTTTTCACTTTTGTATTTTTATTGCTTTTATGAATGACTCAATTATCTCTATGGTTTAATAATTTATGAAATTGGGGGGAGAGGTTATGCTAAAAGGTGGATAATATGAAATTTAGTTGGTGGAAAAAACTGAGAACCGCCGCTATAAGATAAAATGAGACATTTACCTTGTTTTTTGTGCTCACCATTCATAGTTATATATTTTATGGTATTAATTGATTTTTTGCACTATTTTTTTCCTGTATTTCCATATGCAGATTGCAAATAAACATTTTCATGCTCATTTTTATATTTAATGCTTTTTATTTTCAATCAGTTTTATTTATACATAAAAAAAATGAAGCTTTTTTTGTGAATTATTTTTAAAATTCAAGGGATTCAAATATATATGTATATATATATTATTTTAACCAGAAACTGATTATTCTAGTTGTATATATCCCTTTTTTTATATGTCCCATTGAAATGTACATTTTGTATATCCATATTTAGTTACTTATATTCTGTTGAAATATACCTTTTTTCATTTGAAGCAAGTTATTGAATGGCACATTTTAATAGCCAACAATGCTATGAAAAATGGCCAAAAACATTTATTAGTAATTTGGAATTTGTATTTCTTTTTTGGAGTAATATATATGTATGTTTCCTTTTCAGAGCAAGGTAAATTTTTGGCACTGGACTTGGGTGGTACCAATTTCCGGGTATTGTGTATCGACTTAGATGGTGAACAGTTCAATATGATGAATGAAATATATGAAATTCCACAATCTATCATGCTGGGGTCTGGGGAACAAGTATGTACTTTTATTTCTAAATGTAATTTTATTTCATAGGGGCCTTTGTTTGTTATTTCAAATTAGAAAATTTTTTGAGGTGATTTTAAAATGCTAAATACTTTTTTTTTTAGAAAAAAGAAAGACCTGGAGCTCGGTAATACAAATCGTTGAGTTTTTTTGTTTTTTTTTTCTTTCCCCGACAGGTCTCAGTGAGAAAAATTTGACCGTGAAGGCATATTATTATTCAGAAAATTGCTTTTTTTCATATTAATATTTATATAAATCATAATTTAATAAGTTTAATTTTACTTGTTTATTTTAAATAAATTGATTTTGTTAATTGATAAATGCCTTACTAAAAATATGATTTTGTGCATTTTAACACTTTTTTTTTAACATGTTAAAAAGGCTTTTGGGCTAATATCTATTCAATTTGTAAGTAGGATACAATACCCAGGGCTGATTGTGCTCCGGTAGTTTCTGGAGATCAAAGGTCCAGGTATTTAAAAAAATCATTGATCACAGAAGTTTCCGGAAATCAAATTTTCAAAGGGGGAACTTAAAAACACAGTTTATTTTATTTGTTTGTAAGGGAGAGCCAGACAGATACTTTATAAGCTCATATTCATGATTAATTTTAATTTTTTATCAGTAAATCGTTGTTATTATCATAAACTCAAGAAAGAAAGACATATTTGTAAATTTTAATTACTTCTCCAAGTATGTGTAAATGGTATAGATATGTGTTAAATTTTAAATATTTTTAAATAAACTAAGAAATATTGAGAAAAAGGAAAAAAACCTTGTTTAAATTTTTTTCAATTAAACTGTTCTTTTTTTTAAAACTTTTTAACTCAATCATTTTCCGGAATTTCGACTTGGACTCACAATCACCCCTGAATACCATATAATTAATAACTAAGCATCATAAAAAATCACTCACTCATGTGATACCTCAATCTTTTTAACTTGCGATACATACTTATTTTTCCCAATTTTGAAGTATATGGTCTACGGTCATATTTCACACATGCATTACCCTTACTATTCTTTATTGGTTTATATCCTTTTTAAGAAATAATTTGTGAATACCGAGATGCTTTCTTCTCAACACTTTTCTAATAATTTGAATATAAATTCTCTGATTTATGTTAGCATCGATGATATCTTTATATAATACCCGAGCATTTATGACTGCTAAGTCAAAATATGAAGTGGGTAGCATTTTGAACAAGATTTCACTGAATATTTTCTTGCCATCTGATCTACCACATCTATGCAATATTTCATACAGTTGTAAAAGGTGATGATTTCCAGAGTCTTTTTCTCTGTATTTGCTGCATTCGTTTATTTTATATGGGGAACTGAAAAAGACTTCTTTTTTTTACGTTGGTATGATAAAGTTATCCCATTATTGTGCACTAAATCTGTTGTATTTTATTTTTTATGATCTTAATTATTTAAAAACCTTTTTATAATTAATCTTTATGTATCTATTTTTCAATTTTTAAGTTTACAAAAATAAAATTTTAAATGCAATAACTACTGCATTTATAATTTTTACCTACACATAAAAAAGTAATGGATTACACACACATCTTATTCAATTAAAGCAAATTAAACAAAATTTTGATGCTAAATATAATATAATTAGTATAATATGTTATGAAAACACAACAATATGATTTGCAATACATAAATTTTACAAATCTTTTACAGTACGGATATCCCAAAACACCGCACTGCACACATGCCCATACACACTCGTTGCATCACCCACATTTTCCCTCCCTGGACTAAAGCCGTAATCAGTGAAAAACAGCCGTAATCAGTGAAAAACTGGGTCCACTAATGTCATCTGTTAAGAAAATAGTGAATTAAGTATCCTAAAGTACAAACTAACTCAGCTCTGGATTCACAAAATAGAAATGTTAATTTTTCTCCTGCCAGAAATAAGTTCCGACATCACATACTGCACTTAGTAGTTGCCCGAACTAGATTTGGGCCACACCGGCAAGGAGTTAATATTGATCTGTCTCTAATATCTATTGCCCTGTTAGTAGGTAAGTGGAATAATATGCGGAATGATCTATATTACGAAAAATTCCATATAATGCAAGACCTCTTGTTTATAGGTTTACATTATAAACATCTTCTACAGTAATACCTGATAAGTTACATAATTTTGGTCTATATTTTATTAATCCTGCAGTGGACTGATCGTTAAGACACAGAAGTCACTCGGATCAGTCTGCGTAGGGACCGAGGGTGCGCGGTATTGACTCTTGTTAAACTGTTCTACCGTAAAGTGCTCGACTTCGCTTGCAGGTTGTCTGGCTACCGAATCGGGGGTGCCATCCCCTCTGCTGAGGTTCGAAATTGTGATGGCATGTCTTCGGATCATCCTCAGGGATGTTTCCCAGACCGTCGCCAATAGCCCATTGTGCAGCTCTAGTGCGACGTAAATGAACTACAACTACATTTTATTATATTTTTAAATTATTTAAGTTTGATGTGTATTCTTTTAATTGTAAAGCGATATCTTTTATGAAATAAATACTTTGTAAATAATGTTTTTTTTTTTTTTTTTTAAAGAAAAACTAAGAATTATTTTTTATTTTCAGCTGTTTGATCATATTGCAGAATGTATGTCCCATTACATAGAGCAGTTGGGTTTGACTCACAGAACACTACCCCTTGGATTCACATTCAGCTTTCCTTGCGTACAGAAAGGTTTGACCAGCGCAATTCTCGTTGGCTGGACCAAAGGATTTAATTGCGCTGGTGTAAAGGGGGAAGATGTGGTGCAATTACTAAGAGAAGCTGTCAAAAGGCGAAGGGTAATTTTTCTTCTCTCTCTTCAATATACGGTGGTTGCCACATGTTTAAATCGTATCAGTTCTTTTCATTTTGTGAACTGGACTTAAGAAAATTTGTTCCCAATTATACTTTATTCACTGAGAGGAAACTGTTACATAAACAGTGTTGCCACGCCACCCTGTGGCAGATTTTTTTTTTCCGATCTTTCTACGAAAATTCTCTTTAGGTGCTAATACCTTTCTGTAAGACTTTTATAATAAGTAGCAAATATATATAGATATATCACTAATTTCAAGTATCAGAAAAGCTTCCTGTTTACAAAAAAAGAAAAAGAAATTTAAGAAAAAGCCTTTATATTATATAGAAAAGTATATAAATTTTTTAATTATGAATGTTAAACAAAAAAATTTTTTTTATATATACATATCTAGGGTCTTACCAGGCCAAATTTATTACCGTTTAGCGGTACCTTCACAAATTCATCTTTAGAAAAAACAGTAGCTTCACAAAATACTTTTTCTTAAAATTTTATTTTTGCATCCCGTAAGAAACGATAAATCCATATTTTTGTGTTTATTTTTTAATATAATTTTTAATTTTCACAAATTATGTCTAAATTTTTACAAAATAGGCACCTCTCAGAAAACCTAAACAGACCCCTGCGTATAAAAGAATCCATATTCTGATATTATTGGCGATATTTTGTTGTAAAAAAATATTCATGCAGTTAACTTTTTTTTTAAATTTTATCGATTTGGAATTTACTTTTAATAATATTAATCAGTCATTGCGGCATTTTTTTTTCATTCTCAAATTAAAGTAAAAAGAAAAAATCGTGAACATTTCTTTCATTTCTGATATGCGAGAAAGGCATTTTTTTGAAAATAATTCTGCAGAAATGGGGGGGGGGGAGTTCTGCAGAAGAAAAAAATCTATCCAAAAATTCTGCAGATTAAAAAATAACTTCCTTTCTTCCCAAATAAGAAATCTTTCTGCAAGAACTCTGTAATGTTCCGTGACAATGTCTACATGATTCTGCCACAGGCCCACTCCATAAGGAGGAGAGGCAAAATCTAAAAAATACAGAGAATTTAAAAATTACCTAAAGTAACAGGGAAAATGCAAGAAATTTTGAGTTTTTCTTTACAAACTGAGAAAATATAGGATATTTTGTTATTTTCTTTTCTTAAAAAAAATAACCACTCAAAACATGATCTATTTGATATATAAGGATGATATTTCATCTATAGTAAACTATTTAATTTATTTGTTTATTTGCATTATTTGTTTTAAATATGTTCAGCTGTGCCTTTTTTCTCTAAGTTTCTCCAGTAATTAAATTTAGTATAGTTGGAACAATGTTGCTTATGCAAAAGCACAGTGATTGTGTTTTTCCTCTTAATATATTATATATAAGATGAGCAGGGAATTTTTTTTTTCCAGATTAGAATGGCAATCCTGATAAATTTATTATAAAACGTTTACATACATTCATATTTACTGCATTTACATTTGCCATTTTAATTAATTAAAAGCTTTATTTTTTAAATTTATTTTAACATATTTGCATATTTTACTAGCAACATTTTTAAAATTAATGAGTTAACATGGTTTGATAGTTTTATAAAAAGATTTTTTAGATTCTAATATTTCCTTTTCGCTCCCCTTAAGTTCATTTAAATTATCAAGTGCTTTTTGGGAAGATTGATTTGCCTTATTGAATGATTTGATATTAAATAATTGTTATTCTATTTTTTTATTTTTATTTTTTTAAACTCATTAGCATGACATGTGATTGCAGTCAGAGGAAATTATCCAAAATTTCTTAAACTTTTTGGTTTGATAGTTCACTACCAAACAAAACTTTTTTTTTTCTCAATGAGAAGTGTTTTTCGTAAACTTAATTTTATATTTATTTTTGTATGCAGAAAATAAATTAAAATTTAAAGAGAGAAAAAAATTATGCCTTATTTTTTTTCCATCCACACAGGAAAGGAAAAACATTTTAGTTATGTGCAATATTCTCTTATTTTGAAACAAAATTTCACATGCCTGTCTTTTTTTTGCATTTTGCAAGTCATCATTGCATTAAAAAAAAAAAAAAAAGGAGGAAACTGAATTTTAAAATCTGTTGCAATCATTGGATTAAAGAAGAAAAAAAAATCCAAGACAAAACCATGTAGATTAAAGACGGAATTACATGAATCTAACATGTTTAAAAGGATGTCACAGTAATGAAATGTACATTTTGAGATTCCTATGTAGGTTTATTACTTTTTTACAAATTTGGGAGACAATAAGAAACATATCATTCAATCAAAAACAATCATCTAAGAAAAATAGAAATAGCACACATAAGTAACTTATACTGTTTGAATCAAATTGAAGGAACATTTTTACATTATTGATTAACATTGGTTTGAGGTTGTAAAATCTTATTCTATATAAAATTTATTTAATAAATTTAATTTTGCAGAATTTAGACTTATAACAGCCCCAAACGTTTCTCTGAAGTTAGACATTATATAATCTAGATTATGTATATGTAAGAGATAGCAAAAACTCAGTTTGTCCCTGTACTGTAAGCTTTAACCGTGCCTCTGCTTGTATTAGAAACCATTCAGCAAGTATTCGTACACCTTAGTATAATCTTGTGCTTAGCCTAAGCATTAGTTTCTGACTGCATTATGTGCTTCAGCATGTGCTTAGACTGGAGAACGGTATCTTGAGTACAGACCTGAGTTGCTTTTCTCATGTTATTAATAACTTTAAGTTCGTTGTAGTTAAGCAGATTTTATTAGGTTATTGAAGTAAAATACTATATTCTAAATTAACTAGAAAGAAAATTGCTTCTATTCGTATTTCACTTCATTTTGTAGGGAAAAAGCAAAATATACGATTGGAATAGATTAAAACAAATGTAATAAAGATAAATGCACAGTGTTGAATATAAAAATAATTATTAATTTACAATAAAAAAATTATGTTAAGTATTAGAGCACAGTACAATTAATTATGCAATTTTTTGTCTGCAATAAAAAATCAAAAGTGCATCTTGGGAATTTTTTTGTAAATCAAAATGAGAAAAGGTTCTTCACATTTGTGTCAGATAACCTGTTTTGATACAGTTTACTTTTATTATTTATTTAATTTTCTATTACTACTAGTATGAATTTTTCTAAGAAACTATACTAGGTAGACATTTACTTACTGTGGTTAAAAATTTCAAATGATGTAGCCCTTCATTTAACAGGCTATAACTTATAGAAAACTGATATTAATTTGTTAAAAGTTATTATTTCAAAATTTTCAGTTTTTTATCTTGAAAAAGACAATTTGTTTGCTTTAAAATATCAAGTTTAAAAGTTTGGTTATCTAGTTGACCTTACCATAGGATTTCCCTAAAGTTATGCTTAGCTCTTATGAATCAGTGTAAAAAGAAATAGAAATCAATTGTGAATTAATACTCTAGAAGGAAAAAAAAGGGTTGCTGTTAAGGGTATTTTACATTTAATTTAAATTCTCGATAAGCTGAACTGTAAGAATATATTGTCAAAAAATATAAATTTTTTATTCACAATAGTCCGTGAATCCATTGTTTTGAAACTTTCAGAATTCCTCGAATTAGCTGAAAAATCACATGTCATTAAACGGTTTTCCATTTGGGTTCTTTTACTCTATTTATAATTTATTAACTCTCGTCTTTCAATTTTCCTAAGAAGTGTAACTCACACTTGTAACTTTGTTCGTAGGAAACTCAATGCAATTTGTTATTTATATGCTTTCTAAACTTGTAAAAATATGAAGCAAAGTTTTTGATTATTTTAAAATCTTATTTATTTCCTTTTTATTATTTTACCAATGATCTTATACTGGAAATACCTATTTTATTTTTTCTTTCTGTTATACCTCTAATTAAAAGTTTTTATTTTTAGAATGTGGATATTGATGTTGTTGCTGTTGTAAATGACACAACCGGGACCTTGATGTCTTGTGCTCATACAAACAGAGATTGTCGTGTTGGTTTGATTGTTGGTAAGATTGTTAAATCATATTTTATAAATTGCTAAAGAGACCCCTATTTTCTGTCACTCACCACCCCTTATGACTGTTTTGCAATAATTGTTTCGTCACATAAAACAGTTTTTACTATGTAAATTTAAATTATTCACTTAAAATATTAGTAAAAAGAACAATTCTATTTGCTTATGTCCCAATGTCCAAAAATTTTTCTTGTTAATATGATCGAGAAAATAGTTCTTTGTCGGAAACTTGTTACTTTATCTTGTAATGATCATGTAAAGTCTTTGAAAATTATTTTGCATTTTGTTAATCATGGTGCATAGCGTTTTTCAAAAGTAGTTATTTTTGATTTTTCATTTTTAAGACCCCTTAACCCTTTCACGACGCAAAGCGCGAAAGCTCGCTTACCGCTGAGGCCGACAGTCTCTCTAGCGTGTGTCTCCCCAGGGCCGGAGGGTTTTTTGATGTTAAGCCTAATTCCATGAAATTACCGAAATATCAGCGCGTTGTTTAATATTGTTCTGTAGAGTATTTAAGTGACATATGCTTTATATATATTTCCATGGATACTTTATTTACTCAAGTTATTTCTTGTTTAAATGTATATTTTACACATTTTATTTTCATTATAGTGTCACTATCACTACTATCCGAATCTGTTTCAGAATCAATATCTGAAATATTTTGCATAATTTCCTCTATTTCCAGCTCAGTCAAAATTTTTCGACGCTTCGACATTCTAACGGTAAAAAGAAAAAAAATTCAAGCCTACAAGATCTAATTATCCACTAAAAACTAATCCGAAAGTCGAAAGTAGCGAGAGAAAAAAAAACTCCCTTACTTACTGTAAATAATTATCACGTGCTAATTTAAAGAGCCCTCATAAAACATTCCCCCTCCCCTCCACTCCTTCCCCTAAAAACCACGTGAATGTACTTTCATCTTGAGTAGAAGGTCAAATCTACATGTATCTGAAACCATATGGACATACAATGCCATCTTTTGGAAGAAATTTCATTTTTTAAAACGTTCCGAAATGCTGGCACAAATAAGTGACGGTCGGGGGTGAACGAGAAAACTCTCTGACACGCGGGTGTGTCGGCCGGGAAGTGAGCGCGTTTCTTGCTGACACATATATGTGACAGTCGGCTCGAAAGGGTTAAAGATGCTTTTTTCATTTGGGTGTTTTTAAAAAGTGCTTAATTTTCCCTTTTCAAAAGTGAATTTTTTGTTCACAATTCATTCAACCGGAATCTGTTTTGACGTATCGTCTGTCCATATCGTATGAAAGCGCCAATCATTTTATTGTTTATAATCATGAGATTATTGCACTTTTATGTGCAAATCTGCTGCATTTTGCAAGATATTTTCAATGTCGGGCTTCATTTTCCACCCTCTGATATGGAACCGAAAGAAAACTCTTTATTTTTTTATAATGGCTTATAATTAAAAATAAAAGCGTTCTTTGTCAGAAACTAGTTATTTTATCATGATCATGTAAAGTCTTTGTGAATTATTTCGCATTTTGTTAATGTATATAGTGCTTAAAAAGTACTTATTTTTTGTTGTAAGATTTGGCTGCGCACCTAGTTAATGTATTTTGAGTGCTTAAAAAGTACTTATTGTTTGCTGACATATAAATAAAACAATCTGATTTAAATCGATCTCTATCTTAGAGGAGTAATTATGCTTCTTTTTGACAGGTACTGGTACTAACGCCTGTTATATGGAGAGATTAGAAAATGTTGAAACATGGACTGGTGGTCACAACAGCCCTGAACAAGTCATTATAAACACAGAATGGGGTGCGTTCGGTGACAACAGGTGTTTGGATTTCCTCCGAACAGAATATGACAGACAAATAGATGAATGTTCTCTAAACAAAGGAAAACAGCTGTGAGTTACTTTTTAATTTGTGATACTCATATTTTCTTTTTTCTTTCCAGCTTGTGATACAGTTACATAGCTGCTAACCCTTTTTTCTGCTCTGACTCAAATCTTCTGTATTATGAAAATATATAAAAATTTTGTGCTTCCTTAAAATTACTTAAATATGCACATACATGCTAGAGAATAAGATATACCTTGCTTGCAAACTAAGGCATTTTATTTTTATGTAAATAACTTATAAAATAAAATAACACAAAATATCAGATGTTAAGCATTTAATAGTACTATAACTGTTTTGGTGATTCTTTGAATATGGAATGAAAACTGAAAGCACTGAATTCTAAGTATTAAGGCAACCCTGTAAAATATTGAGGGGGCTTGTACCACTGCCCCCCCCCCCACCCCTGCCAACACCACCCATGAGAAGTATTAAGGCAACCCTGTAAAATATTGAGGGGACTTGTACCACTCCCCCCCCATACCTGCCAACACCACCCGTAAGAAGTTTAAAGTATTAATATAATTAAAAAAAAAATTTGGGGGGGGGGTGTTTAATTAAGTCAAAGAGTATAACATTTGTGTAAGTGAAATTGTACTGCATATTTACATGTAAATTGATTGAAAAAGTTTCAATTCCATGAGAATATCACGAGAATGAATTTAATTGCTTCCACAATATTTTATATAAAAATTTATCATAATTGTATGTCGTTAAAATTAATCGCAATTTGAAATACTGGAAGAGTTTTAGAGAAGTTAGAAAAAAGAAATGTTCACAGACTTTAAAGTTAGCAGGGAATTTTGAGTTTTTCCTTACTGATTGGGAAAATACAGGAAATTTTATTTCTTATTTTAAAAGTGGTGACCACTTGAAGCTTAATCTTATGGGATGATATTTCAGCTGTACTAAACTATTTTATTTACTATATCATTATTTATTTTAAGCATGTTAATCTGTATCTTATTTCTTTAAGTTTTTCCAGCAATTAAAACTGGTATAGCTAGACTAATACAGGTCACTCAATAGCACAGTGATTGTGTGTTTATCCCTTAATATATTATGTATAATATGTGCAGGGAATATTTTTTCCAGACTTGAGTGACAACCCTGCTAGCAGATTTCCGCATTTATCTTTAAGAAAAATCTCGTTTTTAGAAAAATCCATAATACAGAAAGGGTTATGCTCCAGGGATTTTTCTCTAACTGCGATCTTGAAATCCAAGGCCCAGAAGTTTCAAAGAAATCATCGATCACATTTATGTATAGATTTTATTTAAGAATATTAGAACTAGAATTTATTCTTGGCATCTTTCATTTGTAAATATTTTTTCTGGTAGAATAATACATGTGATTAAAGATAAAAGTAAACCTATACATCATTTTTCGTTTGAATTATGCCACATATAATTTATTTTGAATTTCATGTTGTGAAAATATCAATGATTTAAATTTATAAAGACAATAATTTTTTGAAATTCGGCATTAATGATTTTACTCAAAATTATCAGGATTTTTGAGTTGGGCTCGCAATCACCCTTGATAATATGAAAGGTTGACATTCTTCTTTGTCTAAAAAAAATTGTTCAATTTAAAATAAAAAGCTGATAAGTAAATGCAAACCTATTTGCAACGCCACAATACATTTAATGATGGAAATATTTTGATGGAATGTAAGTTTCTATTTTATGTACAGTATTAAATTTTTTTTTTCTTCCAGGTTTGAAAAAATGATATCAGGAATGTACATGGGAGAGATAGTGAGAAGAGTTGTTGTGAAATTAGCAAAAGATGGTCTCATGTTTAAAGGAAAACTCTCTGAAAAATTTCAGACACCCTATGCATTCAAAACAAAATATGTCTCCAATGTAGAAAGGTGAGTCATCTTTTCTATCAAATGTTTCTAATACTAGCCATGGTTTTTATGATAATTTAGTTACCTTTGTAACACAATTATTATAATTTTCATAAGTTATTTTATCGGATTGATTTGAAAATAACATTTATCTAACTAACCCATTTCTTATAAATACGAAGAGACTGTTAGAACGATAACTGTTGGCAAATTTTTGATTAAAAATTATGATTTTTCTTTCACTGTTTTTTTAGTTGATTAGTTATCAAATCTGACTTGATACTAATATGTCTCACTAAATATGTTGTCTTAAGATGTCATAGTTATCAATGCTTTTTTTCTTTTTTGAATAGACTGATAGCAAAATACTTTGGCAACCACTTTTTGTTAATTTTAAAATAAATCAAGCATAAGAACACACAATTTCGAAAAAAGTTGGAAGAAATTCTAAATCAGAAATTTAGAATTTTCAAGTTATATAATACCCTTCTTGAGATGAGGGAAACAAAAATTAATTTATTATGAAATTTTAATTTCTGAGTTTTTGTTATG